>NW_023596136.1:33255478-33286074 GCF_011947565.3 Pollicipes pollicipes
GAGAGAGAGAGAGAGACTCTTTCAAGTTGGCACGGATGTGACATCATACACATGACAACACACGTGTCATTTTTTCACATCTTTTGTCATTACACTGAAACAGAATTATTTAAAAATCCCTACAGGATTTTTTAATACCAAAAAAAGAACAAAACCAATAACAAAAAATCCGACAAGCATCAGGCTTTCAAACAAAAAAGCATTAGACTTTCGCACATCAACACATCACCAATTCAAACAACAAACATACCTCTGGCTTCTGTTAAAATGGGGTCAGAAAATGCAAATATTGTGTCACTGTTTCTTAGCTGTGTTTATTTATTAGCTATATCTATGGCTTCGGCTAAAATAACTGTTTATTTCCATGAAAGTAGCCTAACTAAGCCTAACCTCTCATCTTGTGTAATCTATTCATATGTCAGCAGCATGGGTGAATGACGGAGTCCTGCAAAATTCCTACTGCTACTTACGATACAAGGAACCAACTTCACCGAACTCAGAGTAGCCCATATCCTGGAAATCATTTCACACCTCCTTGCCTATTTCTTGGCAGTAGCGGGTGTAATAAAAACATGGTGAAACTTGTTTTTAGGTAGTTTCAGCTTATTTTTGGTTCAGCTCATTTGTGTGATCTTGTTGACACCAGACAACATTGACAACACACCCAAACTCAGGAGCCAACTGAGAGGACAGCACTGTCCATTAACCATTTAAATCACTTTGAGCAACTACTCCGATTGTCATGGCTAGACCCAGCCAAGAGCAATAGTTAGTGGGTATGCCCGACAATCTCTCTCTTCCAAACATAACATCACTTATAGATGGCCATAAAACCAGTTTTGCTGTTTGCCTTCTCAGCTATAGCAAAGGCATCCATTTAGGTTTGTTTATTCATATTTAATGACTCAGTTTGAAATTTGGGTTTCAAATTTAAAATCGAATGGTCTGTTTGCTGAACATCTATATCTACCTCAGATTGTAAGCGCTATGCAGCTTACGGCGGTCAGCTAGAATCACTTTTGACCTAGGGTAGGGGTGAACAAAAACATCGCAGAAGACTGTACGGGAGTGCGAAATGTAGCTCACAAAAGTTGGAACTTATGAATCAGTGACAGATACTCCAGCAAAAGACATGCATTTCAAGTTGGCATGGACGTAATACCAAAAGCAAGACAAACCTGTTTCGTCTTTTAACACTGTAGGCCGTTACAGTGAAACAGAACGCATTGCAAAATATGAATTTCATTATAGTGTGATAAGCATAAAAAGCTAAGTAACATCATGGTTTTGATGCTGCATTTTGCAATCCCCTTCCACTGGATTTTTCAACAAAACAAAGCAAAGAAATTCGGCAACAAAAACAACAAACAAATTTAACAAGCAAACAGCATTCAAACGAAGAAGTCTTGGACTTCCTGCACATCAGTACGCCAACAAATCAAGCACAGGACATACTCCTGGCTTTTGCTCATATCGGGTCAGGAAATAAAAACATGTCACTGTTCCTTGCAAAATACCAGTGCTTAGTCCCATGAAGCTAGCCGAACTAAGCCTAACCTACAAAAGTCTTACTTCATCTCATTCTGCCTAACCTATTTGTATCACAGCAGCAGGTGAGTCACTGATTCTCGTACAATACCTACTGCCACTTACCGTGCAATTAACCAGCTCAACCCACCTTAGAGTAATCCATATCTTGCCAACATCATCTCAACTCACCTCAGCTATTTCTTCACGACAGCAGTTGTAATCAAATCATGGTAGCTTATTTTGGCCGGTTTCAATTTCTATTTTGGTTTAGTTTATTTCTGTCAGGTTTTTGACACCAGACAATTCCCACAGCACACAAATAAAAGCCTTTAAAGTCACTTTGAACAACTTATCCTGATTGCCATGGTTAGCCTCTGTCGAGGGCAGTAGCGGGTATGCTTCGGAAAACAATCTCTTTTCCAAGCATAACAACCTACAGATGACCACAAGACCAGTTCTGCTGCTTGCCTTTTCGACTCCAGCAAAGGCATTCATTTAGGTCCGGTTATTCATATTTAATGACGCTAAGTCTAAGATCTGGGCTTTACATTTTAAATGGGACAATATGTATACATGCTAAAAACCAACATCCACCTCGTATTGTAATTGCTATGCAGCTTAGAGTGTTCCTGTGTTAAAAAGATGGTGCAAATATACGGCACAGTCATTTGTCAGTCAGCATACCATAACTTTGGACAACATCTTGTTAAAGCAGACATGAGGGACCGACCACTACAACAAAGTTGAGTAAGTAATCAAGAGAATGGAAAAATAGCTTAATTACATGTCTTGTGGCGTCACAATTTGTTTCATGAACAAAACTCGATGGATTAAAACAGAACATGGCTAAATCTGGCTTCAGTTCAGACGTTGAAGGCTGGTAAGGATGCAATCAGTTGCTCCACAAGAGAAACGTATCGGCTTTTTAAGGGTAGGTTTATTTTACTCCTATACAAAAAGCCAGAATTTTTCGCATGGTTTGCTGGTAGACAGTCACCCAACCCACCCACAAAATATTAATTTCGGTCATGCTCACCAACTTACAAGTTTAAAGTGTGAAATAAGTAAGAGGAGGCCCGCATGAGAAGGCATAACATAATTTCGCTACCAAACATCGCTGTATTAATTGCGCCAGGTCTGTGCCAAAGCCATTGTAAGGCAGGATAAGGTGGCACGGTGAGGTATTGAAACTGAAACGGCCTAGATTTATCATTACTGAGACCCACCATGGGCCAAAGAGCCGGCTAACTGGGGTTTTCACGTGGCAAAAATGGCGGTAAGACCAAGTTCCACGCCTTAAATGGTCTCCTTCATTCCTTATGAATTGCTCACTCTTGGGTGCACACCAAACACGCTTTGGAGGCTGGCGAATGAAGCCAATTTATGTATAAAGTAGGTGCAAGTTTGCAGGTGGCACATTTTTCATAGAAATAAGTTAACATCTTAAGCCATAAATTGTATCTTTAAAGCTGATCGGAAAGGAAGGAAAATGAAGATATATATCATATTTGTATGAGACCATGAAAAATTAAAGTAATGAAATGAATAGAAGCTCTTGGGTCAAGTTTTTTAATCGACTCATTTGCTTAAGTTATGATATTCAGCTTTTATAATTTATATAGAAGGCATTTCTGGAATTGTCACTCCTTCACTTCGGGAGAGGTGCATTAAGTGATCAAAATTCTTCGGGTGAGGAAACACGTAGAGTAGAATTCTGTGCCAGGCTTTGCTGGTGTTTGTACCAGGCTTTGCTTTGCTTAGTGTGGTGTTTACGTCGTGCGACCAAAAAATTGCGGATGTGTTAAGAGCCTTGCATTTGGCACGCAGCTGCAGACTGTGATGCATTTTGTAAACAAACCAAACCCGACGCGCAAGTGGCTCGAGTCGTTGGGCTGCTGGCTTGGAGGTTCCCGGTGCCCTTGCTCTGTGCATACATAGGCATGGTTTAGCTGTAGGTAAGGCGGGATTTAGCCATGGGTGCCCAGGTTCCTGGGAGCCTCGTTTATGCTTGGTAGTTCCAAGTGATCTCGGTTTTGGATGACGTCTTAAAACCTCTCAAATGGAAATGTGGGTTTGATGTGTGGTTGGTGCAACGTCACGTAGGAGTAAAAAATTCACATAGCATGGGGTCAAGGAGTGAAGACGCATTCGTCATAGGGTGTTCCTTGTCGGTTCCTTGACCCAAAGTCGGCAATCCTAGGACACTGGATTAGAGTATTCCCGTGTTAAAAAATGAAGTGCATATATGCGGTACAATCACTTGGCAGCCAGCAAATCGTGGCAATTATGGACAGCATCTTGTTCAAGTAGACAGGTGCCACTTCCACAAATTTCGGGCATAAGACCAAGGGCTGAAAGCCGAGAGGAGTAAAGTAGTTTGATTGGGTTTTTTTGGGACATCATTATTTGTTGTATGAACACAGTTTGATGGATTTGAGCAAAAATGGCCAAATCTGGTCACAAATAATGTTTTGAAGGCAAGTAGGGTTGGCAGATCGGTGTAATACAAGAGTAACTGACTGGATTTTTAAGGGCGGGCTTTTTTCTGCTCCCTGAACAAGGTTATGTCTCGCATATTGCTATTTTTTATTTGGCATATCGCGGTATATTTTGTCTGGCTTGAGCAAGACAATGCGATCTGTTAGCATGTCGCATTCTTGCAACGGAATTGAAAAATGACGCAACCGTTTTAGTCCTTTGGATGGAAGAGCGGATACCGCAGGCGCCCACCAATGTACAGTCTCGCGCGTGGGCTATAATTTTGACGCATGGGTTGATAAAGCAGAAAATACTAGGTGTCGCTTAGGCTATTTTACCAGTTATTTCACGTCTCCGAGAACGGATACACACATGAACTATCATATATGATGTCAGCTGGTCGTTGTTTATTTAGAAGACGTCTTAGATGGGCGACGTAATGCGCTTGTCAACTGGTTACCGCTGACATTCGGGTGGCACGTACAGATAGGTCGCACCCATCTTGGAGGCTGAAATTGTTGGATGGCGTGGGTATACTTTCAGGTTTTTCAAACCAGATGCGATTTAGAAATCACCACAAAACAGAAGCAATGTGGTGGTGCTTGTGAAATATTGACCAAGATAAGTTATTAATTATAACATGCTATTATTAACATGTTGAACGCTGCTCTGGTCTTAACGTAAAACTGCATTCTAAACAGGCAACAAGATGTGTTAAGTATATTAGCCATTAACACTCACCGCTTTATGACATGTTGCACATTTCCTCCACTATAAATCGACACATTTTTCAACACAATGTGGGATCATGAAATGAAACAAATTTTTATTAACATTCATCAATTTACTTACGGTGGTACCGGATTGGCACGGATTCATTTTATAATATTTTTCTCATAAGTCTGTCCGGATCTGGTTGGATTGAAACACCATGGAAAAGCGGACTGGATCTAGATGTGTCTGACTGGACTGAACCGGATCCTGAAAATGAGGTCGTGAGGTACTCTATCGTGAGCGGCATTGGGTCCTTTTCTTCCAAGCATGTACTTTTCCACATTTTCCAACATGTGTATTTTATGACGGAGCTTTGCTCCTCGCTGGTGAAATTGGTATCTTAGTCCAGCGCATAAAACAACTATTTTAGTGTTCCGTTATCCAAGCTAGTGCTTACTAACCAGCAAATACAATAAAGAGAATTGATATACAATCTATCGACCGTGCTTGCCACAAATATCGCATTATAGTGACATTTTCTTTTGGCCGGCACATCGTTGTCGGCTTAGACCACGCCAACCACGGTATTGCTCCTTCATATAGCTTGGGTGTATTCTCATATATAATTGCAGCCTCTTTGTCGAATTACAGACAAGTGTTAGACGTTTGAAGAGCTTCTCTTGGTGCCGAGGAGTTTTAGGGAGTGTCCGTCCCAGTTTCAGTGAGCCGGTGATGCGTGCCGTGTTGTTCGAAGACCAGCCGCGCCGCTGCCGCCGTTGCAGGTTCGGCGATTTAATTGCTGCGCGATGCTATCGTGTAAAGTCCAGGGTCACGGCAAACAAGCTGCAGTTCTGCCGTATTGCCAACGCAGCCAGCTGTCCTAAACGCTACACTATGTTGCCGTTTTCAGGGACGCAATTGCCAAAAACAGTTTGAAATTGCTCCCTGGAGCCTCTTTTGTCCGGAACGTAATTTCGCTCCACAGAAGTTCGGCTGCAAACGGTTCAGGTCCAGCGCCATGGTCCCCGGTGACACGCCAAGTAATGCCACCTCTGGGTTTCACTGACAACACTCCCAGAGGCGCGGCGCGCAATTCGAAGCAACTACACCCCGACCATTAAGCCATGAATGCAGGGTAATGCCGTTGATTGGAAACAATAGGGGTCTTACCGTAATTTTGGTGTCCAAGCTCTTGCTACATATTTTCATACTGAGCACTCTTCGGTTAAAACAGAATGGCGGAAGGGAGGAGGCTCGTAGGTAAGCGTAACTAAAATGGCCAAGCGGTTGATTAGGCGTGCGTAGGACAATCAAATGCACCGATGTTAGTGCGTCCCCAGTTACTTTTTTTCTATTTGTCACTGCTCTGGTCACAGGTAAGACCAGAGCCCCCCCCCCCCTCCCTCCCCCCCCCCCCCCAACACTTCAGCTCCAGCACTGTTTTCCTCGGCAAGCCAAGGCCCCTCCCTCCCGCTCCCCCAATATGCTGCTACACAGAATACCGTTTTTGGACATTTTGCTGAGATGTTTCACGAGGTGAACCGTCGAGAAGGGATTTAAAATTATTGACGGCAGCGCACCATATCAGTTTGAATCGCAATCCTTTGTTGTGGTCTTTTTGTGCCGATGGACCCCGTGCATTGCGGAAGTCATAACAAAACCACTTAAAGGCCACTGAAGCAATTTGGTCATGTGAGCATGAATACCAAGTTGTTTTTAGAACAACAGCGTGCTTTGATGACTTCTGAAACTGCATTTCATGCCTGCTTGATTTCGTATTTCGGTAAGGTTTTGCGCTAAGGTTTTACGTTCCCTGCGTGTCAAGCTTTTCTGCGGCAGTGTGCAACGATACAGTTAGTGTGACTCCACAAAGATATTTAAGGCAAATGTTTCATTGCAACTTCGGCAGAACCAAGGCCATCTAGCGAGGTAGAACCGTCCCTTCTCAAAAAGTGGCGACATCGAGCTGCTTGAGAATAGGGGTAGTTTGAAAGCAAAGCTTGCATGACGTCAGATACACCATATTTTATTAAATCAGTGGAGAACAAGATGCTCACTTGGTCAGCTGAGTGCTACATAACCCACTAGTTCGAATGGCAGGTATGTTTTGGTGATGGTGCGGATAGCTCTTCCTGAGAACTGAGAAGGAATTACCTGTCATTTGTTTATCCGCACACGTTTCTGGAAAATAACAGTGAATCCTGGAACAAGTGAGGCTCATCGGAAGGTACCATTATTGCATGAATGATTATATAACACGGGATTATCTATCATGCGGCATCTTCGGTGTACTGCGTTCCATGACTTCAGCCTTGCCTGTGCCTTTTGTGCTTGGTGGCAGAGTTGAACGGCTCAACTTTCATAGTTTGCTTTGTCTATATGTATTATTTTTGAATGTATACATTATTTGTAACAGCCTCCACTCTTGTCATCACAGTAGCGGCGTGAGGTTAACAAAGCAAACTCCTACGATCTAGGCATCATGACGTTACAGTGTTTTGTGCTTAAAAACTTGCACATTTTTGCATGTGTAAACAGTTGCATTTGCATATGTTGTGAACGTTGCTAACACTCACGATCAGATAATCATCAACACCTTGTGTTACCATTTTAACCTTTACAGTGCTCTAGATAGTCACTCAAGATGCCTTTTTGTACCATGCATCACTGCGGCAATGGCTCAGTTTCAAGGAAACTCCCTCAACGCCGTCTGCTATGTTCAATTATTTACCTCGTGAGATGTGTCAAAAACAACTCTGGGTTCATGAATGTGGGCAAAAAGGCAGAATAAATCCGGCTTAAAGCAAAACATCAGTATTTTTCTGGTCAATTAAGCGGAATAATTTCCGTGCAGTTATCTCCCTGTACAGCGATGTCGCTAAGGGTGAAAAGAGGAGGCACCTAAGGTATTATGCTACTTTGTCAGTGAAGATGCTTGACTGCTCAACAAACTAGTGAGACATATTAAATATTGTGTTATGGGCAAGACGTCTCAAAAAGTCATTTACTACCAACAACAAATTGCGTTCTCCTGTGGTTATTACCTTGCGACGGCCGTAATAATGTGTTATAAACGCCCCAGAACTGAAAGAGCCTTTCAATAATGCCGAAACCCTGCCAGCATTGGAATGCGTGTGTTGTGTGGGGGACCATAGCACTGCCTGCTTACACCATCCAGGATAATTGTTTGGAATAGGGTGGCCAGTGATGAAAGTGATAGTGTTATAGTTTTAAAAAATGTGCTGAACTGCGCGCTCAGGTTCTGGAATTTAGGCGAAATTGCTTCTCCAGACATTTGTAATTCCATCTTAATGACATCGAAGTTCAAAATATTCTGAGTAAATTGTGTTATGCACCTATATAATCACAGGACGACTTACATATAGTGCACCCACAGCTGTTTTTTGTCATGCATGACGTTTTCCCAAAATGTTTCAGATTAAAATCGGGTGGATCTGGCCAGCAGTTTTCAGCATAATACTGCACAGAACGTGCTTGTTTCAGCCCCAATGCTGATGCATGCATCGGTTTGACTGGACTGAGCTGCACGTGGCCAGCCATGCTCTTGCGGTGTCTGGACTGGTCGCCTATCCGCAGCGACGGGCGGTCCTGCTGCCGGGACCGGCAGTGGCCGCTCTGATGGCTGGACGCTCGGTTGCGACCGGCGGCCCCGCGGCTTGGGGCTGCGAATGGTGGCCGTGCGACTCGGAGCCGGGACTGATGGCCCTGTGGCTAGCGGCGTCACTACGGATCCGTTGTCACGGGTCCGACGTGGCAGCTTGTTTTGGTTAGCTGGCGTGCTGCCGGACCTGTCGAGCTAGCTGACCGGCGCTCGGTTGCCTCGGCCACCTTGAGCTGTTTCAGATTTCTGATCCGAAACCAAACCACGCCGCTGACATGTCTTTTCACTACCCGGTCGTCGGGTTCTGGTCGCTTCTCCTTGATCTTGGCGCGGGTTTGGGCCTTGACTCCGGGACCACTGCGATATTGGGAACCCATGATTTCTGACGCCATTGGGTTCAGCTCTTCTGCTCTCTGATACCACTGGACAATGGCCACATTCAGATGTCCGCGACTGAGAGCGCGGATCCAGGCTGAGGGCACTTGGCGAGCTTGGCGGGCGCGACATCCTGAGTTTTGTACCCATAGTTGGGTCGAAGTCGCGACATTAAGCTGCAACAAGTCCTGCTAGAAAGGCCACGGCCTCCTCACTAGGCAGCGCTGGACCGGCTGCGTGCTCGTCTCCATTTGCATGGTACTCATCGTCGTCGGAAGCCAGATAGGGTAGTGACGGCCGTGGCAACACTTCCTCGAAAACGATGCCGAAGTCCTCTGCATCTCTTGCTGCGGTCATCTCCTGCTGTATGACTCCCGGCAATCCGTGCATGGCCTCGTTTGTCGCGAATGCGGGCCGGGCGATGGGGCTCGCTTCTTCAGCTTCACATTGGATGGCCCGTTACTATCGCTCTCACCAAACCACTTGTCAAAAGTCCTTACGGACACTGCTTCGCTGAGACGGCTGGAGACTTTCAGCTCCAGTGCTGCAGCGCAGTGGTTCGACAGGAGCTGAGACGCGAGCTGCACACGCAGGTTGGTCTGGCCACGACCGTAGAATACCCAAAACAACTCGTAAACCAGGCACCTACCGGAAAAAAGTCGAAAGGATCACTGAGCAAGAGAACGTACATACGGCAACGCGACATGTGCCATTGTGACTTAAGCACGCACTTGGCTTCTGAGGCTTTCAAGCGTCGCTTGCCTCTCACCGTGGCAGGACGGCTGGGCACAAAGAGGAGTCGCATCATGTATTTTGTGTTTTCCAGACGCGCAGTTTAGCCGCTACACTACCCGTACCTCGGGCAGCGTCATGGTTATAAGGTTGCCAATATCGGTAATTTGAGGATGGTTCGGGATTGAAATGGTCACGCTTCGGCTAGGATTGCTGATAAAACATGATTTGGAACGCATTTCACACCGGCCTGAAATTAGGTGTGTTACGCCAATACAAAATAGTTTGATGGCCAGAGAACTTCTACTTGAATGTTAGGAAGTGCTTATCCAAGGAGCCTGCAATGCACGTTTTCTGAGAACTACTATTTTTGCAAGATCTGGCGGACCGTACATGCAGTGTTTAGATATACAAGCCGTTCAAACAACGCAGCGTATCTATTTTAGTCAAATCTTTTACAGCTTTTCAAAAACTTCTGCGCTTATGTTCTTAACTCACACCTTTTATCAGCGATTTTTGAATAGAAAGGTTTTGTAAAGAGCTAAGAAGACGTTCCTAAAGGCACCTGATTTGCCGTAGTTGCAGTTAGCTGGCCTCAAACAAAATTATGCTTTTACGGGCAGATGTGATGCCAGATCCCATTCTCCCGAAACATTTCAAAGCTTGTTAAAAGCATAAGCGATGATGCGACACATATGATACAATCCGCGGAAGGTGATTGGCTATTAGTAAGATTTCGCTGCTGAATGCGTATCGCGAACGTAAGAGTGGGCACTTTCGGATTGTGCGTTACTCGTCAACAGGGCGTTTTGGTCATGGGCCAAAGTTATAAAAAAGAACGTCACTGTCTGCAAAAAATACGACACGGAAAGAAAGAAAGGCGCTATCCCGAATGTACTCTTTTAAATGAAACGCAACGGCAAGTTTGTCTTTTTTCTCCCGTTGGCGTTGTTTCTCCCACTCACGTATTTTTTACGGACAGCTCGGTTCGCGCCGTGTGCACCGCAGCAAAGAATCTTGCGCGGGTTTTGGGGTCAGCTAGGCGTTATAAAATTAGGGAAAAATTACAGCAATTGTATGCATATACCTTGCTAAGTATTCAACACATACCATGACGAATTTAAATCATGAACAAAAAACTTGTGTCCTTCAAGTACAACCTCATGATATGCATTACCATGAGCCTTCGTTGGGATTGTTTGGAAGGGAGTTCACGGTGAAATGTGATGTTATGACCGAAAATTGTGTGGAAATTGCGAGAAAACCTAAAATTTGATGGTGCCGTGAGCTGTGCAAGTGTGAGGTCACACTTATTTGACAAAAGAGTATGAATCAGGGGCTTGACACGGGTGTAATCATTGGTGGTGTGTGTCAGTGGCTTGCATTAATTGTGATGTGATGGGGAGCGTGCGTACGAGGTTTGTACTTCTGAGAGAGGGAGCATTGTTCTGGCATTCTCTAAGTCCACTGACTCCCATTAAGATGTGATATATCGATGCCTGCCTCCATCTTCATGTTCGTGTTTGAACAGAGCAAAGTGGTGATGTTCATTAAAGGGAGTGACCCACATTTGTAGATATCCAGTTGGGCATCAGATATGACGGGAAATGTTTCCTTGTAACGTTTGGTAAGGTTTCAAGGTTTAAAAACGACGTTAAGTAACACAATTTCAAAGTTTATAAAAATGGGCCCCATTACGTCGTTGTTTGATGGCGTCATGAAATGGGTTTGTGACGACGGCAAAACCTGACAGCTACCTCGAAACACGCGAAAGCTGATGCCAACCGGGTACTTCGGGTTCTCGTCGCGGGTACTGTGTCGGCGGCGGATAAGCGGGTTTTTGTGGATTGTGGTTGTTTGTGGATTTTTTGTACTGGTGGTGGCCGTTAGAAAAGCTTTTGTGGACTGTTTGACATGCGCAGCGTGGCGGCCGGCAGCTTTTATGACAGATTATTATTATCAAAGCACGATACGCTGTCCTGCTGCTTTTGCTAATTTGCTGTTAATTATTTTGTCAACACTTTGTTGTCGACCCATCGTTGCGCGCAGTGCTGTAGTCCTGACATTGATATCGTGTACAGTAGTACTGTCATTGTTTGACCTGGAAATGGGGTGTTGTGCCAAAATTGGCAAATTTGTAATATCGTCTTTCTTATTTGTAACTGGAAATGTGGTGTCATGCGAAAATTAATGAATTTGTGACGTTCCCATGCATTCATTGTCAAATCATTGCTATTGCTATGATAAAGATAGTAAGGCTGGGCTACCAATAATTTGTCTGTTTTGTTTGCCTAGGATTATTCGTGCACTTTATAGTTGGCCCTGACAACCATTGTGGTGCAACAACATTTTTTCCGTAGACAGTCCTTTTGCATTTTTAAATGCATGTTTACCAGTCATTCATAAATATAAGCTGCTACCTCATGGGGTTGACATAGAGTGCTCAACCAATGTGGTACATTGTGTAATGGCACTGGTGAACAGCTTCATTGTGACACTATCTTGGTGCTGTATTGTGGCATGACATAACGAACAACAACATAGTTTTTGGACTGCACTCCGTGCCGCTTTCATAAAAAATTACAGCATGAAAAGATGGGTCAAGCATGCGTTCTTCTATTGACTTCCATCTGACATATGACTGACAAGAAGACATGATACAGTACAGAAATCACTTTCAGCAAAGCAGACAGCCAATAAGTGGCATCACTTGCTCAGCCTGCTTCGGGAATCCAGAAAACGCAGGCGAGAAAGATGCAAACACATCTTTCACTTCCATGGTCATGCAACATGCTGCAGCCATCAGGCTGTTTTACTAAAAAATAAGAAAATTTTACGCGTGGTGAAATGACACAAAACATGCCGACCTTGCACAAGGCTGGAGATATGACAAGTTCATGTAGTTATGGTTGGATGGGCAAAATGCAAGAAAGTGATGAAGCTCCAGTGCACACAAGGCTCATGATCAACATATCATTAAGTGCTATCCAAGACACCAACAGCAATACTTTTCCACTTTTCTCAGCACCCAGCATCCCACGTAAGTCGCCGCGACTATTACATCGATAACTCAGGAGCATTGCTCGCCTGCATATGATATTGGTGAAGACAGTGCGATGTGCATCAGTAATAATAAAGCTCTATATTTTCAGAATTTTTTAGGGAAAAACAATTTTGCAAAGCCATGTAACGTGAGCCTGTACTGAGCAGCATGTCCATTAATGAGCTGCACACACCAGCCCCTACTGCTAAAATGAATTGCTGATATAATGGCATGCAATGGATTAATTACATGCTGTGATACCTCAATGGGTTCACAATGTTGGCAAGTCATAATGAAGTACCAGTAGCAGTACTTGCATTTGTTCACCCCTGTAACATAAGTGCTAGTGTTTCTCTCAGTTTGCCAGCATTCCTTTGTCATGATCAAACACAAACATAAAGGTGAAGGCAGGCATCATTATCAATAGGCACCAATATATCAGGCATCAATATGTCACATTTTACTGGGGGTCAGGCTGAAGAATACCAAACCAGTGTCCTCTCTCAGGAGAACAAAACTCGCACGCACACTCCCCATCACATCATTTCTATGGTGCCATTAATCGGAAGGCGGTTTTGAAATAGGCTCTAAATAAACCTTTTCGTACTTTGCGGGCGTGTAACTCAGGAACCAGGGCGCTCTGGGTCTTAAATGGGCATATGCGTGAACTGCATCAAAATGTCCTCGAGATGGCTATTTCATTTCAAAACGCCATGCAAATGTGCAACAGTCCCTTTAACTGAAAGAAACACAAGCACTCGTGTTGCAGTGGTGTGTGAGGACAATTTGTGAACTTATTGAAGCATTACAGCATGTAATTAATCCATTGCATGCCATTATATAAGCATTTCATTTTGGCAGTAGGGGTTGGTCGGCGCAGCTCATTAACGCACATGCTTTGTGTTGTGATATGTCCTCGCGTTGTGTTTTACGTTATAATTAATTTAGCGCTTAATAAATGAACTCATGCTCTAAAATAACGTAACTGCTCTTACTATTAAAACACAACAAACTGTTTTTTTCATCTCTCCAAGACTGCTCCATTCCCTTCTTAAAAAACACACCGTCGCGCGGGCAACGCTCGTGCACAACATACAACAGATCCTCCTTAACATCTCCCCATAACCCTGAATGCCCCCTCTCGTCATTTGGAATATCACTTATACATCCCCCATGGGAACATCACCGCTCCATTTGCACGCGGATGATTTTGGTGACCGGCCTCTTGAACAGTCCTTTTGACGTCTTCGCATCAACCACTTTGACCAGGCCATCTGGTCCTGGATACGTCTTCTGGACTAGCGCCATCCGCCAGGTTCTTTGCGACACGCTGGAACCAATAAGCAGGACCACTTCTCCTTCTCGCAGGTTCCTTCTGACTTCAGTCCATTTCTGTCGCACTTGCAGAGTCGGCAGGTATTCACGTACCCAGCGACGCCAGAACTCTGCGCTAAGCTGCTGCAACCGTCTCCAGCGCCGTCGGAAGCTGCAACTTTTGTGCTCGCTAAAGGTGTCATTTCAACTCTTGATGGACCCACCATGAAGTCTCCCGGTGTCAGCGGCGGCAGGTCGCTTGGATCAGACGAGACGGCTGTCAGTGGACGGGTGTTGAGCAGTCCTTCAGCTCTGCAGAGCGCTGCGTTCAGCTCCTCATCGGTGAGATCGGCTCGTTTCAAAGTCTTCATCAGCGCCTGCTTGGCCATCCTGACCAGCTCTTCACACACTCCACTGAAATGGGATGCGCCAGGAGGATTGAAGATTCACTTGGTCCGGTATTTCGAGAGCTCTCTTTGAATCGTATCGCTGTTGAGCTCCTGAATTTCTCTCTTCAGTTCTTTAGCGGCCCTCACAAAGTTTCTCCCGTTGTCGGAAATGATCACGGCTGGTCGACCTCGGCGCGAGATGAAGCGCATCAGAGCGCGTATGAAGCTGGCGGTGTCCAGTGAGTAGGCCATCTCCAGATGCGCAGCCTTGGTTTGTAGGCAGACAAAGATGCATAGGTAGCGCTTTTGTCGCGTCTTCCTTCGTTCCTGCTTTGTCCAGAATGGTCTGGCGTAGTCAAGAGCACAGCTGTCGAAGGCTCCGAGAGACGGACGCACCCATGCATTCATCATCGGCGTCAGTTCTTGTGTTTCTGGCTTCCTCTGTAACTTCTGAAGCGTAACGCCCTTGCGCACGCAAGACTTTATCATCTCTCTCGCTGCAGGAATTCAAAACCTCGTTCTCAGCTCAGCTAAAGTGTGCTCTACGCCCAGTCTATGTTCAGCTTTTCCATGGACATGCTGGATAACCAGCCTGCTAATGGCGTGCTTTTTCGGCAGAAGCATCTGGTGTTTGACTTCAAAACTCAGCTTTGATTGCTGCAGTCGGCCGCCGGCTCGGATGGTCTCATCTTCATCCAAGAATGGGCCGAGCTGTTTCACAGTACTCCGGCGGCATGTTCTCTACGGTCGTGCGCTCGACATCTTCACTTGTCGAAGCTGCTCTATTTCATCTCGGAACGCATCTTTCTGTACTTGTTGAACCCAAAACTTCTCAGCTTCTCTTAGTTCCCCTGGGTTCAGCTCTCTGTCCGGTGGAAAGGTGCTCGTTTGAGAGATCTTCTCGCGTGGAACTCTGATGAATTTCTGCACACTGGCTGTAACTCTCAACAGTCTTGTCCAGCTTGAGAAGTTTGCTGGGTTTAGCCGCTAGCTGGGACCCGACTGGGCTCGTACAGCAAACACGTTCTTCTGCTGGTCCTTCTTGATCTCAGACTGGTCAGATTCGCCCTTCTGTGGCGAATTCTTTCCTCCGTGGCCATCTGCTTTCGTCGCTCAGCAAAAACTTCGGTCCGTGCCACCACAGCTGACTCTCCGAAATATCCTTTAAAGTCAAGCCCCCTGTGGGTGCGCCCACCGGGTTGTCCGACCCTGGCACGTGCTGCCACTGCTCAGGTGTTATCAGCTCACGAATCTCCGATACACTGTGAGCGACGAACAGCTGAAAACGGCGGACTTCATTTCGAATCCAGCATAGCACGTCCATGGAGTCAGACCACAATTGCACATCTTCAATTTTCGTGTCCATTGCCGTGCACAGCATCTTCACAAGTCTTCCACTCAGACCACTTCAGCTGCTGGTCGCCCGGCAGTATGTCATTCCAGTCTACTCCCCTGATCCATGTCTGCTGATCTTCGCTTGAATGGTGAGTGGCACGAACAGACCTAGTGGGTCGAAAACAGAGGCCATCTCCCTCAGACATGCCATTTTGGTCAAGTTTTCAGACAGGATTCCTCGTTTTGACGTGTCTATGGAGAGGCGGTCCTCATCTGTTGTCCAAACTACTCCAAGAGTCTTCGTCGGCGCCGAGCCCTGATCTTCAAAGAAGTGGCGCGAGCTGATAGCTCTATCCTCGACAAATATCGCTTTCAGCACTTTCGCATTGTTTGACAGCCGCTTTTTAATCTTCATCCCACCATCTTCGAGAATACTGTTGACCTGCTTCCTAGCTTCGATGACCTCCTGTTCTGTCCTAAGCGATTGAATGCCGTCATCCATGTAGAAGGACTTCAGCAGCTCATCCGAATCCAGTCGATACTTTTCTGCATGTTTGTTTCCTGGGTAGCACTTAATAATATGTGTATCATGAGTTTTGCGTGCATCAGCAGGCTCACCACTTCCTTGCATTTCGCTGATCTAACCGTAACTGCAGGCACTTGTCATGTCTCCAGCGTTGTGCAGGATCGGCAGGTTTGCAGTGTTATTTTACATGTATTTTTTTGTTATCCATGTGTTGTTACTTGTGTGAACAACATTTTTGAGTGAAGCAGCCTGATGGCTGCAGAGTGTTGCGTGGCTGTGGAAGCAGAAGACGTGTTTGCATCTTTGTCACCCATGTTTGTTTGCATTTCCAAAACAGGCTGAACGAGTGTGTGACTTATTGGCTGTGTGCTTTGCCAAAAGTGATTTGTATATTGTATGATGTGTTTTTGGTCAGTCATATGTCAGGTGTGGAGTTAATACAAGAATGCGTGCCTGACCCATCTTTTCCTGGTGGAATTCATCATGAAAGGAGCAGCGATTGCAGTATAAAAGCCATATCATTGTTCATTATGGCATGCCACAGTACAGCACTGAAGAAGTGCCACGATGACACTGTTGACTCGTGCCATTACACAATGTATCACATTGGTTGACTACTCTAGGTCAGGCCTATGAGATGACGGCTTATAATTTATGAATGACTGGCAGCAACTGATTTAACAACGCCAAATGACCAAGAGCAGTGAGAATGCTGTTGCAGCACAACGGTTATATCAGTGTTTACTAGTAATTGCATAAATGACCTTAAGCCAAAAAAGTGGTATCTCAACCTCCCATGTTTACCATGGAAATAGCAATGTTTTGGCAATCAGCTCATAGGAATGGTACATATTTTTTTTACTTTTTGCATGCAACCGCATTTCCATTTACACATAATAAAGAAACTACTGACTTATCTACCACTTAAATGACCTTCACTCACGTCCTGATCCACCGTCTGTCCATTCCTGCGTTCATTCGTCCACCGTCCTGCTGCTCATCGAAACTCTCACTCGTTCGTCCGTCCGGCATGGCTCCATCCATGCGGCTGCCTGACGACCTCCCTGCGGCGAAGGCGTACCTGCCGCGCCGGGCGGCCCGCCCGCTCCGCTCCGTATCGGCCCGGGCGCGGCTGGCGGCGGAGCGGCCCGGTGGCGACGCTGCACGTGGCGGCCCGGCTGGATTGGTTTGAAGGATTGTGCGGCCATCAGCGGCCGCGCCGGCACGTTCTGATATATCGGAGCCGGGCACGATCAGTTTTTATCAGCGGCCGGCCGCCATTCCTGTGAAGAATGTCCGCAGTCGGATGGCTCTGGGTGGCAGCATTGTCTGAGGAACGCGTCCGAGACGCTGAGCGAGTCCACATTCAGTGTACCCGGCCGCCGGACGGGGCTCAGCATGACGCTGAGCGGTCAGGTGCGGGTGTGAGTCCAACGCGAAGGTGAGTGAATAGGCTGCGGTCATGCAGCGTGCGGCAGGTGGTGAATCAGCGTTTTACGCTTTAGGTGTACTAAGCTTCGCGTCGTATGATCAAATTGCTTACATTTTTGCCGTGATTAGTGAGCTGCTTACACATTATCTATTCGTGCACGGCTACCAACGGCTGGGTCCAGTTTTGCAATAAATACCAAATTATGACTGCCGCGTGCCTTTGACGTCAACTCCTCATCCTTTCATATGCAAATGACTTGTCAGATAGGCTTGTCAGACACACATTATCATGCCCGACGGTGATTTAAAAACGCATTCGCTGCAGATAAATGTTGTTCCTACATGCACATTAATTTCGCGATGTGCCTTCGCATGGAATATGACGGCGACCAGAGACACTCTTGATTATGTATGTTATACTTAACGCGAATGATATAATCAGGCTGGAAAACACTGTCGTAAGCCAGTGGAATGCTTCGCATACGACGTTACACAAAGGCGTAACCTGCACAAATACGTCCTTGCGTGCATAGGTGGCCGCTGTTGCTCAAACAAATAGCTCCATTATGCGTTGCCCGTTACTATAGTCAGGAAGCTCCGGTACTCGTTACTCCTTTATTTCAGACAAGTAGCTTCGTTACTCGTCCATCCGTCACCCTGCAGCTAATGTGCCCCGAAAGTCACTTCAGTCCATTGCTCCGTCGCTTAGAAAATGTTTAAGAAAGGAAAGGGACGTTTTCCACGTTTCCTAAGCCAGTTACACTCTACTTTGCGGCTACGTGAAGCTCCGGTAAAAACTAAAGCTGCACGCGCCTTAAAGCATTTCACGGATTGGATCAGAGAGCGGCGGATGGATCAGCGAAGTAGATTAGACCGCTTCAGGAAATGTGGCCAACACGTGAATCAGGGCTAAGCTGTATTTCAGAATCGGTCGGGTCGTATAGATTGATCGACTTGAAAATGTGTTAAATTTAAAGACACCGACTTAATCTACAACACCCAATGACAGTATTGGGGAGTATCAATAAGAGTATGTACTGAATTATATTGTATAGTAGGAATTCCAATTCTGCAACAACATGACCTCAGTCTTAAAGAGTTAAAAGGTATCGTAGATCATTGAGTTCAGCATGTACTAACTGGATTATTCCTCCAAAGGCGGCGACTTACGGTGACAGCGGTTTAAGCGGTGGCTATTATGTCAGCACCCGCCAGTTATACATGTGGCATGGGCAGCCATGGCTAATTACTAACAACGCACCTAACAGACCTAGTGAAAACGTCGTACATAGACACACTGTTCCAACTCTTATAAATCGTGGTTATGTGACATTGTAATGGGATCATTCCACGCCAACTCAAGCAATTATGGGTCACTTTTGACTCCCGGCCATCTGGGATTTCAACAAAATTTTCAAAGAAATTAGCCATTTTCCTTTATTCCAAAGCCCTCAAATGGTAATAAAAGGTAACGAAATGGGAATGGGGATTCCTCAGTACCCGCTGTGAAGAGGTTCTCGCATTTCTTGGCAAAAGAGAAATACAGGGATGTAAACAGCTTTTCCAGATAGGCGATAATAGCACAGGGGTGCCTAGTGTGAAAGACTACGCCAAATTGTGTGACAGAGACGAATTGCCGACCCCTTCCGATTGTTAATTTTCGCCAGCCTCCATCCGTCTTCGGGTGTGCTGGCTGGTTCAGCTAGTACGCACTCTGTCAGCGTCTTTGTACATCATCAGAATAAAAAAAAAACAATGCTGCAGGCCGTCAGCAGTGAACTTCACCATGACAACATCATGCGAAAACCTCTGCGACCCTACGAACGAAAAATGCATTCTGGGGAATGGCGAATATCATTCGGGAGCAAGTGCCGTCAAGCCACTTCTTGCGCACTTGCCAGTATAAAGGCGCCGACGGAGTGGAGTACACCCAATAGGTTCCTGCAGACCATGCGTGTGCGTATGCGTGTGCGTGTTTGTGAGGTGTTTTTGTAAAATAACTCGTTTTGGTTTAAAACCCACCCCAAGATTGCGTTTGAGGTGCAGTACAAGCGACAGTACATCTGTTCGTCGCATACACATGCATGAAAAACGGTGAGGCGGTAGCAGCCAAACGTTCTTATGGAATAAGCGACTGCACGCGTCACAGGATCGATGTGAGGTATGCAGTCTTAACGACGGAGAATGAACTACTGCGACAGGAGAACAACATATCACAGGAAGTATATTTCTATACCGACGGACCATGTACCCAATATTAAGATGAATATCACTTTCGAAACATGTGGGTTCACCAAGGTGAACTTCCGATCGGCTCCGCCTGACACTCCTTCGCAACATTGCACGGGTAAGCACCCAGTGACGGAGTAGAAATAACAATGAGTCCCACTGCGCCAGACAGTCTCTGAAGATCGATGGACAGACAGAGCGTTATCCTGGGGCATGTTCAACTGCTGTGTACCGGGCCGGATCCCGCCGGCTGGTTTAGGGGAATAGTGAGGTATCGACCATCCTGCTTTCACCCTGACAAATTGCACAAACTAGTGTTTGGGCCGTTTTAACGTCGGTCTGGAATTGATGCAACCTTTTTATTAAAGTAGGTCACGCTAAAGACCGAGCTGCAAGAAGCGGGGAGACGAGTGGCCCGTGAGGTTGTGTCTATCATTGTTCGTTTGCGGCGGTGGGCAGAATTATTGGTTGTCATTGTTATGGCACAAAATGCGATTCGTGTTCGAAACATGTGCTGACCTCATTGCTGCGGCTCAGGGCCAACTGAAGTCTGTTGGTGCTAGAAATTGTGCTGATCTGTGCCAAACGCGAATTATTTGACGATTATTTCTTTTTCATACCAAACACTACATGGCCCATGGGGTGGCAATATTCGCGTGCGTGCATATCTAGGTGCTTTTGAAATAGTTCGTACGATAATGAAGTATCAAATATTTTCCCCAAGTTCGCCGGCCTGAAGCTCGAGAACTTCTCATATCTCACACAATGAATGATGTCTTTCGCATTTTGCCGCAGTTTGTGCCATCGGTACCTAAGTATGCGTGTGATTTACATGTTATATGCAACTAAGTCAGCGTCGATATCGCGGGCGCCGTAGCAGCTGTTTGGCGTTCGTAGATTTCGCGGCACTGTAGCTGCCGCTGAGGGCCTGTCTGGCACTGTAGCTGCCGCTGAGGGCCCGTCTGGCACTGTAGCTGCCGCTGAGGGCCACTTCCGTCTCACCAGTTTGGTGAAGGCTGTTCAGCCACACTGCGTTGTCCGGCGTGGCCGGGTAACGGGTGTCTCCCGGCGCCGGTGGACCAGGCGGCCGCGGGTGAGAGGTGCACATGAAACCCAGCGGTCACCAACAGAGACCAGGTGGCGGCTTAGTCCGGTTGTGGCCGCTAAAACGGCGGTAGTCGCCTCACGCGGTTGGCTGGTCGACTGTGACCATTATTCCCTGGGCTTTCACGTGGAGCTTCTGGACATTGTGTAGGAACAGCTCATTCGAAATATCAGTGCGCCCCAAGCATTCTGAAAACGCTCATCTCTTGCCACTAATGCTTTCACAAAACGTAGTTTGTGCTTGCCGTCTCTGCACTGGTGGCGAGCGGCGCACTTTGCCTGGTGGTGGCCATCCGCCACATCCCGACGCTGCCGGGCGGCACAGCGCGCCGCTGACTCCCCGTCGGCCCGGCGAGACTCCCTGCCGGCGTGGCGGGGCCACTCCGTGATGGTGTCGTAGGGCCGGCCGTGATAAACGAAAGGAACACGATGTTTTTGTGAGCTGATTGTCGTCTTGATTTATGTGGTGTGATGACCTTTCACGTTGTCTCTTTGGATTGCGGTTTTGCTCATCTGCACGGCATGGTGTGAAATATTGCGTATAATAAATTATCCGGGGAGTCACACATACCATACGGCCTTTTTAATCGAGCACAGTTTCTTTCTTAGTGGCAGTCTTTGGAGTCTAGTTCGTTGGCCTCCTGCGATGTCAAGACCAGCAGACTGCTTTCATCTAATGAGGCCATAGCTGGATGGCGTGCCGAAGCCCAAGACTCAATGGGCAGACAGCAACAGATGTGCGATGGGATCGGAAGTCAGGATTCTCGTTTGTTCTTTTCAGTCATGCCTTTATCGCTTTCGTTAATTTAAAACGCTTTGAAATATGGTGTTTACGGTTGTTTGCGTCCGAATCTCGTTTTCCGATTGTTTTCCGTGGTATCACGGCCAACCAATAAAAAATCTTTTACGAATTAAGCATCGCATGATAGGTCTCGAGAAACCACGCAGTGTTGTGCAGTAACCTCCACCTTGCGTTGTTTCACAGTTTAGAAGCAGCTAAACCTATGTGATGCATTAGGCGACTGGTCCCCAACCTTCACGTTCCGCCAAATACCACCAAGTTCCGGGACATCTACAACTTGAGAATATCTGTAGCATAGGCCACACGATCACTGCTTTCCATTAGATATTCTTTATACCATTGGCCTGCTCGATTTACTGTTACGATTTTCTTTTTCAGCCAGGACCAGCACTGTCACCTCTCGTTGGCCCAACAGCCGTCACCACCGGTGTCTGCCGGTCAAACCCGACATTCATCACCGACAACAATCAGCGCTGCCTAGCGGCCTCGGGTGCGCCTCGGCTGCGACAGACGGCGCCACCATCGCCACCGTCACTGCTGCCGTTCACGCACTGGTAGAGGCTATGTTTGGCGTCTTAACCGCCGCCGCAACCGAGCTGTCCGGTGCTCGGCTGCTCGAAGGGGCGTAGTTTCTTGTTCAGTTGGGTGCCCCAGCCCCTGGACCGAACTTGGGCTTTAGCCCCCCAGCATTGAGAAGAAAGTGGGCTGACGCTAGAGAGAAACCCGTTGTTAGAGCATTTGAAGGGTATGTTTTGCCATTTGCACAGCTCACCCCCCAACGTGGCCTGTACCCCTGGCTATTTTCAACTACTTTTCCGGCAATATATATATATATATATATATATATATATATATATCAAATATTGTCTGACCCTAATATTATCTTTGGACAGGTCAACAAAATTCATCGCGGGCAGTTTTCAGGCAGGCGCAGAGACCAACAGCTCTGAAACGCGGCTCTCACTCGTTTTAGGTTACTTTAGCTATGTGCCCGACGCCAGAATGACGTGCAAGAATGAACATCACGCTTTAGACTACTTTCACAACTTCAAGGACGCATTCAAAAGCCAAAAGACTGGAGACCACAGCGCCGGGCGCCGGGGTCTTTGTTTCCAAGACCTGCGCGCGTGTGTATGCAAACTATGTCCCATGTTCGATTTCCACTGACTGATTCTGAAACAAGTTTAGCCATTCCCAAATGAACATGTATTGACCATATTCATGTACCTTTTTGCACCATTTATATCCATCATCTGCGTTCATGTAAGAACGTGGACGAGGACCCATCGGTCCTCATTATCTCTGTAGAACCCATGCTGAATTATGGCAGTGCCTCTGAGTCTTGTTGTTTAAAAATAGCTCACTGGACCATTGCAAAGAGAATGGACCAACGGTTTTGTCAATGCATTTAGCATTCATTTTCCTCGCCATTTTATTCAACGCCCGTCCCCTTCAGTTTATTGACCTCAAAATACATGCAGCATGGTATTGACCCGCAGATTCTGGCTTTCACTCCGGCTCAAGAGGGCTCAAATCAAAATAAAACATGGAAAATCGTGCATTTTTGAAACCACGTTGGTCATATCCTGTGTTTTCTTCTGGGGGGGGGGGGGGGGGAAGCTTTCACCTGTGGAAGCCTCATTGTCAACCGTTTCCCTCCCCCTTGAACGAATTCCAGGCCCATGCTAAATTATGGGTGCATCTCTAGATACGTGATAATGATCTTCGTAAAAATTGACTGTTTTGATATGGTCAACCACTTGAAACTTGTCAGAAGCGTCATGTGTGTGGAGTTAACGTGACGGGATTCTCCAGCAGTTTGGCTGGACAACACGACAAAAAGTAAGTGGGGGCGATGCCGTGGCAATAAGGTCCAGGAACTAACGGAATGGCATGGGAATGCGTCAGGTTGGCTCATTAAGCTGCCTGCGATACACCTTCAGGCCAACGATGGGGCTTTACGTGCGTGGAGTATAAATTGTGGAACTTGCTGGCGGCACGGTTGCCAATTGAGGTCACATGTTCGATTGGCTATGTAATAACCATACAAAGGGCGCGTTCAAAGATGTACCGAGCTTAAGTGTCTTTGCTACTATCCCCAATAATTCATAGGAAATTTAAGTTTGTATATGGTTCACCGCTCGGCATTAGAAGATCAAGCAAACCGGGTTGTGGTTGAATACATCTGTAGCCTTCAGCGTTTCAAGTTGCACCATATCGTCGCATACATTTCGTTCGCTTAACAATCACTATTGCCTGAGGCACTCTACTAGTCGAAAGCAGCCCAGATAATGCCTACCGCTGATCACAGGACCCGACATACAGCTTCCAGATAGTGCGGTAATTACGGCTTACACCTTACCAGAATAGAAATTGTGAGACGCAAGTTCGCATGCAGCAGACGCATGTCTCATAAATATAGTGTGTGAGGGCATACGTGGCGAGGGGCACATCCGTAAAGGGAATGTTCCACATTTATATCGGCTTTCGAACTGAAATAGCCATCTTGAAAATCTTTCGATCCTGTCCAAAATCCTACCCTTCTTAAGACATGGGCCCATTTTTTTCTGGGCTACACACCTGCAAAAATGGGGAAAGGTATATCGGGGGGAGTATTTTAAAGTCACCTTAGCATTCATGACGTAATAACGTCATTTAAGTCCTGCCATTCCATACGCCATGCGGTGATCAAGACCTAGAAAAATGTAGTTGTCGAGACGCTCATATCTGGCGTTCGTGAGCGCGATTTTTATATAAAACGGCAGTGCTCGCAGTCAATGTTGTGCAGGGTACGATGATGTAGTCAAACCATGATGCAATGAGGAGCATGTGTGCTAAACAGAGCATTGTGCTGTCTAGAGCAGTCTTTTCCACTTACACAGCATATCAGTAGTTGTTAGTAATTTCATTTCATCGTAATTGATGTTTGCTTCAATATCTGCAAATGCGAGGCATTCCCCTTAAGGCAGAACTCATGCATAGTTCACGTTCTGATCCTGCCTGAGTGTCACGCAACCAGTGTTGCGCGTGGTATCGATATCAAGCACGCGTGGTAGACATATTGCATTCAATCGAGTATGCGTGCCTTACAGGAAGCCACTTTTAAACGTTGAACGTACATACATGAAAACCCGTTGATCGCAGGTTTCCTGTGAAACATATGCCTATGAATATAACTATGACCGCAATGCCGCCATCTTTACGATTCTGTACGGATTAACCAATTCACGATGACGCTTCGAGGAATAAAGAGGGCGCTGTAGTCGCTGAAAATCCGGCACCGTATCTCAGTCGTCCGCGTCTGGCTAGTCACGTGGTATTGATCCGAGGGGAGAATCGACTAGTTTTACTTCTAGTATTTCATCAAGCCAACCCCTTATTGAAGCATGGGTTCTAGTACATACGGATTCGGCACCAATCAGAAAAGCAGGAAGTCGGCGCCAATCACCCGTTTCAATCCGGCGCCAATTCGATTCCAATGTCTTCCGAAATTAATCTGAGCACGGTGCAAACATGATATTCCGAACAGGGAACTTAGGTTCAGACTTGCAACGAGTATCAAATGAACCAAGAGCCAATGACCCAATGCGGACGAAATGGAGTTAGAAACTTGTAAGGCAAAGTATCGGAGGGTTTTAACGCGCCCTGGCATTGCAGGCTTCACGCGTTCGGTTTCCTTTCACTCGAATGCGGGGTCAATCTCACCCCTCTGATATCTCACCTACTAAGAAAGCCAGAGACTTCAAATTCACGGGGTCAGGTTGGTTTGTATGTGAACTCAGCCGTGTCAAAAATTTAAGTCTGTAGGCCATGACCTTCGTGTCAAATAAGGTGAAACAAAGTAAAACTCAAGACTGTCGCCCAGTGCCCCCACACCTCTGCATGCAATCGTCTTGGACGTCGATACATGTTCTTAGCAAAGGATCAATAGGTGTTTATTTTAGGCCAGTGACATATATTGACTTTCAGAAAGGTCATGATGACCAAAAACCTAGGACATTGTTTTGATTTTAAATTTGAAAGGGTGTTAAGCATTGTGCTAAGTGGGGACGTTTCCAGAAAACAAGGGGTCGATCTGGATCATTTTGGGCCAGTACCCTACGCTTACCTTAAAGAAGTCCATGGAGGATTCCTGCTACGGTCACTGTTGTCAAGAAATTCGAAATGAGCACCAGAGGCTACCCCATGAGGTAAGTTCTCCAGCAAAAAGCGCATTGGTTTTAACCTCGGTATGGCCTTCATACCTAACCCTAGGACAATGGAAGCTGCTGCGATACTAAATTCAGCTTGTCTTCTTATCTAAGCAACTATTTCAGAGATGCATGGCTTCGTCGAACCTGTGTCACATCAGGTTGAATGGATTCCTTAGAAATTGCCTTGCTTACAGACACGGCCTGACTTTTACCTGCCATAGGTCAGTGACTTTGCCAGATGCGTCTAATATTCGTATACCAAACAATCCGCTATCTATTTTCCTAAGGTACGTAAGTTTACACCTACACCTCACTGTTGCCAAAAAATATGCAAAAAAACCTCCGAGGTCAAACGGACCGCTTTCGGGCGCCTTTCCAAGAGTTTGCACGGGAATAAAGTGTTGAAAAATGATGCCGGCTGCAAACGATCTTCATCAATGAAAATGGTATGAATTACACAAAGATCACATGAAACAAGGAAACGTGAGGAATGAGCTAAATCAGGTTAAGTTAAGTTAAACTAAACCAACATATCAGGCTGTGTTAAACTTTTCGAACTTTTTAGATAATTCTGGCGACAGCTTTCCTTAAAAATCTGTCTTGATGAGCATCTTTATCAGCACGACTCCATACAGAACTGATGAAAGTTATGGGCGCAAACTCCAGATCGTAAGATTATGGCCGATGTAGCGTGGATTGAATGCAGTCGCATTCGGATGCAGGTAGACTAAATGCAGCCGCACTGGCATGCAAGTAGTTTCAGACTGAGACTGACTGAATGACTCAGGCTAAGCCCAGTCTTAAATGAGGCTGAGAACTGAATTCAAAACAAATGGGCATGGAAGTGGTTTAGTAAGAGGGTCGGATGTGAAAATTCTGAGTCCCTGTAACAGATGAAACGCAATAATTAGTTTTTAGCCCTTAGTACTTACGTTGAATGTTAAAATCGCCTTCTCTTTTCCCATCCTTTTACTCGGAACTGGTTGATATATGTCATCTGGCAACAGCTTTCGCAACCCAATTTTTTGTACGCGCATGCTCGCTCAGAAAAAAATGCATGTTTGGCGTAAAGCCCAAAGCTCTAGTGTTAAAAGCAAAAAACGACCGCAAAGTCTTCAGAACGAGAGTTGCGCCAGATGGCGGATCTGTTGCTGAGTAACGCAATCCAGTGTCCTAGAATTGCCGGTTTTGGGTGTAAAGCAGCACCCTATGAGGAGGAATTTTTTGTTCCTTTTTCCATATTTTAGGTGAATTTTTCACTCCTGTCTGACATTGTCTAATCGCACATGCCAAACCCATATTTCCCTTTACGAGGTTTTCAGATGTCATACAAAACCGAGCTCACTTGAAACCACCAAGCACAAACAAGGCCCACAGGACCTGGACACCTAAGGCTCTCTCCTGCCTCACCTAAATATGAATCATGTCTATGTATGCACAGATCAAGGGCGCCAGGTGCCTTCAAACCCAAGATCCCCCAGCGACTCCAGCCACTCGCACGCATCAGGTTTGGTTTGCTTACCAAATGCATCCTAGTGGGCGGCAGCGTGCCAAATGCAAAGTTTTCACGTATCCCCAATTTTTTTATTTCACCACCAAACTACCAAATCAGAGCCTGGTGCAAACACCAACAAAGCCTGGTAGAGAATTTTGCTCCAGGTATTTCTTTTACCCGATGAAACTCGACGACTAAATTGCATCACTCGAAATGCACCAGTGAAAAATTCAAGAAATGTCCTCTGGATAAAAGTTACAGGATGAATGTCACAATTTGAGCACTTATTTTAATAAATTTTAAGTCAAATCAACTGATAACAAAACTTTCCAAAAAAGTATCAGTCTTTATAGTTATCTAACTACTTTTACTTTTATTGGTGTCATACGAGTGTGATACCACTTTATTCCTTCCTCCTTTCCCATCGCCCTTAGAGGCACCATCTGTTGCTTAAAATGTTGACCAAGTTTTGTGCAAAATACTCCAGCTGGAAACTTGCGCGTATTTTGTACATAAATTGGATTAATTCGCCAGCCGCCCAAGCATGTTTGATATGCACCCAAGAGTAACAATTCACAGGGAATGAAGGAGACAATTGAAGCACGAAGCTTATTTTATCACCATTTTTGCCCTGTTAAACCTTGGTTAGCCATTTTTGGCTCATGGCGTTGCTCGATAATGATAAATCTAAGCCTTACAGTGTCTATTTCACCAGGCTACCTGGCAAGGCTATCATTATGCTGTCATATTGAGGTTTGGGACCTGACACAACCTGACGCAGCTAATACAGAAGTGTTTGATGGCGAAATTCTGCCCTCTGTAAATGTTTATCATGCACACCTCTTACTTCATTCGAATTTTAATCTCGTAGGTTGGTGGACATGATTGCTATTTATATTTGGGGGATGAGTGGGATGACTCTGTCTGTCAGCAAACTGTGCAAACTGTGGTACTGACTTTTTGTTTGGGGGGACCAGGAAAAAGTGCTTTAAAAAAGCCAGTAAGTCTCCTGTGAAGCAAGTATTTGCTTACTTCACCTGCTTTCAACACATGATTTGTAACCATAGTTAGCGATTTGCTGTTTTAACCCAGCGAATTTTGTCCAAGACAAATTATGATGCCACAAGGCATGCAATGGGTTATTGTGTTCCATATTCTTGATTATTTGTCCCAAAATTCCTTAAGCGGTCCCTCATGGTTGCTTTAACCAGATGTTTTCCATAGTTGTCATGGTTTGCTGACTCTGCATAGCAATTATGATGTGAGGAAAGTATCAGCATTAAGCAAATAGATCATTCCATTGAAAATGTGAAGCCAATATCTCGAACTATGCCGTTAAATGTAAATTAACAAGTCTAAGTCCATGCCTTTGCTGCAGATGAAAAGGCAAGCAGCAAAACTGGCATGGTCATCAAGTTATGTTACTTTTGGAGAAGAGCGATTGTTTTGTGGACCATATCTATTATTGCCCTTGAAAGAGGTTAAACATGGCAATCAGAATAAGTCGTCCAAAGTGATGTGAAGTGTTTTCATTTGTGTGTTGTCAACTTTGTCTGATGTCAACAAGCATACACAAGTGATACAAAGATAAGTTGAGACCAGGCAAAAAAATGAGCTTTATCATTATTTTATCATCAGTGCTGCTGTCAACAGATAGGTGAGTTGAGACGACGTTCAACATATGGGCTACTCTAAGTTAGGTTAAGTTGGTTAAGTGCATGGCAAGTGGCAATAGTGATGGTGCAGGAATCAGTAACTTACAACTGCCGCTGTGATACAAACAGTTTAGACACGATGAGATGGAGTAAGGCCTCTTTAGGTTAGGAATAGTAAAGCTACTTTCATGGAAATAAGCATTGGTATTTTGTAAGAAACAGTGGCAAAATGTTGTGAATGAAAATCGTGAATTACTTTCGAAAAATATATCAGTACGGAGAAGCCAAATGAACCATGGCCAACTGGAGTAAGACAGAATCCTTTTATTACTTTGATACACATAGAACACAGTTATGATGGGAACACTACAAAAACACAAACACATTGCCAAACCACATCAATACCGCCTCAACTTGTGTAGCCGGCGTCACGCAATTCTGATTTGAAACCAGGAATAGGCGTTTAGCGCGAACATTCTCACGCGCTCAGTGTCCGCAGACACGACCGTTTAATGGAGCAGTGACTGGTGTGAAATACAGTAGCGCCGGGTACGAGCCCTGGAACGAGCGTGCTGTTTTGTCCGGCTGTCGAAGGAAGGACTGCTGGCTACTGGCGTGGTACTAGATACAAGCCCCAATGTGGATGCGTTTTACCCGGTTGTTGAAAGAAAGCTCACTGGCAACTGGCCACAAGCAAACTAACCTGGACCGTGCGTCTTTGTTGGGGTTTTGGCCGCTGACGGAGCGAGGTCTGCTGACAAAAGATCAGACTGTGTAAACCTGACTGAGGTAAGGCCGTGTAGAAGGACTGCACGGCACGTGAAACCATCGGAAGCGCTATCTGGAAAGATAATGGAGAGTTTATCGAACTGAACACAAGCACGCTTAGCAAGCGCTGTGAGCACGAAACCATCGACGCAAGGCATTCGGTAGCTGTTTTTTTATTTAGGATGCGTGGAGCAGGGTGGAGGAGAAATTCACGGAGGCAAGCAGTGGATACACGGAACTCCGGTGGGAGCCGTGGGAACAAATGACGGATTTCGATTCGAAAAATGCGACACTGTAGATACCAATGTCTTGAACTCAATTTAACCAAAAAAAGAATATTGCATGGTAAATGCATAAGCACAGTTTGTTGCGTTTTGCATACATAACAGCTTTGTGAACAAGCGTATGAACTTGCATTGGTATGCTTCCATGTCATGTATTTACACACCTACATTCCCATACTGGATCCCCACGCTCGGCGTTGATATTGCAAATAATAACTTGCATTTGCCTCATTGCTTCACTACAGCATATATCAGCACAGGTTAACCGATATTGGAAGCATAACATTTGACTCACTCGCCTGTTCGCTTCTGTTTCTTGACCACTCTTCACGCCATGCTCCCTGTTCCATATGTGGATCTTGTTGACATCACGTCTTGCTGCGTCAGATTGGCCGTCAAAAAATGATGAGCCTATCACATGAAAACTATCCGTTCTGAAAAGCAGCATTTACGCGTAATTGGTGCTTGCCAATACAACATCTTGAGTTGCGGGTGTATATCCGCTTACAACCTTCTCTTATACCCGCTTACAACCTTCTCTTATACCCGCTTACAACCTTCTCTTATACCCGCTTAC
>NW_023596136.1:33287074-33487235 GCF_011947565.3 Pollicipes pollicipes
TGACTCGGAGAACGTGAGGCTCGGAGATGGTGGTTGAACCGCACTTTTTGGGTAGTTGCCACACATTTACGTCCCTCGTCAAGGGTATTTTGGTGTGTATTTTACAACCGTTGCCCATTATGTCGGTGAAAAAGGTTGCTATGACCCGGGCCCATTGATGTTTCAGCGCGGTGCGTCTATGGAGTGGGCAGGCGTTATGCTTTCATTCTACCGGCCGACTTCCGACTGGATCCCATTGCTGGAGCCATGCCTTTTCGTTGGTCATCAGAAGAGGACGTTAAATGGTCGGACCTGCGTTCATGTGGGCCAACGGCTTCGCGTCACTCCATGTTTTGTTTGTTCTCCAGTACATTAAAATGCATAAGACGGATGCATCTCGCTACGTCAGCAAAAAGTATTGTAATATTTTTTAATGGAATGTTCCACATTTGGGGATCTTGAGGGAGGCATGATATATAATGGGAATAGCTTACTTGTAACTATTGGTAGGCCTTTAAGGTTCAAGAACGACGCTAAGTATCAACATTTCAAAGTTTGTAAAAATTCGTTCCATTACGTCCTTGTTTGATGGCGTCATGGAATGGCTTTGTGGCAAAAGCAATACCTGGCATTATCTGGCAGCCAGACCTAAAGAATGCCTCGAAACACACGAAAGCTGACGCCAACCGGCCATTCTCGCTGCGGGTGCTGGGTCGGGTGGCGGTTTGGTGGGTGGTTTGTTTGTGGATTTTTTTGTCGTTGCTGGCCGTTAGAAAGGCTTGTTGAACTGTTGAACGTACGTAACCTAGCGATCGCCAGTTATTAGGGCAGATTATTAATATCAAAACAACGATATCCTGTGCTGCTGCTACTGCTGCTACGGCGTTGATGATTTTGCCAATACTGTATTGTCGATCTATCCTTCCCCGCAGTGCTGTACTCCTGACATTGATATCGTGTGATGCGTACGGTAGTTACTTTATTTATCGTTTGTAACTGGAAATGCGGTGTCAATTGCGAAAATTAATAATTTGTGACGTTGCTGTGGATTGATTGCAAAAGCTTTCTTCCTATTGCCATGGTGACGATGGTAAGGTTGGGCTACCAATATTTTGTGTGCTTAGGAGTATTTATGCAATTACTAGTTAACTCGTATATAACCACTTGTGGTGCAATCACTTTTCTTGCTGTTGATAGTCCTTCTGCTCATTGTCAAATAGGTTGTACCCAGCCATTCATGGAATCATGAGTTGCTCATCATCATAAGTTGCTCAATCATAATCATCTCATAGGCTTGACATAGAGTAGTCAACCAATGTGGTACATTGTGTAATCGCGAGTCAACAGCGTAATTGTGGCACTACCTCAGTGCTGTACTGTGGCCTGGTATAATGATGAACGATATGGTTTTTGTACCGCAATTCCCTGTTGCTTTGATAATAAATTTACCATGAAAAGATGGGTCAAGCGTGCACCCAAGACAATTTTGCCAAGCCGTATCATGTGAGCCTATATATATAGATATAGATATAGATATAGATATAGATATAGATACAGATATAGATATATAGATATATATATATATATATATATATATATATATATATATATATATATATATAGGCTGGGAATATGCAATATATACACTGGGAATGTGCAATATACTCATATATATATATATATATATATATGTATATATATAGAGAGAGCCTATATATACTGGGCATGTGCAATAATGAGCTGCGTGCACCAGCTCCTGCTGCCTAAATGAATTGCTGAAATAATTAAATACAATGAATTAATTGTTTGCTGTAATACCTCAATAGGTTTAAAATGTTGGCAAGATCATAATGAAGTACCAAATTGCCTTTGCGCACCCCTGCAACATAGGTGCTAGAGTTTCTCTTAGTTTGCCGGCACTGCCTTGTCATGTTCAAACACAAACATAAAGGTAAAGGCATGTATCGATATATCGCAATGTATTGGGAGTCACTGTAGACTTAAAGAATACCAAAATGATGTTCTCTCTCAGAAGTATAAACCTCGCACACACACTCCCCATCACATCAACATCATTGCAAGCCACTGACACACACCACCAATGATGACACTGTTTTGTCAAATAAGTGCGATTTCACACTTGCGCAGCTCGCGGGACCATCAAATTTCAGGTTTTCTCGCAATTTCCGCACAGATTTTCGGGTGCAACACCGCATTTTACCGTGAGCTCCCCTCAAAACAAAGTCATGGTAATGGTTATGTTTGGTGATGGTAATGGCAATGTTGCGGGGTTTCATGGTAATGCGGCCCAAGAGGTTGTACTTGTAGAATAAAATCTTTTGTTTAAGATCTAGATTTGGCCAACAATATGTACAAAATATTTAGTAAAATATGTGTCTGAAATTACGGTAATGTTTCCCTAATTTTATGAAGTCTGACTAACCCACAAACCCGTGCAAGGTTCTGTACTCCGGTACACAAGGCGCCAGCCGAGCTTTCTGTAAGAAATACGCCAAAAGAAGAAGAAACAAAACACTGGCGTGAGAAAAAAGACAGATTTGCCGTCGCGTCTTCTTTTATTGTAACATTAGGAAAGATGCCCGTTTTTGGGTGCCGTACTTTTCTGCGGACAGTGGTGTTCTTTTTTATAGCATTGACCTATGGCCTAAAAATAAAGAAAAATGCCCCGTTCACGACGAGTGCCGTGCAACCCGAAAGTGCTCACGCTTACGTTCCCGACACGCATTTAGTAGCGAAATCTTGCCAACAGCCAATCATCTTCCACACATTTTATCACACGTGCCGCATCATCGCTTTTGCGAATGTATCAGCGGCCATGCAGTTGTGACCATAACCAGAAAGCAGCCTGTCGTGTGACCGCGATCGCATGACGTTTCTTTGGCATCATTAATGCCAAGGTGACTTTGAAGTAGACTCCCAATAAACCCTTTCGCCCTTTTGCGGGCGTGCAACTCAGGAACCAGCGGGTTTTGGGTCTTAAAGATGGCATGACCGTGAACTGCGTGAAAAGAGCCTACCGCGTTAGCTGCTCAGGTGCCCCAAGGGATCAGTTTTCAATCACCGTGTCAGCCGCGTTCCATGCCCTGAGGCCGAGGTCGAGGCTAAGACTGAGACTTAGAGGAAACCAGTTATAATTAGCAAAAGGTAGGAGTAGGACTATAAAGGGGCATATGTCGTTTAGTCAAAGAGTGATGAATCATTGGAGTGGGCCGCTAAACGAAGTTGTAGAGGTCCTTCTCTAACAACACCCAAAAATCGTTTGGACAAGTTCAATCGGTCTAGGGGCTTATTTATTGCTAAATTCAGGCAGGCCAGGTGGTAAGAGTAGTGACGAGAGTGTGTGGGGAATGAGGTACGCCAGCCTGGATGGGCCACTGCAGCTCTTTGTTGGCCTGATGTCTTTATGTCCATTTGACTTCATGTCTTGAATGCCGCCTGACCTGTGGCGTATTAAAATTTGAATGGCGTTGTTCTTGTGCCATGCATGCCTGAATCGCCTTGAGCTAGTCTGTGCGAAATGTTCTCTACCATCTTCACGAACATGTAACTTAGAAACGAGAGGGTTTTAAGTTTAAAGAGGAGCAGGGCTGTAAACTGCACCGAATGAACTTTAAAATGGCCATTTCAGCACAGAACCGCATACAAATGTGCAACACTCAAATAAACTTTTAGTTGAATGTCATCGCCGACAGCTTGCAAGTGATTGCCTGCCAGCTGAAACTATCGCGCTGGGATAGTTTCAGGCAATTCAGTCCGCGTGCCCTCACATCAATACTGAAACCAACGAAAGTTTACCATTAAGTAAATATAACTGCGTGCGGCTTAGAGGCGACGGCCTGGTGATCGAATCTATCCCCTGGATGACCCTTATATTTCTGCTGATGGATCACTGTTAGTCGCACATCATGGCTTAAGAACAGTTAGCATGTCTTGATACCGCCACTGTAACTTATACAGCTTAACTGTTAGTTAATAATCATTGCCTAGCATTCGTAATTAACTACCTGATAGCTGAAACCGCGTGTTCATCATTCCAGGATGGTAGGGATGTATCATGTGAGAAACGCATCAATCAAATATGCTCGCATCTTGCGATGCCGCACTATATTTTAAGATACTAAAAATATAGTTAGAATTTCAACTATCCGGCTATCAGTATCGCCCTAGCATCCCGTCAGAGTTGCAAATTGTTATGCAAAACTTTTGCTTTTTCAGTCTGACAGTGGCGTGGGTGTGACGACTGGGGATCCAGGAGGGACAGAGGCCACTGCCTATTGGAGAGAAAACGTCTAGGTATGAGGTTCACCGTGCGACGGGCAGGGTGAAAGGCCTGCACCAGCAATGCTCGGCCTCTTACCTCAAACCCGCTGTCCTCATAATAACAGGAAGCCCCAGATGAATCCTTGACATTTTCAATCCAACAACCTCGTTTGACCTCTGAAGCTGTGGTTTGGGTATCGGCTGGGCTTTTTAACGATATAACCAGCGACGCCCTCCATGGTAGATCCTCAGAAAAGGCAGCACAGCACGTTGAAAAACGACGATTGGTTACCTTTTTCAAGCCAGTCAGCTTCTCACGACGCAAACACAGCCAACGGCAGCCCACAGCCCTGCATTGAAACCAATTCATTACTGCACGGCGAGCATTCGAGCCCATCTGTCTCAACACGCGCCCGGGTGGCCGCCTAGATACCCTTCGCCCGGGTGGGAGGGGGTCAATATGACCCCCCAGAGACATCGGGAACTAAGAAAGCTAGAAACACCAATGTCACCGGGTCTGTTGACCTGTACATGAACTCACTTAGAACAAAGTTTCAGATTCCTAGGTCATGACATTCGGGTCAAAAAAGGTCAAAAAAGTCAAGTTCCAGGTTGATCTCCAAAGCGCCCCCAAAACTTCGATAACCGTTTCTAAGCAAAAGGTCAAATTATTACTCAAGGTCAGTGACCTTTTTGACCTTTTGGAGGTCAAGGTGACCAAAATAATTCAAGTTTTGCATTTGACTAAGCGACAAGGAGTACGCTATGCAGTATTCCTAAAACAAAATGTTGACCTGGGTCATTTTAGGTTAATGACCTATTTTGACCTTTAAGAAGTTCATGGAAGATGCATAATGCGGTTTCTGCAATCAATAAACTCGAAATGAGCACCATAAACTACCCCATACAGCAAGCCTTAGAGTAACAAAACAGTTTGGTTTTGACCTTGGTGTGACCTTCATGCCTGACCTTAAGTCAATCTAATTTGCTCATTCCACTGTTGTGTTGCCTAAGAAATCATCCCAGAGGATGCTAGTACGTTGTTCGATCATATACGCTCCGTTGTTGGATCAGATTAACGGATTCCCTAGAAATAGTCTTCGATGAAGCCAGAGTCTAACTTTGACCTGCCGTAGGTCAGCGACCTTGCAAGGTATACCTACATTTTTGATTCCAAACGAACCGCCATTCAATTGTCTACAGCTATGAAAAATTTGAAAACCGCGCGCGCGCCGTTCGGAAACCATTCTGGAAAAATCTTAGGGGGGTCAATTTGAACCCCGCCCGAGCGCGTGTTAAATGGCACGGCAATTTAAAAGGACACGTGTCAAATTGATTACGTTCGTCGCAAGATGCTGTGGTCAGCCACGATTCTTACGACCAGTAAAAAGCCCAGTTATTTGGTATTTTATACTGTTATGCATGTGAAGCGGCTTGGTGGAAAAATCCGTTAAAAAGCGCTGATCTGAGAGGTAATGGAAGAGCAGCGTGTCACCGCTGATCTGTGACTTAAGCACCAATGTACTATAGTTTGTAGTGTATTTCTGTCACCAGCTAAAAATCATCCAAATAAAAGCAACTTAGTTTGGCATCATTTTATAGCTCAACTTACTCATAAAGCGAACGATCAATTCTTGGACATGTGCTCTGCACAAGCTCTCGCTGCAAGCTTTAACTAGTATATCATAGGCCTATGCTAAGTCTTGACTTGTGTCTAAATGGGATCGTCTGTTGTAATATCGTCTCATCTGTTGTAATTTGTTCCATATTTGCAATTTGGCCATCACTTCGCTCGCACGTGCCCATTTCTGTGACCATCTATATCCAGTAAATCTGAAACCTTTTCAACGCTCCTAAAGAGCAAGAACATAAGCATGTCAGGTGTTGCCAATTTTACGGGCTTGAAAGGTTTTTTTGATGGCCATTTTCAGCTCGTTACAGGAAGATTGAACATAAGAAGCCGTGGCCGGAGGTTCAATCGCTGGAAATAACTTGTCTCTCAATAATTTGTGGAATCTGGAAACATTGCAAGTGAATTCAAATGCTTAATTCGGTGTTGGCATCTGGTTGTAAATCTATGCCAGGAGTGCTCTCAATTCGGTGTAGTTTTCAACATCAGCAGGAAATTGCAGCCAGGTTCGTTCACTCATAGAGATAATTTTGAACAGCAAAGGTCTTGGGATGGAAGTGGAGTTGAGTTTCGTCTTACTGGAATGGTTTGTTATAATGTGGTTTAGCCTGTTGTAATTTGCTTCCATCTTTGCAATTTTGTCACTAATTGGCTCCCAAAAGCGACTGTCTTGTCACCGACCGTATCCGGTAAATTGAACTTTTTTCACCCCTGTGGCGGGTTTTGAATATCTTTACGGTGGCGTTGTGGATAGCTGGGTGACCTTGAAATAGTACTTCCGTTAATTCTGCGCATCTTCACGTGTGTGTAGCTCAGAAACTAGAGTTTCCTAGGTATTGAGATGGGCTATTAAGGACCACCTCACTGCTGCACAATGAAATCAGGCCATTTTTTGTTACATTTGCGCTGTTATTCTAGGGTTTTCAGTGAACTATTTCCTTAAAGTGATCTAATCTATGTAATCTGGCTTGCTGGCATGTTATGCCAAGGGTTTTTGGTTTCTAGTGCTCTTACTGTAAAAGTGAGAATGTGACTTTTTCATAAGTGTGATGGGTCTTGCAGCACGACCTGGTTTTTGAATGTTTTTTGAACGTAAAGAATGGGAGAAGATGCATAAATGTCCTCCTGAAAACGTCTTCACAGCAAACGTATGGCGCAAAACTCGGCCAAACGCCCACAGGTTGTTACGGGTCAGACGTGGTTACGTTGGCAACCTGAAACATCGTATATCTAAATCCGACAACCCGCCATAACTCACGAGTCTGTCAGGCCAAGCACGGAAGCTCATCGCAAACGTTTCATCCACGCTTTGGAGCGCATGTGGCCCAATAGTTACAATCCTAATTGTCGCGCGACTTTTCTGTGCGTAACAGCCATGATCTATAGCTTGATATCTCAGGTATGTCCTCACTACCCACCTCAGTGGTATCCCACTAGGTGGGATACCACTGAGGTAAGGTGACACATGGGCCAAGCAAAGGTGAGCTGGGACAATCAATAGAAGGTTGATTGGATATTTAACTTTGCGAAAATTCTGGGCAGTGGATTAAAACAATAATTTACGTGCGACTTTCCCGCTTTGAGACATCGACCCTCCTGATTTACAGGGCCATGGGTGGGAAACTGATGTCACGAGTGGGAAACCTATTCTCCATGGACTTAAACCTCGCCCACCACACCTATGCCGGATGGGCCAAGATGAATGGTGACATCTATCAAGTTAAGATGGGCGTCCTGCACCAACGATCCCGATTTGATCCGAGAAGCCTTCAGCCGACGTGAGCTCAATCTCTCAATCGCAATATTCTATCTTGTTCTGATTCTGAAGTGGCGTTACAAGGCCAGTCGTTAGTGCGAACCGGAGCGCCGCACCCCCACCGACCCCGCCCCATCCCCCCTACCCAGTGACCCGCTGACCTTGATCGCAACTCAGTGTAAGACAAGTGCAGCTCTGATTGTAGGCTGACGTGGGTAGGTGTTGTGGTGGACCTGCGTGGGAAGCTCTGACTGGTTTGACGTGGGCCTAGGTGTATAACTAGTGAGCTTGCAATGAATACGTCGTAGATAACTAGAACGTACATACAACGTGTATGCATGCATTTGTCGCCGCTTGCACTTGAGACGATTATGTCAAAGCAAAGTTGAACGATTTGCGTTCGAGAAAATAAAGTCATAACATAACAAGTTAGTCTAGTATTACGCAGCGTTTTCCATGTCCCGATCTTCGACGCACTGAGGTGAGACGACCAAGACCGACCCGCTCATTTCCTATGATCCAGGTCCAGGTGCACACAGAATATGCTGTGACGCGAAAAATAAAGCCCCACCAAACGGTACCTCATGTATCGCATCGCATATTATCAGCCATCATCATAGTGTTGTTTTGATTCATGATCGGCACGAGCAAGTCATGCCATGCGGTATCTCGACTGAACAACCAGAGAGACCTTGAGTGCGGGTATGCTATGCACGCGATTCGTGTCAGGCCCGCGACGACCTCAGGCATTTTATCACCAGTTAGAAATAAAATGTTAAATTATGCCGAAAAGGTTTTGGCTATACACCTCCCAAAGCCTGGCCTGTGATTGGCCCAAGTATGAGACGGTTACCACCCATCACCAATGCCTTTCTTGTTCGGTAATGAAAGAGTGTTCCACATTTGTAAAGGGTTTTGAAATGGAAGAGCCATCTTGAAGGTCATTCGGTGCGGTTCACAGCCCTGCCCTTATTAAGACCTGGCAAAATATTGAGTTCTATTTAAATGAGATTGTCTGTCGCAATATGGTTTGACCTGTTGCAGTTGCTGCAGTTTCACTTTTTTCCGTCATCAGTTTGCTCGCAAGTGTCAATTTCTGTCACCAATCATATGCAGTGAATCGGAAATGTTCACCCCTGGGAAAGAGCAATACCAAAGTATACCTGGTGTTCCCAATTTTACGGGCTTGAAAAGTTTGTATACTGTTGATTTTCAGGTCGTTCCAAGAATGATAGGCATATAAAACTGTTGTCGGATGCTCAGTCCCTGGAAATATCTGGTCTTTCAATAATTTGCAGTGTCCGAAACATTGAAACTAATATTTAAATACTTAATTCAGATATGACATCTGGTTTTAGACCTATAGCAGGAATGGTGTCACTTACCTTTGGTTTTTCACATCAGCAGAATCTTGCTACAAAGTCCGTGTATCCACAGTCGATACTTTTAATAGGCAATGTTTTGGAATGAAATGGAGTATGAAATGCACACTCAATGGAACACGTTTAGAGTCTGCACCCATGAACGCCTATTTTACTTCGTATCTTACCTATAGATCTATAAGAAAGTGGTACGTTGTTTTCAGTTATCCGAGTGCTTACAGATCCACTGAAAACCTATCAGTGAACAGTAATCCCCTGGGATAAAAATGACCATTCCTGTCGACGCGCCCGAAAACACCAAAAACAAGAACGTAATCCTTCCTGTGAGCGGTTGGTGTGGAATGTGCCGAACAAAGTGCGCCTGGCTAAGCTCCGTGATCGGGGTCATTCGGTAAACATGCGTCAAAGCATAACTGCTCGTCAGTATGACGCTGTAAATAGTGATGAGCAACGACATAAGGTCCCTCTCCAGCCGTGTTGCAGCCGGTCATGGCGCAGCGATTTCAAGGCCACTAGGTGGAGCCCAGATTGGCGGTAGTCTGGTCGGGCAGTCTAATGTTTGCACTGCATTAGAGGAGCACCGTCAAGTGTGGTCGAAAAGATGTACCTCTGGCTGGTGCTCGTCTTGGCAGCTGTCCTGCTGTGGGCCTGGAGGTCAACCAAGCGACCGGCCTGGAGTCCACACGGTGAGTGAACGTGAGGCCCACGTAACGAATTGCGTGCTGGAATACTTGCCATGTTCGTGTCAACGTTTGTCTTGCGTTTAGATGACGCCACGTACAATTAACAGGCGTCCGAAAAGAGCGGTCTATGCGTCTAAGCCTCTGTCTAAATTCAGACCTAAGCCAACAAAACATTAACAAACATAAAGATGCACGCTTTGAGTTTGACATGTTTGCGTAAAATTCCCCTGCACCCGCATTTAAGTGATTAGAGCTGCCAACTGAGAGATTCAGAAAACCCGAGCGGCCCGGCAGCCCGATTGAACGGGTCTAAAAAACCGGCAATGGCGCAGACATGCAAATTTTCCGAAACGGGTTGTCCGATCGCCTTAAAACCTGCTCCAATCGATTCCGTGCCGTGCGGTGGGTCATGGGGAGACAATATTGAGATCTGACCTGAGGTCGAGCACCGAAAACATGAAAAGACAACATAACATGCAAATCCAGACAACTTAGATCTCAGAGCTTTCTGGACCGATGACTGTGAAACTCACCATTGGATGCCCCATACCTGGCTCTCTGTTTGCAGTTCCAAATTTGGTGACCCTTGGTCAGGTTAAAAATCGTCAAATTTCACAAAGCCCAAAATTCTTGCTTGTAGACACCTCATAGCTCAGAACCTACCCAGTCGATCACTGCCAAAACTTCACCGATGCATGCCCCATACCTGATGCCCTGTTTGCAGTTCCGAATTTGGTAACCATAGGTCAGGTCAAAATCCGTCAAATTTTACAAAGTCCAAAATTACTTCGTGTAGTCAATTATAGTCCTGAATAAATTATACTGGTAGCTGCCAAACCTTACCACTCAGAACGCCATCTACCCTAATTCTCTGTTGAAGCTGGAAGTGTGGTGCCACTTATAATTGTCTTCTCTTTGTGTCCCCCCCCCCAAAAAAAATACACCTGCAGCTTGGTTGGGCTGGCCTTATGAGGTTGAATTTCTCCGTAGTAGTGGTGTTGTGCTGAAAATCATGCGCTGAATTGTGCTTGGTGTCACCACGATTAACGCCTCTGCTGAGGAGTTATTCAATCTCATAAGGCCAGCCTAGCCAAGCTGCACATTTGCTTGGGAGCAAGCATAAAGGAAAGACATAATTATAAGTGGTACCATGCTTGCAGTTTTCGCAAAGAATTTGGGTAGATGGCGTATAGAATGGTAAGGTCTGACAGTTATCGGCGTGGTAGATTTTTAGTTTTAAGAAGTCTGCAACCAACAATTTTGGACATTGCGAAAATTGACTACCTTTGACCTGATCTAAGGTCACCAAATTTGAAACTGGAGCAGGAAATTAGATATGGCGCATTCAATGGTGAAGGTTTTGGAAGTGATCGGTTCGGTAGGTTCCGAGCTATAAGTTGCCTGCAGACAAGAAGTTTGGACTTGGTGAAATTTGATGACTGTTGTTGGCTGACCAAGGGGCACCAAATTTGAGTTGCGAGAGGGAATCGGGCATGGGGCATCCAATGGTAAGAGTTTCACAGTGATCGGCCCAGTAAGCTCTGAGGTCTGAGTTATCTGCATTTGCATGTAAAGTTTTCCCTTCACTTTTTCGAGGTATTTGACCTCAAGTCACTTCTCCATATTGTCCCCTATGACTCACCTTATCGCGCGGAATCGATGGATGAAGGTTTCAAGGCGATCGGACGAGCTGTTTCAGAAAACTTGTAGATCGGCGTCATAGGCCGGTTTTTTTACCCTGCCGCCCGAGTTTCAATTCATCCGGTTCTACTCGGAATTAACGAGCGAGTATAATGCTATGCTCTTTGGCATACATTTTAATGGATTACCCAAACGTGAGAGATGATGCATATTGTGCATGCAGGAACTCCAAAAAAGGTGAATAAATAAGCAAACAACTAACAAACATTCGGGAATCTGAAAGGGAGTGAACCAGATGTGTAACGGCTTTCAGCTGAAATGACCACCTCGAAGACCTTTTGATGCAGTCCACAGCCCTGCCCGTCTTAACACCTAAACTCCTTTAGTTTCTGAGCTACACACCGCGAAAAAGCCGGCATTTCGGTGCGAGTATTTCATGGTAACCTTGGCATTCGTGACGTCATAATACCGTTACCAACATCCTGCCTTTCCAGAGCCCATGCGGCGAGCAAGGCGGAGAAAAGCGTAATAGGCGAGTCGTTCACATCTGCCGTTCGTGGGCACGATTTCGAAATATGATGACCGTCAACTGGCTCTCAATCAAGGTTGCGCAAGGTACGATCACCTTACCAAACAATGACGTATCGAGGAGCATATTTACTACAAAAAATGGAGTCGTTTAGGGCAGTCTTTCGTCTTGAAAGCTTATCGATAGTTTAGGTCAGCTTGTTTCATCATATCTGGTGCTGACTTTAATAGTTTTAAGTGTGACACATTCCCTTTAAAATATGTACCACATTCGTATGGATTTCCAACTGAAATGGCCCTTTCGATGACCGTTCGGCACAGTGCACAGCCCTGTCCGCCTGAGAACCTAAAATCTTCTAGTTCCTGATCTATACGCCCACAAAGACGTGAAGGCTTTTGTGAACACTTTTTCAAGGTCATTCTGGCATACTTAACACCATGGAAACGTCATTCAAATTCTGCGACCCGATTGGTCATGCAGCGTTTCAGCTAAAATGGGCGCCCATCGGCTCCCAGTCGACTGGGAGCCGATGGGCGCCCATTTTAGCTGGAAGTCGTACTCATGAACGCCAGTAGGGAACGGCTTGACGATTATACTCCTCTTGGTCTTGAACGCTGCATGACCAGTCGGGTCGCAGAATTTCAATGACGTTTTCATGGTGTTAAGTATGCCGGAATGATCAGACCGTGCAAGTTTTAACCACGATTCGCGTCTTGTGCTACACAAGATAAGAAGTTGGACGTAGTTCCTAAGCAATACTATCATTTGGAAATAAGACTGGTGATCGAATAGCTTATGAATAGTGCTATAAGAGAAGCACATGAATACAAGTGAAGCAGTTTATTTCATAAATGAATATGCAAGAACACTACGATAAAGGGACAAAACACAAGCACAGCACGATATGTAGATTAGCAAAGACACAGCACAGCGAGAGACCACCCGTCGGAAAATATAAGTTCTACAGTCAAGTGCTAGTGTCGCAATGTCGCACGCGCAGTTTGACAGAACCTCAACGTCACACAAATATTTCACGCTACAGTGACACACTGTCGCGTTGAGGTGCATGTTTTTAAAGCAGAGAATTTTGTTTAGAGTAATTTTCATCGTTCCTTGCACAACATTGATTGAGTGGCGATTGGCGGTCATTTTATATGTAAATCGTGCTCACGAACATCTAACGTGAACATCCCGACAATAATATTTTCTTGACCTTGACCGCCGCGTGATTTATGGAATGGCAGAAGAGAAGAAAAAGTGTCGTTTCTGCCACGGACGAAGCTTGGAACAGTCTAAATCGTCATCTGGATCTAAACTTATCAGAAACCTTTGCAATATAATTCCACATACGATCAACGAAAAAAAAGAATTGAAATGCTGTGCGGCATGCCCATTGCATATTTTTGTTTCGGGAGTTTTATTTGGGCTTAAGTGGCATTTTCTGAAATGAAACACTGAATGATGGTTGGGACTAATCTATCAGAGTTATCAGGTAATGACACACTTGACATGATTAGCCCTAGAGACGAGCAGTTTCCTATTCAGTTTGGGGTGGGGGTAGGGCCTGTGGAACCTAACCAGGGATGTAGTTTCCCATTTGTATTGGTCGTGTAATTTATCCTCCTTATTTAAGGGTCATTTCTTAAGGTACTTCGCACCAAAACTGATCTTGGTTACCTATGCCCCCGCTCCCAGCCTTGAAAGGAAAGTGCGTCAAATCTGGGGGAAACCTGATTTGATTGCATTTCGGGGGCAGGCTCAGTCTTTTTCTGCTTCCTCCCCTCCCCCTCGCCCGTATGTATTTTAAAAAGATGCATCCATTTAGTCCCACCTTATGCAATAGCGTGATTTTAGAAGTACCAGGGAACAACGCACCTTTTGGTTTTGCAACATCATCGTGCAATCCGTCGAAGGCATTTGCGACCATCACTATCTCCGCGTAACATCTGTGCAGGCCCAGCACTTTATGATATGATCCCAATTAGTTGGTGCCAAACTGATGTAATATTGGTATCAGCAAATGCAAAAGGCATTTTTGAACATTAGCGCCTTCACTTAGCTCTTTATACCATATTATAACAGTGAAAAACGCTTCATCTCAGGCCTGTGCATCGGTTAGTTGGCTAAGTATAAAGTGTTGTGGGCAGCGTGAAAGGCCTACACCAGTAATGCCCGACCTTTACCTTAAAACCGTTGTTCCTCATAGTAGCAGGGAGCCACGGATGAACCATTGCAATGTTCCCTCCACTATCCTCCGTTGACCTCCGAAGCTGCGGTTTAGGTATCCACAAACAACAAGCCTCCTAGACGGGCAGGGCTTTTCAACGTTGTTATCAGACACTTCCTCCATGGTAGATCCTTAGAAAACTCCGCACAGCACCTAAAAAAACTGACGATTGTATATGTTTTTTCGAGCCAGTTAATTTCTATCCGACATAAAGACAATCAACAGCAGCCCACAGCCCTGAAGACTTATATTGAAATGATTCGAGTACTGCGTGGCGAGCTGTCTCAAATGGCACGACGCTTTAAAACGCCGCACGGCAGTTTGATCACGTTTGTCGCAAGGTGTTGTCGCCAGCCACGATTCCTACGATTAGCAAAATGCCTAGTTGATTGGTATTTTATGCTGTTCAGTGTGTGTGAAGTGACTTGGCTGAACAATCCGTGAAAAGTGCTGATCTGAGAGGCATTGGAAGAGCAATGTGTCACCACTTATATGTTACGTCGGCACTGATTTTTTCATCCCTGTGGAAGGATTTGAATGGTCTCATGATAGCGTCATTAATGCCTGGATTACCTTAACATAATCTCCCCGAAAAGTGCACGTCTTCGCGAGCTTGGCGATCTGTAGCTCAATATCTCAGGTATTCCCTCACTACCCACCTGAGTGGTATCCCACTATAGGATGCAAATTGGTCAAACAAAGGTGAAGTGGAACCGTCAATAGAAGGTTGATTGTGTGATCAACCATGCGAAAACTCGGGGTAGTGGACTAAGACAAAAATGTATGTGGAATTTTCCCGTTTTGAGACATCAATCCTCCTCATTTACAGGGCCACCACTGGTTCCATGGGTGGGAAATCTGCTCTCCGTGGACTTGAAGCATGCCCACCACACTTATGCCGCATGGGCCAAGATGTACGGTGACATCTATTATGTCAAGATGGGCGTCCTGCACCAGGTTGTGATCAGCGATCCCGACTTGATCCGAGAAGCCTTCAGCCGACCTGAGCTCAGCGGCCGACCCGACACTGAGTTCTTCAAGTTCGTAGTACGAGGAAAGGGGCTGATTTCTTCTCAGGGTGAGCTGTGGCAGAAGTCAAAACTTCTCACGCTTCATCACCTGCGCAACTTGGGCATGGGAAAGTCCGAACTGGAGGAGTACATGCACTATCAGATCACCAGTTACATGGACGAGATTCTGGCCCCGAATTGCGGCTCTGAGCTTGCCTTTGACTCATCTCTGAACGTCGCCGTGGTCAACATCATCTGGAAGCTGGTTGCGTCGGAGGAGCTGAGCTTCACCGACACCACGGTCCTGAACACTATCAATAAACTTTCAGAAGGTACTGACATTGCCCTGCGCTTGGAAATTCTTGATGCCGTTCCATGGCTAAGCAACGTGCTGGCAAGCTTTGTTTTCAACAGGGCAAAGGTCGAGAAGGAATTTGACAATTTACTGGAGGACGCATTCATGCCCTCGATCAAACAACATAGGGACGATCTTGACGTGTCCAGTGAGCCTCGTGACTATATGGAGGCTATGCTTCAAGAGCAGCGCAAGCGACCGGACCTGCTAACCGACTGGCACCTTGTCATCTTGGTGATGGACCTGTTTCTCGCCGGCAACGACACGACGGCTGCGACACTGCGCTGGGCATTCTGCTTCCTGTGCAACCGTCCGGAGGTGCAGCGGCGTCTGCAGGCCGAGCTGGACGGCCAGGTGGGCCGGCAGCGGCTGCCGTCCCTCTCGGACAGGTCGCGTCTTCCGTACGTCGAGGCCGTGCTGCTGGAGACGCAGAGACTGGCCGACATCACACCCCTGCTCGTGATGCACCAGTCAATGGCGCCTGTCGATGTCGGCCGATACCGGCTGCCAGCCGGCGTCCAGGTCATGGCCAACGTGCACAGTGCGCATCGCAGCGAGCGTCTGTTCCCCGAGCCGCTGCAGTTCCGGCCCGAGCGTTTCCTGGACGCCGACGGCAATTTCCAGCCGGATAAGAACGTCATGCCGTTCTCAGTGGGCAAGAGACGGTGTGTGGGCGAGAGTGTGGCGCGGGCAGAGCTGTTCCTCTTCCTTGCATGCTTCATGCAAACCTTTACCTTTCATTGGCCAGAAGGGTTCACACACGACTTCGACGAAGACCCAGCACACTCGTTCCTTCGCGAACCCAAACCGTACAAGCTCATCCCGGAAAGGCGCTGAAGCACAGGAACGGAGAGGGACAGGGGGCAGCTGCCTTCCCCACCCGAAAATACGGGGCACACGCGCGCGCGTTTGCACGCTATGGTACCTGTGATCTTTGAGCACCACACGCACGTGGGGGATTAGTGATTCCTGAGAGACCTTTGAACCTTGTTTCTGTTGACTTCATCGGAACTGCACTTCCAAATCTCAGTAACCATTACATTTAGCGCAATGACTATCCGTCACAAAACCTCATTACTTGCGCTAACGCTGACTGTTTACATTGCCTGTAACTTGGATGGGCTGCCGGTAGTTGACATTTAATAGGCGGCGACGAGCAATACTAGCCCGCGCCGGTAAATCCCTGAAGGGCATGCACATGTGTTGAAGTGGAATGGCATCCGACCATTTTTTTACTTGCGATCGTTCAGGTTATAAATGCGTCGCCGCTCTTTTTTGTGTTCTCTTTTGTTTGTTGGAGGGGGATGTAAACGCAATATTTTATCTTGTTCTGATTCTGAAGTGGCGTTACAAGGCCAGTCGTTGGAGCGAACCGGAGCGCCGCACCCCCACCGACCCCGCTCCATCCCCCCCCCCCCCCACCCAGTGACCTGCTGACCTTGATTACAACTCAAAGTGTAAGACTAGTGCAGCTCTGATTGTAGGCTGACGTAGGTAGGTGTTGTGATGGCCCTGTGTGGGAAGCTCTGACTGGTTTGACGTGGCCTAGATGTAGGACTAATGAGCTTGCAATGAATGAGTCGTAGATGACTAATATGTACATACAACGTGTATGTATGCATTTGTCGCCGCTTGCACTTGAGATGATTATGTCAAAGCAAAGTTGAACGATTTGCGTTCGAGAAAATAAAGTCATAACATAAAGATTCAGTCTAGTATTATGCAGCGTTTCTCATGTCCCCGATCTTCGACGCACTAAGGTGAGACGACCATGACCCAGCCGCTCTTTTTTATGGTCCAGTTCCAAATGCACGCAGAATATACTGTGACGCGAAAAACATAACACCACCAAAGAGTGCCTTATTTATCGGATACGTGCACGTTTCTGTTATGGCGCGTTCAAACCGCAGACATCGCACATCATCAACCATCATCACTGTGTTGTTTTGATTCACTGTCGGCACGAGCAAGTCATACCATGCGGTATCTCGGCTGAACAGCCCGAGAGACATTTAGTGTGAGCATGCGTCGCACGTGATTCATGTCAGGCCCGCGACGATCTGATGCACTTAATTACCAGTTACGAATGAAATGTTAAATTAAGCCGAAAAGTCTTGGCTATGCAGCTCCCAAAGCCTGGCCTGTGATTGGCCCAAGTATCAGGCGGTTGCCACTCATCACCAATGCCTTTCTTATTCAGTAATGAAAGAGTGTTCCACATTTGTAGGGAGTTTTGAAATGGAAGAGCCATCTTGAAGGTCATTCGGCGGGGTTCACAGCCCTGCCCTTATTAAGGCCTGGCAAAGTACTGAGTTCTGTCTAAATGAGATTGTTCGTCGCAATATAAGTTAATCTGTTGCAGTTGTTCCCGTTTGACAATTTTGCCATCAGTTTGCTCGCAAAAGTGTCCATTTTTGTCGGAAACTTGTTGACCTCTGGCAAAGACCAATAACAAAGTGTACGTGGTGCTCCAGATTTTACGGGTTTGAAAAGCCTTTGTAATGTCGATTTTGGGCTCGTTCCATGAAGGGTTAACATATAAAACTGTTGTTGGAGGCTCAGCCCCTGGACATAACTTGTCTTTCAATAATTCGTAGCATCCGGAAACATTGAAACTGATATTTGAATACTTAATTCAGATATGGCATCTGGTTTTAGAACTATACCAGGAATATTATTACTTTATTATGGTTTCCCACATCAGCAGGACCTTGCTACAAAGTTTGTGTATTCATATTTAATACTTTTAATAGGAAATGTCCTCGAATGAAATGGGGTGGGAAATGCACACTCAATGCAACACGTTTAGAGCCTGCAATCATGAACGCCTATTGTACTTCGTATCTTACCTATAGATCTATAGGACCGTGCTACGACGTTCTGAGTGACCCGAATATTTACAAATCTACTGAATACCTATCAGCGAACAGTAATCCCCTGGGATAAAAATGACCATTTCAGTCGACGCGCCTGACAGCACCAACAAACAAGAACAGCAATCCTTTCTGTGAGCGGCTGGTGTGGAATGTGCCGAACTAGGTGCGCCTGGCTACGCCCCTCAATCAGGGCAGACGTCATTCGGTAAGCATGCGTCCAAACATAAATGCTGGTCCGTATGACGCTGCAAATAGTGAGGAGCAGCGACATAACAGCCACTCGCCAGCCGGGTTGCAGCCCGTCAGGGTGCACCGATTTCAAGACCGCTAGGCGGAGTCGAGATTGGCGGTAGTCCGGCTGCGCAGTCTACTGTTTGCACTGTGTTAGAGGAACACCGTCAAGTGCGGTCGAAAAGATGTACCTCTGGCTGGTGCTCGTCCTGGCAGCTGTCCTGCTGTGGGCCTGGAGGTCAACCAGGCGACCGGCCTGGAGTCCACACGGTGAGTGAACGTGAGGCCCACGTAACGAATTGCGTGCTGGATTACTTGCCATGTTCGTGTCAACGTTTGTGTTGCGTTTAGATGACGCCACGTACAATTAACAGGCGTCCGAAAAGAGCAGTGTGTGCGTCTAAACCTCTGTCTAAATCCAGACCTAAGCCAACAAAGTCTTAGCAAGCATAAATATGCGCGCTTTGAGTTCGATAGCTTTGCGTAAAATTCCCCTGCCCCTGCATTTAAGTGACTAGAGTTGCCATTTGAGAGATTCTGGAAACCTAGCGGCCCAGTAGCCCGATTGGAAGGGCCTAAAAAACCGGCAATACGCAGACACGCAAATTTTCCGAAACGGCTCGTCCGATCGCTTTAAAACCTGTTCCGATAGATTCCGTGCCGTGCGGTGAGTCATGGGGAGACAATATCGAGATCTGACCTGAGGTCAAGCACCGAAAATGTGAAGGGAAAACTTTACATGCAAATGCAGACAGCTTAGATCTCAGAGCTTACGGGACCCATGACTGTGGGACTTTCACCACTGCATGCCCCATACCTGACTCTCTGTTTGCAGTTCCAAATTTGATGACCCTAGGTCAGGTTAAAGGTCGTCAAATTTCACAAAATCCGAAATTCTTTCTTGCAGATACCTCATAGCTCAAAACCTACCGAGTCGATCACTGCCAAACCTTCACCGATGCATGCCCCACACCTGATTCCCTGTTTGCGGTTCCAAATTTGGTAACCCTGGGTCAGGTCAAAATCCGTCAAATTTCACAAAGTCTGAATTTGCTTCGTGCAGTCAATTATAGCTCTGAATCTATCACGCGGGTAGCTGCCAAACCTTACCACTCAGAACGCCATCTACCCTAATTCTCTGTTGAAAATTGCAGTATGGTGCCACTTATAATTGTCTTTCTCTTTGTGTTCGTCCCCCCCCCCAAAAAAAAACATGTGCAGCTTGATTGGGCTGGCCTTATGAGATTGAATTTCTCCGTAGTGGAGGTGTGCTGAACATCATGCTCTGAGCTTGGTGTCACCACGATTAACGCCTCCGCTGAGGAGTTATTCAACCTCATAAGGCCAGCCCAACCAAGCTGCACTTTTTCTTGGGAACAAGGATAAAGGAAAGACATAATTATAAGCGGTACCATGCTTATAGTTTTTGCAAAGACTTTGGGATTGACTTTGGAAAAGACTTTGGGTAGACGGCGTGCAGAATGGTAAGGTTTGACAGTCATGGGCGTGATAGATTTTGAGCTTTAAGTGGTCCACAAGCAGCAATTTTGGACATTGTGAAAATTGACTACTCTTGACCTGATATAGGGTCACCAAATTTGAATTAAGAGAGGGGATCAGGCATGGGCTATCCAATGGGGAAGGTTTTACGGCGATCGGTCCAGTAAGCTCTGAGATCTGAGATGTCTGCATTTGCATGTAAATTTTTCCCTTCACGTTTTCGAGGTGTTTGACCTCAGGTCACATATCCATTTTGTCCCCCATGACTCACCTTATCGCACGTAATCGATTGATGAAGGTTCCAAGGCGGTTGGACGAGCCGCTTCGGAAAACTTGCGTGTCTGCGTCATATGCCGGTTTTTTCAGATCCTGCCGTCCGAATTCAAATTCATCCGGCCATACTCGGAATTTTCGAGCGACTAGAATGTTATACTCTTTGGCATATATTTAAATGGATTACCCATACGTGAGAGATGATGTGTATTGTGCATGCAGGAACTTCAACAAAGGTATATAAATAACCAAACAACTAACAAACATTCGGAAACCTGGAAGGGAGTGATCCCGATGTGTAAGGGTTTTCAACCGAAATGGCCTCCTTAAAGACCTTTTGATGCAGTTCACAGCCCTGCCCGTCTTAACACCTAAACTCTTTTGGTTTTTGAGTTACACACCGCGAAAATGGAGAGAATTTCGGAGACAGTACTTCTGGATCACCTTGGCATTCGTGACGTCACAATACCGTCACCAACATCCTGCCTTTCCATAGCCCATGCGGCGAGCAAGGCGGAGAAAAGTGTAATATTGGAGTCGTTCACATCTGGCGTTCGTGAGCACGATTTCGAGATCACGTTATCAAACAATGACGTATCGGGGAGCATATTTACTACAAAAAAGTGGCGTCGTCTTGAACAGTCTTTCCTCTTAAAAGTTTACCGATAATTTAAGTCAGATTGTTTCATCATATCTGATGCTGTATTTGATATTTTCAAATGTGACACATTCCCTTTAAAAGATGTGCCGCATTTGTATGGGTTTTCAACTGAAATGAACCTTTTGAAGACCGTTCGGTTCAGTCCACAGCCCTGTCCGCCTGAGGACCTAAAATCCTCTGGTTTCGGATCTATACATCCACAAAGACGTGAAGACTCTTTGTGAAAACTTTTCCAAGGTCATTCCGGCATACCTAACACCATGGAAACGTCATTCAAATTCGGCGACCCGATTGGTCATGCAGCGTTCAAGACCAAGAGGAGTGTAATCGTCAAGCCGCTCCTTTCTGGCGTTCATGAGTACGACTTCCAACTAAAATGGGCGCCCATCGGCTGTCAGTCGATGTTGACCAGGCTGTGCAAGTTTTAATACCGATTCGCGTCTTGTGCTACACAAGATAAGAAGTTGGACGTAGTTCCTAAGCAATACTATCATTTGGAAATAAGATTAGTAGTTGAATATCTTATTAATAGCGCTATAACCGAGCACATGAATACAAGTGATTCCCTTAATTTCATAAATGAATATGCAAGAACACTACGATGAAGGGCCAATACACAAGCACAGCACGATATGTAGATTAGCAAAGACACAGCACAGCGAGAGACCACCCGTCGGAAAATATAAGTTCTACAGTCAAGTGCTAGTGTCGCAATGTCGCACGCGCAGTTTGACAGAACCTCAACGTTACACAAATATTTCATGCTGCAGTGACACATTGACGTGTTGAGGTACATGTTTTTAAAGCAGACAAATGTTGTTCAGAGTAATTTTCATCGTGCCATGCACAACACTGATCGAAAGCCGATTGGCTTTCGATCAGTGTGGCTTTCGATCATTGGCTTTGGCAAATTTGATTTTTATAACCTATGCCCGTGCTCCCAGCTTTCAAAGGAGAGTGCGTCGAATCTGGGGGAAAACTGATTTAATTGCACTTCAGAGGCAGGGTCTGTGTTTTTCTGCTTCCTCCGCCCTCCCCCTCACCCGTATGTATTTTTTGGTTGTGTGGCGTCATCGTGCGATCCGTCGAAAGTATTTGCGACCATCACTATCTTCGCGTAACATTGGTGCAGGCCACGCGCTTCATGACGTGATCCCAATTAGTCCTTGCCAAACCCGTGTAATATTGGTATCAGCAAGTACAAACGGAATTTTTGAACATCATCGCCTTCATTTAGCTCTATATACCATATAATGACAGTGAAAGGCGTTCGATCTCAGGCCTGGGCACCGGTTAGTTCGCTAAGTATTAAGTGTGACGGGCATTGTGAAAGCCTATATCAGCGATGCTCGGCCTTTTGCCTTTAAGCCGCTGTTCCTCATAGAAGCAGGGAGCCCCAGATGAATCCTTGAAATGTTCGCTCCAGTATCCTCCGTTGACCTCTGAAGCTGCGGAATGGGCCTCCACAAACAACAAGCCTCCTAGATCGGCTGGGCTTTTTTACTCTATTACCAGCGACTCCCTCCATGGTAAATCCTTAGACGTGGGCGTAGGAACGTTTCAAAAGTGGGGGGCCGAGCTCAGAGTGTACTTCAGGAACTTTTTCTGGAAAGCGTGCCCGATGACCGGGCGGGTGGAGGGTGGTAGGGATGGAGATTGTTATCGCTCTTTATTCAAATGTCATGGCTGCTATGCTAGCTATGCATCTAGAGCTGTTCATCACTGGTGCACAATCTTGCCAATTCGACTCATTTGCCATTTGGCAAGTAAGGCTATCCAGCTTCCCTAGGTTATTCGTCCATTATCTTTCCTGGGCAGACGAAATTCCACGAGCGGGTAGGCATTTTGGGTCATTAAGGAAGCATTTGCCTCCACAGTGTAGATGCCAAAATACGGGATGCATATAAGCTGGTGAAAATTTTGAAACTGGATCGATGGCTCACAGTGCGCCAGATTGTTCATGCGCCTTCATTTCACTGACAGCCTTTCAAGAAATAAGACTTGTCGCAGCATTTCAGGCGGAAACCAATTCGGTAGCTTGAGACTGGTAGAAACAATGTGACAAAATCCATAAAACTGGAGATTCTCTTTTAAGAATCAAGCCACAAAATAAGGCACATCTCTCATATGTTCTGACTGCTGACTGACTGTGAGCTGATCGTGTGGCTACTTTTTTGCATACTTTTGGACCAGCGTTACTTCTACATGGTGTATGAAACATGTGTTGGACACCAGCAACAGTATTTTTCCCGAATTATCTTCCCTTATACCACACCATCGCAGGCCTTCTGACCCGCGCAGCTAGCCCCGGATCAGCTCAGGGACCCTCATTGACGCAACAACATCCCTGATCACCGCAGGCAGTCCGATAGTTCTCACATAGACTCGAGTTTCATGTTTTTTTTGTGTCCTTCAGAGATATTGAGTTCTTCCTGATTGTAGTTTGCAGATGAAATGGGGTTCATTATTTGTATTTTCATGGCTAGCCCATGTTCGTCTTATAATGCTCAAGGTCCTGTCAGAGTTGATAACAGATAAGAAAACTGCGTAATATGGTGCTGAACATGCGTGCTCGCAAGTCATAGCAATAACAGCCTCGACGCCCGGCGTTGCAGTGTCCAGGCCGTGCTTCCCGGGTCTTGTGGCTGTAACGCTAAGTGATGGCCAATGAGGAAACGAAAAAGGTCACGCATCTTAAGGGAGATGGCTGGTGAATTAAGTAAATCGGCATGCATGTTTAATGCAGTGCAAAAGTAAGCCAAATGCAACCTCAATCCGTAAAGTTTTAAGTAAAGGCAGTTAACATTGCTGCCCCCCCACCTTGAAAAGTGGGGGGGCCGTGCCCTCTGCCCCCCCCCCCCCCCCCCCGGTTCCCATGCCTATGTCCTTAGAAAACGACGCACAGCACCTTAAAAAAACTGACGATTGTCTATGTTTTTTTTTCAAGCCAGTCAACTTCTAACGACACGAAGGCAATGAGCAGCAGCCCACAGCCCTGCAGCCTTGTATTGAAATCATTTCAGTATTATGTGGCGAGCATTCGAGCAGCACTGCGTGGCGAGCTGTCTCAAATGACACGACGTTTTAAAATGCCGCGTGGCAAATTGATTACGTTCGTCGCAAGATGCTGTGGCCAGCCACGATTTCTACGACTAACAAAATGCCTAGTTAATTCGTAGTTTGTGCTGTTTAGTGTGTGTGAAATGACTTGGCTGAAAAATCCGTGAAAAGCACTGATCTGAGAGGCATTGGAAGAGCAATGTGCCACCACTTACCTGTCACGTCGGCACTAACATAGTTTAGTTTGTAGCATATTTCTATCACCTGCAAACTGCTCTCTTGATTAAACCTACTATGTTTGACACAATTTTGTGGCTCAACTTGCTCATGCAGCGAAAAGTCACCGCTTCGACATGTGCCCTACTCAAGCTCACCCAGCAAGCGTTAGCTAGTACAGACCAATACAAAGCATCCCAAGCATGCTTTGGGTTTCGTTTAACTAAAAAGGTTTGTTTTAATATCATCTGGTCTGTTGAAATTTAATTCCATCTTGGCAATTTTGTCGCTAATTAGATCGGAAAAGTGTCCGTCTTGTCAGCGACCATATCCGGTAAATCTAAAGATTTTCTTCATCTCTATAGAAGGATTTTAATGGTCTCACGATGGCGTCGCTACTTCCTGGGTGGCCTTAACATAATCTCCCAGAACAGTGCACATCTTCGCGGGCTTGGGAATCTGTAGCTCAGTATCTCAGGTATTCCTCACTACCCACCTCAGTGGTATCCCACTATGGGATGCAAATTGGTCAAACAAAGGTGAAGTGGAACCATCAATAGAAGGTCGATTGTGTGATCAACCATGCGAAAATTTGGGGAAGTGAACTAAAACCATAATTTATGTGCGACTTTTCCGTTTTGAGACATCGACCCTCCTGTTTTACAGGGCCACCACTGATGCCATGGGTAGGAAACCTGTTCTCCATGGACTTGAAGCACGCCCACCACACCTATGCCGGATGGGCCAAGATGTATGGTGATATCTATCATGTCAAGATGGGCGTCCTGCACCAGGTTGTGATCAGCGATCCCGACTTGATCCGAGAGGCCTTCAGCCGACCTGAGCTCAGCAGTCGACCTGACACTGAGTTCTTCAAGTTCGTAGGGAGAGGAATGGGGCTTGTTTCTTCTCAGGGTGAGCTATGACAGAAATCAAGACGTCTCACGCTTCATCACCTGCGCAACTTGGGCATGGGAAAGTCCAAGCTGGAAGAGTACATGCATGGGCAGATCACCAGTTACATGGACGAGATTCTGGCGCCGAATTGCGGCTCTGAGCTTACTTTTGACTCATCTCTGAACATCGCCGTGGTCAACATCATCTGGAAGCTGGTCGCGTCGGAGGAGCTGAGCCTCACAGACACCAAGGTCGTGAACACTATCAATAAACTGACAGAAGGCGCCGACATCGCCCAGCGCATGGACATTCTTGATACCGCTCCATGGCTTTGCAACGTGCTGCCAAGCTTTGTTTTCAACAGGGCAAAGATCGAGAAGGAATTTGACAACTTAGTAGAAGACGCATTCATGCCCTCCATCAAACAACATAGGGATGATCTTGACGTGTCCAGTGAGCCTCGTGACTATATTGAGGCTATGCTTCAAGAGCAGCGGAAACGACCGGACCTGCTGACCGACTGGCACCTGCTCATCCCGGTGATGGACCTGTTTCTCGCCGGCAACGACACGACAGCTACCACGCTGCGCTGGGCATTCTGCTTCCTGTGCAGCCGCCCGGAGGTGCAGCGGCGTCTGCAGGCCGAACTGGACGGCCAGGTGGGCCGGCAGCGGCTGCCGTCCCTCTCGGACAGGTCGCGTCTTCCGTACGTCGAGGCCGTGCTGCTGGAGACGCAGCGACTGGCCGACATCGCACCCCTGCTCCTGATGCACCAGTCGATGGCGCCTGTTGATGTTGGACGATACCGGCTGCCACCCGGCGTCCAGATCATCGCTAACGTGCACAGCGTACACCACAGCGAACGGCTGTTCCCCGAGCCGCTGCAGTTCCGCCCCGAGCGTTTCCTGGACGCCGACGGCAAGTTCCAGCCGGACAAGAACGTCATGCCGTTCTCAGTGGGCAAGAGGCAGTGTATGGGCGAGAGCATGGCGCGAGCAGAGCTGTTTCTCTTCCTTACCTGTTTCGTGCAGGCCTTCACCTTCCACTGGCCAGAAGGATTCACCCACGACTTGGGCGAAGACCCGGCAGGCTCCTTCCTTCGCAATCCCAAACCATACAAGCTCATCTCGGAAAGGCGCTGAGGCGCAGGGACGTCGAGGGGCAGGGAAGCGGCTGCCCTCGCCATCCCAAAATTCGGGGCACACGCGCGCAATTGTTTGTGCGCTATGATACATTTGATCCTTGCGCGCCACGAAGGGCTGCCACCCACACGTGGGAAATTAGTGAATCCTGGAAGACGTATGAAACGATGCCCTTTCATTTGATTGCATGAGGGGGACTTTTTCAACTTTCAGTGACCAACACTTTTAGCGCAATGACTGTCCGTTACCAAAACGGGTTGCATGCACTAACGCTGACGTTTTAGATTCCCTACAACTTAGATAAGCTGTTGGTGGGTGTTATATTTGATACGCCGCGACGATTAACACCAGTCCGCGCCGGCGAGAATCTGAGGGACGTGCACATGTGAAGAATTTAAGCGGCAGGCCACCATTTTTATCCTTACGACACTTCAGAACATAAATGTGGGTCCGCTTAATTTTGAGTTTGGTTTTGTTTTTTGATAGGGATGTCAACGCAATATTATATCTTATTTTGTTTCCGAAGTGGCGTCACAGGGCAAATCGTCCGAGCTCGCTGGCTCACCGTACGCCCACGGACCCCGCCCCTCCCCTCTGCCCAGTGACCCGCTGATATTGATCGAAACTCAACTTGTAACTCAAATTGTAAGACAACGGTTCTGATTGTGAGCTGACGTGGGTAGGTGTTGTGGACTGACGTGGGTAGCACCGACTGGTTTGACGTGGGCGTAGGTGTAGAACTAATGAGCTTGCAATGAATGAGTCACAGATAACTAGTATGTAAGTACAGTGTGTATGTATGTTTTTGTTGCCGCTTGCGTTTAAAATGATTATCGTGGAACGGAAATTCAATGATTTGCTTTCGAGAAAATAAAGCCATGATACAAAAAGTCAGTCTAGTTTTCTGCAGCGTTTTTATATCCCGATCTTCCACATACTAAGATGAGACAAAAAGACCCACACGCGCCTTTGTTGTGATCCAGAGCGAAATGGGCTTAAAATATAGTGTGACGCAAAAATAAAACCCCACCAAAGGGTGCCTCCTTTATCGCATAGTTGCACGCTCCCACTATGGCACGTCAAAGCCGCAGACATCGCGTAGCATCACCTATCATCATTGTGTTGTTTTGATTCATGACCGGCATGAGCAAGTCATGCCATGCGGTATTTCGGCTGAACAACCAGAGGAAACCACCTCGAGTGCAGGCATGCATTGCACGCGATTCATGTCAGACCCGCCATGACGTGAAACACTTTATTTGCAATTACGCATAAAATGTGAGATTACGCCAAAAATGCATTGGGTGCACTGCTCCTTGTGCCCGGCCTGTGGTTGGCCAAAGGATGAGATGTTTGCCATTCATCATTAATGCCTCTCTTATTCAGTCATCATAGAGGGTCTTCCACATTTGTGTGGGTCGTGAACTGGAATAGCCATTTTGAAGACTATTCGGTGCAGCTCACAACCCTGCCCTTCTTAAGATATAAACCCGTCTAGTTTCTGAGCTATGCGCCCACTCAAATAAACATTCTTGTTGGGTAAGGTATTTCAATGTCATTTTGGCACTCATGACCTCACGATAACCACATTAAACTACTGCCATTCCATTATCTATGCGGCGATGAAGGCAAAAAAATGTGATGGTCGAGCCATTCATAATTGGCGTTCGTTGGCACGATTTCGAGATATAGCGGCCATCAATTGGTTCTCAATCAATGTTGTGTACGCCGCGATGACGTAATGAAACAGTGACGTATTTAGGAACAGGATCATCATCATCATCAGCGTTATAATAAAGGAACAATGTGTGCGTGCGTGTGTGTGTGCGTGTGTGCGTGTGTGTGTGTGTGTGTGTGTGTGTGTGTGTGTGTGTGTGTGTGTGTGTGTGTGTGTGTGTGTGTGTGTGTGTGTGTGTGTGTGTGTGTGTGTGCGTGTGCGTGTGCGTTTGCGTGTGCGTGTGCGTGTGCGTGTGCGTGTGCGTGTGCGTGCGTGCGTGCGTGCGTGCGTGCGTGCGTGCGTGCGTGCGTGCGTGTGTGTGTTCCCATGAAATTTTCAGCACGAAGTGTCCCGCCAAAATCCTGCATTTCACAAAAATGAGCGCGTGCTGAGCGAAAAACGAGCGCAAAAAACCCATAGGTTCAAGACCTTCGACGCCGATTTCAAGCCATCGGGCCGACGGCTCGAGACGCTTCGCTTCCCGCAGCCATATCTCGATAACCAAGGGTTGCAGCGACATGAAACTTGCGCATTGCGATAGAACATTGAATGGCCCATCGTACTGGTGTGATTCTATGGCATCACGTAATACGTAGCACGTGCACACGCGCTGAAAAGATGGGATCAGTCGTTTTTTGACGGGTTTTGGCGTTTTGGGTCACATCTCGGAACCCAGTGCGCGCACAGACGTGAATTTTGTTTCCCAGCATTTACAATTTGAGCGAATTCACTCTCAGTTGCATCGCAAGTTTCTGCAACGCACCGTTGCGCTGTGAATTGTAATACAATTTGCAAAGGGCCAAGTTTTAAAAATCGTCGCCAAATACAAGCCTCTGCGGTCAAAACTGTTCGTGATTCAGCGTTGAAGACAATATCAGCGTGTTGGCCGATTCATTCTCTGCCCGAACCATTTTGTTGACAACATTTTGACGCATGTAGCTCGCAAATGAGCCTAGACTAAGTCATTGCATGACGGCTTTTTCGCCGCGACGACGGCAAATTGCTTGCCCGGTTCCCGGCGTACACCATGGGCGTTAAAGGTCGAAATAGCCGTTCGCGCGGCTGGATTTTGACTTTGTTCATTTCGCCGGCCCACATTTTCACATATATAGCATTCTGGCGTTCCATCAGATCAGACATCGTCGACCCACTCGCTGGCTACGGCCGACTGGCGAGACATTTTCTGATGGAAGCGGTTGCTCCTGTTGCGGCTTTCAGCCACGGAGTCCTATTTACACCGTCGTTTTCGTCGCTTTTCCGTTCGCTCTCGTTTCGAACACACATGTTTGTGCTGTCCTTTTGTTGTTCTCTCACTTGGTCACCAAGGCCAATGGCCACACCGGACGTGCAGTAGTTTGCAATTAACATTACCATAAAAATATCAGTTACCAGATGACACCTTATTTGGATGAACTATTTGCTCTTTCTCTTGCGTTACAGCATGTTCAACAACACACCCATGCAACGAAGACAAAGGTGATCTGTTGTGATTCTAAGGCGGCTGTACAATCACTTGTCGACCCAGACTTCAACCACCACCTCCTTGTTAACATCCCTAACCTCCCTGACCTCTACCATACGTTACACACACGGAGCATGAACATAACATTCTTGTGGGTTCCAGGACACAGGTATGGCGGGGAAGGAGCGGGTTGATCAACTAGCCAAGAAAGCTTTGACAGCCTCTTACATCATAGGGATCCCCGTTGATCATGCATCTACGAAATCTTCGATTCGCACACTGACAAAACATTTTTGGCTACGACAATGGACCGATGCAAACAGAACACAACTTCATGGTATTAAACCAGACATTTCTCCTTGGCGATTAGCACACCGTTAAGACTGTTTAGAGAAAAAGGTGCTGGCTCGTCTAAGAATTGGACACACTACATTCACACGTGGCTAAATTTATCTACGTCAACCTCGTCCCCGCTGTCAGCCGTGTGATCATCCACTTTCGGTTAAGCATCTAATTATTCAGTGCATGAAATATCAACAACGTAATGGCGTGAAAGCCTACTGTCATCGACACGACGTTGAATTTTCTTTAAAAAGTATGTTTGGCGATGCCCATCCTCCTTGCTTGAATTGCTTTTCAATTCCCTCAAACTTATCGGCCTGCTTAACGCAAGGTAAAAGGAAGGTATCATTTTTCTCCTTTCTTACAATTACAATGCTTGTTTGAAATGATGTATCTCAGGCATGAACTGGCCCGAAAGAGCTGAAACACCTCAAACGAATAAAATCAAAAATCAAAGTGTTCCATCAGTTCGTCCGGCTGTGTGCCGGGAGACGGGCTACCTGCAAGCACAATGTCGATCGGCCCGGGCGGTCGACGTCACGCTGTGTGTGATGGTCGCTGTGCTTGCAGTGCACGTACAGGTGTGGATTTTGTTTCCCAACATTCACAATTGACGGGGCTACACTTTCAGTCGCATCGCGAGTTTGTGCAACGCACCGTTGCGCTGAGAATTGCAGGACAAATTGCAAGATGCCATGTTTTAAAAATCGGTGCCGAATATGCAGGCTGCTACCGTCAAAACTATTCATGATTTGGAATTGAAAACTCCAGCAGCGTGTTAGCCAATTCATTCTCCCTCTATACCATACTGTTGTTGATCATATATTGACATACGTCGCTCGCAAATGAGCCCAGATTAATGGGTTGCATGGCGGCTTTTTACGCCGCGACCGAACGGCTCCGTCCGGCGTCGGCCGATGCCGAAGGTCGCCTCAAGGTTAAACGGCCGTGAATCGCGGGACTGGCAGCCGTAATGAATTGCCTCCGACCGATTATGCCATCTCGCACCAACATCTCAACAACGGTGGATTGCAGCGACACGGAAATGGTGGTGTACCATGCGAAATGATACGGTCACACTTATCACGTGGCACGGGCTCACAGATGGATTTTGCTCTCTTGCACGGGCTTGCACGTTTTGTGCCACATCTCAGTGCCCATGACACGAACACACTCGGGATTGGCGTGATTCGATTATGAATGGAAGGTGCGAGATGATAATGTGTGGTGACATGTGTTACATGTGATGGCGCCCGCGTGTTGAGTTATGCATTTACACGTTTTTGCTCTTTTGAGGGGCTTACGTTTTTGTGATCTCTCAGAAACCAGGGAATAAAGTATGTCGAGACTAACATGCTCCGATAGGCGATCTAACGAGCAATCATTCAAACGCGTACGATGTGATGCTGCACGTGTCATGTGACAAGTGTCCATTAGCCGCGAAGATATTTTTGCCGTTTTCGTCCATTTTTACGCTTTACGCGGGATTACCGCTCTTATGGCACGTAGCAATAAGAGACTGTCATGCTGCGATAGGCCATTGAACGGAAAATCCCATGGTGTCACAAGTGCGGGACTGCACGTTACACGTGTCGGGCACACACGAGCGAGGAAGATGGCCTTTGCTCTTTTCCACGGGTTCACACGTTTTGTGCCACATCTCGTCACCCAGGGTACGGAGCCGCTGGGTGTGGCATGCATTGATAAGAAATCGGACAGACAGTGACGTTGCATGAATTGTCATGTCGCACGTGTTGTGTGTAACGCGTGCACAAGCCAACAGGATAGATCTGGCCGTTACCGGCCGTTTTTCACAATTTACGCTACATCTCGGCAACCAAGACGTCTAAGTCCATGATGATGGATGACTTTTATTTAAGATGTTGAATTTTGCATTTTTCCATAGTTCTACACGTTTTGTGCTGCACCTCTGCACGGGGCGCACTCGGCGGAAGCATGCACTGATGGGGAATCGAACGGACAATCACGTGGTATAGATTGCAGCGCCACTTGTGTCTGAGCCAGGAAAACTGATTTGGCCGCTACCGACCGTTTTTGAATGTTCGATGCAATACAATGTTGTTTGATACAACGAGAGTGCGTGCTGCCATCATTCAAAGGCGGAGAGCTGATGCAAGGCGCAAGGATCACCGGTCACATCCCACGATTAATCGCCGGTCCCATGGAACACGTTTGTCTGTGTCGGAAACCGCAGGCAAGTGCGCTCTTTCCTGTCGGCGGCCGTCAGGGGCGCCAGCGCCGCGCGCGGCCTGTGGCCGAGTCTTTCGCGTTTTGCGCCATATCTCGGCAACCAGGGCACTTAGAAACGCGATTTAAACTGCAAAACATACACTATTGAAATTTCTAAGTTTTTCACCTAGCGCGATGAAGCAAGCGTGCAAACGCTTGTATTTACTAAACAGAGAATATTTCTCCGTTTAGTGAATATGCTCCTACCGAGTCAAAACTGTCTAGAGCAGTCTTATTTGCGTACAAGTGTGCCAAAAGCTTCAAGTGCGCTTGTTTCGTCATATATGACGCTTGCTTGAATATCTCAAAATGTCAAACGTACCCTTTAAATGTCCGATGCTACCAAAGCTCCACGTTTTGCTCATACCGGAAAAATACGAAAGCGATTCTCAGCTGCAACTGTGTGTCGCACAGCTTCATGAAGTTCAATTTAAACAGGGGAAGTCAGGTTTTCGAGGTGTGCTGACAACGGTGCGTCCCTTTGTGACCGTTTTTTGTGTTGCTTTCAGCACACTTAGATAGGTAGCATAAACACTTTATTACATGGTGCAGCGTTTTAGTCGAAGTGTGTAACATCTCTCGAACGCTGGTACGGCCACAGATAGAAATCTAGATTTTTCCCACATGTGCTAAACGTGGTTCAAAAGCAAGGTACATTTCACCCGTCTTATGGCATCTGCCACGGTTGCTGGTGCTTTGACGTCTCTTATACATGCTAGCCGCTTGCCAAAGACTCAGGTGATCGCACAAGGTTCTCTGAATCTTACCAACTCTTCATTTGAGGTATGAATGGACTCCGTGCCGCAGTTCGCGTGTCACACAGTTGGTATGTCAAGTCAAACCATGACTGTTGCCGATCCCCAACCACGCAGTGAGAGACACAAGCTATGCCCTTATACAAGCGGTCACGTGTACATACGTAGTGATAAACGCAGACGCAGGTATGGCAGGCTTTAAAAAAAAAAACTCTTGTATTCCCGACATGAACTAGGAAACAAGGTTTGTGGTCCGGAATGCATGGCAGCGCGGTTATATTGCGCGGGGTGCAATTTCCAATCGGAAAGGAGATTTGAGTGTCCATTCGCCCAAAACCCGGTAAGTCAGATCTCAAGGGAATCCTGAGCGGCAGGGTCCTCCGTGGAGTTTTAGAGTGTGCAAGAAGCTGTTTCAAATTCCTAAGATCCACGTACCCAGAGGCAGACTGGAGAAATGTCGCTCATGAGCGTTGATGGGAATTGGTCATGCGTCGAGTTTCTCTCACTTGGCGACAGAAAACCCACGGCATGGACTGAATAGCCTGGTGGCATCGGGAGGGAAGGCAAAAATGGCGACAACGATTACCCGACTGGGATATATTTAGAATGGTTCCCGGTGTTTCCGGCTACAGCGTGAGCTGATATTTCAGCCATAGGACGGCTTCAAGAGGTATAACCGGTGGTTTTACCCGTATCCTGCATTCACTAGTCTCCGTGGAGCCAACCGCGGAGGCATGGAACTGGCGTTGTCGCCCTGATGGCGTAGCGCTCATGGCGCGTGCTACAAACATAAATAGAGCGCCAAGATCTAACACGCGCTGGTGTGATTGTGTCCTTGAACACTCCAACTGTGGAGATGCGTTGTGTTGCATGTGTGTTGCGCAACGGACTGATGATGTGTGGCGCGCAGGGAGCTAATTGCGATCTTGCTCAGGTCTTAGAGTCGCTGAGGTAAAACCAGTCATTGAGGAGGCAACCTAAAGTTGCCCGAAATAGCATGGTCAAAGATTACAGACTGGTAAACGCCAAGTGGTTAATGTAGCCCGACGTTTTGAACGATTGCAACTGCAGCAGAGGGCGTAGTGAAATATATGACGACTATGTTGGAAACTACATGAATTTCGCGTTTACGAATATGGACATGGAAAATGATTACAGTGCTCGTAAAACTTATAACGAACTTTTCTGTTGAATAAAAATATAACGGCCTTCATTTGCAGCGCAGGTGGCCGTGAGGGTCATACCCTGGGCACGGCGGAGCTGTACTTGTGTCGTGCAGCAGCCGTGCCTCAGAAGACGCGTCCCCTCCACCGCGTCGATCGACTTACCGGGACCACGCTGGCCCACCCGCCTAACCGTTTCTGGTTTCGTCAACGTTTTTCATAGCGGATGAAACGGCACGGTCGTCATCGGGCCTGCTGACCTTCCCGACAACTTTGCCGGCGATGGCATTGCTGTAAATAGTCCAGGCCCTTGCAGATAACGCCCAGTTTACACCAGCGACTTTTCGCGTCTCCCCTGAGGCCGCCGGCGCGCCGCTGACGTCCGCCCGGCGTGCAGCCGCAATTGCTTACGTCACACGTTTGGCTGGCTACGTCACACATCAGCCATTGGCCGCCGGTTGCCAAAGCAATGTCTTGTCGCGACATCGTGCGGCCGGGAGGGCGGTACGGGAACTGACGCCGGCGCTGCCATGGTGCGGGGGGGGGGGGGGGGGCGAATGTGGACACGACCTATCTTGACTCGTTTTCCGTTGGAGGTAGAACATGAGGCGAACCGTTTGGAACCAGGCATGCTCGTACGCTCACAGACCCCAAGACGCGAGGCTGCTGTGGATTGTGGTAGGTGGATGTGGATGGTCTGGATGGATGGCGTGGATGAACTCGCAAAAAGGACTGGCACGAGAGAGGTCGCCGCTAGTAAAACTGACCAGCGCCTTTGCAGGGTCGCTCACGTCAGGGTACGGCAGGGCAAGGCAATGCAAGGCGTCACATGAAGGCAAGGCCGGCACACAGCCAGGTCACGCTAACCTATCCTCCCAGTCCCTGTATATTTTAGCTTGATAATAAAAGCTTGCTCTCACCAAACCCACGAGGTAATTTAAAGCAGGCCAGTGGGGCAGAGCGGGGCAAGGGAACGCAGTCTTTAGTACATGCTGCAGTCTGAAATATAATGCTTTCCGCTATTTTATGCTCAGCAGCATTTCAAACAACCATTGCATGACTGTGAAGGCAAATGCAATGTGGCAGGTAACCAGCAACAAATCATGTTGTGGAAATTTTGACAATGACGATTGCAATGAAGGTAAGCACGACTGTGACTGAGCGTCATTTTGAAATCCGTCCTTGTTTGTTCACACAAGATGCAGCGCCTATGACAATGATGGCTCACAGGTAATGCTTGCTTGCGTACAAAATTTGTCAGGACAGCCGTGTGCATCCATAATAATACAGCACCATATTTTCAGAATCCTGAAGTGAAAGACCACTTTGCAAAGTATTATTGAACTGTACTGACCCGTCCCTACTGCCTAAATACATTGCTAATATAATGACATGCAATGGATTGATTACATGCTGTAATACCTCAATAGGTTCAAATGTTGGCAAGATCATAATGAAGTAGCAAACTGTCTTTGAACACCCCTGCGGTATGGGTGCTAGTGTTTCTATCAGCTTGCCGACATCAGGACCTTGTCACGTTTAAACACAAATCTAAGGATAGAGGCAGGTATCAGCATATCACATTTTATTGGGAGTCATTGGATTCGCAGAATACCAAACCATTGTTCTCCCTGAGAAGTACACACCTTGCACGCACACTCCCCATCACACCAAGATCAATACAAGCCACCGGCACGCACCACCAATGATCACACCCATTTCAAGCGCCTGATTCACACTTATGTCAAATAGGTGCGATCCCACACTTGCTCAACGCATGGGACTATGAAATTGCGGGTTTTCTCGCGATTTCCGCACAGGTTTTGGGTTACAACACTTCATTTCACCGTGACCTCCTTTCAAAACGATGCTCCAACGTGGGTTCATGGAAATATAACTTAAGAGGTTTTATTTTTAGAACACAATTATTTTCTTCCAGGTTTAAATTTGTCCTACAATGCTGGTTACATATCTAATAAAATGTATATCTAAAATTACTGTGATATTTCTCCTTTTCTATAATGCCTTGCTAGCCCATAAGACCGCGCAAGGCTCTTTGCTCCGGTACACAAGGCGCCAACGGAGCTGTCTGTAAGAGTACGTCAGTAAAAGAAGAAAAAAAAACGCCAGCAGAAGAAAAATGTCAGCTTTGCCGTCCGCGTCTTGTTTTACAACATTCAGGACGCTGCCGTTCTTTTTTCGGTGCTGTGCTTTTTGCAGACACTGGCGTTCTCCTTTAATAACATTGACCTATGGTCTAGAAATAAGGAAAACGATCCGTTGGCGGCGGGTTCCGCACAACCCGAAAGTGCTCACGCCTACCTTCGCGACACGCATTTAGCAGCGAAATATTTACCGACAGCTAACCACCCTTCGCGGCTCGTATCATACGCGCCGCATCATCGCTCTTGCGAATGCACCAGCGGCCAATCTGTTTTGGCCATAAGCCTGCCGGTGCAGCCTGTAATATAACGCCAAGCGTATGACGTTTCTATGATGGCGTCAATGCCAAGGTGATTTTGAAGTAGTCTCCCAATAATTATTTTCGCAATTTTGCGGACGTATAACTCAGGAACCAGAGGGTTTTGGGCAGTGAGCTAGAATCGCCTCTGAACTAGGGTGGGAGTGAAAAATGAAATCGAAAGAAGACCGTGCGAGAGTGAAAAAAATCCATTCACAAACGATGGCACTTATGAGCTAGTGACAGATGCTTCAGCAAACAAAGACATCTATTTCAAGTTTGCATGTACGTAATATCACAAACCTGACAAAGCTGTTTGTTTTTTAACATTTTAGGCCATTAAAGTGAAACTGAATACATTAAAGCATAGTCATTTTATGACAGAGTAAGGAGCATAAATAATTATTAACACCAACAATTTGATCATTTGTGCATGCTTGTTGACGTCAGACAAAGTTGACAACACACAAATCAAAACACTTTAAATCCCTTTGACCAACTTATTTTGATTGCCATGGTAAACCTCTGTCAAGGGCAATCATGGACATGCTCCACAAAATAATCTCTCTTCTCCAAAAGTAACATAACTTTTAGATGTCCATGTCATTATTGCTGCTTGCCTTTTCAGCTGCAGCAAAGGCACCTATCTAGGCTTGTTTATTCATATTTAATGACAACGGTTGAGATGTTAGCTTCGCATTTTAAATGGGATGGCCTATTTGTTGAATACTAATATTTATCTAATATCAAAATTGTCATGCAGTTTGGAGTATCCCTTTGTTAAAAATATAGTGCATATATACAGTACAGTCATTTGCCAGTCAGCAAACCATGACAACCTATGGAAAACATCTGGTTAAAGCAGCCATGTGGGACCACTTCAAGCAATTTTGGGGTAATTGTTAGGATAGCCATGGGGCAAATATTCAAGAATATGGAATAAGATAAGCCCATTGCATGCCTTGTGGCATCATCATTTGTCTTATTACAAAAATCGATGGATTAAAACAGAAAATGTCTAACTCTGGTTGCCAATCATGTGTCGAAAGTAGTTAAGGTAAGAGATTACTCGTTCCACTGGGAGACTTCCTGGCTTCTTTCTTCTCCCTCAAAGCAAAAAGTCAAGTACCTTTCGCAGTGGTCTGCTGGCAGACAGAGTCATCCCACTCACCCCCAAATACAAATATGAATTATGCCCACCGACCTACGAGATTAAAATGCGAAACAAGTAAGAGGTGTGTATGATAAACATCTCCAGAGGGCAGAATTTCTCAATCAAACGCTTTTGTATTAGCTGCGTCAGGTCTGTCCCGAAGCCCAGTATGGCAGTATTAGGATAGCCTTGTCAGGTAGCCTGGTGCATTAGACACTCGAAGCGCTTAGATTTATCATTATCGAGTACCGCCATACACAAAGAATACGGCTAACCGAGGGTTCAACAGGGCAAAAATGACGGTAAAAATGAGTTCCGTGCTTCATATTGTCTCCTTCATTCCCTGTGAATTGTTCACTCTTGGGTGCATATCAAACATGTTTGGCGGCTGGCAAATTAATCCAAGTTATGTACGAAACACAGTGCAATTTTGCAGTTGTAGCGTCTTGCAGAGAAATTGGTCAACATTTTAACCAACAGATGGCACCTCTAAAGGCAAATGAAAAGGAAGGAAGAATAAAGTGGCATCACACTGGTGTGATACCAAGAAAAACAAAAGTAGTTAGATAAATACAAAGACTGATATCTTTGTGGCAAAATTTTATAATCAGCTGATTCGACTTAAAATATGGTAACATAAGTACTCAAATGTTGATATTCATCTTGTAAATCTAATTTAGAAGACATTTCTTGAATTTCTCACTCCTGCATTTCGAGAGTGATGCAATTTAGTGGTCCAGTTTCCTCGGGAAAAAAGAAATACGTGGAGTAAAATGCCCTACCAGGCCTTTCTGGTGTTTGCAGCAGGCTCTACTTTCGTGGTGTGGTGGTGACACCAAAGTCTAGGCCTTAAGAAGGGTAGGATTATGAACAATGCCGAAAAGTCTTCAAGATAGCTATTTCATTTTAAAATCCTATTGAAATATGGAACACTCCCCTCAAATAGAATCCCCGAAATACTTTGCACACCTTCGCGCGCGTGTAGCTTCGGAACAGAAAGGCTCAGATTTCAAGAAGGGGAGTGCTGTGAACTGTCCCGAATGATCTGCAAGATGGTAATCTCAGCTTAAAACCCTATGCAAATGTGGAACACTCCCTTTAACAGAGAAGGGAGCAAAACAAGGGACAATTCCAACACTGTCATGTTGGCACTAACGCTATTCGTTTCGTTGAAGGCATGTTGCCGAAATGTTAACGCATCTATCTGTCCCTTATCCTGATTATCTACGAGCAATAAGACTATTAGTACTGCTATATCTATTTGCATAATGCTCCTCGCAAATGCGCTTGGCTGGTCTCTAGCTATTCAAGAAAACGTGTGCTCTGTTTCTGATTAGCACTCATCAGCCGTGTGTCAGCAAGTTTAAAATGTGTTTGAACTCTCTTAATAGCCAGCCGGAGCTCCCTTAATAGCCAACTTTACTTATGTGCAAACTGACCGGCACACCACATCCATCCGCACTGTTCACAAGCGTCAGCTGTATTTGCATACATTTTCAATTGTTCCCTCATTCACTGAAGTCAGCAATTTTACACTGAGGGGTGCAAAGGCTCCTTTTCTGTCACTGACGAAACCTCGGGAAAGCATTTATTGTCACCTGGAGCCAAATCTATCGGAAACCGTTACAATAGGATTCAAAAATGCGACTAACCACATACAAAGTGTGACTGTTGAATAACAGCATGTTCAGATTGAATAGTCCTATGATGGTGTAGTTTCCTGTTCGGTTGGGTGATTGTGTCTCCCAACAATGTGTGCGGTTGTCTACTCAGATGGGGGCTCCAGCCCCTCCCCCCCCATAACTGGGGCTCCATCCAGCCCCACAAACTTTGAAAAATAATGGACCAAATCCAGGAAGAACCCCGTTAGTTGGCTATTTTTGTAATTAGGTCGATTCGTTTTGCCTCCCTGGACCCAACAGCACCCCCTATTTATGTGACAAAAACCCATCCCAATCTGTCTATCTATCCCAAAACTGCAGTCGTACATCTACCGACCAACATGGTCTTCCGATCACCTGAGAATAACATGACACGAATCACATCAAGATCACGCACTTGATTCTACACATCTAGCGCTCCTGCGCCAGTTACACCAGCGGCTTTCCGCCTCATAGCCGCTGCTCTGCTCAGTTCTCAGCCGCAGGAAGCTCCGAATGAATCCTTGATATTCGTTGCTTCTGTGCCCTCCGTTGACCTCTAAAGTTGCAGTTCGGTTATCCATGAACGACGACCCTTCTAGATTATCAATGCTTCCAAAAGCTTTTACCCGGGAGGCCCTCTTTGATTGACCACTGATCACGATCATGATTAGGATAATCAAAAATAATAGGATAGCGATAATGTACGCCTATTTGCCTTCACTGGCTGTGATACTCAAAGGCAAGGTTGGGTGTTTGCCACCTTCATCAAATCAACGAACGTGAACAAACCTTTCAGGACCAGAGCTTCACGAAGACCTGGCCAGCCGGCGGCGAAGCCACAAACGAATACAAACGAACACTGGCTCGTCAGCTAGTCGCGAACCACATAGATAAGGACATCGCCGTTGGAGAAGTAAGCACACCACCGTGTGCCGCGGTGTGTGCTGTGTGATTGTTGTGTGCTATTTTTGTGTCATTACTGTTAGTTTGTTTGACCTTGGCAAGCCGAATTTATGCTTTTGCTGGATTTTTTTGCTTGTCCCTTGGAGAGTGTCGACATTTCTGCCGCTGCTGCTCCTGTCTCAGTGCTGTACTGGGCCCTTTTGAGAATATATATGCAAACAAATTATTTCCTTTTGCCGGAAGCGTGCCTAGATAGGAGGTTGTCCCCTCTCATCCCACAATAGAGAGCGACGCTTCCCCTGTCATCGCCCCGTTTCAGATGACCATCTTGAATTTTCCATTCTTGGCCTCGAACTTAGAGGAAATTTTTGCCGCTTTGCATATGCCGGACCGTGCACGGTGTGGTTTGTGGACAGGACGCAGACGTTTGTAGGTTCCCTCTTAACTTACGTGTTCAGCTTGGTCGGGTCGCAATAGATGCGAACAACTTCAGAGCTCGTCTTTGAGACAACCAGGACGGGGTGACATACTCTGTAGGCTCATGTGCATGAACGATCCCCCATGGAATCTTCCGAGCAGCAGTTTGTGCGAATTGTTAGGCGTCTTCCCGGAGATGTATGTTTGTCGGTCAGTCTGCCACCTCGCGGGATGTGGATGCGTCCAGCACACGCAGAAACGCCGCCTTCATCGATGCCACACGATTCCACCCGCCACTGTGACGACGGATCGTCCATATCGGACCGCGTCGGTTTACAGGGCCTTGTGCTGCGACTAGTTGTGGACGCCGCTGACTGATCGCGAGCGCTGGCGCGCGCGTTCTCTACAGCACCGCACGCTGCGCGCCGACGACGTCAGATGGCGCCACCTGTTGAGAATGCTGGGATATAGACGGCGTCCTTTGCTGCCCAGACCGAGCCGTGGGCAGCGCCGCTTGCGGTCAGCCGCCTGTGGATGGCTGTGTCGGACGCGGCTGCCGTTTCGGGGATGACGACAATCACTAGTGCGCTGAGGGCAGGGAAATTGCCAGAGTATTCTCCGTCGGCTGGAGATCGAGGATGACTTTAAAGTCGGCATGGCTTCTTCAACATGCAGGCATGCAATCTGCCTTGGGAGGCACACCGTAAAGATGTTTCATGGAATATCTTAAAACCATGGCAGAAGGGCGACGCGGGCAGCTTTGATGACATCACTTTCAGTAGAAATCGACTGATACAAATGCAAAGAACGCCACGAACTTGTCGAGACAGAAGAGTCGTTTGCCGTCTGCAGAAAAAAATCACTCACTTGCTGAGGCCAGGTTGCGGAGGTCATCACCGATCATATTGCATGTCCAGGACTGATACCTGTGAACTTAACTCCGGTTTCATTTGCGCGGGATAGGCGGCCGCTGTTGTGGAGATGCTGCAAAATGGTTGGTGCGTTATATGTCGAGATGTGGGGTCTAATGATGACGTGTTAGAACATCGTGATACGATGGTGCACATGATTCACGTGATGCGACACGATGCTGCGTACGATACTGCACAATATCTGCTATATGAGAGGTGCAAAAATCTGGCTAAAGCCCAAAATTAACATTGCAAGACAACTTTATGTACACATCTCATTTTAAGCCGTGGCACACTTATACGTATCTGGTGACGATGGCTTTGTATTGATGCTTCGCACCTGTAGCTTAGCGTGTACTGCATGTTGTGTATCAGTTGCACATGCTTAGTCATCCACCTGCAGGGATGAGCGAAAAAACAAGCCAACATGGGAGTGAGATAGCTTATTGGAATTATTGATGCGAAAATTAGTCAAAACATTGTATCCCTTTGATATTTTCATGCTATAAGCCTTTCACTGGTTCACATCCAATCACTACAAAGGTGCATTCCCCAATCGCCCAATCGCGGTTGTAGCTGAGGCTACTGATTTAAAAAGGCCTCAAAAGGCCTCGAAATGCCTTGAAACTTTAAACGTCTGGGTGAAAACAAATAATGCATACACCTAGTCTAGCACTTGCACACATCACGCCACTATCAAATCATAATCTGTCAAATTTCTGCACCGATCGACTTTCAGCGTGCTGAGTCGTGGATACAGGGGCTAACGGCCTTCCTTGCTTGCATTTTAGTGGCAGATATCACGATGTGACGTCTTTTCCATAGTTAAGGAAACATATGCCATTTGTATGTGACTGTGACGTCATTAGTCGTCAGTCGTCTTACATAAGTTGTCGCCACACTTGTATCACAATACACAATGGCCTATGACCAACGACAACAGCAACTGAACTATGGAATCAGAATTTTTCGTAAGTTTAGTTTGTCTCAGTTGCACACTTCTCTGTCATATGCACTGGTCGTTTCCGTCTCACCGATTAAATTCATTCTGGCTCTCCCCAAAAGAGACACATTCGCACAACCGTACAGACACCGACAGAGTGGACTTAAAACTATTGTTTCTTTAATTAGCATTGTTAGAGCTTTCAAATGCGCTTTTTGTTGCTGCCATTAGTGAAAACTTGGTCCGATTCCGTGCTAGGATGTCTGAAAGCGAACAAAAAACTGGATTTGCTCCATCTAAGCAAGATTCCACAGCAGTGTGACAAAACAGACTTTTATATTTGGCTTTCGGTCAGGGTCATGTCAATTTCAGCATCACCATAGCCATCATATAAGCATAAACAGACATGTGCATGGATCCAAGGGTGAATCCAGCATCCCCTAAAGTTCTATGCAGGAATCCAGGGACTGAATCGCAGGATCTTGTTTTAACTCCACGTATTTGTCTGATAAACACATCAATATTCTGTAAGCTGGCCTAAAATTAACCCGATTGAACGCATAGGACTAGCAATTAATGTGAGGGGTAAAATGCAACGTTTGCATGAAGCAACATTGCAGTGTTTTCACTTCATACGTACCTAAATTAAACACACACCAGCATTGTCGATCATCTGAAGAAAAGTTAGCCTGAACCCTAAAGTGATCGGGTTATTGCCTGCATAAGCTTGAACCACTTGTTTAATTGCAGCAATATCACGCTCGATTGTGCAAACACCAAGCGCTTAAAACGAGACAAATATCCCCCCCTCCTGAATAATCAAACAGCAACACCGACGTCTTCACTACAAGCCCAAGATTCGCCAAAAGACTCAATAGACATCCCAGAAAAATAGCACACTGTCTGAGGCTCGTTAAAGTAGCTCGGAGGCAGCTCGGCGATCTGCTAAGAGTTGTTCAGAGGCAGCTTGGCGATCTGCCGAGAACTGCTCAGAGGCAGCTTGGCGATCTGCCGGGACCTACTCAGAGACAGCTTGGCGATCTGCTGAGAGCTGCTTAGAGGCAACTTGGTGATCTGCCGAGACCTACTCAGAGGCAGCTCACGATTTGCTCAGAGCTGCTCAGAGGCAGCTCCGCGACCACTACCTGTCGCCATTTGATCGGCATGAATATGCATATGCGGCGACTGGTGACGGGGTGCGTGATATCTATTACCAAAAAAGCAATAAAATGTCACTTACCGGAATATATATTTCCGGCATAAAACGGGACAAGGCGACACTTCACGGGGGGGGGGGGGGGGGAAGGGTAGCCGGTAAAAGGCGGCGGTGTCACTCACGCGAACTAAAGCGCATTCCTCGGCGGAGGGACGTCACATTATTAACATCAGGACTGCGAACACTCCAGGGACGGCTCGGGGTGTGAAGTACGATACTTTTCCCACATTCACATCCGGTCGTGGAGTCAGCTAGCCACAGATGAGGACATTTCCCATCTCTATACATCGCTAGCTGTAATTAGTTCCTCAAAAGCAGAAAATCGTAGATTTCGAGGTTAAATCGTATATTGTTGCCGTATAATGGTATAACCCGGTTTTTCAAAGCAAACATATACGATTCAAAACCGCAATTTACGACACTCAAAAAATACACAGCGAAGGTACGACCCACAACGACAATGTACGCAAACAATGTTGGAAGATTGTTTTCAAACCAAGCACTAATATACTGACCTCAGGAGTATTACTTACTGAAATACAAATTGCTTAAGTGGCAAGCCAAAACAGCATGCAACAGCCGCGAAACGTCATAAAAGAACAAAACACGAAAGTGTTAGCAAGAAAGAGTGATTTTTTCCAATAATCCAGTCAAGAACCTTGGATGGGGCATGACAAGACCAGGATATAAGGTAAAACTGCCTGGCCAAGCACCTTTCCTCGCAAAAACATCAAAATGCATCTCGCTTGAGAGAAAGTTGTGTGGCTATCACAACACTTGTCATGACGTATATTTTGTATTCATGGAAGCTGCATCCTACAAAACACTTTCAGGGTGGGATACTGGACAGTGTGATTTCCTGCAGTGTCTAGCCTGGGTAACAACGTAATGGTATAAAGAATTGGTGAACGTAACTGCTACTAAAACAGCTATATGAAGAACGGGTGACGATAAATACTAATAAAATAGCTTGGCATGACACAAGGGCTTTAGTCTAAAGCTTTCTTCATTTGGATAGCACGGATGCACACATCTTGTACACCACTACACCATGACACAGCAGTTCGCCCACATAACAATTGTATAGCAGAAACCTGTTTTCAGCAATCAGTCACATAGTAGAAACCTGTTCCCAACGATCAGTACATCAGGTTGCTTGCGTTTGAATCAGTGAATGGCCATTTCTCAGTGTTCAACTGCAGCGCATGGTCACTTCTCATGTTTCTTTAAGCCCTGAAAGCTGAGGCCTGATTGTCCCACCTTCAGTGCCCAACATACGCCTAGTAAGCACAGGCATTATCTACCTACTATTTTCGCCATCTTGTCCCCAGTCTCTGTGCAAAATAAAGCCTCTCCGTGGGAGGAGCATGTTAGGATGGAACTGAGCATTAAAGAAGCTGATAAATGGGAGAAAGCTTCCTCCACCAAACTATCAATAGCAGACAGCTTTGCCGCTCAATCATGCCCTTACGTCAGCACGAGCCTGCACAGATCCGCACACAACTATAGCACGTGGTTTTTTTTACGTAGCACGCACTTCAAAACACGGCGCGTCGATGGCAAGAAACGCGCACCTGTCGACACAACCAAACGGCCCTGCTGAACGCTGAGTGCACGTCACCATGGTCGAGTCGGCGGACGACATTACGCAAGGTCCTGACGGACGGCGTGCTGTCTCCACTACCTCTAGTTTTCGTGAAGACTGCCGAACTTCTCTCCCTTTGTCTACATACCCTGATCAGCGTTTTTTTTTTTAATCAGTGTCATAATTGTTGATGGAGATAATTATCTGCTACTATTATACTAAAGGAACATCGTAATGTAACGTCGCTGCTTTGATTACGAGCTAGACAAGTGGAAGCCTGTATTTTTTCTTCTAATCGCTGGCAAGCTGGTAGCACATGCTCAAAACATGAGACGCATGTTTTTGACTGTTAGCATTATTTATAGTTTGGTGGTCGTTGTCATGTGAACAAGACACACAAATCTGTGCCACAGCGAAATATACAGAGTACGACAAACGTCACGTGAGGGCTTTGAAGAACTAACTTAACGTGTAGCTTGTGGAATCGGAAGTGCATCTCAATATTTTGCGTGAGATTATATGTTTACTTTGGGAAGCGATCCCTGCGGACAAGGTCGTTCGGCGCGAAGATAATCATTTGAGAACTAGACTTCTGCAGAGTATCACACTCAATGTCGAACTTCGTCTCATCTGATCATGATGGTGTACCCGAGTTAACAGTTCTTGGCCCAAACAAGGTTTGCGAACTTGAGAATCGAAAATTGTCTCGCCTCGGTAACCAGCAGCATTAAATTTACAGTTACGATCCAATCGCCGTGCAATTCGCAATCAACCACACTTCGATACTTTAATCGGAAGGCGGGCTCTACAGCCACGGGTTCGCCGCTCTCTCATTACACTCGCCACCACGTGGTGTCCGCCGAAGATCCTCATTTGGGACGCGAGCCCGTGGCGTCATGTGCCACTCCCCTGAGTCCCAGCGTGATGAATGGCTTCAGCGCGAGGGAACTGTCACCTCGCTGTCTGGCGCGTCTAGTTCCAATTTGAGATAAATGCGGTGCCTCGTCCGACATCTCATCACAATAACAGACGGGGCGGATGGCATACAGTCTGCTTTTCGTTTGACGCTTGTTAGGTGCGGATCATTGGGACTGGCGTTGTATAGTATCAGACGCTGTCAACATCCGAAATGAGAACGCGAGGGGAAGACAGATCTGTGCCGAGCACTGCGACGTCTTCGACCTACTGGCTGAGCTAGCGTGACATATGCTGACCAGGACATGCACCGGGCATAAGGTGAGACCGATGCCGAAGTACGGCAGTAGGGAAATCATTACCGCAAAATGTATGCCCACAGTCCTTCATAAATTTGTTCTCGTGTTGCGTGAAAAGAGTTTTTGCTAGGTTATAACTATATCAATGATATGATATCTGGAATTATTTTGTCCATCTCGATGGCTCGGTTAATGAACTGCGTCTGGTGACAGCGGCGGCGCTCGAGGTTAGGTGACACCGGAGGGACAAACGGACCATGCCGAACATTGTGACACGTTAGACTTTCGCCGACATTGTCTGCCGTTGAGAAGGAACTTTGCGATCGGATGATCGGTCATTGCTCACGCTACAATCCGTATTTAGCGCAGCCACTGATCACAGAAATCCGTCGAGTAAAAGTGCTCTAATTTTTTTAATAGAAAATATTCCCATTTTTGGATAGTGTCAGGATATATCTGCATATATATGTGTGTGCTTATATATGCATATACATACTATATAATATATATGTATATATATATATATATATATATATATTATCGAGTAGCTCAGAAAGCTACCTAACCTTGACGTATTTGAAAGAGCGTGTATGCTTAATCTCGACGTAATAAATCAATCTTATTTGTATCAACAGCTCAGAACTATAGACGTTTGAAAACGAAATCTTTTTGCTAGTGTTCTTAGACCATGTGAGCGACATTACCTTGATCGGCCTCAAGCACAGTTTTTAAGCTCTGCGTCCACTGAAGGATACTTCGCCAGATGGTCTAGTAACGCTTCCTCTAGAGTGTCACATAAAATTTATTTCTTACTTTTTATCACTGCTGCAGGGAGGATCGTTTGGCCCGCCGACAAAAGAAAACGAACTCTGAACAATTTGACCTCACTCAAAGTGCATGAATATCGCTCCTCGCAGTCATATGTAGTCACCTTAACGGAATGAGCAGTATCCCGCAAAGGAAGGGATATAGTCATACCCACTGGACGTCCACGCCACCCAGCATGGCCTTTTGGCGGAACGGAATGTTCTCAGCGCTTGTTTCCGACACTGGGAACCGGGTTCTCAATTCAGGCTTCACTAGCCAAGCGAACGGATCCTGCTAGGCTCTTACGCATCGCCGCCTTCACTTAAAAGAGAAACTTTCACAAAGCTGTTTGTTTCTCATGCTGCTTAAAGTTGAAGTTCCGACATTTTGAAAACAGCCTAAAGCGTGTTATTGAAATAAGTTTTATGGTAAATTGAGTCAGTGTGGCATTTCACGCACTCCGCGTTTTAGTCTTCGCTTTCCGAAATTTTCTATTGATCAGTTTTTTGGTGGGGATCGGGTGCCTTTCCAGTTTTCGATCCGTAACTGCTTGAGTGTGATCTCACAAAGCACAGAGAAGGAACATCTAAGCTTTGAGCCTTTATGCTGGCAATAATCGACCTTCAGTACACTAGAAGTATTGGGTAAACGACATTATCAAGAAGACGGTGTTTGATGCTGTCAAACACTGGCTACCGCCAAACCTATTGTCAAAACTTGACATCTCAAGATGTGCTCATGGCTACGAGAAACCATGAGCAAGTCTTGAAGAACGGCCAGTATTCTTCGATCGCACCTTGCAGTCTTTGATTGTGTTTCTTACGCATTATTTGATTGATTGCATCATTCTCTCTTACCGATTATTCCGCAAGTTAGAGCGTCTACCTTCTGATCCACCTACCCATTGCTGGGTGGGTTTGGGTCGCTCACTATTCGCCCTTGACAGGTAGAGTATGCGTCTGCTCAAGGATCAGGTGACGTCAGAGGCCAGGACGGACGCCACCTAGTTCCGCCATTGATATGAAATTACGCTGCTTGATGACAGGGAACAGGGCTCACACAACAGATGCTGTTTAGCGTTTGTTCTGAGTCCAAAAATCCGTCTATTCAAATTTTTAGATTTTGTTTCAAAGGTTTTATCGTGTGGTCTTATTTTCCCTTGTGTTACTTTAAACTGAATAACTTGAAGCTTTCAATGTGTGTTGTGTGATCCCTCCATCGCTTAAAGTACGAATAGTAATTTTTAGTCATTTTCATAATGTAACACTCATTTATTGTTCTCATGGTTCACTTGACGCTGCTTTATTTGTTTGATCAATGTTCGTGGCCACTAAGTGAACAGAGGCATTGAATATTAAAGGGATTGTTTCACATTTGTATGGATTTTGAACTGATAAAACAACCTTGAAGACCATTTGGTGCAGTTCACAGCCCTACCCTACTTAATCCTAAACTTCACTACTGTCTGAGTTACACTCCCGGGAAGATGTGTAGACAATTACGGGGAGACTATTTCAAGGTCTCCTAGGCATCCATGAGGCCATCAAATGCCATTGTGATCTTGCCATACCACTGACCGTGCGCCGATCAGTGCCAAGAACGATATAATTGTCAACTCGTTCATATCTGGCGTTCGTGAACCCAATTTCCAGACATAATGGCCGTTAATTGACTCTCGATCAATGTTCTGCAAGGTGCGATGACATGATCAAACAATGACGCTTTGAGGAGCATATTTACTAAGCAGAGAAATCGTGTTGTCTGGAGCAGTTTTTCCACTTAAACGTATAGTAGCAGTTATGAGTGAGCTTATTTCATCAGATCTGCTTGCTTTAGTACCTTCATATGTTCAACTTTCCCTCGAAGTATTAAAAGAATGTTAGATTGGCTGCGTCCGGTGAGCAAAACGCAACGCAGAACGTTTATCGCACAATCGAGTTCTTTCTAATGTTCATAGCTTATCTCAGTCTTCGTACAGGCCCTGGGAAATAGCGTAGTATATATTACATAAGTGTCATGATTACGCTATGGTAATCATATATAGATATATTATCTCATCTTGATTATGTCATACACAACAGAATAAAGCCTTCTTACAGAGCGCATGCAATGTGCCAGCCTCCGCAGTATCTAATGCTGCATGAGATCTGAGGAAATACTTATTACATAAGGTACCTGAGGTCATATTGCTACCTCAGATCTGGCACTCACTTTACAGGTTGGTCCCTTGAGTTCAGCTTTGATACGGGAATTTCTTCCAACGCTTTCCGCTTTTCTGTAAGGCACAAATAACCATTGCTGTTGAAAGAGCGGCTTTTGCTAAGGTAAACAAGCGGCATGAAAACGGCTTTTGCTAAGATAGGAAGGTAAATAAACACATTTCCCAAGCGTTTTGGATCTCATCTTTAAAAAAGCTGATCGGGGATAACGACTTCCCTTGCTCGGGTGACTGTTACGAGCTGTTGACCCATCCCGACCGCCCGCAGTTTTCCGTACAACATATGAATACCAGAAAACCTCCAGCGATGACCCTGGAAGTTTCTGGTAGTTCCAGGAGCATTGTGATTGGTATCATGCTTAATAGTGGAAGCTCCTCGGCTGTCCCGTCCGGGCTGTTGATGATCTCAGACCCACTACAAGCACAAGACTGATGAACTGATGCGTCGCTTTGAGCCTTTGCAGTCAGGCCGCCCACTTCCGTAGTTGTGCGGTGCAGAATTTAGCGGCGTGGGCGTGCCTCGTCATTCCATTCCTACTCAGATGGCTTAATTAACACCGACCCGACGGGAAGGCTATTTGCATACCCCCCACAGCCGGCAATTTCATTGCATTGTCTTGGCATAATCGTTTGGCGCGGACAGCGGTCCTGCTGCTGTGTCCTTGAAGTCACTGGAAGCCCCGTGGGCTCGGGAACTGTGGCGCTCCATCGGCTCGTAACGGATATGTTGCACGTTTGGTTGTGCTTTCTGAAATCAATTCAGAGCTATTACTCTTGTTGAATACTTCAGAGCGGTGATCGCTCCACGTGCGTGGGATGTGCATGCGTGGCGCCCAACAGAGCATCTCTGAAGGAGGCGTTGAAACGTGACCGCCGACCAGTCACGAGCCCACGAGCCCACGTGTGGCGCTGACCCACTGACTGTAGCACACAGGGGATCAGCGATGGCCTCATTCTGCGAATCGAAGATGTTGGTGAATACATCAGAATCGTCTCTCCGCGTAACATGAGCTCATCGGCTGGTAAAGCGCAATTCTAGCTCAGTGGATAACTCTGCCTACTACCTTGGTGACAGAGGAGGCTTCTTTTTCGTGCCGAACAATGCTATGACACGGCCGCGCTGTGCCAGGACGACCCTTTCTGGCAAAATGACGACCCTTTCTGGCATCTACTATACCTCGTCCTTTTACGTACCACTAGCCTAGCAAATCAGAGGACCGCAGCTGAGACCCAGGAACAATCAGCTTCGCGGTGGTGCAGGCCCTGTCTGCTGTCACCGTGCGCTGATCGACGCCGGCCGCCGGCAAGGTCAGCTACAGTGATACTTTCAGGACTGCTCTCCGCTGGCTATCGCTTTCCGCGTTGGTTCAGCACAGCTGACGCTTTTTACCGGGTGACCCCAGGGCCTTGGCCAGATCTTTACGACGATGTCAGGTATTAGCCCCTAAATCTAAAAGTCTAAAAGAAAAAAAAAACCTTAAAACTGTTGATTCTGCCTGCAGGAGCTCGCACGGAACACACCAAAATGGTTTTGTTCCGAGTTCTTAATGCGTTAGCTGCCAACGTCCTCTTGCTGTCGTGCAGCAGGCCTTGGTGTGTGCCCCTGCATCCGGCTGTTCTGCAGATTTCATTTGTTAGACGCTGTCCGGACCGGTAACACGGCCTGGACCGGTGACACTGCCTAGGAGCGGTGATACTGACTGGACCGTTGATACTGCCTGGAACCGTTGATACTGCCTGGACGGGTGGTACTGACTGGACTGGTGGTACTGACTGGACCGGTGGTACTGACTGGACCGGTGACACCGCCTGTACCGGTGATACTTCATGGACTGGCGATACTGCCTGGGCCGGTGGAACTGACTGGACCGGTGATACTGCCTGGACCAGTGATACTTCCTGGACCGGTGACACTGCCTGGACCACTGACACTTCCTGGACCGGTGATGTTGTCTGAACCGGTGACACTGCCTGGCCAGGTGCCACTGCCTGGACCGGTGATACTGGCTGGACCGGTGACACTGTCTGGACCGGTCATACTGTCTCGATCGGTGATGTCTGAACCGGTGACACTGCCTGGACCGGTGATACTGACTGAACCGCTGGACAGGAGCTGCAGGAAAAGTATCGTCCGGTTCCTGCTGCAGCCTTTGTAAGATCATTTTTACCTTTTTACAAAAACAATAGGCGCATGGTCGCTGCCGCTAGAAACACAGATTGATGCAATCTGTGACAATCCCTTCATAGCCCCTCCCCCCTTCCTCTTCAAAACGTCACTGCTGCTCACCCCTGTCGTCAGTGTTACTTGAGTGGCAAAGGGGGTTATTGACATTATGAGATGAAAGGTCTGGTGCTAAGTTAACCTTAAATATACAAATATACCAACAGGCCTTCGATGTCCATAAGGTACTGATTAAACGACGTCAAAATTCTAAACAGGGATTATATTGGAGGTACTCAATGCTTCGAAATGCGCACGCAGCGTTGAGTCCGATTTTAGACATCCTTAATGAGTGCTCTTTTATGTATGAGAACAGCTCGAAATGTTGAGTACCGCCAGTGTGATCGTTGCTGAGCATTATAACGTCGTTTAATCAGTACCTCCTAGTATATTGCAGGTCGTTAGCTCAGCATAAGTGCTTTGAACGTACCTTGCCGAAAAACCAGGGGCTGGAGGCCTTTATTTCTTATATCAAGGAAGCTTATCCCTGTCATCTACCAGTCGTTCTTTCCATTCTATCTTGATCAAAACTGCGCTGGCTGTCACGATCATTTACACGCATCGGACAGTTCAACACGATTCTCAGCTGTTAAGGCAACCAGTCGTCGACGTCTTTCAAGGTAAACCGCTGTGCTTGATTTCCAGCACCCGTTTCCACGAGCATCTCCGTATGCCGCTTGACATCTTCGAAATGGCGCATCTGAGTTTCTCTGAGCTGTTTGGGTCATCATCGGAGCCTGTGTGATCGAAGACAATGACAGCGTAGCGTAGCTGCTTGGAGGCATTGCAGAGCTTCTAGGTCTACGTCCCGCGACGGAGGGGTGGCAAAGATGCTGCTAACGTCTGCGTTCACGATGCGTATGTCATTGTCATTTAACCTTTTGATCTTCGTCACCATCATCTCATAAAATGACGATGAGCAGAGTAGAGCGACTCACGCTTAAAATGAGATTAGGCGTGAGCCGCTCTGCTATTTCCGACGGCTGCTGTGGCGAACGCGTCCCACGAGTGCTCGCCTCCCCCCCCCCCCCCCCCCCCCCCCCGCTAACAGCGCTGCAGCTTGCCATGTGCCAGCACCTCCGGTTTCCGGTTCAGCTGATCTGGCGTGCTGATACCGCTGACAAAAACCCGCCCGGTCGGCATCACATGGCGCCGAGCGACGGCGCAGATACGTCTGAGTCAGCAGTGGAGCTTTTTATCCCCTCCAGTCCGGACAAGCGGCTTACCCGGGGCCTGTAATGCAAAGCATAAGGGCTCGGGAATTGCGGCATGTTTGGAAGCATGGATCTATTGCAGTATATTTGATGATGACTCACAGGTATTAAGTCCAAGTCAAGTCTTGCAGTAAGCACTGTTCTACCAGCTGTGCTTACACATTCTGGTCAATGGCAAATGCCTGCTAACCCCCAGTGTTTGCTTTGCGCTGATCGTTTCTGACCAGCGCATATGTGGGAGAGGGGGCATTTTGTTCGGTGCCATCAGATGTCACCGTAATTAAGGAAACGTAAATTAGTCCTCAGCGAGCTGGCCACCTTGTTTTGCTATTATGAACTACATTTACCGGATGACCCAGGAAAAAGAGGCGCTTTCTCCTTCCTTTTGAATGCGTCACTGGGCGACAAAATAAAAAGGCATGTACGAAGACGTACAAACAAGAACGAGGCCACGGAGGCACTACTACGCAGCCCCAAACAAGACCTTGCGGCGGTTGGGCCAAGAGCTTGGCTGCAGCAACAGCGCGGCTCAGAGACCGGCAAGAACTAGCAGGAAACCGCCCCGATTTTAATTGTATCCACAAGACGCTGGCCGAGACTGATGAGACCGATGGGACGAGACTGACGACTGATGACACATCTGCGTTACGGCAGCTGGTCTTGGAAAAATTACGAGGCTGAGACTGCATTTTTGCATCCCGTCCGGTTCAGCGATGTCGCTAACTTTCTTGACGTGCCAGTGCACAGTCAAACTACCGATTTGGCTCCACAGACCGGCCAGGCGTGGTCGTAGAGGCCCCCCACACGATGCAGAGCGCCCTGCGTGGCGCGTCAGGAGCAGCAGAGCATAATGGAACGTTCGTGGTTCGAGGCTCAGAATGGCACCACTGTGGCAGTCTGCGCCACGCTGCACGTGTTAGGTAAACTCTGGACGGCCCTGAAGCGCAAGTTAGGCGGCTACGAGCTGCAGCTGGACTAGCAATGGCTTCAGCAAGACGCGGTCACAGCCCACACGGCCGGACGCGACGAGAGGCTGGCTCCGAGATCGTTTGGAATTGAGAGCAGACCGGTCCGGATTGAAAGCGACGAGAGGCCCGCCCTGAGATCGTTTTCTATTGAGAGTGACTGATTCTCCTAACAGAGATACACGGCTTGCCCGCACACCCGCCCGACCAGACGCCTGACGATTTTTACTCTCAGGTGACGTTTCTTTACATGACGCAGACGTTTCTTTCGGAGTTTGCTCCGAGGTAATGCCGGTGTTGGCAGGATCACTTAATCACTTAAGGATCAAGCTTACAGATCACTCCAAGTCAGCCCGAGACAGAGAGCAATTTCTCCGCGCAGTGGTCTCATAATGGCATAGAACCATTCATAACAACCCAACAACTATGAAGCCAACCAGCAAGAATGTTTAATACATTCTGCTCCTATAGCATGAGTTAATAAGTTTAATACTTCAGCGGCATTCTACATAAACGGCAAGGTACAAGACAGTATGACCTCGCTAAGTTGTGTGCACGTCTTGCTTTTAAACACAGGTGTGGGCACAGGCGGTCCTGGCTGACGGTTTTATGTTAAAGTTTAACATCATCGCTGCAGTGGCGCGTGAAAAGAATGGTTTTCAGGACAGGTTTGACCCGACAACTCCCTGGGACTTTCCAGGGACGTTCCTTCAACCATTTCCCGAGGAATGCGCACAACGTCTTAACAGATCGATAATCGATGCTCAGATAACCGATGAACTTCGTTACGGTTTGGTGCTTCATAAAAGTTGATGTCCTGTCGTAGCGGCAAATGGAAGCCACCGGTATCGAACTCCCTTTAGCGGAGCAGAGATCAGTGACTGACGGGAGCACACGTGAGGCATGCCAGGATTTCATCTTCTGGGTTTAAAGGATTGAAAACTTGGCCGTATGGAATCTTCTTTGACAAAACCACCGACTTGTACTTATGCTACCAGAAGCTCGCAGGAAATATCTCACATTGACCAGCTAATCCCCTGGCACCGAAATTCATCGCCGGTGGTTGCACGTTGGAACTGGGGCATTTCCGGTGATTTCACAAGCCACGAAAGCTGGTAATAGCCACATGACCGGCCATAACTACCTGTCATCAGCCAACAGCGCCGTGCAGTTACGGCCTTCCGTTTTGTATGCTCTCTGATTGCGTGACACTTTGCGCCTGATGCTAATGGAGATGACTTAGCCGTTCGGGCGAATATGTTGGCTATTATAGAGTCGGACCCTGCATCAACACTGCTCGATATGCCATCATGATGGAGTGCGCGACAGAAGTACATCAATAATCCGTGGAATGTTTTATTAAGCCTTTTCTCAACGCGTTCTATTACGTGGGTAATTTTGTGCCCATCACAGGCGCGCTCAAGCACAGCAGATTTCGTCCACACAAATTGCTTGTATTCAATGTATTTATTATATATACATAAACACACACACCACACACATATATATATATGTATAGAGAGAGAGAGAGAGAGAGAGAGAGAGAGAGAGAGAGAGAGAGAGAGAGAGAGAGAGAGAGAGAGAGAGAGAGAGAGAGAGAGAGAGAGAGAGAGAGAGAGAGAGAGAGAGAGAGAGAGAGAGATATATATATATATATATATATATATAGATAGATAGATAGATAGATGGATAGATAGATATATATATATATATATATATATATATATATATATATATATATATATATATATATATATATCAATTTTTACTTTCGCGGTGCAGCTGGCATATGCACTTTGGTTTTCACGGCATCCACACCAATATGCGGCGGTAGCAGTAAATATAGGGTATTGTCATAAGTCCACCACAACCTGATAACGATATGGCTGCTTCATTTTGTCTAAATACACTATGTTTGGCAATATGCAGGGTAAGGTGGCAATGAACGGTAACAAAAACGTGCGCATTGCAACAATATTCGGCTACGTGCATAGCCGACAACCAAGGTGTGGAATCCGACGAAAGCACCAAATAGGTGTGGCAGTACAAGTTTAAAGCACACTGTATATACACAACCGCGTCACAGAGCTGTGCTCAGTGTTCGCCGCTAGGCCTACGGCGACAGCGGCGGCGACGTGCTCCCCTTGCCTGCGCCGGGGTGCCCTCAGACCTGACGTGATCCTGCCGCCCCCCACCCTGCTGCTGTGCCGTGGAGAGACGCCCAGCTGTAGCTGGTTACGGTCCCCCGGCGCACTACTCACTGGACTCGAACCAGCCGGCTCGTACGGGGTGCAGCGGAACATGGAATTTGATTTGATGCAGTAAATGAAGAGTGAAGTATTGAAATGCGATGCTGTTTGGGCACAGACGCCAGACAGCGGGACCGTGATGGTAGGACACCTGTCGATAGCGTGGGTCATCAACATACATCCCGTCCACATGATGAGCATCAGACAAACGTAGCACGCAGTTTATGGAGCAGGGACGCGATTACCCTGAAAAACGTCTCGTGCGTTGCCGTTTGGTTCAGCTCCGTCTCGTGCGTTGTCTTTTGGTTCATTTCATGGCGCAATCGTCTTGTAGTTCAGCACCCTATATGCCGTGTGTTTGCACCACTTGTTGACGCCAAGCTCGCCTCTCGTCTGAGCGGACCCTCATCATTCCTGGATTTATGGTCAACGATGTGCAGTCAGGGCAAACGTCAGAAAGTATTGGTTTGCAGGGACAGCCTGGCATAGCTGAATGCAAACAACGCCGAATCCTCGATGTTGTTGCTGATTCCGCCGGGTCTGCAGAACTGATGGTCCTAGCAACATACCAGAATGGAGCGGTTCTCAAGTGTTTTCCTTGTGAGCAATTTGTATGACGCCAAATAGATATTCTTGTTTTTCTCGCGAGTCACAAGCCGGACAGACGCTTAAAGGTTGCGTTTCCGAATGCTGGCGGCATCACTCCCATTTGTCAGTTGCCGGGTGAAAAGCGGAGCGTCGCGCTTATTTGCGATCACCAAAAAACTTGCGGATGTAGAAAAGTTATGATAGTCCACCGCCGCTTCTAACCACTGTGGTATTCTGACAACTTGCCCATATCTCACGCTCACGCAATCGCGGCATATTTGTTCCAATCCCCGGTGACGTCGGGGATTCAGTCGGATGACGAAAATACAAGCCCGCCATTATCTGGTAGATTGTGTCGGGTGCTTTGGGTACTTCGGTTTGTTTCGGAGGGCTCATAAGACTGTGTTCTAAGCTCACAAAGCTGCGAACCATGAGTATACGTCAGAGCATACGCAACTTACGGTCTCAGAAAGGACTGGCATAATGAAAACCCGACATTTAAAACTCCAAAAATGTTAGCAACGAAAATGACATAGGAACACGTAAGATACCTATGCACTATTTGTTCAATGTTTTTTCCGTGACTAAGGAAACGTCTGCGTCAGATTTTTATCCACAGCTCCGGATCACATGCCCCACGTGGTCACCCCTGCCATGCAGACACAGAGCAGTGCGACTGCGCCCCGCTTCCAGAGCGGCACGACATGTCCCGGGCCGCACGCTGCGCACTTCCAACTCTACTATCTTCTTTGGCTCATCGGTGGTGCTGAAGCCTGTTCGGTAAGTCAGACACTTGATGTGGCCTAAGAGTAAAAATCTCTTCAACTTCATATGTATGTAACTACCAACACCGGCATTACCTCGGAGCTGGCCCCGGTCTAAGCTGAAACACACACACACACACACACACACACACACACACACACACACACACACACACACACACACACACACACACACACACACACACACACCACACACACACACACACACACACACACACACACACACATACATACATATATATATATATATATATATATATATATATATATATATATATATAAAGTGACTGACAGACACATTAAGTGGCTTAAGATCCTAGAGCTTAAACCACTGAATCTCCCAAAGAACGATCACATTTTGACCACCTGGCAGGTTTTTGCTTTACACAGAACAAAACGACGTGGCAATAAATCACCGCCGGTAATAATTCACCCGTGAGAGTTCAGGCTCCAACTCGACGATCAGCTGTCCGTGGTCACGTGTTCCCGCGTCGTGGGGTCTTGGTCGGCAGAGTTCACACAACAATCGGCTGCTTCCTGCCAACACCGGCATTACCTCGGAGCTGGCTCCGGAAGCATGCTGGGTCCGGTCTAAGCTGAAAAACCATTAGTCAGGCGCCTAGAGGCCGGCTGGATCGAGCCCAACAAACTCCGATGCCCGCTTGGATTTCGAGTTTGATTACATTCCCCACAGTTAAATTTACAAACTATATTCCGAAGATTTCAGAAGCATTGATTTCACAGATACCTTGTGAGCTGCGACCTTGCGAATAAGGCTGGTGATCGTGAGAAAATGTGACAAAAATCGGGGAAATAATACACAATTAAAGCTGGTAAGAAAATAGTCCATATTTCTTTATGAATACAGCTACACTCCCGTGTGACGCCTTGCCTGTGTGACTCCCAGGTCGGGTGCTGATTCGGCCCTCTGGAATCTCGGAATAATCATTTGCAGCCGAGGCTTCAGGCGGAAGCTTGTGCTTCCGTCTGAATAGCTTATATAATAGCAAATAGCTTTAAAAGCGTAACTGACGCCTTATGATAGCAAACAAGGGTTATATGTAACTATGTCAGCTGTATGTTAGCTATCCAAATCTGCTGCATGGTATTATCTTTCGGTGTGTTGCATTGCATTGAAATGAATTGTTTTCACTCTATGATCCATTCAGGTAGTATGTTTTTTCAAGGTTAGCGTCATGTTCAAGGTGTAAGATATGAGGTCATAAAGCAAGGAAAAATTAAGCAAGGCGTCTTACCCTTACAGTGCAAATTACATAAACTGAAACTTTCCTCATGCATCAGGAAAAATAGCGATAAAAGTCGGAGAAGCAAGACACAATTACACGCACTCAATCCCAGTAATCGGCGCTCAGGCTTCTCGTGCTCTCAGCGACGCGCGAAACGCGAACCACGCGGTCGCTGAGTGACGGCCAGAGGCAGCTGGTTCCACTAGGCGGCTGCACGGTGGCGAAACCCCCTCTGTGTGGCCGAGAGTTTGCACCTCACGTTGCATATTTCATGTTTTCTTGCTTGCTTGATTTCAGATGTGATGTGATGATAACGTTGAACCAAAAAGCACATGCATTAGCCACTTTTGAATCGGCAGCGGACGCAGGACCATGAAAATGGGAATAACTAAAACCGTTGATACATTGCGGCAATGGCAAACCTTTGCAGTGAAAATGACAGTGACTGAAACTTTCCTCTGTGCTACTATCCCTGTACTGACCTCGTGCGGTATCGCAGATTTGTGACGGAAGATAAATGTGCGAAGGTACGAGCCGGACTATAGGCTTGGTACGAGGGTTAAAAATGCACAAATCCCAGCAACTGGCAATGTTCTCCATATCTTGGTGCCACGTAACGTCCCTGCAGCTTTGCAGATCAGGTACTGCACCATTTGGCATAGCCGATTAGTTTGCAAAATGCAGTCTTTTCATGCTTGTCATATTTCAGAAGCTTCCAGAATCTCTTTTTCTCTTTCTTTTTTTCGCCTTTCTGCCTCGTTTGGGTTTTGAACTGAAAAGCCATGGTGAAGATCATTCTATGCAGTTTACAGCCTTGCCATTCTCAAGACCCAAACCCCTCGAGTTTTTGGGTTACATGCTGGCCAAGATTTGCAGATTAATTCAGGGGGACTTTTTCAACGGCACCCAGGCATCCATGGCGCCATAATAACGTTCTTCAAAGCATGTCTTTCTATTAGCCATGCGGCGATCAAGGCCAATCAAAGTATGAATGTCGAGTCGCTCACATCTGGCGTTCGTGAGCACGATCTCCAGATACAACGGCGGTCATACTCACAGGTGAGTCATCCCGTCCGCCACTGTGGCGATATCGCACGGCCACGTCCGCGCGGCCACGGCAAATACTTTGCATTGGCCACCAACCATCACCTGATCACATCGACAAGCCGGCTGGCCGTAAATTATCTTGAAATCAAGTGTCGTTTTTGGTTTTGATGGCATTTAGCAGCCAACTGAGGTTTATTATGTCATACATTCTTCAAAATATTAAGCCTCAAAATGGCAGGATCCACCATGATCTAGAGAAAATAGAGTACGTCATGAATATCATACGTAGCACACCTAGTTTTCTAGTCATGCGCACAGGAGGATAGTTTTCCGCATGCAAAATATCCCAACATAGGAACATTAAAATGTGATAGGCGGAATGCGACATTTTTGGGGAGGGAGTGAGCCCCAAACTACAGGGGTGCCACAATTTACCATGCCCCCTTGACAAAATCCTGGATGCCTAACCAGCTGTCAATCACACCGGATTGAGCGTAAAACCTATACATTGTGGTCCATTCTTTGGCCCGATGAAAAGACGCATCGATTTGTTGACGTAAGTAGTCTAAAATGCCGTAAAGTTGTCCTGCTTTTGATGGCTTTGATCGCCTTTCACGTGTTTTAGTTGGTCCTAATCAGATCATTTCGTCAGTTGTTCTCTTATCTACTTAAAAGACATGTGTCAGTGATGTTCTCAGCACCTGAATCATAGAGAACGGCTTCGTGTAGTACATTGGAACGATAAGGCCTGTTAGCAAGCAGATATTTGCGTGAACGCCTCATTGCAACCAATGAACGCTTATAATTATTTGTTTGCACTGCATCACAATGATCCACAACTTCCTATGACATATCAGAACTAGGCAGAGCTCCGAGAAATGTGCCGCCGCGCGATGTCAGTCCATCGCTTCTATCCTGCTAACTGTACTGCCACTACTGTTTAGGCATTTTTTACATGCACCCCCACACGCTTTGAATCCTTTCTTGAAGACAAAACTTATGTCTCGCCTTGGACAACGGGATAGCAAATATTTACGACACTTCATTTAAAAGGTTATGTTCGTCTGTTGCCAGAAGTGCTCGTTTAAATGATCGTCGTTTTCGTTAATACTTGCGTGATACTCGAGCAAAGATTCATGCATGCGTGCACACAGACCACATTCACACGAGTTATGATAATGCTTTTGTGAGTGGCTGATTGGCTCCCATGATATGTGCTAATCAGACGTTATTTACCACGCACTTGTTTCGAACATCATACCGTCGCGCATTGCCAAACACAAATAACTCGGCCATCTGTCATTCGGAGGGGAATCAAAACCACACCACACTGACGCTGACCACCATCTGATGACGGATTGTGATAGATCACGAGGTTTCCTGAAGAAATTCGAATGAGACACATGTCCTGCGCATATCCGGTTTCCGCCCTGCGCCAGCTGCGTGAGGCAGCAGGGGATACCGAACACCTGTTGGCCTGTGGACGGGGCGCCGGTCGGCCTGTGTCGTCGGCCTATGACGGGGCGCCGGTCGGCCCGTGGAATGGGGCGCCGGTCGGCCTATGACGGGGCGCCGGTCGGCACGTGGATGGGGCGCCGGTCGGCCTGTGGCGGGGCGCCGGTCGGCCTGTGGCGGGGCGCCGGTCAGCCAGTGACGGGACACCGGTCAGCCAGTGGCTGGGGCACCGGTCGGCCAGTGACGAGGCGCCGGTCGGCCTGTGACGGGGCGTCGGTCGGCCTGTGACGGGGCGCCGGTCGGCCTGTGACGGGGCGCCGGTCGGCCTGTGGCTGGGGCGCCGGTCAGCCAGTGACGGGGGCGCCGGTCGGCCTGTGGCTGGGGCGCCGGTCAGCCTGTGGCTGGAGCGCCGGTCAGCCTGTGGCGGGGCGCCGGTCGGCCAGTGACGGGGCGCCGGTCGGCCTGTGGCGGGGCGCCGGTCAGCCAGTGACGGGGCGCCGGTCGGCCAGTGACGGGGCGCCGGTCGGCCTGTGGCTGGAGCGCCGGTCAGCCTGTGGCGGGGCGGCCGGTCGGCCTGAGGCTGAAGAGTCCCTGTCAGGCACACTGCTATGCGCTGCTACGCAACGGGAATGTTTCTGCTATGCTCATCGCATAAAAGTAAGTTAACCTTTCGACGATATTTCGCCTAGGAAGATTTTGGAAAGTAAGCACGTAACCTTTGACAGGTCACACTAATTTATGCGGATATTCCCTTGATCTAACAACATGCATTAACCACTAAAATTACGACGACGCGAGCAACAACGTTCGACTCAATATGCCGCATTGTTTCAGACATGCAACGTTTGAAAACTACCTGCGGGACCTTTCTATGTCAAACTTAGTCACGGAGTCTTGCTATGCATTGCAGTAATAATAATAATGAATATATGAAGTAATCAAGACAAGGGGTGAACAAGCGTGCCCATGCTGCACCATCAACATTTTGCAATTGCAATCATCAGTTTCGACACGTAGTTCAGACACCACATGCATTTACTAACAATGTGAAGTCTTGAGCTTGCTTGACCTTTCGGAGGTCAATTTCCCTGGCATGTAAACACCCATAAGCAAAGCGAGTTGAAAAATGAAGAACCACCAACGCAACATGTCTACACTAATGGCGTTAATTTTGTCCGTCGGTGGTCGACTATTCTACATCTGTCTGCCCCAGCGAGATCTTGACCCAATGAGATCCCTGCAATCAGTCAGATTGCATTCACCACAGTTAAAGTAATGTGGTGGACCGTAAAACTCATCCTTGCAAGAACAAGGGTCACAGATGGCACATTACACAGCAGCTGGGCATGTCTGACCGAGTTTGACCTCTGACTTGACCTCTGGGATTAAAACTCCTTCATTCAGCTCCAGAACTGAAAAGCATGATGTACTGTATGACTAAAAGGCATTCAGGAAAACCCTCAGGGGGTCTGTCAGGGCCCATCCTTCACAGGCGAGGGATGAACACCAGAAACTGTGCTCAAAAAGCGAACAAAAGGCTATTTTTCCTGATCAGAAAACCAATTACGATATCGCCATCGTAAACTTTGAAAGGTGAACAGCCAGCCCTAGCGGTTTTATAACACTAGTGGCATTCACGTTATTCTGTGATAATTGTTAACATCGTTACCATGTCTTTCTGCTCTGAAAACCACAACCTTTGCCTGGTACTGTGACTTTTCCACGATAGCTATAGGATAGCGTGCAGTGTTAACACTCGAATAACTTCCTGAGCCCAGCCCTGGGTGGAGCACAAACATCCAGGAGGATCGGTGACAGAGCAAGCAGCGCTAATGATTCCAACAACAGCGGCACGGGGCGGTCCGCTGTCTGCCGCAGCGCCGGATCAACACGGGACAGCAGACGAGATAAACAAGCACAGCAGTCCGCTGAAAACGAATGTCAATATCGGCGAGGGCACGTTACTTCCATAGATTGGTCTCTCCGCCCTTATTAAACGCGTGACGTCTAACTACAACGCTCATTATCAACGCCAAGCAACCATCGTGCAACAGCGTGGGATGTTGCGATCTATTCAGGGTGATTGCCTCGAGGTGGTTGGCGAACAAATTTTCAAGTGACCCGTACATAATAAAGTAATAGTAAACGTACATAACGAAGTAAGTTTTTGCTAAAACCGTTGAAAAGCGTGTTTAGGACCTTAAAGAAGAATATGTGCTGAAAAAGCTGGATCCTTGGAAACTGGAAGAGTTTGTGGATACACTGAATTTTCGTAGCCTGCAGTACAAGTTCACAATTTCACCTCACCGGGTTCCCACGCCGGGTCATTGCCGTGGCTTGGCGTTGCCTGAGCGCCCAGGACCGTCACGCCGGCCGCCGAGGCGGCGTCTCAGGCGGCCGGCGTGCTCAGCCTCGCTCCTCCCGAGCGGCTCCCAGCCGGCGGTGCTCTCCCCAGCCATCTCCCAGCTCTGAAGTGCGGTAATTGTGGGAGCGGGGCGTGCCAGCGGCCGCGGCGAATCATCAGGCCTGTGGGCCTAATGACGTGGGGCTGGCCAGCGGGCCGGGCCGACCACAGTGTTGACAAACCGACCCGCTGCTTTGGAAACTGGGCTGAGTTGACAAAATCGCGGTCAAGACACTGTCGTCGCGTCTCCAAGTGTACGCACCGTCATCCGCTCCCTCAAGACTGGCGTGATAATTCATTGGCCATGTCTGTTCAACACCCCAGCACAGCAAGTTGTCCTGGAAACGCGGTGATTTTTCCTTTTTAGAAGCCCAGGTCACACTTGAGATGAATCACGTCCCGTCATATCCAGTCAATACGATAATAACAGGATATCTGCCGGCCGCTGTGAACAGAGTATAAACGTGACGGCCTGCGAGGAACCGCGTCCGAAACTGTCGAGCTAGTACCAATCAGTCTCCTTGGCTTGTCTCCACGTCGCTCCCCAACACCAGGTGGCAGAAATTGACAGAGGCTGCTAAAAACGTCTGACTTGTTGAGTGGCTAAGGAAAAAAGCTGCTGATGCTCATTCACCCATTTGGGGTCATATAATGTCATAGTATAGCCCGTTGTGCTTTACGCGTTTCGCTGTTAATAAATAAATCATGTTTTCGTGACTGCGTGTTCCAGAGTTTTGTGGTGATGACCGTGGGACTAACGCCCCTGCTAAGTATAACTTTAAGCAAAAGTCGAAAACGGCAAACAAATATTTAGTTTACCAGAATATACTTGTTAAACAATCTTATCACACAAAACATTGGTCATGTGAAGAAAAGTGGTGCATTTTGAAGCTACGCTCGTAGTCATAAGCTTTCGGACAAACAAGTTAACATCACTCCAGTATTTCATCCACTCCAGATTATACCGCACAACATATGCCAATCCCATCCATGATACCATTTTTTGATGCATCCAGGCTGAATGTAAAGGTATAACAGAAATGCACCTAAAATTATATTTCACGCGACCTCTGCACAGGGAGATGATTTGATGCAGAAGCAAAGCGTAGCACTCGTGACTGGTTTAATGAACACCATGGAGGCGCGCTCTTATGAAGGTCGTTCACAACACTAGTGGAACACATAATGACCTGATACGCTTTTATGAAGCATATTGCAACAAATACCAGTCTTGAGTACCAATTTCAGCGCCGCGGAAGACGACGCGGACGTCAAAATGTTAGATTAGCTGCACGCGCATAATCTTCGTCCGAGGTCGAACAACCAAACGTTGTCTCGGCGCTTGGCTTGAGCAACGTTGATAGGTTGGTCGCGTCAAGAAGAATTTCCTTAGGTCGTCACGATGAACACCGGTGCCCTGCTGGTAATGTTCTTTCTTTCTAATGTTCGGTGCCAGTGATCGAAATCTTTCGGCTTTGTCGCCTGTGTTTTGAGCCAACATTATGACAATATTATGCGGTTGGGTGCTAGGGCGTGACGGCCTGAGTGGCTGGAATGTTCGCCATGTTTGTGCAATGCTCGTGAAACTGGATGCTCGTGGCAATTTTTTCAACCGTTTAATTGCTACCTGGTACAACCATGATTCCTTAAAACCGAAAACCGACAACTTATCTTCAAAAAGCGTCCACATGCTGCAGCCCATTGTTTTGCCTCGATTCAGGTTTTATCATGTAGAAAACCGCGCAGTATTTGCAGAAGACACTCAGTACTTTGCAGACAATTTCCTAACATTTGTTAGACGTATCGAGGTGGTTAAAAGGTTGCCAGCGTGTTTACACTTTCACAATATATGTGAAATACGGGAATGGCCGACAGAAACGACATTTCAGTGACGACACTGATTGGCGTATTGCTGTTGCTGTCTGTGTGCCATTACGACGTACTTAGCTGCCCAGGCTATACGCCGTCGCCCGCCGCCCGCCCTGGCAGGAACGGCGGGCACCACGGAGGATCAAACCTCGCACCTCTGGTTTCCCAAATACACAGTTTTGGCACCGCATTTCTGGTACCCCACATAGGGTTGAATGAATAGTACCAATAACTGGTGCCATATTGTGTGTAAAGTGCGGCAAGGCGGATTCAGGAAGATATTTTTGGCGGCGTTTGCACGTATTTAGATACTTGTCCCCATAAAGTAACTTAACTACAACAATGAGCTGTAAGTGGTTCCAATATTATCCGAAATAATCCATGATAACGAATGTTGCGCATCCACTTCAATCAACTGTGTTTTGTGTTTTGGCAATACAACAGAGACAAATAAGCACCATTGAACTTGGTGCTACTGACATCGCCCATCAGGAACTTTTACTTTCTCAACACCGTTGGACAAAGGATTTAATCCAGGCAAATCGTTCAATCCTATCTCAAGACGTAGCGTCAAATTATTTTTAAGATATGAGGTGACGACAGCGAATCAAACCCCAGGACAGATGTAGCGTCTAAAGCGCCCAACGGAAAAAGACCAAACCTTTTGGCGACATTCACACAAATATCGGTGTTTGGTCCCCAGGGCGGACTGGCAAGGACTGTGATCCCAACGTCACTCGAGCATTCTACAATAAATATAAGAAACTGTTCGTTCTCAATAGCTTAGGAACTATATAACATAAAAACTGTTCATTCAACTGAAATATACAAAGATGTCGATGCTATAATCAGTTTGATTTTGTCGCTCGCTCCGGTCCGCTGCTTTACTGCAAAGTGTGTGATATGATACTATGAACTGCATTCCCATTCAGTGGTATATCTCGCTACACATCATGATTGACATGGCAGATGTTGATACTGACCTAATAGCATTCCCCAGCATCATTCTCCATCATTCTTCAACATTATCACCGCCACCATCGCTTCACACCGTCCCCTGTACCTGAACTCCACCGAGCCTGATTACTGTGTTTTTCGCGCGGCGTAGAGAAGCTCTGATAGGGATCTCCCGCTCACCTGCCGACCGGGGGCAGACTGGAGGCGGCCGCCGGCCCGGACCCGGCCCAAATTGGCCTCATTACGCTCACGCCTCGTGACGAGATCGACACGCGAGTTCGCGCTTCGTCAGCTCGTAACTTACACCTGAATTCGGGGTTTGCGGCGTTGTCGGCGCAGATTGGCGAGCGCGGCAGGTGTCGCTGAATAGCCGGCTGTCCTTCACACAGGATAATGGCGGCCGAATGGCGGCAATACCGCGCCAGCACGCTGGGTGTCGGCCGGCTATTCGCCGCGCGTGCAGCATGCGGCCGCGTGGTGTCGGTTCCCTTTTTTACATTCCACTTAGAGAACAAAACGGGACCAGAGCTCAACGAAGTGCACGATAGGTATGTGTATAACGCTAGTGCATAATGCGGTGAACTTATGTTTTATGCTTTAGTCATATATATGGCATGAAACAGATGCCAGTACATGCAAGAATGGTCTGCGTGCTGTAAAGGTAACCCGTCACTGTCTCTGCTGTATGGTAGATCTCCCTGGGCTGCATCCGTGACGTCACACCATCATCGAATGTTTACGGCCGTCATCCGCCCGCCCCCCGCCAGGACCACAGTGGCGTATCAATATGTTTTCAACACATGCCAGTCCGGCTGGCGTGCGTGCGCCGGGTGAGAGAGACGCCGACGTGGTCAGGTTTGGTCGCCGACGCTCCGGGCTGCGTGTGTTTGTTTGGGGTTACAGTCCTTCCGCAGTGGTTTTTGCGCGTACGTCTGGGTGCACGGCTTATTTCAGATCCGATGACAATGTTGGCCACTTGTCGTTCGAGCTTCGCGTCGTATTTCGTCCTGACAAAAGGATGGTGACGGCTGCAGAGGAGGTTTAAATGCCGGCTACGCGGAACCAATAAATGCTGAACTGCTGCCTTGTTTTCTTATCTCGCCGCTGAGTGAGCGTTAAAGGGAAGATTATCATCTACCAGGTGGAAAGTTAACCGCACATAAACACCGCTTGGTAAACGTCTGCAGTGGATTGCCGAGCCTGCTTTCGAAAGTTCGTTATCTACTGAAACAGCGGCTGTGATGACGTGTTTCCATGTGTGCGGAGCGGGCTGGGATGGCGTTAATCCCATGTATGCGGAGTGGACTCACGTCTGTCACGCTTCAAAATGCTGATTAAACCTGCGCTTATTTAAGTTACGTTCTACAGTATAACTCTTAAGCCAGCTAAGCCACAAAATAACCACATTAGTATGCTATGTGCCAGGGTAATAGCCTATTTTGATCGCAGAAAGCGGCTCCAGAATATATCTATGGCACCCAAAACGTGACAACAGTCTCTCTGGCTGTGGCCTCACCTGCTGGAGATAATCACCTTGATGAAGGCGAGCGGCAAAAGTCGCAATGTCTCAAAGCGGCGAATTCGGGCGCGTCTTGGGGCGAAAGCCGTCATGTCGCCCATCGTTTTAAAAGCGACTTTGGCAGAACATGTATATATATATATATATATATATATATATATATATATATATATATATATACATACGAAGGACAGTCCAAAATTAACGGTTGTTGATTTTTGTGAGCTACTAATGAACAGAACTTGTTTCTTAGGGCGCCACTTTTCAGGCGTACGGTATCTCCGCACGGTATCTACGGTATCTCCGTACGATATCTCCGCACTGAGTGAAGGTCGAGTTCGTGAATGGGCGCGGGCGTCCAAAGTTAGAAGGAGGGCCCCAGTGAGCACCCACGTGCCGGGCAGCCTAATGCTGCCATAATGAAAGCTGTCGTCTCCCAGAAGTTGGGACGACAGTGAAAGAAGCTTAGGGCACAGCTGCTCTAGTGCAGAAAGTCAGGCTGAAACTTTGCTGAACTTGTGTTGCGAATCTCAAACTGATTTTAAAGAAGCACGTCTGTTAACACGTGCCCGGGTGGCTGACAGCCTTCGCTCGGGTGGGGGTCAATTTGACCCCCCTGAGATATCGGGAACTGAGAAAGCTAGAGACGCCAAATTTACAGGGTGTGTTGGCCTGTACGTGAACTCACTTAGGTCAACGTTTCATATTCCTAGGTCATGACCTTCGGGTTAAAAAGGTCAAACAGGGTCAAGTTCAAGATTGGTCTCCAAAGTGCCCCCAGAACCTGTATAACCGTTTCTGAGCAAAAGGTCACTTTCTCATTCAAGGTCAGTGACCTTGTTTGACCTTTTGAAGGTCAAGGTGACCAACATAATACAAGATTGCTTTGGGTTTTGCATTTGACTAAGCGACAAAGGTTACGCTATGCAACATGGTCCTAAACCAAAATGTTGACCTGGGTTATTTTAGGTCAATGACCTCTCCTGGCCTCTAGGAGGTCCATGGAAGATGTATAATGCGGTTCCTGCTATCGATAAATTCGAAATGAGCACCCGAAACTACCCCATACAGCAAGCCCTAGAATAGCAAAACAGGTTGGTTTTGACCTTGGTGTGACCTTCATACCTGACCTTGGGTCAATGCAATTTGCTCATTCTATTTTCGCGTCGCCTAAGAAAGCATCTCAGGGACATATGGCTTCGTCTAACACTCCGTTGTTGGATCAGATTGAAAGAGTCCCTAGAAATTGCCTTTCGCTGAAACCATGGCCTGACTTTGACCTGCCATAAGTCAGCGACCTTACAAGATACACCTAAATGTTTGAAGCCAAACAATCCGCTATTCAATTATCTACAGCAATGCCAAATATAGCGCGGTTACGCCGCGCCGTTCGGAAACCATTCGGGAAAAACCTTCGGGGGGTCAACTTGAGCTCCCCCACATGAGCGCGCGTTAAATGGGTTGGGGTTTGCCAATCTACATGCTGTGGGTACCATCCACCATTAGAAATCAGGCACGGTTAACCTTTCAAAGATGATTACCTTGATCACTGTGATCACCACCACCTTATGATTTACAAGTGTTGTTCATGTACGCGCGTTGAACGTCTCACAGAGCGGGAGGATCAAAAGCCGAAGCTGAACACGTAGCTGAAAACCTGAATCCGATTATTTCCATGCGTCACAAGGAAGCTGATGTCTGATGCTGGTTGTAATTTTCACCACCGGCTTGGTCCTTTTCTCCTTCCTTGGTTTCTACACCTTTGAGTTGATTTTCCCGGTGACTTATTTTAGTCTGTTTAAGATAAACTAAACCAAGCTACGGCATCAATCTGTTGCTATCGTCACCTTGTCTGTGTGTTTTAGTTATGGCGAACCTAGCTTCGGTCTAATTTTATGTATCATCCACGCGATCACTTTGAATATCGACTTTGAAGGACGTTAATCAAACTGAGCGGGACTTGAGTAGAACCGCGTGATGATTGCTACAGTTAGACCGTTAACAGTTTCAAAACGCCATTGTAGTGCTCAGGTATGCTTAGAAGAGTATTGAAGGCTCAGGTAATTAATGTCCGTTTTTTATGCTAGCAACCGATAAAAGCAAACGGTAACATTTTGTCATTGTTATCAAAGCTACTCTATATTCCAATTTGGATATATCTCAGTAATTTCGCTGAAACCCATTAGATACCATGTACTGAATTCTACGGATTTCGGTTAATCCAAAAACAAATGTGTCAACAAATCACCTTGCGGTATGCAGATACAGATCTCTGTTCTGCACTCGTTGCACGACCATTCCTGGATCGGATCCGCGATGACTGCTCACGGGGCGCTGCTGTGCCAACAGAAACATCCCTTCCAGGAGTACTACATCAGCCCGGTCCGACCACACCGACTCTGTTGCATGCCCTAATGGAGCGCCGTGAAGTAATAAAGCGGGACATAAATCCAGCTCCCGCCTGACTCATGTGCTTGTGGATTACCATGCTTCAGGGTCTGAATAGCCGTGACGCTGGCTGGCCTGAGTTGCGACGGGAAGCGGCGGCGCTCGGTCCCCTCTCTGCCTTCTTCTCCGAAGACTGCCGCCGGTCCCAGATTATGCATCGATAGGGGAAGGCCCGACAAGACCACATGCGATCGTGCTACGGACGACCTCACTCTCCATTTCCTCGCTTTTTGTTGGCGTCTGGGCGCACCAAATCAGGCTTTATCGCTTGGCGTTCCGCCCGTTCGTCGTGGTCGTCTTTTGCGTCCTTACTGAACAGAGGCGCCGTGCCCTAGCGTTTGGTGCTCGCCGCATCACCGTAGTCCGGGCAAAAACGGGCGCTCGGAAACGGGATCTGTACAGGCAGAGATGGTATGGCACTGCATTCAAAATAAACCGACGCTTGTATGTGGTGCTTTACGTCACACGTGGTTGGATCATCGAAGCAACCGAAGGCTGCAAAGTTGTTTCAAAGCTAACCGACGTGCGAGAGAATGAGTGAGCGGATGTCCTCGTGCCTAAGAGATGTGTGTTCATGAACCATTACAGGACTGGCCGTCCGCGTTTTATTTGCACCACATCATGTTAAGATCCTACCCGTCAGAGGTTAGGATCGTATTCAGTTGGAAGACCTTGAACCCTCTCTCCTTCTCCCCTGTCGCAGACCATTCTTCCCAGTCACGCAGCAATTGCTAGACATTATGGACAAACACAACCATGGGATGCAAAGGAAACAGCTGGTTCGAAAACATACATCTTTGATAGAACCTGAGGTAATATACATATAAAGAGCAAACAGCACTTGGAAAAATCCTGTGTCGATGGACCAATGCCCCCCCCCCCCCCCCAATTGGCCGATGTAACTCAACGATATGCTTTCCGCAACTGAAACCATTCGGCACCTTTGGCCTTTTTGATGCAGGCGTAAATGGCTACCGAGCGATCGATTTCAAAATTCATCGGATTAAGTGTAGGAAGCCATTTTAATGTCGTAGCATATGGATGCGCAATGACAGCAGATTTCCCGATTAGGTCCTTTTTCTGTGGTGGATTTCGCTTGAATCCTGTGCGGTAGAGGACCAATTCATTTCCGTTCTCAAAGCTCGAAATCTAACGGACCGAACCGAAAAAGTGCATTGGTGGACGGATTGATCTGGACTAGCCGGACTGGACTAGATCGGGTCCTGGAAATTCCAAGCGTGAGGTGCTCCATAACGCACCGTGTTATAACTGAGTTCAGTCAAACATTGGCGGACAACGGCCAAGAACCTAAGATAGCACATTTGATTAGACATATGAGGGGAGCTCAGACTTTGGCTGGGCATGTCGACTCGATATTTTTCTAAAGGTGTGAAAAATGGGAGCAAGAAAGCACCGGGTACCATCAAGATAACACTCCGGTATAAATATAAAGCAAATATCCAACCACGCTGCATCTTGGTAAAATCGATTGGATTACAACGCCTCAAAAATGCAGCATGTGCTAGAAACCGGTCTTGTGGTCACATGAGCTCAATCAGCAACACCTAAGATGACCAAAAACGACCTATAAAGGAGCGACCCAGCATGCTGCTTTACACCGGCCCTGTCTATTCAGGTTCAATTGATTCGGTTGCTTCGACTGAGCTTCAGTTGGTTCAGTTGGTTCGACTGGGGCTGAGTTGGTCCGGCTGGTTCGACTGGGACTCAGTTGGTTCGGCTGGTTCGACTGGGGTTCAGTTGGTTCGATTGGTTCGACTGGGGTTGAGTTGGTTCAGGCTGGCTCGACTGGGACTCAGTTGGTTCGGCTGGTTCGACTGAAGTTCAGTTGGTCCGTTGGTTCGACTATGGACTCAGTTGGTTCGGTTGGTTCGACTGAGGTTCAGTTGGTTCGGTTGGCTCGACTGAGGTTCAGTTGGTTCGGCTGGTTCGACTGGGGTTCATTTGGTCCGTTGGTTCGACTAGGGCTCAGTTGGTTCGGCTGGTTCGACTGGGACTCAGTTGGTTCGGCTGGTTCGACTGGGGTTCAGTTGGTTCGGTTGGTTCGACTGGGGCTGAGTTGGTTCGGCTGGTTCGACTGGGGCTCAGTTGGTTCGGCTGTTTCGACTGGGGTTCAGTTGGTTCGGTTGGCTCGACTGAGGTTCAGTTGGTTCGGCTGGTTCGACTGGGGCTCAGTTGGTTCGGCTGTTTCGACTGGGGTTCAGTTGGTTCGGTTGGCTCGGCTGAGGTTCAGTTGGTTCGGCTGGTTTGACTGGGGCTCAGTTGGTTCGGTTGATCAGACTGAGGTTCAGTTGGTTCGGTTGCTTCGACTGAAGCCCCGTTAGGGCCCGAATGTCCCCTTCTTCGCGGCGTACCAGTACACCGGCTATGTATGTATGAATGTATGTATACACGGTATGGGCTCCCCGACGGTCGCTGGGGGCTTGAGCAGCAAGACGCTCCAAGGCGGGGCCTTTTGCCTAATGGGACTTGGAATCGATGCTGACGACAGGACGCACTCGCTGGGTTCTGTGCTACCTGTGCAGGGCGGACGCGATTATGGCCACGTCGTCACGTTAACGTCGATAAAGAGCTACGGACCGCTGCGGGCGCTTGACAGGCATACGCATTAACATGCGCTGCGGGACATCACTTGTGTAGTCATGCCGCGGTCACGGCCTCGCCTGGCTCGGCGCCGACCTGCCCTGCCTATGGCGCTGACATCATCCGCATTCTGCCTCTCATGGCGAGTCAAGGCAGTCTCCAGCCGCGCGGCATGATATAGCGCCGCATGTAGATATGTGCACCGGTGGCACTGCACGACTGCAATCAGACGACATAAAATATGGCATCGTAGTCAGATGGCCTCCAGCAAAATCCGCTCCGTGGAAAGCCTGGCATTTGAGCGACAGAAAACATAGCCGTGATAGAGAAGCCTCTCGCCATGGCACGGATCCAGAACTCAGCCCCGTAGATGACGTACTGCGCTGCCGTATACACGCCCTAGGCCACGGCTCTTCCCTAAGCGATAACTTGTGAAAATTCATTCATAACAACCTGTTCCATGGGAAGAAGGCCTGTGTGGCTTCTTGTTGACATTTGGGTGTATAACTCCTTCCCTCAGCCAATGTCATATAAAGGAAGAGGTCAAGGTAGGAGTATATTGCAATGGACCCCATTTTCAGGTCGCATGGACACATTTCGTAATATTATAATATATTGTTTTGCGCTTACCTCTCCTTATTCCCAGTGTGCTGGCGGCACCAGAACGCTGGCTCCATAACCTCATACTTTACCCCCTGCACTGGAAGAAAGGTGGAGTGGTAGATCTGAGTTGAGTAACGCCAAACAGCTCTTGTTGCCATGGAGACGTCATGGACAGATTTGTATTTACCTGCCTCCTTGATATCTCGGAAATGGTTAGAAACCCTCCGTTGTTCTTTTTCGCAAAGCGTTTCACGCTTTGCGAAAGCATTGAGCGGTTTTTAATTTGAAACCTTTGCACGCGCGTGATGCCAGCAACGCTGTTGTGCCAGTCATCACAGGCTGCAATGGAGGCTAGACAAAGCTGTTAAACTTCCTGCTCCCCGGAGTAATGAAGCATGTCTCTTCAGTGGCGTGCTGTTCCTTTTGTCGCAACAAGCAGGCCGGGGTTTTGCCAATTCCCGCGAACTAACGCTTATGCAGGGTGGATGAGCCACGGTCATACCAGGTTAACGCCGTTTCTATCACCCCATTGAAACGCGCGACCTGCTGGACCCAAGGGTAATATTGGCTTTGGCGATAACGGCGCGGCCCATGAGATGAGCCTTACATCCGATACACACTGAACAGTGTTGTGTCCTCGAATAGCACGTCGCCAGTCGTCGGCGGCCCCAATCCCAGCATTATGGTCAATGCTCTCACTTGCCGCGAAGCGCGCGCAATCTCCTGCAAACAGTTGACACCGGCATTTCCTGCGAAAAAATCCCAGCCTGCACAAGACAACGTGGGTGTCCCGCAAACAGCTGACACTGGTATTCCATGCGAATATATCCCGCCAGTGCCGACAGCGTGGGATCTTCTGCGATCAGCTAACCCGGTGTTCCCTGCAATACATCCGGCCAGCGCCCGACAATGTGGGGGGTCTTCTGCAAACAGTGCACACCGAGATTCCCTGCGACGCATCCTGACCCGACGGCATCTGATCTGCGCTCGTTTCGATTGCATTTGCGAAGTTTATAGAGAAGCGTAATCACTTCAACAAGAAACCCGAACATAACTGCTCAACGGCACAAACAGTCACGAGCGCACAAACATCTGGAGGCGGTGTAACCCACGGACGTCTGGCGGCGGTGTAACCCTCGGACGTCTGGCGGCGGTGTAACCCTCGGACGTCTGGTGGCGGTGTAACCCTCGGACGTCTGGCGGCGGTGTGGCCCACAGACGTCAGACGGTGTAACCTACAGACGTCTGGCGGCGGTGTGGCCCAAAGACGTCTGGCGGCGGTGTAACACACAGACGCCTGAAGGACCACAGATCGGCCACTGGTCAGCTGTAGGCCGAACGAGGCCTTTGTGGAAGGCGGGCGAGGAGAAAGGGGCGAGCTCCAGCCGTCTCATCAGGACGATTCTTTTTATGTTAGCATTGCTTACAACCCGATGTTCCAATGCGGTTTGTGAGACAGAGCATCGCACAGTCTCATTGCTCTAACTTTGTGGCAACACTGGTTTGAAGCCGTCAAATCATGCGCATCAGCCAATAATACAGCCTTCTTTCCGCCACATCCTCCACTTCTATCTTATACTTGTGAGCGATTCCCTAGCCCGTCGCGCATCCGAACCCAGGCTTGGGATCGCGTCTACCAGCATCTTCACGGCACAGCCTCGTGACAAACCGTCGCTGCCTGGGGTGTCCACAGCGCACCTGTGCCGCAGCTGAAACACCCGTCAGCCAGGCCCGGCTGCAAGCGCGAGCGAGCAGAATGATTTGCACGACGTCATTGTCCCAACTCAACAGCACGACAGGCTGTAAAAACGGTTCCGCAGCCGTCGGACAATTCAGTGATGGTGCAGTGACGCGCCGCAGGAACGACCGTGAACAGGAGACGACTGAGACTGCAATACATATACGTCTTTTTTGCCAGATGTCTTGGTTATGTGTGACAAAATGTCGAGAAAAAAACCGACAGAAAGCAGCTCAACTAGCTATGGCTTCCAGTTGCTTTGCCATGCAAATTGAGATGTATGCCTGTCTGCTGAAGAGCCGATTGGTTATGTGCTGATGGTCTGGTTGGTTAATGGACCGGTTGGTTAAACGCTGATTAACCGGTTAGTCAATGGACCGGTCGGTTACGTGCTGACGAACCGGCTGGTTAATGGACCGGTCGTTTACGTGCTGACGAACCGACTGGATAGTGGACCGGTTGGTTGTATGCTGACGGACCTGTTGGTCAGTGGGCCGGTTGGTTGTGTGCTGACGGACTGGTTGGTTGGGTGGTGGTGGGCCTGTGATGGTATGCCAGCGGTGCGGCGCTGCCAGCTGCTAGTCTAGCTCAGGCTGGCTGTGCATTGCTTTCGCTCTGCGATGTGCAGTCTTCGTGGTGTTACCTATAGCTACATAGCGTGTGCCAAGAGCCATGTCCTTTGGAGCCTCCCGCGTCGGCTGGGAGGAGGCTGGCTGGGACTGGCGGCTGTCCGCCGTCGGTCCCTAGGGCGCAGAGGCCTGCCATTACGTTATTCAGGTAATCAGCGCGTGCGCGCGGCACCCGGCCCCGGGTGTATAGTAATTGGGCTCGGTATAAGGCCAACGGGACTGGGAGGCCAGTCATTTCCGGTGTCTTGTGTACTGCCCATGAGTGGAAATGGCGCGTATGCTGCCCAGTAGGCAAATACGACCGCTGCGCATGGGGGCCTGGTGTTGTTTGTCCGTGTCAACGGACGCGTTCAATGCGTCCGCCTACCGATAAACAATTACCATGCGAATCTGACGCACAGCCACTGTGAAGAAAAAGCCCAATGTTAAACACAATGAAGCCACGGGCTGGCTGGTCGTGAATGGCCCCAGTGATTGAAAGTTTCCGCTCCTCATTCGGCGCTGGAGGCCGGTGCTGAACAAACAGTCGGCGGCACAGGTCTCGGCCTGGGGGGGGGGGGGGGGGGGGGGGGGGCCCCCCGCCGACCGGGCCGGAGGGTTCGGCCGGGCTGTCCCGCCCCGCCACACCGAGCGGAGCTGCTGACGCGGTCCCGCCCCGCCAGGCCCAGCGGAACTGCTGATGCGGTTCCGCCCCGCCAGGCCCAGCGGAGCTGCTGACGCAGCCCCGCCCCGCCAGACCCAGCGGAGCTGCTGACGCGGTCCCGCCGCGCCAGGCCCAGCGGAACTGCTGACGCGGTCCCGCCCCGCCAGGCCCAGCGGAGCTGCTGACGCGGTACCGCCCCGCCAGGCCCAGCGGAGTTGCTGACGCGGCCCCGCCCCGCCAGACCCAGTGGAGCTGCTGACGCGGTCCCGCCCCGCAAGGCCCAGCGGGGCTGCTCACCCGTGCTATTCCGGCTCAAATGCGATCTGAGTTTCTCAACGTTTGCTATGAAGGCCTCGCGGGATCATTATATTATAATATTAAATTGATTGTACGACTTGTGTGTAGAAAAGGGCAATTACTAGATTAGGTATTCTCATACACCACAACGCATAAAACCAAGCTTCAGTATGATGACAATGAGCTTCCACGTTTTTATGGCATTACGAAGTCGACTGCGGCTTTGAACCACTTTGACTGATTACATGCATTTCGTCGACTTGTTTACAATCGTAGCACTACAAATGCCCGTGCACTTGGCATGCATGTCTGCTTTGTTTTCTTGACGTTCAACTGAAGGTCAGTGATCAGTTTGAACAATGTTTTGGGTCGACTTTTCCTCAAATCACTGGCAGTAAGTCGCATCCGTTCAAATCGCTTCCCGAGGAATATCGACACATGATTCCCTCCAGAGTAGGCCAACCATTACGGTGAAAACGGTGGTGCGCTTGAAGAGCGGTAAACAGCAGCCAAACGGATCACTGACAAAGCCTCGCTGCCGATGCTCGCCGCCTGATTTGATGCCCCACCGATAACCTGATGAACAGCTTTTGAGTGAAAGCCGCGGTGCAGGCGAGCGGCAGTCAACAGCTGGGACGAACTGGGGCCCGACTGGCACCGATCCACGAGTTGCTCCTTGGGCTTGACGTCACGTCAGCTGGCTCGGCGTTGCTCGTCTCCTTGACCGCCGCGCTGCCCGCATGACCCCAGCTCTGAGCGAACGGCCTGGGCCGCTGCGATAAACCTCCGCATGACCCCAGCTCTGAGCGAACGGACTAGGCCGCTGCGATAAACCTCCGCACGACCCCAGCTCTGAGCGAACGGCCTGGGCCGCTGCGATAAACATCCGCATGACTCCAACCCTGAGCGAACGGCCTGGGCCGCGGCGGTAAACCTCCGCATGACCCCAGCTCTGAGCGAACGGCCTGGGCCGCTGCGAAAAACCTCTGCATGACTCCAGCCCTGAAAAAACGGCCTAGGCCGCTGCGATAAACCTCCGCATGACTCCAACCCTGAGCGAACGACCTGGGCCGCGGCGATAAACCTCCGCATGACTCCAACCCTGAGCGAACGACCTGGGCTGTTGTCCGCAGTATCCCAGCTCTGAGCCAACGGCCTGGGCCGCGGCGTTAACCCTCCCCACATCAGCGGACGCCAGGCTGCCTCGACGGGGAGTTGGTGACTGACGGGTCATAGAATGCCGAATGTATGCTGTTGCCCTGTATCTGATTGTATTTGACTACCACATTTACATTCCAGGTGTAGTGATATCACTGTATGGCATTTGAAGTGGGGGTTTAAAGACGACACATGATTGCAATCGGGAAGATGTAGGCAATACTTTCATTCAAATTATTCTTTAAGCCGCCAACATTATCCTGTTTTATGTCTGGGAGACACCAATAATGTGACGCAAAAAACAGAAAAAAGAAAAAGAGGAAAAAAGAGAAGAAGAAAGGGAAAAAAGAGAAAGACAAAGAACAAAAAATACGTCGATATTGAGTCGACTCAATTCAGCGGAAGTGCGCAGATTACAAAAAAAGGAATACCTGTCTTTGACATCACATTGGGTTCAAATCTGGTCTTCGATACGGGTAGCTGACTCGGTTCATGTCTTCGAACTTACGAAATCCTACAACCATTTACTGATTCAGCGAGCAAGAGCCAGATTGATTGTAACGGGTGCTACGAATCGCAGTCGCTGACGGCCCCTGTTTCCGTGGAAACGATGGGCTGTCTGGACCCGAACTTCATGGATGGACCCCTCGCAGGTGCCGTTTGGAACCGGTAAACAGCGATAAATTACCGGAATGGGTCTGCGTATGGTGCGCTGGGTAATGTTTTCTCCGTTTAACAGCCCCTGCCATTTGCCTTTTGTTCGCTAAGGTGCTCAGGTGAAGTGGCTTCGTTCATTGCTAAGCACCTCTGGTAGCTCTACGTCTGGGATGGTGAAAGATCGCAATGAAGCAGCAAGCGTTTGATATTGTGTTCTTCATGTGGTGTCTTTTCTCGGACAACATGATTGATATACTTCGTTTGGCATGCCATGTGTCGATAGCATATAATGAATGCTATCATTCAAAGACACTGACCAAGAGGAACCAAGCGGCATAACGAGCAAGAACGGTCGACATTTTCAAGGCAGACTGACTGCATGCGAATATTGATCGAGTATTCCGATGGCCTGTGCTCTTGGTGACGTCACCCTGTCTCCACCACGGCCATGCCGCACATCTTAGCCGGACAGCGACAGCGGTGCTGAAGGCTGTGGCAAGACCAGCGTAATGTTCGAGGACGTTCGTTGACTGGTCCTTACGTAGTGCGCACGCTTTCCCCTGCAAACATTACCCGGTGACGATGCGCAGTCGTATAGGGGACATGCTACCTTGACATGACAACTTATTTCCGGCCATCGAGGATGATTCTGTAACATGTAAAGCAAACGGAAGTGTTTTAGCAAAACCAGAGTATCTAAAGAGAAATGCACGCTGATAAAATCACTTGCAAGCATGGCATCCATCGCACTTTTTTTGTTCAGACTTTACTTAATTAATCAGATAAAAATTGATCTTCGAAACGATTCGAAAGATTTTGACGATCAACGTTTGTTTTTCTTCAATTCTGTCTTCCGAAAAAGTGAGACTGCAACAAGAACGGGCGCCGTTGTACACGAGAGCGTTTAGCAGTCGGATGATTTGATCTCCCTCATGAGTTTCATAACCCCTCTAAATGTCCCGCAGCCAAGTCGCAGAGGTTTGAGTCATACAAAGCCATGTGCGGATGGGACTGCAAGCAGATGTCTCGCACGCGGCCCATCGGTCTCGCGCGAACGAAGACATCACCGCCACCCCCGTCTGACTGATATAAACATCAAAACACCGGCGTCTGGTGAGTGTCGTATCGATAATTAGAGGGGGCCGCCGGCGCCTGTCCGGCTGGCCAACATCAACAGCGCCGCGCCGCGTAAATCACCTGTCGCTGAGCCGCCTCCCCGGCTGACGTCACCGGGCCGGGCTTCCCTCCTGTTGTGCGCCGCCAGCGCGTGTGATTCAGCCGAGCGGCTGGCCTGAGCGGCCCGGGGTGGAGGTCCAGAGCCGGCACTCTGCCAGCTCCGCTCCAGGGAGTGTGTGCTGGTTGGTCCGGACAGCAGCGTGGCCTGACTCCACCGCCCGTAACGTTACCTGACCACTACGCCTACAGCATGACTTGAACTTGCCGTTCACAGACTGACCTGATCCCGTTGCCCACAGACCAACCTAACCCAGCCGTCTACAGGCTGATCTGACCTCGCCGTCCATAGACCGACCTGAGCCCGCCAGTCATAGACTGACTGAGCCCCGCCAGCCATAGACTGACCTGACCTCACCGTCCATAGATTGACCTGACTCTGCCGTCCATATACTGACCTGATCGCGCCGCCCATATGCTGACCTGACCCCGCCAGCCATAGACTGACCTGACCCCGCCGTCCATAGACTGACCTGACCTCGCCGTCCATAGACTGACCTGACCTCGCCGTCCATAGACTGACCTGACCTCGCCGTCCATAGACTGACCTGCCCTCACCGTCCATGGACTCCCCTGACCCGCCACCCATAGCCCGGCTTGCCGATCAACGGTTCGGCCGCCTCTGCGGACGCCAATTTGCCGGATAAGAGGCGTAGCGAGGCGCGCCTGGTATGGCCGTGGACGCGTGATTGATGGCGGTGTTTGTGGCGCATTTACCGGCTTTACCATAAGTGGATGGAGATACTAATTTGATGCTAGTTAACGCATCTTGTTTACATGGACAGTGGAGCTATACTGTGGGCCTGCGCCGAATAGGGCTGATGACAGTGCCAGTTGGTCTGAGCTTGTATTTGCGGCTCGGGTCCAGCTACGCGCTGACGTCACGGGGCTATCACAGACATCCCGACCGGGACACACATGGACTAGAGGGCGGATGCATCCACCACGCACAGTTGACACGAGCAAATCATGCGGCTAAATGATCGCAAACGTGCTCACGAAACGTGAATTCTGGTCGTAAACGCGAGCGTAACACAAAACGGGTCCAGCCGCAGTTTTGGTCTGAGCCTTCGAAAGTCACTGCTGCGGTAATTCGGACGCATCTCACGGTGCAGCTCAGCAAATCTGTCACCACACACACGCACATATCACGGCGCGTTTCCTTCAACACTGGTGTCACGTTAGCTACCATCGCTAGCTGCACTCGCAAGGCTTGCACGGCTCGGAGGCGAGCGTGTTCCAGGCGACCCTAACCCCACTGTGGCTCCGGATAATATCGCACCTCCTCGTCCCTGCCGTCACTGTTCACCTGCACACTGCCGTCGGGCGCGTTCACGTACATCCGGCTCGGATCCGAAGCCGCCTGCGCGCGCGGCGCCCCGCCGCCGCCACTTCTGAACGAGCTCAGCTTGTGCCGGGGGCGCAGTCTCTCGCTGTCGCCGGGGTACACGTCCATGAACGGGTCCAGCATGAGCCGGTGGGCCAGCGGGCTGACATAGTCCGGGTCGGGCGACGCCGGGCCCCGGTCGGCCGACGTCACGTCCGGCCGGTGGTAGCGCGGGCCGCGGCTGGTCGGCCGCCGCTCGTCACCCCGTCGCCCGTAAGGACCGTCGCCGCCCGGGCCGTCGAGGCTGCCGGCCTCCCTCGCCAGAATGTCCGAGTAGTAGTAGGGGTCCTTTCGGCGCAGCGACTCGTCACGCCGCACGGGGGTCGTCCGGCCGGGCCCGCGGGCGGGGCTGGTGGGCGACTGGCGGCGGCGGTCGGCGCTGGTCGGCCGCCGCGCCTGGCCCCGGCGCGGCGGCCCGGCCGCCGGCAGCGTGCGCACGTACCGCGCGTCGCCGCCGTCGTCGCTGCCGACGGGGATGTAGGGGTGCGGCCGCCGGTCGTCGTCGGAGGGTCGGCTCAGCTCCTCCTCGTCCGAGTCGGAGCAGTAGGACACGGACGGCGCCGGTCGGCCTGCCGACACAAACCACCTGACGCTGGCTGCAGAGCTGATCTAGACATGGCGCAACACGGCGCTGGTAATCACGTGGTGCCAGCCGTTTCTATGTGATAGCTCATGCTGCCCATTGTGTACGGAAATCTTTACACTAGAAGAGCAGCATTGTAAAATGCTAGCGGACACAGGATGTAAACAAGACGGAAAACCCCAACCACAAAACTAAAAGGAAATAAATTTTCTTGCGGTTTTGTTATTTTATAGTTTGAACATGAGCCCCCCCGCCCCAACATTGAACTAGCGATCAACTATACTTCATGTCACACGTGCCTGGAAAGGTAACGCGCATTTGACGAAATTCCGCTCAACCTACAAACAAGCATCCACGCTTGCAATTCTGCACCGCACATACCCACCTCCTCCCTCTCCCACCACCGCCTCCCAAAAAAGGATGTGAGCCGCCAGCCCAGTAAGTACAGCGGCACGGGAGGCGCGCGTGCGCGAGCCGAGCCGCGAGCCGCCCATCGGACGATCTCTAGCGTCACGTACCGTAGTAGGGTATCTCCTCATACATGTTGGACAGCCGCTCGGAGCCGTCGTCGGTGAGGGACGGCGGCGGGGGGTACACGAACAGGGTGCCGGTGGGCCGGCTCGGCAGCAGCTGCGGACACTGTCCCTTCACGGCCACCATCTGCCGACACGGCCGAGGGTGTTCAGGTCGGCACAGGGGCGGCACCGCTCCCCGGCGGGATCCCCATCACGCTCACATGGGAACGGCACGGCTCGTTCTGCAGCGAACTACGCCTAAAGCTGATGAATATTGAGCTTGCATCATAGATGTTTTGTGGCACGTATGAAGAAGTCGACCTGCTTTAATAGTCACATTCAAAGGGATGACTTAACACATCCCCTTCACCACGAAGTAACCCCGTAGCAGGGGACGGCCCGTGATACAGGCACGGCCGGGACACCGCACGGTTAATCACAGCACAACGCTTTAGCTTGACAAACACATACCATCACACCTCAAGCATGACCAGGCTCAGATGACCGACGGCATGCGTCGTCTGACACCATCGACCTACCTCGATGTGCGGTCCGCTCGGCCTTAGGTTGTTGGGCATGACGTGCGGGCGCAGCGACAGGTCGTCGTACAACATCCTGGAGTTGTCACCGCGCTTTCCCGCGCCCTTGGCTGACATGATGCCGCTTAGTCTGCGCCGGTGTCTGCAGAGCGAGAGCGCACACGGTAACCTGTGAGCTGACTCGAATTGAGATTCTCATTGGTCGTTTGTGATTCATGTGGGGGGGGGGGGGGGGGCTACATGAGGAAATGACGGGGGATGTGACAGACCGAAAGGGGCAAAAAAGCGCACGGCTCGATCCCATCCATCTTCATGTGGCGGCACGCACGACCCTCCGGTTATTGCACTGCCGTTTGGTTCTGATATATCGTAGTGGCAAAATCCGTCCGCGGTCTATCTCCATGATCCGCAGTGCTTGACAGCGTTCCCTCAGCCGACAGACAATCGCGTGACCACATGTGTGCCAGGGATAGGCGGGTGGGCACGTGTGTAGCACACCCAAGCCTGGTAGCGGTGTCATATAATACTGCTTTTCCTACCACCTCACTGTGGGCGCGATACAGAACAATTGGCCTGTTCCGCGCAGGAAAAACAGATGGTCGCGTGGCACAGGTGTATGGGGCGAAACTGCGACCACCGTAAAGGATTCCTTCCGCGCCGTATATACACCCACATAAAATGTCCAACCCTCAACACTTAATTGCAATTGCATAGCAGACAAATTTTCTACGGTTTGTGCAGCAAAATTTTTGAATTAGCGAATTTGAATGTCAGAGGGGCCAAATCACCGAATGACCAATGCACTGCAGTGCCAAATTGCTATTGTCCATCTCCCATGGACCACGCGTCCGCTCCCAGAACAAGGCCCGCCCGAGCGGAAACAGCGGACTGGGGGCCGTTGTGGGGCGCCGACGTCGGGTGGTCGAGACCCACTCTGGGGCGGCGAAATCAGGTGGCCGGGAGCCGCTCTGGGGTAGCGGAATCAGGTGTCCGAGAGTCGCTCCGGGGTGGCAAAATCAGGTGGCCGGGACCCACTCGGGGGTGACCCGACCAGGTGTCCGAGAGCCGCTCTGGGGTGGCGGGATCGGGTGGCCGCGTCGTTCCGCATCTCCGCATCAGAGGCCGCCACGCGGAACATGGGCGGATCCGCCCGATGAAAGAAAAACTGCCCTGGGACCGGGGGACGCGCAAACGCCGCCAAATGAAGATCGAACGCCCGCTACCGTTCAAAATACTCCACATTTTACTTCTCGGGAAATCGTGTGCGTCCCCGACAATTGCGGGGCGCGTGAGAACGCGCCGTTGCCCGTGCCGTGCGCGGCGCGGCGGACGCCTTTTTACCGTGTGTGTGTGAAATTGGTCGGAAAATGGCGGCGCCACCCTGGTGCGGCTCGCGTGACAAAGGCAGATGCCAGGGAAGTGGAGGCGCTCGCTCGGAAACTGTGAAAACCAGGCTGCAGCTGCGCCGGGACGGCGTGCGAAGCCGTTCCACTCCAGCGGGCCGGTTCGGGTCAAAGACGCCGCGGCCGGACGTCGGCCTTGTGGTTCTGATTTGCACGCATTCCTGTTTGAACGGTCTCCGCGCTACAGGTCCCTGCTTGTGTCTGAATATTTTCTCTGCTCGCATCCGAGTGCTTGCATCGCAAAACGAAAAGTAGCAATATCTACACCTGGCCGTATCATAATCTCGCCGATGCCAAACCTACACTCGTTCCGATCATTTGACACCGAAACATGAGTGAAGATAGAAGCGTTACAGTGGCAACAGTCATTATCTAGATATCAGGCATTCATGATAGACGATGTAACCAAAGAAAGTGACTTATAATGCTGTTGCTCCATTCTATTTTTGTAAAAGCTCGCGCAAGAGCTTACCGAAGATATCGTGACGTCAACCACTGCTCAAAAGTTTGATTTCGTTGCATTGGTCCGGCCATGGCGCGTACATGCATACATCTACATTCATTCAAAGGCAATGCAAAAACATCCCAATTTTGAAGACCGCAACACGTTGCACTTTATCCAGCACATGTCTCCAACTTTTTCCACAAACATGAACTGAGTATTATAATCACAATATCTTGCCATAATCGTACTCTACCGCATCTGAATTCGGCGCGCGATCAATAACTCAGCAGGCAAACATGTTGACGCGCGTCCGTGCCGACGGCCGGATTCTCCCTCCGCCTTCATCGCGCGAGGCATCCGGCGCAATCATGTGTCGAATGGCGTCTCGTAGCGCGTCTCGACGCGACACATTCCGGCCGACATGCCGCGCCAGTCGCGCATTCCGACACCGGACTGCGGCGCGCTATTCTGGGAGCCGCCGTCGCTCACACGCCGCCGCCGAAGTCGGCACGGCGCGCCGCCTGCCGCGACCGGCAGCGTTCTGCGCCGAATATTGCGCCGCCGCGGCGTACTTCGCCGGCGCGAGCGGCGCGGGATATTGCGTCTGCTTCGGGCGGCGATGGCGGGGAGACGGCCGTTGTTGGTGGCGTGGCCCGAGCTATTAGAGCCGCGGAAGAACGCAACCTCCGGCTGAGCACGTGACAGGGCGGGGGCCGGCCGGCGCTCCTCCGCCGCGGGCATCACCACGGCGCGCGCTGCGGCCAATCAGCGGCGGGCTGGCGGATGACGGCGGCAGCTGGGGACCAGAGCTGAAGCGCCAGCATGACGGATGCCGCGCAACGGTGTGGCGCGCGGCGCGGGACGACGCAGGTCAAGGCCGGCGGATCGTGAGCGGGTTCCGGTGTCGCCAGGGGTGTGAGTGGCGCGCGTGCCTGCGGCGGGCGAGCTACGCTAGTCAGCCAGGAGACTGCTCTCCAAATCTGAGTCATCTGGTCCCCTGGCACGCGGTTCAACGTGACCGTCAAAAGAAAAGCAACAGCTCGTTCAGTTACATTCAAACCCGGTAGTCTCCGGAAGTTACGAAATCCTACCATCAATCGAAATTTATTGGCTGTTGTTCGTGAACAAGTAAGGAACCAGCTACCGGAAGTGTAGTTTTTCCTATTGAGCAATAATCTATCTTGAAGTTTAACCACTGCTTCGCGTGAAGCGTGAGTCGCAGGCCATTGTAACCCACGATTGATTTCACATCACCGTAATCCAGTGCGTGTCTGGAAAACTGTCAGACTTGCCACACATATTTCACGCTGCAAGAGACTGAGTAAGATTTCACCGACATTACATTCAATATCCGACTGAACAATGCGCAGGCTTGAAAAACTGCATTGCAACTGCAACTGATGATCGCGCAGATCAGCACTGTGCAGACCTCGAAAGGCAATACTCACTTGCAGAAGAATATTGTTCCAGACACCAGAACAATGAAAAGAAAAAGCGAGGTAGTGATGAGAGCTGCCAGCATGGACATGGACGGCGAGCCTTGCAGGTCCGCGCCGGGAGGCACCCCCTGTAACAGATCCTGCCGTCACTTCCCAACCCCAGCATGGACATGGACGGCGAGCCTGCAGGTCCGCGCCGAGAGGCACCCCCTGTAACAGATCCTGCCGTCACAACCCAACCCCAGCATGGACATGGACGGCGAGCCTGCAGGTCCGCACCGAGAGGCACCCCCTGTAACACATCCTGCCGTCACTACCCAATCCCAGCACGGACATGGACGGCGAGCCTGCAGGTCCGTGCCGGGAGGCACCCCCTGCAACAGATCCTGTCCGACCCCGGCGGCGCGGAGGCAGCAGCACAGCTCTGGCACGATGAAGCTGCCTAGCTTCATGGGGCTTTATGCTTCATAGTGCTCGCATTGCTTTAAGTATCATTCTTGCGTACGGTACATTCTCCCTTTCGTGGATACCAGCATAGGTTAAACTGATAGGCGAAACACGATTTACAGTGAACATTGACGTTGCAGCCCATGCGCCGGTCAACACGTTGGGGTCAGCAAAGGATGTCGTGCGCCCGTTGGCCTCCTACACGGCCTGTTGTGTGTTTACACCCGCTCTTCAAAGACACAAGAGGGCGCAATGGGATCTGGGTACGAAATCATCACAGGACCAGCACCATACGTCATGTGGCAACCCGAGGACGACGTGGACCACGCGTCTGTTGCGACAGTCCGCTATCAACATGCACGTATCAGCGCAGACATCGCGCCGAGAGCCACTTACGGTAAGGCCGCTGCAGATTTGATACGGAGCTACGATATCACAGACGTCGGCGTCGGCGGCGGCCCAGGCCGGGTCGACGGGCGGCGGCGGCAGCAGGAACTGGGGCGGCGGTGGGCCAGCGCAGTCGCAGGCCGGGTCGTCGCCGGCCCCCGCCGTCGGCCGCACCACCAGGTCGTAGTGCCTCTCCGGATACAGCGGCTCCAGCTGCAGCCACGAGCGCCATGTCAGCAGCAGCCAACCGCGCGGTTGTTAGCGTGTTGTGTCTGCACCGCGGTGAAAAGATACACCGCCGGCAATTATAGCAATTCTGAGCAAATGCTTTGGCCTGCAGCTGCTAAAATGACATGGTTAATTCCATGGTAGGAACATGAACCACTTTTAATCATGGACGTTAGAACAAGGAGGGGGCGTAGGGCGTAAAACTCAAACATCTCGTAAATATTTGACTTGGTGGTGTATGGCTGGATGGTAATGCATGGAAAGGCACTCACTTCAAAAACAGGCCCGGCTCACCCAATAGCAGGGGCTTTTGTACGCTCCAGTTTGCGATTAGTAATTAAACTATGGCTGTCACCAGAAGCACCGCGTCAAATCAGCCGATACTGTTCCTGTCGCCGCCCGAGAGTTCCCCCATCCCCGCTCTCCCCTTCCCCCTCGCGGAGGACCGCCACCACTGACGGTCAGCGGTCAGAAGGGTGGCGTCTCGACGCCGCCGGACACCCCTCCCCCAGATCGAATGACTTCGGACACCTGGCCCGCTCCCACACCCCACCTCTCCGGGTCATCTGCGGCGGGGAGGAGGCAGAAGTCAGCTCCTGCGTCCCGCAGACACCACGACCGACGACAAATCGATTGCGGCCGCCATAGCCGGCACGTGTCACGTACGCCCTCGAAGGTGAACGACACCGGCGGCAGCTGCGCGACGGCGTCCCCCCCCCCCCCAGCCCCACACCGTCGGCGACGACGCGCCGGTCGGCGGGCGTCGGCCGAGTGGCGCCGTCAGCCGGCCACTCCTGAGCCATCATAAGGCGCAATGTTTGAAGCTGGCTAGATCGTGTACTTCAACTGCAATACGCTGCATAGGTCGGAGTGAACTACGAGCGAGATAAGCAAGGCTGCCAAACACAATCAACCAAACTTACATTTAATCCAGTGGAAATTGACCCAGAAATTCATGCGTAAATCTTCGAGCATGCTGTTAGGTTCTTCAGAAAAAAGGCATTCAACTTCAAGGAGGTCACTCCGGTTTAGGTATAATTAAATATCGTCGTACTACAACCGGCCTGTTCCCATTCCTACTGATAGTCTTGTCGAAATAATCTCGTTGCAGGACGTTGCAATGCATTTCAGTCATGTGAAGAGTGAGGTTATTGCCCTCGCGTTGCGGAGTATAAAACAAAAGGCGGGAAAACCACGTGGGACATTCTATGTTACACAATGCATATCTGTTCACGTACATGACATACAAACTTATCTTTTGTTCTTACTGTGCGTAATGACCACCTATACAGACTAAGTGTGTCGATAAATTTAATGAACATAGGGCATATGTTTGCTCATTCAAAGGTAAACAAGACAGCTGCGAGCCGGTGCGCGCGGGCTGGGCTCGACAAGAAGTCGGAGTACTGAACCTGCACCACAATGGCACTGAGCTGATCCGGCGCTGAGCAGGCGCAGTTCCACACAGCAGCAACAAGTGCAGCCGAGGCCGGAGCACGCCGCAGCGCAGCCTACGCAGCCTGCTCAGGCCGGGCGCTCTCATCACAGGCCGTTGTGCGACGCTGTGTCCGGCGGGTCAAGCGATTCCCAGGCTCCGAGGTCAAACAGAGGCACAGGCCACGCCGGGTGCGCGGCGACCCGGACGCGGAACGCACACCAAAAACGCGCCGCAGCCGCTTGGCGATGATGATATCAGGGCCCGCCATTAGCATTTGGGGCCGCCGAGTTGACGATGAGTTATGGCTCGGACGACGTTAAGTGGGCAATCAGCGACGGCGCAATGCCGTATGCGTCATGACGTCGGCTTCAGCGTCTTTCACAGCGAGTACCGGCCCCTCGCCAGTACACGGAGGCACTCATGGTCGTTTTTGCAGTGCCATCGGCGGCATGGACCACCCAGGCTGTTACGCGCCGCGCCTCACAAACAACGGTCAGCTGGTCATTATCACGGCGTCCGTCTCGTTGACCTTATATGCTTCATAAAAGCAGGGCCGCGTCATAAGTCGTGCCGATGCTATCGGCGACGGCCGGGGAGAGGCTCTTTCTCCTCCAACAAAGAAGACTACAAACCATCCCTCCCGAGAACGAGCCATAAATTATTGACCATTGGCGCCGGGTCGCCGCGCCGCGCGCGCCCCTCCCAGCACAGCCGGCCGGCGCGACTGCTCTGACCGGGCACGACGGCGGCCAGTCCGACCCAGACGGACCGGCGGTCGGTCCGATCCAGACGGACCGGCGGTCGGTCTGATCCAGACTGACCAGCGGTCGGTCCGATCCAGATGGACCGGCGGCTGCTCAGATCCAGACGAACTGGCGGCCGCTCCGATACAGACAGACCGACTGCCGATCCGATCCAGACAGACCGGCGGCCGCTCCGATACAGACAGACCGGCTGCGACCCTGATCCAGACAGGCCGGCGGCCGCTCCGATACAGACAGGCTGGCGGCCGCGAATCGGACGTCCCCGCATCACTGCGCGTCACCCAGGCGGACCAGTGGCCGACCATCCATCTGTCGTGGATGGTGTCAGGCTACCGCGGCTTCTGCGGCTTCTGTGAGACTGGCGGCTACGGCGTGAACCACGAGGTGACAGGAGCCGGACAGAAGCTGGGGTCACGCGCGCACAAAGGCTCCCCACGTGTCGCCGGGCAGGGAGATCAGGGCATATCTCACGCTGCTATCGATTTTGGACAGGGCGAGTGACGCTAGCAAAAAAAAAAACAAAACAAAACAAAACAAAACAGCAGATGGTGCTCGCACAGACAGGTATATCAATTTCGAATCGCCTATTTAGCTGTATGTGCGTCAGTTGATGCAGCTGGCGTGTGTGTGTGTGTGTGTGTGCGTGTGTGTGACTTTGTGTTTCAGTGATCGTACGGCCGGGAAAAAATTATGCAGGTTGTGATCAGCTGCAGGTGTCTGCAAGAAAACCCTGTTTATGCGGACATTGCTCAGCATTTTTCTTAACACACGCCTAGGTGACCGGCTAGACACCCTTCGCTCGGATAGGGGGGTCAATTTGCCCCCCCCCTGAAATCTCGAGAACTAATAGAGCTAGAGACACCACATTTACAGGGTGTGTTGACCTGCACGTGTACTCACTTAGGTCTAAGCTTGAGGTACCTAGGTCATGATCTTTGGGTCAAATAAGGTCAAGCAAGGTCGAAATCCAGGTAAGTCTCCAAAGTGCCCTTAGAACCTAGCTAACTGTTTCTAAGCAATGCTCATCTAAGGTCAGTGACCTAATTTGACCTGTTGAAGGTCATGGTGACCAAAATCATACAAGACCGCTCCGAGTGTTCCATTTGAATAAGCAACAAAGATAACGCTAGGCAGTATGTCTCTAAAAACAAAATGTTGACCTGGGTCATCTTAGGTCAATAACCTATTCTGACTTCCAAGATGTTCATGGAAAATGTATAATGCGGTTCCTGTCATCACTAGACTCGAAAAGAGCACCAGAAACCACGCCATACAGCAAGCCCTAAGAATAATAAAACAGGTTGGTTTAAACTTGGTCTGACCTTTATACCTGACCTTAGGTCAACGTAATTTGCTCATTGAATATTTCTGTTCTCTAGGAAAGCATCTTAGAGATGTACGGCCTGGTCTAACACTCCTTTGTTGCATCAGATTAAACGACTCCCTAGCAATTGACTTCGCTGAAACTATGGCCTGACTTTGACCTGCCATAGGTCAGCGACCGTTCAAGGTACATCTAAATGTTTAATACCACACGATCCAGTATTCAATTTTCTACAGCTAAGCAAAATTTGGCGTGGCTGCGCCGCGCCGTTCTGCAATCATTCTGGAAAGCCTTCAGTGGGGTCAATTTTACCCTCACCCACCCCGGCGCGTGTTTAACACAGATGTTTCATTCTCGGTTTTCTTGATGTTGCGTCGGTTACGTGCTGCTGTGACCAAATGGACGAAAGACACATCATAAACCATAAACTTTAAAGATGGCAGGGCAAGCCTCCGCCACAGTTCTCCCTTGGTCACAGCGCATAAACAATAGCTGGAGTGATGGATATATGACTGCAAAAAGAGATGAGCATTGTGTTACATGGAAAACTGCCAAAAGAAGGTGCCACTAAACTGTGTTCAACGACTAGAGGATCGCTGTTTTACCGACCATTTCGTGCATGTCCGGGTGTTGGTCCGGGGTTAATGAGAAGACGCCAAAGGTGGCGCGTCCAGCCCATAGCGGCGTATCGCACCAGCCTGAGTGTCACCCAATGTCTGGGGAGCTCAGGCTGGCCTCCGCAGCCCCACCAGATCCACAGCTCCCGAAGTCAAGTGAGGTCGGGCTGGCCTCTGCCGCCCCACCAGATCCACGGCTCCCGGAGTCGGGTGAGGTCAGGCTGGCCTCTGCAGCCCCGCCAGATTCACGGCTCCCGGAATCGAGTGAGGTCAGACTGGCCTCTGCAGCCCCGCCAGATCCACGGCTCCCGGAGTCGAGTAAAGTCAGGCTGGCCTCTGCAGCCCCGCCAGATCCACGGCTCCCGGAGTCGAGCCACGTGCGGACCACCGTGGCGGCCGAGCCCTCCGAACAGCACGTGCACACGCGAGCAGACGACCTCCGTCGCCATCCCGGTCGTGCACGGCTCGTCGTTCTGCCGACGCCGCACCCTTGGAGCGCCGGGCCCGAGTGATGACCTGCACGTGTGCAGGAGTGCTGTACGCCGGAGCGTGGGCGGCCGGCGGGCAGCTGCGGACGTCGCAGTCATGCCCCGACGGCCATGCCATGCCGGCCGACCCCAGCGGCGTGCGGTCCGTACGGACCTGACACCCATGACCCCAGCTGGGGCATGGTGCACCAAAGAAGATTGGATAGACAAGGCGCGCCTCGTGGATGGCCACGCCGGCTATATTTAGCGATGCGGTTCGCATAAGCTCGCGACCAGAAGCAATTAGATCCACCAAATAGGTCGAGGAACAGAGGTGCAGGCAGATTTAAAAGTGACCAAATGGGTCAAGGAACAGAGGTGCATTAGAGGTGTGTCTGATTTAAAGTGACCCATCTAAGCCCGCACCCACTGTCAGTTGACGATATTAGCACCGTTGATTCATTTGCGACCTCATGGCCCCGTGGTCGTTGTAATGCCTGCTTCTGTGGGTCCCGCAGCGGTGGGCGAATGCTCGACAGAGCCGTGTCAAAAATGAAACCGCTTGACTTATAGCCCTACGAGTGAATACAATTAGAATAATTCATTCACGTATGTTTATACGCGTCGTCAAAGCAATCTACGATGCAGCGACACAAGAATTCCAGCGACTACCGGAGATACTTAGAAATGTCGACGGGTGTATTTTGAGCGATACATTTCAAGCAAGGCGAGTGAAATCCGTTGTCCACGCGGGAAGTGTTCAATATCGGAATTATAATGTATTTCTATTAAATAATGCAAACATACTTTCATTCAGTGACGCCCGTAATTACCGACACACGGATAAGTTCACAGGTACTTTTCGGTAAAAACTGTATCAGTTTATGCGACCCAAAGCCGATTTCCATTTCAGCACATTTAAACTGCATCATTTCCGCCAGTGACTTTTGAGTGCAATGAACTCAGATTGGCGTGTCGCCTCTCGAAAGCAATGTTTCACCTCCAGTTGAGCAAAGGTTTAACTACTGACTCCTGACTGCTGACTCTGCCCGACTCCAGTTAAGCAGAGTCGATCTGCCTCTGACTCACAGCACATGTGGCGCACGCCACAGCACATATGGCACAAGTCACAGCACACGTAGCACACGCCACAGCACACGTGACACACACCAAAGCACAGTAGCAGCACAGCATACGACTCTGATACTGACTCGATACTAAGCTGAAAATTTCAGAACCGAATCCAGGGGGTTAGGCCTTGCTTGCATACACCACTTTTAGCATTGCTTAGCCTGAACGTTAGATGCGTTGGGCACCGGTGCCCACCAGCCTGTACGTATTCACCATCAGCTTGCTTTATACGTACATGCTCCAAACAGCTCATCGCTATGCGGGGCAGTGAGAGGTCAACACCTTGCATGTGCAAGCATTGGCCTCAGTCAAAGGTCATTCACCTCGTTGCATTGCTTGCATAGGTTGTGTCTGCATTCGACTCAGCCCTGCCCTCTCGGTGCGGTATTTAACCCAGCTCTAAATCCGACTCCGCCGCGTCCGGTAGAATCGACTCCACCCTAACTCAGTCACACCTCGGATGACTTAAAAATCAACCCCGATACAGATGCTTAGTCGAGCATGACACCAGTTCTTGCGATTGAAAGTGGTTAGTCAGTGGTACGTTTCGTTAGGAGTGCATTCCAAGCCTGACATCCTCAGCGATGACACCGCGCAGAAGCAGGGCGGGTGGTGATTGGTCGGTCTGCCTGAGAACCGGCCAAGGCGGCTGCACACCTGAACGTGATAGGCTGCAGCATGCTATCGTGAGCAAAATGACGGAAAGGGGCTAAGTCTATTCTCCTGCAAACTTTGATATTTTCCGCGACTTGTTGGCAAACGTAATAGTAAAAACTTTCCAGCGTCCCCAGCTTTTCTTGTCCGGATTATCTTCGAAACTGAAACCGTTACTTTATGGCACCTACGTGAGTTCCTATGATCCCATGCAGCCACATGGAACATTGGCACAACACCAGTAACAACTCAATCTGAGAGCACATAACCAGCATGCATGAGAAAACGACTAACCAGGATTCTTCCTGCCCGCGGGAAATTGGCACATTTCTCCGAAAGTGATTCAATGAAGTGAAAATCGACCGCGCCCAATATCGAGTCCTCATTGCCCGTTCTCAGTTGGACATCAGACGTCATCGGTAATCGTGTATACAATGTAAAAAAGAGGTTAATCATGTGATGTGTCAAACGTAAACTGAACGCGTTTCTGCAGAATGTGTTAAATGCACTGAAACGGTTAAAGCTATCGAGCTTGTGAATGCGTGAGATACATCGAACATATCCAGGGTGTATAAAATCTGACGTCACCTGCTCGCCTTTTACGTCACCAAACGATGCTAAACGTTATCAACAGACTACAGACGCCGTTGAGTGACACTCAACGTCGTTGAACATTCCCAGACGTCACCAACGCCGGACGTGACCGAATCAAATCCTGGTCACTGAAACCGGCCTCAGACGCAGTGCTTGAAAGCGCCAAGACACATTTGAAGGGAACATGCAACAAACGCTACATCGCCTTGAGCTGGGATAACGCCATTCGGTTACCTCGCGATGCGCTCAGCGGCCGCGACAATTTTTGTCGGGACACGTGGCCTCTGAAATAACCGGAGACCACAAAACAATGCCGGCAGTGCGTCTTAAATCCGCAACTCACAGCCCACTTCAGAGTTACACCGCCACTCGACAGGGGGCGCCAAAGTCGGTCTGGGCGCGTGCTTGTAATGATGACAAATTGCGTCCGATTACAGTGGCCTTGGCTATCCGTCGTCTGTTGACCGGAAGCGAGGACAATTCATCGCTGTCCGGCCGCCGGTCACACAGTGCTGGGATGACATGAGAGAGCTACAGTTCGGATCGGTGGCCGACCGCCGGTCACACAGTGCTGGGATGACATGAGAGAGCTTCAGTTCGGATCGCTGGCCGACCGCCAGTCACACAGCGCTGGGATGACATGCGAGGACTACAGTACGGATCGCCGGCCGGCCGCAGGCCGCACACTGCTGGGATGACAGCAGAGAGCTATAGTTCGGATCGCCGGCCGGCCGCTGGTGCTGGGATGACATGAGAGAGCTACAGTTCGGATCGCCGGCCGGCCGCTGGTGCTGGGATGACATGAGAGGGCTGTAGCCCAGAGCGCTCTTGTTAAGTTGATGGCGCTGTTCTCATATGCAGGTCGCGACGAATGATCACGTTCGACAACCATGGACCGTCCAGCAATTATGAATGCACTTTCCTGGGAGGGACCAAAGTCCATCCAAGTTCGTGAAGTGGGGCAAAGGACAAATGTTGTGCTAACCGTACCAAATTCGAACAAAAATTGTGCAAGCCTACGTGCTTCCCATCGCCTTGGAAGGCCACTGGCCTCATGGCCTGCCCAAACACGGACACCTGGGATCCGCCCAAGTGCACGGCAACGGGCCTCAGATATGCCGTGGACGGACGCTCCGATGCCTAGAGCGGGAAGCGCAGGATCACAGAACTGTCGTCTCCCCAGACCTTAATGACCAGCCGTTTGCGGTAAAAGGTACGTCACCACGGAAACTGTGACAGTTCGCGGGAGGTCCGCACGGCGAAGCTCCCCTGCTTGAAGGTGCGCTTACCACCCACATCACCTGCCGCTGCCAGCTGCCAGCGACGGCCGGGAGCTGCCAATCCACGTCAGGGAGAGGGAGGCGGCTCAGACCGCCCCAACTTTGAGAAGATAAAGGGGTGTATTCGGAAAGAAGCCCGTTTTTGTGTCTTTTGAGGGCAGGTTTAGCCATTTTATACTGCTTAGGGGCCTGTTTACTTTCCTTTCAAGGAGTATTCCGCATTTGCATGGCGTTTTAAAATGAAGTAGTCATCTTGAAGATCATTTAATGCAGTTTACAGCCCTGCTATTGAGACCTAAGCTCCACTAGGTCCTAGGTACACGTCCACTTAGGTGTGCAAACTTTTTTGGGAAACTATTTCAAGGTCACCCACGCATTCATGGCGCCATAATAACGTCATTCATACCCTGCCATTAAATTAATTATGCGGCCAACTAGGCCAAGACAAATTTAATTGTCGATTCGTTCATATCCGGCATTCGGGAGCACAATCCACAAATATAACGGCCGTCGATTAGCTCTGAATCAATGTTGTGCAAGGTACGACAATTCAAGCAAACACTGACGTGTTGAGGACCGTGTTTACTTAACAGTGGAATTGTGTTGTTTAGAACAATCTTTTCCGGTTAAAAGTACACCAATAGTTATGTGAGCTTATTTCGTCATATTTGATGTTGGCTTCAATATCTTCAAACGTGGAGCATTCCCTTTCGCTACCCTGCGTCATCACCAGGCATAGAGATGAAACTAGCCACTTGCCTTCGGAACCGTATCCGAAGCCAAGACGTTAACATAACACTTAAATCGGGGCCGAACCCGGCGGTTTCGAAGACGAAGCGAAAGTTAGCAGCTTGGTATCTTTAAAACGACATAGCTGATCCAAGCCCAGTGACTTCACACTTCGTGCAAACGAAGCAAAAGCCGATGTCAGCGGTTCCTGGGAACCGCTGGGCTAAAGCCGAATCCGTCCGTTTTAAATAACGGTGCTGAAGTTTGCGGATGAACGGGGCAAGGTGTGAGCATTACGAATGAAAGATTTCTCGGACTATCGCCTTTGTCTCATGTGTTAGTAGGAGCATAACGTTTCATACAGCTAGTTCTCTGGCTATCGTCAGGTGTCAACTGGTTCTGAGAAAAACTGGTTGGTTTTTGGCTTTGAGCTATGCATGCGTCGCGACCAGGAATATCTGTATGGTATTTTGAGGTGGTGCGAGATGCAAGACCGTTTTTAAGCAAAGTTAAGTAAAGTTGCAACTGCCGTGAAAACAGAAGCCACCTAAGCAATGTCAAAGCTGATATTCAACATCGCATAAACCTCAAGAACTATGGCTAAAAATGTTTGATGTAGATTCGTAGCCAACCTTTCCAAATCGTACAAAGCCGCAGTCAAAATTAAAGCCGACCGCTCAACAGGGCACGAAGCCTAGCTGTAGAAAAGGATAAAAAGCTGACGCTGAACCCAAAGTCCTTGCAAAGCGCGGCTTCGCGAAATCAAAATAGAGGTGGAAGAAGAAATAGAAGTCCAAGTCCGAGTCCAAATCGAAGCTGAAGCCGGAGCCCAAGTCGGCTTCAGCACCTGCACGGAGCAGGCTGGCAGCGTCCCCCGCGGCAGGGGAAGGGAAGGGGAGGGACTCGCTCAGGGCCGGTGACGCTGCTGAACCGGCCGGCAGACAATGCCAGCTGCCAACACCTAATGGCTGGAAAATCGCCGTCGCTCGGCCGGCCAGCTGCTCCGTAATTGTTGAGAGCGGCGGCGGCGGCGGCGGCGGCGGCGCGGCGGCGGCGGCGACGCTGTCCGCAACAGAGCCGCCCAGCCAGCATCGGCGCCCGCCGAGGCCGCGCGCGGCCGCGTCCAACAGCGGCGGCGGCTGACGGCCGGGGCACGAGCGCATCCGCTCCGGGTCCCTTCCCGCCGGAGCACCCGACGCTCAGTCGAGGGAATCACATTCACGAGAACGATGCGATAACTTTCCTTTATTAGTTATATACAGTTTACACGTGGTAGAAAACCAACTATCACTGTTGAAAGGCGACTAGTACGCATTGCTAGATGCTCCAGGTGTACTGGTTAACACTTTTAACCCGCAGTTCGGTTGGATTTTCCCTGTTCGTGTTGACCTTGAGGGTCGGCATACCTCAGGCCCATTCCCTGGGCAGAACGGCGAACCGCACCGCAGTGCATCGCATGACAAAATGCAATACGATGCGAACATTAGCATTCACGACGTCCCTTCCTGCCGAACTGCACTGCTGAGGTTCCCATTTTTGCTTCCCTTGTATAGATCTGGCTTTGCGATTGAAGTTTTCGCTCGGTTGCAGGTCAAAAGCATGCGGCACAAACAATAGCTCCGTGGCCTAGCCTTTCGGATACAATCAACAGGCAATGAAGGTGTCGCACTCGGTGCATGGCAGCAAAACTTTCTCATGCTCCGAGCCGATCAGATAGACGCGTTCGTCACTGGGCATGCAGCAGCGGCACAGTAGGCCAGAAGTAAGGGGATTATGGATGCAGCCCGCCAGTCTGCACACTGCAGCCCTGCCGTACGTATTACCAGATCACTATCGGCCTTCAGCCTTATTCGGCTATTGGTCCAGCGTCTGCTGGCACTAATTGGACCTGGTTCTCCGGACCACACAGATCCGCGGAGTCAATTCCCCGCACAAAAGCTCGACCTGACAGCCGACCCCGCAAACGCGACGGCCGACCGGTGATCCGGCGGTACACAGAGCGCCGGGCATTCCCCATCGCTCTGCCCCGTCGCGCCGGTCACAACACGGCAGTTCTGCCGCTCGTCTGAAAGGGCCGCCGATGAGTGCCGCTCATCACGCCTGCGCGAGCGGCGCCTGATAGAGCGGGCGGCGGCTGAGCGGCGCCATCCGCTGACCCTGCGCTCCAGCGGGCCCAGCCGCGCCGCTCTGTCCTCATTAGCGCGATAGCCAGCCGATAGCGGGACAATGGTGTCGGGCAGGGCGCCGGCCGTCGGCCAGCGGTGATGCGGCGATAGGGGCCGGGGCCCGCCCCCCCCCCCCCCACCTCACACCACCTTCCAGCCCATCAGATCCCGATCTCGGCCGAAAGGTGGGAAAGCGGCCGATCCGGCCGGCTACCTGCCACCTCGACGCCAGGCGAAGGAGGAAAACGGACGGCGTACTCCGTCCGCGTACAGGAAAGTCAGCCTACGTGCGAAGCCTGGGCGTATGCTCGCCATGTTCAGCAGGGCGACCGTGCCGGGCGGCCTCCCAACGCTCTCTAGAATCGGACGCTCCACCTCTGATCTCCTGTACGAGTCGAGTCGATCGAGACCTTGTCAGCAACGTCAAATTTTCCTTAAAAAGGGCGCTGGTGGTCCGCATTGGAGCCGACATCGACGCGTGGGCAGGGACCCAGAGCTGGCCATATTTGGCGAGCATCGACACAGGCAGTGGCGTGCCATGTGCCTGTTCGTGCCAACATTTCCCGGCACCACCAACGTGCCGGCACCGGCCCCCGGTCAGCGCTCCAGCACCGCCAGTTGGAGGCGCCGATGGCCGGCGTGGTCCTCACGTAAGTCTCCTTTCCTCTATCCTGTGTAACTCGATCACACCATGTGATACTTCACATGTGTGATCCTGATCATGACATGTGTTATCACACCATGCAGTCCTTCAGCCGCTGACCTGACCAGCCCTCCAGGCATGGCTCGGTGCCGAATAGGCTCGACGTAAGTGATAGCAAGACGGTACGCATTCAAGAGATAACAGCAGATTGTCGGCGTGTGTTTGGCACTATGTGTTTGTCACAAGGAAGGTCGCAGCGAAAATGTTGCGAGGGAGGCAGCAGAAAACATAGGTGTTCAGACTTAAGTGTAACGCATCGGTGAAATCATCTGATCATATATTACATATGTTTCACTTTAATATGCTCTAACGATCTCTACCATCTGTATGGGTTCCGACCGTTTTATAACATAAATGCCTAAGCCGGGTACATCTAATTAGTATTAACCTGAAAGCACGGTAATCACTGGTGTTGCTAACACACCAGTTCTGATTCAAAAGAGGCGAAATGCTATGTCCAAAAAATGCTTACAAATGTTATGAATAACTGCTGATTTTACATTGACACTGCAACGTAATACGCCATTGCCGGAGTTAATCTTTGGGTGGCGTCAATTGTTTAACAGCAAAAACGTCTAGAATCGGTTGATGATTCTACCAAACTACCAAAACGTTTCGTCATTTGGACTTCAAAAGAATCCATAGGGTAGTATATCCACTCTTTTAAAGTGCGTTCGAATCCCCATTCGCTCTGATCAGTTAAGCTCAAGCAAAAGCGCTCGGGCCGAGTTAGGGTATTGCCAACAGCGACAACCTCCGAACGCATCTCGGAAGTTCAGGGTTAGTCCAGCCAACGTATCGCCGCCGGTGCTCACCATTCTCAGGTCATCGCTGCCGCTGCCATGTACGCTGCGCTCCTGCATCGCCGACGGCTCCGACCCGTTCTCGTGACCTCGTGACCCTCACACACGCCTGAGGGCTTCCGTCGGCCAGGCGGTCCCCTTGGTGATGCCTCGGCCTTCCCGCGGTCATCACCGCACCACACTCATGCCGCCGGCGGCCGGCCGCAGCCCACCGGACCCGGCTGCCAGCGAGGCCGAGCGCGCCGGAACCGCTCTCCAGCTCCAGCAGCGAACTCACGCCGACACAGCGGCACCACGGCTCCGGAACCGCCGGCGCCTCGCGAGGAACGGCACCACCCCGCACGGCGCCAGCAGGACCCTCTCGGTCCGACTGGCGCACGGACGCCGGCGTACCGCCGGCCGGGCGCGACTGTTGCGCATGCGCACTGCCGTCGGCTCGGCAGGTGGACCGGCGTATCGAGATTCATTGTGCCGTCGGGCTGGAATCGGTTCTAGCAGTAGTTACTGGCTCCCTATCAGAACATGGGGCACATTCCGCTGTCAAGGCCACGCCTGTTGTTAATTGCAGGCCTGAGACGATGCCACACACGTGTGAACACGGATCTGACCGCGACCCTGCAGCTGCAACGGCCAGCGACGCATGAAGCCGCTGATCACTGACCAATTACATGGTGCCAACCGCCCTCCACTTATAAAGTAGGACTTCCTGCGCTCTCGCATGGGAGGCTTCCCGTCACTTGCACCGGCTATCTCAACACACGTGGCCATGGCCCTGTGCAGTCCGGATGCGAAAACATGATGGTATATTTTCCACGGGGATGCGAGGGGAATGCAGAGCCCGCACCACAAACCACAGATGCTTGCCATATTCACGTTGAATGTATCATGTTACTCGATTATGACAAGCAGTGCTAGACCTCCAGGACTATCTGACACAAGTAGAGGAGCCGACACCCACGCTGTAAAATCACGTGTCTGATCTGCGCGTTGAAAGCTTGCCTCGCAAGAAACCACGTGAAAAACTTACATCACATGGACCACCTTATTTTTCTTCTAGCGTCTACCACTTTGTCAGGCAGGTCAGATCTGCTTTACTTGCCTACGCCTGGAAGTGAATGTCGCCTATGTCATGATGTTGGACAGCAAGCTGGATGTCCGCAATGCTGCGTATGGTGGATGTCACGTCGCTTAAAAATGGCGGACATTTGAAGGGATTGAGTTCACCGAAAAAACGTCCTCATGCTGGTTTGCCCTACGCTGCAACAGTCCTGCAGAGCTGCGTCCTTGACTTTGTCCAAATGGATTAATGGGACATCTGATCAGCCTTTTAGCCCATATCGCTAGGACCATCCAGCACTCATCAGTTGCAGCGTTTCAGATATTTGGCAAACTAAGTTCTGGGATCGTGTTTTTCACTTCGCTGCAGGATGAAATAAAAAATAATCTAACCTTTTTGATCAGCCTAATCGCTTTGCAGTCTGAACACCACGCTGAATTGTCCGCATGCTTCAGACTTGTGCCGAAGGCTCTCGCGCTCACTCAGCCTGACGCGATGTCGGCCCCACCGTCCTCCGGACATCTCACTCAGCCTGACGCAGCGGCACTCAGCCTGACGCGGCGTCGGCCCCGCTGTCCGCCGGACATCTTACTGAACCTGATGCGGCGTCACTCGGTCTGAAACGGCGTCGGCCGCGCTGTCCTCCGGACATCTTACTCAGCCTGATGCAGCGTCACTCAGCCTGACGCGGCGTCGGCCCCGCTGTCCTCCGGACACCTCACCGCGCCGCCGATATCAAGCGTCCGAGATGCCCCTGTTTCCGTGTCCAGGACGTCCCTGTCTCTTGATTTGGGACGTCCCTGCCTACTGGTCCGGGACGACACTGCCTCCTGGTCCGGGACGTTCCTGTCTTCTGGTTCGGAACGTCTCTACCACCTGATTTGAGACGCCCCTGCTTCCTGATTCGAGGCGTCTCTGTCTCCTGGTCCGAGGCGTCCCTGTCTCGGGTCCGGGACGTCCCTGTCCCGGGTCCGGAGCGCCCCTGCCTCCTGATCCGGGATGTCCTTGCCTCCTAGTCCGGGACGTTACTGTCCCGGGTCCGGGACGTCCCTGCCTCCTGATCCAGAGCGCCCCTGCCTCCTGGTTTGGGACGTCCCTGTCTTATGGTTCGGGACGTCCCAGCCTCCTGGTCCGGCACGCCCCTGCCTCGTGACCCGGGACGTCCCAGCCTCCGAGTCCGGGACGTCCCTGCCTCGTGACCCGGGACGTCCCAGCCTCCGAGTCCGGGACGTCCCGCCGGGGTGTGTCGTCGCGTTTTCCGCGGCCCGCTGCAGTGAGCTGGGACGCCGCCGTGCTAACGAAGAGTGATGGCCGTTCGCGGCAGACGGGCCGCTGCTGCGGTCAGAAGCTGCGGGCGCCGCGACCGGACCGGTCCTCGGGCCCGCTGCTGCGCCCGCTCAACCCGCTGCGGCCAGTGATCAGCGCCGGCTTTCACTGTTTTGTAATGGGCCCGTCTACTTAGTCCTCACATACGCTGCTATTGTCGTAGAGTGGCGAGCGCATGTCTGCTTCCAGGAATTGCACAATAGGACGGACTTTAAGCGCCCGACTTGACTGAGTGCTGTGTGAGCATGAGTGCGGCCAGAAGCTAACGCAGTTTAATGTCCAAAAGGACATTCCAATGACAGCCCTGCATCTTGTCAAATACAGCTTCAACTCCAACCCAGTTATGCTTTCATCAGCACTATGAATGCGTTTCCGCCACGCAGAACTGTGCGTGCGTTTCGAAAATAGTTTGGAAATTGAAAGGCTTCGTCATTTGCAACCAGATTAATCATTCATATAACTGCATCACTGCATTAGCTAAGCGGTGGCCACAATGCGTGGTCACCACTAAGCCAGGGATGCTTTTTTGAGCCAGGTGCATATTAGCCTCGGACTTAAGGACTATACTTTAGACATTCGCCACCATCAGGGGGTCTAAACTCGGAAAACTGTTCCACGAACATCGCTGGCTGTCCAATAATTCATAGGAGACGGCCCTCAGCCCTTATCGATGTCACTGGAGCTGCCGACGAGGAATAAGGCATCACTCTATCCAATAGAAATGTTGTAGTGAGTGCCCATTGCATGCGTCATGGAACTCCATGCACAGGGTAACGAAAACCTTTCCATTACTTCGTTTTTAGAAACCTTCATTCGAACTTGAGAGCATCTAAGCTCCCTGTTTCGGTATTTTGGAGATACCTGCATTGGTGTCCGCGTAACCTTATCAACACCAAACAAAAAGTTTCCGTTGTTTACAATGTTCATGTCACTAGTGGTAGCATTAAATGAGAACTTAAGGGCTGGACTGTTGAAATAAGGCATGAAATTCCAATAGGTATGCAAAAAATTAGGTGCAAAAAGATATTGATTTGTGTTTGCTGTGCCTCAGATCTTTGACATTTGACAACACCTTTGATCGCAATCACGTATGCACAAGCATATTATCAGTGATGCAAAAAAAAAACAGATTTAGCGGTCTTGTTGCTAAAATACCAAAACATCGGTTATGTTCATCGTCATCATTGCACTTTTCAGTGCGCCATGCACAGCCACGTTTCAGGGGTAGTTATATGTAAAGGTGGTGCTGGTGATTGGCACATCCATGTGTATCTAGAACTAAAGTAGCGAGAAAAAGAAGCAAGCCATCTAATTAGACATGCACGTTTCCAATGATTTCATGCCTGGGCTGTGACATGTGAAAACTGAGTGCGGCGACACTCTTATTTTAACAAGGCACTTGTCCGCCGACTGGGTGTTTGAGCTCGGGTGTGAACTGAGGCACTCATCTTTTTCGTTCAGGGTGAAATGGACATAGGAGCAACGCGTACGGAGGTGGTGCGGTTAAGCCATGTGACTTAACGAACAACTGAAAGGCGCAACAGACTACACGCTTTGCGGTTGGTATCACAGTACCCATGGAAACAGCACCCTTGGTGCTGCAGCATGCGGATTACTCCCAAAATTTGATCACTTACAATGTATCTGCATTGAAAAACATCGTACTTGAGATGGAACAAGTCTCGGCCTCACTTACCATTTGGTTACGAACGAACGGTTCGAGAGTAAAAGCAGGGCAAACACGACTGATGCTGCTTGGAAGTAAACAAATATGTGCAACTCTCGTCCCTCGTCCCTCCCCCTTCCACAGAAAAAACTCCTCGATAACGGTCTTCTTCCCGTTTTGAATTAAAAAAATCCGGGACCAACCATAAATCGCACCCTCAGCTGAGAATTACACTTACCTGCAGCTTCTAGACGCTGCTTCGAAACTGTACGTGATCCACCGCATCCAAGGAACTTTCTGCCACCCAGTCATCTTCACCCTGATTAAGGCCCTGAAACTTTCGCGAATCCGATGCTGCATCTCAGAGCATGACAATGGTACACATAATAACGTTTAATGCATTCAGATAATTTTCATTTAACACGATCATTTTCGGCCACCAAAAATTCCATGATGTGTGGCATCTGCTTTGGAAGCAGGGCTGACTCAGCGCCGGGGACCCGGCTCGGTGCCACACTTTGTGCCTGACACGCGGGGTCCGACGCTCCGGCAAGCCGGGAACTTGGCCCGCGGGCTCCAACGCGTGTCAGAGGTCCGTGACCGACAGACAAGACAGTACTGTAATCTGTGTGTGCCCAGGTTCCGACAGGGGTGGGTCGTCAGTGCTAAGATACCCGCGCGCTGCGATTGTATAACTAAGTATCGCTCAGACACGCATCCGAAATTATCGCCATGGGAGAGCCAAAGTTCATCTCCGAATCCTGAGAATTTGGACCGAGCTGCTGCCAAGTTTCCCAGTATTTAGTGTAAACGTCGTGATCCATAGGGAGCTGGATGTGCCCCTTTGCTCCCCCCCCCCCTTGGCTGCATTCCTATTACCGCCTGACCTGCCGCGGCTGTTGATCGGCTAACTCCCTCCCCGACCTGTGCTTGCGTGTGTGCATGCAATGTGGTCAACACTGACTGGCGTCTTGTTTTATACAACAGCAATGAGGTTGTAATGGTCAAGAGCGAATTGTTCAACACAAATCGTTGTTTTACACGCCTGAGCCCGAGTCTGAGCCCGAAACATCTATCAACTTGGATAGAGACGGTGTCTGGAAAACATACTTTCTTTATGCACGAATATTCACGTAGGACGGATCACGGATCACACTGCGGAAAGGGCCGAACTTCGGATTCCACGCCAGTTCTCTGAAAACGACAAAAATGGAAATAGCTGCCTTTTCACCATCTTGGGGGATGATCTCATGCCTTCGCCCCTTGAATCCGCCCTTGCACTGGCGTAGACCGTGCTTCACGCTTACTCACCGAGGCGTGAGTGGTACATCATTCAGATAATTTATTTCGTAATCGTCACGCAACCCCTGCCAACCCCTAGCCCATTACTGATGAGCTACGGACCACGCCAAGAGAAACAAGTGACTTCTTCATTGCGGTTTGCCGATGAAGGCGCGTTTAAGTCATATAATAACCATATCACGTATCGCGGTGATTTGTCTTCGGCTATTACGGCACGACTATCCATTTGTTTCACTTCTGCAGCTCTTGCGATTTGCCTGCAGCTGGACGCCGCACATTCTCAGCTGGTCACGACCTCCGATGCCCGGACAGGAGGTCACGCGCTCTGGCGGAGACCTCTCCGGCGTCATCGATAGAACTCCATCCGAGGCTGCCTTACCGAGTGACCCACATTTCCACGGGTAGACGCACTTACCCATCTACCCCTCGGGTATGCATTATCTACGATATTCTTTGTGCGGATACAACGATGCAAGACAGTGGCAAAATATTGGAAATGATGCGACGTCACACGAAATGTTTCATCGTGTTCTTTTATCGTGATGCTCACGCATTTTTATGTCTCTGTGCAAGAATGAGCCCGATGTCCACAGTTCCTTCATTTCTGTCACACTAGATGTACATTTCGCCGATTTTGATACAAATATTATTTATTATTTCACCTTGCTGATTGGTTCAGTCATCATGCCTAATATCCGCGATGATTGCACTCCAGTCCCTCATCTCCAGTGCCTTCCGACGTATTAACTGATTAACTGACTAACGACGTATAGCTGATTCAACACTGGACACGTGACCTCTCTCCGGCTTCAGTAGAACCGACACCGACAATGCAGACGATGCCATTTCTGGTCGGTGGTTCACTGCTAGCAGACTTGAGCAACATCAAACATGCCCAGATGACCCAAACGCCCGCACGGAAAGAGGCGCACGTCACTGTCCCCGTTCGGTGACGTCACCAGTCCGTCAGCGCCCCGCCGGTGCTCCAGTCCTACTGCGTCCGGCCTGGGCGGCGCTGATCGACAGGACTCGGGTTCAACCCAGCACGCGCGGCCCCGCCTGCCGCGCCAGCCGTCACTCGACCCGAGCTGCCTCGGCGCAGGAACCGGTTACGCCGCCGCGGGCGGAGACGTGGGCGGCTGACGCGTCGACGGGCCCGGCGACGCCTTCGGCTGCAGCGGCGTCGCCGGAGGCGGCCGGCGAGCCGACGGCGGGCGCGAGCGGCGGCCCCGCCTGCAGCAGGACACCGGCCGGCGCGGGTCGGGTCGGCCGAGGGCAGGGCAGTGAGGCGCGCGCCGCCATCTAATTTCAGGCGTCATTTGGTCGGCGGCACGCAAGGCCGCGCTGGGTTGGCCGCGCGCTGAGCGAGCTGGGGTTGGAGCCCGTCGCTCACGCCGCGGTCCAAAGCCAGCGGTGATGCGTGCTCCACGGTGACCACGTGGAGCGCAGCAGCGGTATTTCCGGCACAGGTCTGATCGCGTGCCGAACAGGCAGTGTCGGAGGCGGAGTTTACTCAGTGCCATCCGAGTTGCAGAAGAGGGGAGTGGGGGGTATAGGAGTGTGTGTGTGTGTGTCTTGATCCCGCAGCCTCGGGACATGTTAGGCGCTGCCGTGTTCCCACGCCAGCTGGGCGCACTTCTACATGCATTGCCACTAGATTATGCATTCGAACCAAGACAGCTTCGTCGGAATAACTTCTAACAGACACCCCACGCCATCATCAACAGCCATGATGAGCTGTGGATCGACTCCCCACTCCTATAGTTGTATGTTCCGCGGTTGGGCTGCATCGCTTAAAACGTAACTTGGTTGAACTTTGTATACATAAAATGAATAACTTCCATATTCCACGACCGTGCGACGCTTGCACCCCTCACAACGCAAGAACTAAGCCATTGTGCCGCCGGAGCTCAGTGACTTGTCCTTTCGCGTGTTCACATTCGTGAACAGAGTTTGCGGAATAACGCCACTCTTGCTCCATTGTACGGCAAATTGGCTGTCAAGCGGTGGTGGCCACTCAGAGGCCGCTCCGTCCAGGCAGGCCGTGCCGAGCCCCTTCCCACCGCGCCCACGCCTGTTTCCGGTCGGCGACCGGCTGCTCCCACGGCTCCCGACCGGCTCCGGTCAGACGGCGCTCCGCGGCTCCCGTGGCGGATCAGGCGGGCCGCACGGGAGCCGCCGACCGGGCGCTGATCGATGGGATCCAGGATCCGGGCCCCAGCCTGCTCCCGGCTGTCACCGCGGTTTGAGCAGGAGCGGCTCAGCCGGCGGCGCGGCGCCCGCGGCACGCTCCGTGACGTCATCGACGCCCTGCGGCGGCGGGGGCGACGGATATTCAGCCTGCAGGGCTGCGCACAGTAGCAGCTCCCTGTGTGCGTGCCATGGGGAAAATTGGAGGGTAATCCTGGTGCCGGCACAATTCATGACTGTAGGGCTATATATATATATATATATATATATATATATATATATATATATATATATATATAGGTGTGTGTGTGTGTGTGTGTGTGTGTGTGTGTGTGTGTGTGTGTGTGTGTGTGTGGTGTGTGTGTGTGTGTGTGTGTGTGTGTGTGTGTGTGTGTGTGTGCGTGTGTGTGTGTGTGGTGTGTGTGTGTGTGTGTGTGCACCTATATACATTTAGAGGCTTTAAGTGGATTTTTGAGCTTCCACGTCATTATGCAAACAGTAGTCAGAGCAGATAAAGCAAACCACGCAGATGAAGGTGGTTCACCTCCCGACAAGATTCATCCGGTCAGTTGTCAGTGCGTCGGTTGTCAGTTAGTGTCAGTTCATGACCTGCAGAAACCATTTCTGTAGAAACTTTTGGTGACCTCGGTCAATGTTCGCACACTATGCGGGTCGATTATCTACTCCCTCAAACAGAGGGGAAAAGGTGCCAGGAAATTATGGCACTCTCACTTCTCGCTAACATTTGCTTTAAATCTATGCCATTTCAATGATCGAGCCCACTCGAAAGCTGAATTTCCCTCGGGCATTGTTCGGACGTTCCTAGGTGACTAGGTGGCTATTAGTTGGTGACTATTGCAGGGTGCAGGTACGAACTATTGAGCCTGAACCGAATTCCGGCCTTACATCTGATTGGCGGCGATGATATCGTAATTGCCGCGACGATTTTGTAATTTAAATCATAAGGTTACCGGACATGTGTTGTAGCAGCCTGGGAAAATGAACCCTCAAAAATTGTCTTGAAGGACTGCTGCATGACTCAAGTTTGTGTAAAGCAATCGGAAGACAGTTGCCCTTCGGATCGCTGCTCGCAATATACGCCCAGGGCGGTGACAGCAAGCGTTCCAGTAGAAGATGTTTAAAGTGTTGTTCCTGATCACGTACGGAGAGCTGACGCGGGCTGCTTACAAACTCATCGTCCCACGCACGTCCCTCGATCGGTGATTGTTTTCAGGCCCGCCTCAACGCCCGGTAAAACATCTGCGTCCATGCACGGGGAAAATTAGAGGCAATTTTACACGCTGAAAGAGACGTTTAGCTGCGCAGGCGGGGCCTATTCTGGCGCCGGCAAGCCTATTTGTCATCAGCGTTTGTTCGGGGCAAACCGTGTCCGGGCCGCTAGACGTGCAGACAAAAGGCTTTCGCACGCGCTCCCGGCGCGCTCTCCCCGGGGGGCTCCCCGCCGTGTTCGCTCCTCTCACCCCTTTTTATTGGGCGCGCCAATATTTGCTCAAAGCCTCCAGTCGCGAATTAATGAGCAACAGTGGTGTATGCGGACGGGAAATGTGGCTCCTGTGCTCCCATCCCGTCCGGCTGCCGTCTTTATTAAACTTGTATTGATTTACGCCGGTGATATTGCGCTCATAAAGGCGCTCGAGGGCTGGTTACTTGTCGGCTTTTTGCATGCTAAATGACGCTCAGAATTCGTGGCATGATATTTGCCTGTGATAGAATAGATAATTTGGCAGCGCTATGAAGGTTAATCAAGACACTCTCCTTTCCATGATGTGAACGGTTTGCGTGGCACGTGACAGCCACACCACGAGGATAAAAGCGCTTGACGCTGTGGGGCAGTGGCGGTGCTGTGAATCGTGTCATCCCGATATCTGAATATCACTGTCTGCCCCTGTGGCGCATCATCCCGCTGCTTCACTTCATCTGGAGACGCGCTTTTAATAAACGCTCCCATTGCGTGTCTCCCAGACGGCGTCACAGCGCGACACGTGTTGGCTATGACCGATTGTAGGGGTCAAGTAGATCAAATAATTGCATACAATTACTTTGCATGGCTGCACAGAGCTCAAGATAAACGGCGCTCGCACATCTATCTGTGTAATTATCTACGGCCTAATTGCCAGCTATTACCAGCAGGTGGTGACTGGTATTAGGTGACCCTGTAGCCGACGACCGGCCCATCCATGAGGTGCGTCCAAATGTATGCCGTGGCACTATACAATCCTGTGTTCTCCACACCTTATTCGATGTTCAGTTTTGGATAAATGTATACCGTTTAGTCCTTTAGTGGTGCGTTAAATACAGGGCCCAGGCAGTTGGGACTTCATGACAGCTGGCAGGCTTAAAATCGGCCTGCGCACCCAAGACATCAGAGCTGGGGATGATAGCATACCGTTCGCCCGCACGGACAGCGCAGGGGATTAAAGACTCCTATTATCTGCCTCTGTTCGCTTCGATTGCGCACCCGGCGCAGAACTTTATCCGCGTCATGTAACCTGTGTTCAGTGAACACGGAGCTCACCCAGCTGACAGGCCTCGGAAGCCTGGTTCACATCAATGCGCATAAGGTGCCGCAAGCCTTCTAAGCACGTGAAACTGTGGAAACATCGAGCCAACTCCGCCTTCAGACAAGCTTCGCGTCAGGGTTCTCCGTATGAAATTGAAGACACGTTGGCGGCGGCACGGCGTCCGCGCAGATCGAATGTCCTGGTGATCCGCGCGGCCGCCTCCGAACGCAGCCACGCGCGAAACCGCGCAGCCCGAGGAGAACGAAAAAACGTCCTGGGAACGCATGCGATACCCAGAGCTGTCCAGTGCGGTGACAAATGAAGATGGAGTCTTCCCACAGCTACGCCGTCAGAGCCGTGTGGACCTAACAGTGCACTGGGAAGCTCCTAGCCTCAAGCTTTCAGCCCGGTGCATTAAGGCGCTTCATTACAGCAGGAACGCAAGGCAATCAGACACCAAATGATAGCGTGGAGATCACCTCTGAGAGCCACATTCTCGGTTGGAGTTAGCTGGCGAACTCAGTATCCAACCGCATGCGAGCAAGCTGTTCTGGTATCCATGGATCGTCGCCAGAACCTTGTCAGTGAGCAGTATGCCGGGTACACTACACGCAAGTATGTAACGGATTTCACGTGCTGCATGTTGAATACTGAGGGGGTTACAGCACAGTATTAAATAACAAGCGGCTTAGCCAGCATTTCGTCCAGTCATGGTGGTGCCTGTTGTGAAGGCGCTCAGCTCCTGGGGGATAGATGGGAGATAGGTACAGACAAGACGGCTCTGAAGGTCAAGAGCACCAGTTTCCATGCCGACTCATCTCTAACGTTAGCTTAATCATGTCGTTAGATGCTAATTACGTCGGGGAGATGCTAGTTCCACTTTTCGGGAAAATGCTTAGTTCTTTGGCATACAACGAAAATTTTGCCGTATCTCACCTGTTTTATGCCCTGACAACACGACGGTGTCCTGACAGCACGAGCGCCCCAGGCGCTCGTGCAGCATGAACTTACCTGGTTACCCTTAATGGGCAGGTAACCCACATTGGACGTATACCAGACATATGTCATACGATATATTGACTAATCGGGTGCTTCCTCCAGTCGCCTCCATCCCCCAAAACTCGCTTCATATTGAGCCGTAAGACAGTCTCCTCTTGGTTTGCAGATAATTTCTCTCCACTCACGACAGCCCCATTTATAAGCCTCTGGCGTGGCAGATCCACGCAGGTTGTTATGCCAGGGCCACAATCTCAGTAAGCCACGATAAAAGCGACGGGTGAAGTCAGCCGTGTGATTTATGTTTGTCCTGCACGTGGGATACCTTGTCCTCTAAGTATCCACTCGCTCATCAGCGCAGGGTGACCATAGATACGGCAAAACACGTCTGACACACCTCCCGGTCCCAGAGCCGCAAACCTCCAGCCTGCCGAGCCGGCTGAAGGCTGCGACTGAGATAAGGTCCCTGACAGCCGGACAGGAGGTGAAAAAACCTGCAGGTCTGACGCCCGGGGCTCACCGGAGCCCGCAGTCCGTTACAACGGCGACGAGGCCCACCGGTCGACAGCTGGCAAAGACGCCGGCCACACGCGCGCTGCACCAGCCCGCGGCGGCTCGGGGACGAAGGGGCACGGCGCGGCAGAAGAGCACCGCTTGGGCATGGCGTGACAGGCTCACGCGGCGTGACGCAGGGTCAGGGCTGGTACGTAACGACGTACCCAGTCGAGAGCGGCGCCCAGAAGGGCGTCTGTCGTCGGGACGAGCCTTGTGCGGCCTCGTCCTCAGCCGACCTCCTGTCGGCACGCCATGCTCTGGGGATGTAACATAAAAACGGCGACACAAAAGGTACGGGCGTGAACACAAAGTAAGCGACGGCTCCTCAGCATCCTTTGACAAATCTGTGCACTCCCTAATATTTGCTGATATTTTCACGTTGCGTTCCCAGGACCTGACTTGCCGACAGGACGTCGGCAGGACCGTCAGGACAGGACGTCGGCATGACCGGCAGGACAGGACGTCGGCATGACCGGCAGGACAGGACACCGGCATGGCCGGCAGACAGGACGTCGGCATGACCGGCAGGACAGGACGTCGGCATGACCGGCAGGACAGGACGTCGGCATGACCGGCAGGACAGGACGTCGGCATGACCGGCAGGACAGGACGTCGGCATGACCGGCAGGACAGGACGTCGGCATGACCGGCAGGACAGGACGTCGGCAGGGCCGGCAGAACAGGACGTCGGCATGGCCCGGCACTCTGTCATCCAGACAGGCTCGCCCGAACGTCGAGCTTAGCTGCGGCTGGGCTGAACCCCAGCCTGGTTGGACCATGCTCGGCGCCAAAGTGACGTGCTCTGTGCGTCACGGGGCATGCGCGTTGCGACATTTGCATGCTAAAAGGAATCACTGTGTTGGTGACGACGATAGCTGAGTACGTTTTGGAATAGGTGGCCGGCGCTTCCTTTCGCGCCATTTCTACTATACATTTCAATAACGCGCTTGACCATGCAGAGTCCGATGGAAACAGGGAATGCCTCGCATAACTCGCGTTCAATAGTGGGTATCACGTGACTACTGTCCGACTGTAGTACGGCTCGGTACGGCAGGGCTCCCGACGCGGACGCTCCGTGTGCCAGCGACATCAGCACGTGACCAAGTCGGGTGGGCGCGTCACGCAGACAGTATTCAGTATCAGATAAGAGATGGGGGAATCAGCTGTCAGTGTATATATAACAGATACTGCATCTGTATAGGATAATATATCTATAAAGTATTGGCGAACTTCCGTGGTGTTGACAGACCACCACCTGCTTGGCGCGCCTTTGACGAGCTGGCTTGACAAGTGTGGCAATGCACACGAGGAGGCAGACCGCTGTAACGATATCGACCCTGCTTCCCCGACTTCCGAACGGAAGGGTTCTACCTGGTGAGTCAAATGGGAGAGTTCTTCCTGGTGAATCAAATGGTCCCGGATACACACGACAAGCCTTGCTCAGCAAGTTATACGGAGCCCGAGGTCATCCAGGCACATCTGTTAGAATACATTTATATAAAATAACGATGTAAACTTATTCAATTATCGTGCAGCGATGCACGTGACCGATCAACCTTCCTGCGTCAGGCCCGTGAGGCGGTGGAGCAACTGAACAGGAGAAATCGTCATCATGGGCTCTACCAACACAACCGCCATGAAGATCATGGATGTCGCCAATTACGTCGATCATGCAGGACGCTAACCCGCGGCAGGGCTTTTGGTACTCATGCTCAGTGGGGGTGTGGTGCAGCTCGAGGACCACCGCGTTCAATGCAGCTGAAGCATGACTTTTGCATTTGACCTTGTTTTGGGACTGGCCCAGAGATGAAACAATCTTCTACTCGGCAACTGGCGCGGGCAACAAAACGTTGGAAAGCATCTGTAGCTATGTTGGCAGAACCCAAAATTATTTAGTGTTGTTCACATGGTTACAACATGCCGCATTAGAATTGAAAACACGTGCGCTTCCCGTAGTCACGTTTTTCAACTTATGTGTCCAACTTGGGCGTGTAGCTGGGAAAACTGCTATTCGTTGCAATTCCTAATCACTTTGATACGGATGCAAATGATATGTTGTCTTTAAATGGAATTGTCCCATGGCCAGGGTCTGCAAGTTTTGAACGGCGCATATCGTCAATTTCGTCAATTTTGCATATAAAATGACCAGTTATGTCGTTGAGCCGATCTGGAACCAGAAATTTATCTCCCTCGCCATGTTTTCAGACGAAAAAAATTGCTGCACGTCAGCACGCATTGCAGACGTTACCAACTTCGACAGCATTTGTCTGCCTGCCGGTATTTGTGCAACAGGAGCTTTTGCAGCAGGCAACAGGTTACCGACCATGTGGTGTAAGGCTTCAGACTGAGGTCCCATGTCCCGTGGCACTGGGTTAAGGTATTTGAAAAACCATGCATGCAAGACAGCAGATGCATGATGGTCTCTGGCGTCTTGTATGCGACAGGCTAAGGTTTTTCATCTCTGACTGAGCCAGTCAGAGGTAGAGCATGGCAAATGAGGACATGTGGGACGAGCTCGCTACCGCAGCCACATCGGGAACCGCGGGGGGTTATTGCATGGAGATGAAGTGGCTCTCTGCCTCTCCCATTATACACCCCCACTTCAGCCTGCTCGGACGATTTATGGGTGTTTACCGGGCCCGCTCGGCCGCGTCCGGCGGCCAATCTCTGACGTCATTGGGTCCGATAACGCTCGCTGCACGCGCCGCCGCGAATGGCCGACAACATGGAGCTTTGTGCGGCTGGCTTGGAATGGCAACATTTTCCTTGAATTATGGCACATATGCGGATTGGGGCCAGTGCTCAGCTGGTTATAAATTGGTCATGCGTCCCTCGTCCTTAAGTTCGACGAGAAAATGTGTGCGCGAAGTAAACAAGTATTAACATAAACAGCTTTATTCCCTTTCGTATAGTGGGCAGCTGATGATTTGTGGCACTCGACCGGCGTCGAATTCTTGCCGACCTTCAAGCTGGCGAAATGTGAGTCAAGTTCGGAGCCCGTGGCCTTGCATCACTGCGAGCTCTTCATATCGATGAACAAACCGACGGTGATTGGCGATGATGGACGGCGCGGCGCCGGCGGAGCAGAGCTATAAACAGAGGACAGGCCCACTGCCCGACGGCCGCTCGGTAGGCGCTGATGCACCCCGCGCCAAACAGCTCCACAAGCCAACAGCTCCAGCGTAAACTGACGACAACAGCGCGCTGACGGAGGCCGCCCCCGGCCCCTCATCCCTGCCGAGCCAAGCGGTCTATTGCGCTCAGGCGGCGTCGTTTCAGCGTAAAAGATGAACACTTTTTATGCAACAGGCACAACCGAGAGTCCGTCGCGGGTTTTGCGTTTTTCTTTACAAGGTGCGCATATTGCTCGCTTTTACTAAAGGCTACGCTGTCACATTTCGGATAGCATTTTTTAATATTTTGAACAGGTCATTTCCATTTATGGCATGAACACGCGATGTAAATGCAGCACGCATCTATGAATTTATTTTTGGTTACACAGAAAGCATTTGCAGCCCTCATTTGTAAAGATGAATACATCGTACAGCTACCGAATTATCTATGTCTAGTCATGTCTGGCCAACAATAAACCAAGCACTTTCATGCACCATTCAAATTATTTATCGGCTTAATAGTAGGAAAACCTAGCCTGTTAACACACTTTTCATCTTTCTAGCAAAACTTACTCCATAAATTCAGAACCAAGTCGGGTAATTTTTCGCCACAATGCCCACATGTCAATCGGTATTGGTTCATACAAAGCTTCGAAATCGTCCACCTATGACGTCACTCCTAATGACCGACTTTCACCGCACGCCGACCGTGCTGCTGCTAACCATTCCAACCAAACCAACGCGCCTTCGGTAAGAAGAGTATCATCAGTACCCCTCCGCAAAAGAGGACCAGCGGCACACAAGCGTGTTGGCCGCCATCGCCCTTCTTGAGTCAGTCCCAGTGTTTGGCTGTGAAGCACGCACCAGCCCTTCGCCGTCACCATTTGTGTAACCCCCGCACAGGAGGGGGGGGGGCTGACTTCTGGCAGCAGTTTTTGCTCGACGGGGTAGACAACTGAAGCTCCGAATAACAGGTGACGGTGCCTCCACTTAAGCCTCAGCTGCGAGCACAAAAAAACACACACACACACACACACACACACACACACACACACACACACACACACACACACACACACACACACACACACACACACACACACACACACACACACACACACACACGCACACACGCACGCACTCACGCACACACACGCACACACGCACACACGCACACACAGCTGAGACTGCTTGAGACGCGGAGCGGGTAACTCTTCAAAAGCCGCGTTGCTGCATGCACATAATACATTGAACGGGACGCACAAGGAGGATGAGGAAGTGCGTAATCTGATTGATTCGTCTTTTGGTAGTTGCGATCAGTACGTATGCTATTGTGTTTCAATGCGAACAATTTTTCGAGAGCAATTTAACTTAACGAGGTTGGTTTTTTTAAGCCTCGACCGTCTCTAATCGCCGCTACCATCCATCATTATCACTATCTACACTATCCACCGATACCACTGTCACATTTGTCTTCTACAAGAACCACGTGTGATCATTACGCGTTTTTAATACGTCACTTTAGCATATGTGCATCTTCCCAAACGAAAAGAACAGAACCAGAAACGCTAGCAAATTGTATGGACATTGTACTCCTGACAGTGATCAAGCCGCGCTGAAACTCGTGGGTGGCAGACGCCATACCACCAATCACCTGGTTTGAAGACAACGCTTATGAACGCGGATGTAAGCGTCCAGACATTCTAACTCATATCGGATGATGGCAGTGTGTTTGAGAAGAAACTCGTGACGCCCAGTCTGTATGACGATGTTTGGCAGCCAGCCAAATCCTACACCCATTTGAAGATACTTATGGTCGATGTTAATGACTGAATAGATTGCATTACACTGATAAAAAGTTTAACGGCGGTCACTGTGTGCATATGAACCAGTTGAGGCATTTGCGAACAGCTGATTCGACATGCTATCTGTTCGAAACCGCGGTTCTACAAGGTAAGCATTCTGATAATGACTTAAAGGAAAATATCAAAGTTAGCTTTGTTTTGTGTATCGAGTCTGCACCGTTGGCCCGTCTCTTGAGCCAGCGGCGTTTGCCTGACCAGCAGTTAGTGTCTCGGGCCAGCAGCGATGGTCAGTGTCTCGAACCAGCGGCGTTGATGAGTGTTTCGAGCCAGTTGCGTTAGTTAGTGTTTCTGACCAGCAGCTTTAGTCAGTCTCTCGAGCCAGCAGCCCCGGTCGGCCTCTCGAGCCAGCAGCCCCGGCCAGTCTCTCGAGCCAGCAGCTCCGGTCAGCCTCTCCAGCCAGCAGCCCCCGTCAGCCTCTCCAGCCAGCAGCCCCGGTCAGCCTCTCAAGCCGGCAGCTCCGGTCAGCCTCTCCAGCCAGCAGCTCCGGTCAGCCTCTCCAGCCAGCAGCCCCGGTCAGCCTCTCCAGCCAGCAGCCCCGGTCAGCCTCTCCAGCCAGCAGCTCCGGTCAGCCTCTCCAGCCAGCAGCCCCGGTCAGCCTCTCCAGGCAGCAGCCCCGGTCAGCCTCTCCAGCCAGCAGCGCCGGTCGGAGCCCGGTTGTTTGCGCCAGGTTGGCCGCGGCCAGCGGACGGGGTGGGAGGCGGAAGCCTTTCATCACAGCGCCCATTCACGGGGAACTGACGGGCGACGGTGGCTTTGTGTGTCCGGCTATGGTTTGGCCTCGGCCTCTGATGTGCTGTAATTCCGCCATACCTGTGCATCAGGAAACGCAAGGCTGTATTTGTTGGTTTCTTTGTGATGTTCTGTCCTGCGAATGTTCAGTATTCCGCAGTTTACAGATGTACGTGGATAATGGGGTGCGACACTACCGCTTCCGTTGGCTTTATGGTCTTCCATTGCAGTCAGCCGTACGCAAAAGCATAATTTGCTGTCTTTAAATGGCGCATTGCTGTTCAGTGATCATACCACTTTGTTTGGTAGCTAAGACTGTTCCTATCTATCAAAATCATGCGCGCTTTGTCTGCACAGATATCAGGACGAACACAATATGTCCAAAGAAATACGTAACGCAATTAACCCCTCACAGAATGACGTCTTTCCTCTGGGTTCATCACGGCCAGTGCCTATCTGCATACCCACCTAGCACTGACAGTGTCAGCTCCTTGAGACAGCGGCGGAAACGCCCAGCTGATCGGCTTTCCTGGTGCCGCCGGCATTATACCGAGCCCAATTACCATACACCCGGGGTCGGGTGCCGGGCGCACGCGCTGATTACCTGAATAACGTAATTGTCGGCCTCCGCGCCCTGGGGACAGCAGGCGGACGGCCAGCCTCCTCCCAGCCGTCACCGTCGCAGCAGGGCCGACACGAGACGGCCGACAGCGGACAGCACCGCGCGGCCGCTCAGCATCACACAGCTGAGGGGATCGCCGAGCTTACCCGGAGCGCCCGATTAAACAGCATCACACAGCCTAACAGGATCACACCTCTGGCAGCTTCACATAGTAAAGCAGCACACACGTGAGCAAGGTCACACAGATTAGCATCGGCACGCACGATCGCACCACCACACTGTTCACACGACTTACAACACGCAGCACAGAGGTGAAATCGAATCACACCGTTGGCACATAGCCTTGCGTTGACATGCATGGATCCTACACCAATATGAGCAGCTCACAAATCCGAAACACCACCGCATTATACACCAGTCGTTACACACCTTATTACATCAAGGCGCTGCTAAACACAAACACGGGCAAACGAGTCGACAAACAGCTCGAGAGCCGCCCCAGCCCCTCTCCCCCCCCCCCCCCCTGATAACAGAGCGTCTGACGGATCCCACTGACGGCTCTCTCCGACCTGTTGTACTCTGATGACTGGCATTAAGCATGGAAATTGGGGAGTTCACTGGCGAATAAATTGGGGGCAATTATCCGTCGTTGGCGTAAAGGTTGCCGCTGGCACACGTGCCGTCTGGTCGGAGTCATTTCCAAGCGCTCCGTTTCGATATCGTCGCTTCAGTCTTTTCAGTGCAGTAATGCCTCAAGCAGGCATCAAACTCAGACGAAGGGCACAACCAGGACCCACAGAAGAAAGTGACGAGTTAAGTGCAGCGATTTAACACAAAAACCCTCAAGTGGGATTGCGTGAGATGTGTTGCCTGTGCATGCTTTTAACATCATTGCCACACCGCGTTCCTGTCATTGTACACGCGCAGACACCATGGAGCATTCGTGTACTTAAATGGGCCGGAGGCGCTATACCCTTTCTCAATGCAATGGTGCCCTTTACATTGGAAAGTGGAGGGGTTCGTTTAAGGCCAAGAGTCTTCGTGCGTTTTGGTAGGCTTAGATACACGCATTGTAATTACACTGTCCGGAACGGATTCGTGACATCACGAGTAATTTATTTCCTTTAACAAAACGAGCCTCAGCTCGCAACAAAGACACTTCTAGCCTGAATAAAAGAACATGAGCAGCCCTCAGCAAAAACTGTGAGAAAAGGTTTGCGCAAGTACACAGGGGCTCGGTAAGTTTTGAGACGTTCTCGGAAGTAAAGCTAGGGCTCCTTGTTGGAAAACAATGCGGCAAAATGAACTAATGCAACATGGGTTGAGAGAAGTGATTCATTAAAAATATTAGATTCGTTCACACTCACGTTACCTTTCCGTCATCGGAACTTCTTGCAGTCGCTGTGGCCACCTTGATGAGATCCGCCTTCGCCCCGGGCCCAATCCTGGAAACGCAGCTGTCATTGGTGTTACCTCGTTACAGCTGTGCGGACTGCCTCGTGCTGTTGTCGTTTGGACGAAATCGTCACATTGTCTTGTCATTCCTGCAGCCTTTCTTGTGCTCCTCAGCAGCGTGTTCAGGTGCCAGCACAGCGGGCGCACGCGCATCGGCAGCCGCGTAGACCACCGAGCCGTCACCAGGAGACAACTGTGATAAGAGTTTGAGACCCCGCCTGCCAGCGGCGGTGACAGCGGTGGATGCGGTCTGAGGCCTGCCTGCCAGCGTGCTTTAACAATAGTGGCGTGGCAGCGGGAGAAGGCAAGAGAAAGACGGACACCTGACCAGCAGGTTTTGTCACAGAGTACCGTTCGCCTTCCCAGAGAGCTCGATCTGCGCTTCAGATCAAACGGCGGCCTCCGAACGACAGCGGGCATCGGCTTTAGACAGGTTACGTGGCTACCAGCGTGCTGTTTCGACCGCGCCCGTACAGCCGACTTGTCAGCACCGTCTTCACTGCAAAGCAGTCTTCATCGGCGCGCACCAAACGTGTCGGACCTCACGCGTGCAGCCGCGCTCCCGAGATTCAGTCCTCCGTGGATACGCAGGCAGTGACTGATGCGTGACCCGCCAGCCGTTCCAGTCCAGTCACGTGTCAGGGCTTGCGGACGCAGTGTCGTCCTGTTCAGCCGCCTTTAGGCTGCGGCCGACCACTCGACGCCGCCACCCGGCCGCTGCAGTGGGCCCGCTTCTCAAGGCCGACCACATTGCCGGCGATTACATGGCCGAACCTCTTCTGAATGACATCGGCGTCTGTTCATGATGGGATCAAATCTCGTTCTCTAGATAACAGGAGTGCATTGCCGTCTTTTATCGCTGTTAATTGCATCTTAAATTGTGATTGCTGGCAGTGGAAGCTGCATTTGGATTTCGGATTACTTTGGAGGTAGATGTTCTGTCAAGGCACATGTGCAGTGCAGACAGAAAGAACAGTGCAGCTCATTGCATGCTTGGGATGTTTGCCAGATGAAGCAGGCTAATCAGGTAAAGTGCATACTGTTGTCTACGTGATGTTGCACGTATTGCGAGTCGATAAAGACCTAGCAGCGCTCACGCCAGCGCAAGTGACGCGTGATAGCTGGGGCAGAGAATGCACGAGACGGCGATTTGCTGCAACACGCGCTGCAGCTGATCGCCGCGGAGACGACACGCTGTCGAATCGACGCCGGCTCGGTAAATCGTGATGCGATCACAGATAGGTTGCAGGATAGGACTACGCTGCCACCGACGGGACAGACGGCTGGCTGATCAAATCCCGATCCAGTGCGCCCGACAGCCCATTGATTAAGGCCGACACTGATGGAGTAGATGTGCTCACGTCGTCCTGTTGCTTCGGTTATATCTCCAGGAAACGTCACCTGAGTCGACCGGTTGTCGGCCATCCGAGAGGACAATCAGCTCAAACACAATTGTGTCCGTTCCTCGCGAAAGCCTGATTGCCGACCGCCGTACAAGTGTAGATAAATGCCTAATTGTCCGAAGCGTCTCGAGAAAAAACTTAATCGTGCTTCGATAATGCCTGTTGCCGTCCACAGTTACGTCTCAGTTATGTTTGGCCATTGCAAAAGACTGAATAAATGAGGTTTGCTTCCATAATTCGGCATGCTTAGACTTAAAATACCGTTTGGAACACATGCTTGTAACGTCTTCATCAACTCATCTACCCTTGAACGAGCTGTATCCACATATCTTTCCACGTCGGTTGGCTAAATCGGTCCACGCGTAGAATTTTAACGAGCCGATGAGCAACACGGCACGCCTAATAAAACGTCAACTGTGACGCTTATCCGTCGTGTTTGTGTGTGCCGCGGCAATAACACGCTGTTGTCTTTGATAAGGAATGGTGGACACCTGACGTTGCCCGGGACGTCAGCTGACTGGAAGACCACTTCAGGGGGGGGGGGGGTCAAGAGGAGTGGGAGCGTGAGCGTTACCCTTTCGATCCCGCTTTTCTCTTCCCTTCCTTTTTACCTGCTTCCCATTTCCTGTTTCCCGTCTCTATCATAAGTGCTCTGACTTGAGGCAGCCATTCGGATGGCCTGGATCGGCGGTGCGGTGTGGCTGATGGGCACTCCGATGGTGTCGTGAGGCTGATGGGTACTCCGATGGTGTGGTGGCCACTCCTCGATCGGATGACGTCACTTGGCCTCTGCTGCGTCTAAAAGAACGCAGGTGCACAGGGCATAGTATGCAAGAAGACCAGGAGCGATGAGTCATTAAGTGTCAGGAAGGGGAGGTTCAATAAACGCCAGTCATGAGGAAGAGGTTCATGTTGTGGGGAACAGCAACTAATCCAATGCACGCTCTCCACAGGTCCATGATGAGGCACCTTGTTCCCTGACTGCGTCACCGGGTTTTTGCTCTCAGCACCAGCTGAGCAAACCATGAATAATCTCCGAGGGGTGAACTATCGGTGGGGGCGAGTATCACACTCCACCTCTGTTCGGAAGAAACTGACGCCGACACGGCTAACGGGCAAAACACGAATCGATAAAGGCCTGATTGGGTGTAGCCAGACGCGGACAAAAAGTGGGAGGAGAGAGAGGTAGGGGGCCAGCTCGGCATAACGATATGCGGTTTAATCAAACTGCTTTGCATGTGACTGTTACCAACGGAAGTGTTAATCGGCAAGAAACAAAGGCTCCCATGTGGGAATGATTACCGTTGTGCACATAGATATGCTAAAGCCACGCCGTCTTTCTGTTTGAACAAGACATTGTGCGTGGAATGTGGAAGCATCAAACATTTTCCGCTGCAAATCTATCGTCCCAAAACGCCCAGTTCTGTCGCCACTCAGAACGAGAGGTTAAGGATTGCTGATCACCAATGTCAGTCGGGACGCGTCGGCCGGTCATTTATGGAATGTCCGAGACCCTCACCTGGCTGCCAAGCTCACGAGTCAGATTCTCCGTCAATCACGCTGCTTCCAGCCGAGCTCGCACAATTACATTAAGTATCACGGCTTTGCTTCAGGTCTTGGTCGACGGTAGAAGGTTAGGTGATTGTTCGCTCAGGCCGCTCGCAAAGCTGGTACTCACATAGAGAACACCACGGCTCTCAAGACCCTGAAAGGCATGCAGAATCATAGACGTGTGCGTCAAGTGAGCGTAAAAATTACGACACACTAAATCACCGGCTGTGGCGCCATCTGAGTGCCTCACATCGCGCTCTGACGGTCTGATCTATGGCCGTGGAAGACCTGTAAATCCCACTTGGCAGCGCTGGAGGGCGAGCGGTGCTGTCATAACGCTCACCGCCGCTCTGTCTGGCGCTCAAAATACAGGAGGTCTTAACAGGCTCTGTGGTCAACGTTTGAAAGCCGGCGTTGGCAGTGTAGACTCCAGGAACATAGAAGTGAAGTGGCTCGTACCGCAGCACGGCGACCTGAGGGCACGGATGCACGACGCTCCCCAAACAGCTATACCAAGAACATGGCGAATATTTGAAAGGGTTCGAAATAAACTGAACTCTGGCATGCAAGCAATGTGCGTAGTTCCTCGCCAATAATCCGATCTTTTGAGGGTACACGTCTGCTTCGGCAACAGCTGAGTTAGTATCCGCAACTTGACCGGCCATCTGGCGTGCACACTTCCGTCAAGCTAAGAGCGAACGCGTGTAGGCCGGAGGGCCGGACTATATATTGCAGCAAGTGGTGAAGGCACGCCTTTAAGCTTTGTCGCCTAAGAAAGGTAACGCCTACTGGAAGCATGGGCGTTTGCTGCATACGTAATCGAGGTGGGCGGGGGGGGGGGAGGGGGGCCTGGACAGCCCAGACAGATTCCGGCGACCGTTTAAAAATATGATCACCTCTATCACAGCCTGACGACCTGAAACCGTGCACACGATTCCGAATAGCGTACGTTTTTCAGATCGTAGCAGTAGACGTCCCTCGGTTATGCGACCACAGCCGCGCACCTTTTGTGGTTTTCAGGCGCGTGACGGTCTGCCCTTGGTGGCCGGGCAGGGGTCCACCCGGCACCAAAATCCACTCGGCACCAAAAGCAAACATTCACGACTGGTAAGGAAAGGCGCAGGCTTCTGAGAAAGACACCGCCAGCTCACGCTGACATCGGAGGCAGAGTTAGGTCTGTCAGAAGATAAATGCAGATGTGTGAAACGATCAGGCTAATGTTTTTGGTACTTATCACTCCTACTTTAAAACACCGGCATTACTGAAATATGTAAGGAGTGCTGCTCATTCGAGATGAAAACTAAGGGAGGTAAAGCAGAGAGCTGCAATACTAGGTGCTTACTTAATCTTTTTTCATCCCCACAGAAGCTGATTACCTCTTTTTACACGGCTCGTACAAGGCGACAATCACCTTAGAAAAGGAACTGTTTCGAAGAGAAACAGCCAGTCGCCAGGGCAAAGCCAAGGCATCCTCACTGAAGGTCAATCGGATCCTTTACAGACGCCTGCTTCCCCCTCCGCAAACCCCCAATTCAGGTGTAAGTTACGAGCTGATGAAGTATATACTCGCGTGTCGATTTCGTCACGAGGCGTGAGCGTAATGAGGCCAATTTGGGCCGGGTCCGGGCCGGCGGCCGCCTCCAGTCTGCCCCCGGTCGGCAGGTGAGCAAGAGATCACAATCAGGGCGAATAAGCGCCGCGCGAAAAACGCAGCAATCAGGCCCGCTGGTGGTCATAGGATGGCTCAAATGGGTTTGCGATCTGATAAGCGGTCTCAGATCACTGTAACGCTCAGAAGTGGGTGATTACATGGGCGAAGGAATGAAGACGGCCTGGGGGCGGAGTCGTGTAAGGGTGCACAAAATGTAATTGTGGCAGTGCAGTGTCGGGTATCAAACTCGCTCCCATTAAAAGATAAATACCTGCTTGACGGTTGTCCTTTAGACAGGTCTTACCAGCTCCGCAATAATTCTGCTTGCTTCTTTAAGTCACCTCAACCACAAACAGGCTTTCGCTTGGCGAAATATTGATCATTGATCCATGCAACTTATAATGCATGCGCACATTTAGCATTTTACAGTACCACAATGATCATTTCGGAAAATTGAGCGTGTACATCATATGACAATGACAGGCCTGCAATCAAATTATAATCACAGGAACACATTTCAGATGACAAGAGCGCATGATTATTATTATCAGTTCTCTGGTATCATTTCAGGTAACCGTACGCGGATACCCCATAATGACTCGATGAAGCTTTTCAGCTGAGCGATCGTTCCGCTTATACAATTTGTCAAAATACAACAATTTTACCAAAACAATTTTACCAAAATACCAGCCCAACACAAACCCCAAAATTGAGCCGGAACAAACAACTGTCCACAGCATAATTAGTATCTCAACGTATCCGTGTGGCTGTTAGTGATTTCAATTTAGGGAGCCCGAATATGACAGTTAAATGATGTCACATGCTAACTGTAATTCTTACCGAAGTCCCATGAAAAGATGAGGAACCAAGGTCAAAACATCGGGATCGGATGAAATGGCGGAAGTGAACTGGATATTCTCTGAAACTGGATGTTGGATACTCTCTGAGACAAGATGCTGGATACCCCCTGAAACTAAATTCTGGATGCTTACTTAACCTAGGTATTGGAAGCTCTCTGAAACTGGATACTAGATGCTCTTTGAAAATGCATGCTGGATACTCACTGGAACTGGATACTCATTGGATCTCTGAAACTGGATATTGGATACTCATTGGGTACTCTGAAACTGGATGCTGAATACCCATTGGATACTCTGAAACTGGATACTGGATACTCATTGGATGCTCCGAAACTGGATACTGGAAACTTATTGGATACTTTGAAACTGGATGGTGGATATTCCCTGAAACCAGGGAGTACTAGATAGTCTCGTCAACATATGCGTCGAAGAGCAATAACAGAATCAGTACTTTTTTTCATTTTTGAGATGTAAAATTCAAAACTAAGAAACAGACGTGCACTGGTATATATGCTGACAAGTTTTAACACTCAAAAGCCCGCAAAGACCAGTCCGTTGCTCATCAAAAAGCACATCGGCTGTTGCCGTATCAGATGCAGCAGCTAGGCAGGATAAAACTTGGGTCACTGTGTCGTTGGACTATGAGTGGAAACATATAATTAGACCGCCGGTTAGGGACACACTCGGCGAAACGACATGCGGCGAGGGTAAGATGACCTCACGAACATTGAACAACCAGCATCAAAAAGATTCGGTGCATCGGCGCAGTTGGACAAATGTGAGGGGGACGTGGAGCTCCCTTCACTTTTTTCTTGAATGAGCGACTGCGCAGCATCCGATTATCATTCAGTGATGAGAGCACAACATCCGTCATCATTCAATACCGAGGTCATAACATCCGCCATCACCTGTCAAGGCAAACGGGTCGGAGAGACATGCTTCCTGAGCAGGGAGACGCCAAAGCGCATGCGCCATCGCGGCATCTAAGTTCGCGCTTTCCGCAATGTCTGACCCGATCCTAATCAAGCGTGTCTGTGCAGGGGGCGTCACATGAAAAGCATCCGGGTGGATCTAAACCGCGTGATATCATCCTTAGGAGTGACTTCGTCCGCGTGGCGCTAAAAACAGTGGCATGAACGATATGGCCGTACAGCTGGTTGGTAGTTCACAGCCAAAACAAAGGCATGTACATTAGGACAATGAGACAATAGGATTAGAAATACGCTGTTAATCAGGCATGATACCCGGTTTGGGCGTGGCGAATTCCTGGGGGGATCCGTAGCGGCAGATCTTTGTCGGGCTCGTTAATGTCCCGTCCATGGAATGTCACGGCCATCATGGAATAATCTCTTTCGGGTGAGGATCCTCCTGTTAGATGGTATCGGATTTCAGCAATAAAAGATTATGTCGCAACTAGTTGCGTATTAAGCAGAGGTACAAAATTTCAGCGCCAGGAAAAGCGCGGTCGGCGCTAAAGCGGGCCAAATGAAATAGGATGGCGCACTGAAACGGATGCAAAATTCCGTCAGGCCAGGGAAGTTTGAAAATTTCATCTGAAATGCGACCCGTGGCTTCCAGATCACGAAGTACACATTCTAAAGACAAATCGCCACTATACTGCGTCTGATGAGTTCCAAGCGTATATCTATCATGGACTTTTGCCACGAGCAGCTTAGCGTGGGCTGAGTTGATACGTCATCGGTCATCAACCTCTGGTCACAGCCAGGTGCCTGTCATCCGTTTGCCAGTGTATGAAGGGATCCGGGTGCTAACATATGACGTCACCGGAGTATTTCATGCAGACGTAGGGTTAACAAACACACAAGTGGCCGTCTCAGCCCTCACCCCGCGATGGGGGAGGGGGTGGGCGGGTAGGGGTGGGGGTGGGGGCTGGAAAGTCCCTGAGGCTGTTTTTGCATAACTTGCTAACGATTGAATATATTTTTATTTTTATGACCTGAACTTATGAGATGATCGTGATTACTCTCGCCAATTTTTCAGTATTTCCGAAAGGTTTACGACGTTTTACCTATTTGTGAAGGTTCTGTCAGCCAGTTGTCTCGCTAGATCTACAGCGCAGTTCACCTGACAATCAGCCATGTTACCTGTTCATTTCAGAAATCTAATAAATCGCAGCGCAGCCTGCTACGGCGCCCCTTCAACTAAAGGCGCTCTAATGTTCACGGTTTCCATGGTATTGGTGAATCTTCATTGGTGACGCTTAAGGTATTTCATATTGTTTGGAATTTTTAACTGTTTCGAGCTGTGGAATCACCTGTGCCAAGCTACTTTTGCTATACAACAGTAACCATGTTTGTGTTAGAGCTGTTTCATTTACCGGAAACATCAGCTATCCCTTTTTAACACAGGTCAGTGCGTATGACTCCGAGGTGGTCACCATGTTTGCATGATGGTCAAATGTCGTTCAAGGTCTGTCTAAATACCGGGATCTGGCACCATCCCGACGCATATCATGTGTTCAAAATTCTGACAAAATGCATACAAAGTTAGGTAAATTTTAATGATCTGACCATTTCGGAGAAGCCAGCGAAACAGCCGAGGGGGCGAGGCGAAGTCAGCTGCCCGTCCCCTCCCCCACCTGCACGGAATAATGTAAAGTAATCTTGTTCGATTGGAAATCAAGCATACGTCACCAACACAACCAATCAAACTAAGTTGAAATCAAAAGTTAAAATCATAGAAACCAGATGACTCGACGCGTTCAGCGGCAAGTCCCGATGGCATGACGCGTTCAGCTGCAGCTCCCGATGGTATGACGCGTTCAGCCGCAAGGCCCGACGGCATAATGCGTTCAACTGCAGTTCATGCTCAACTGCAGGATCCGATAGCATGGCGCGTTCAGCTGCAGGTCCGATGGTATGACGCGTTCGGCAGCAGCAGGTCCCGATGGCATGACGCGTTCAGTTGCAGGTCCCGATGGCATGACGCATTCAGCTGTAGGTTCCAATGGCTGACCGATTCCTATCAGAAACACACCGCATGCACCTACGATCCTCGCTTAGACTTTTGGATTTATATGCCTAAGAATTGCGTAACTTCAGCCTCTTTAAAACGTTTTTTTCAACAATGCGTTGGAGTGCTATTTGAAGGATGACGCTCAGTATGTGTGCCAAATTGTTTGTTATTGAAATGTTGACTAAAAACGAGGGAGTTGAAGTACATCTCCCTCCTCCGTGCCGTGGGGTGCTTGTTCATTACGCTCAGCACGTGAGAGAGTCAAGTCGCATGAACGCTGTCATCCTTCCGAGAATGGGTTCGACGAGAACAAACTAAGCGTGACAGCGCAGACGAGATATTGTTTCACGTCCCAGTTTGCAGATATGCAGATCACGGTCTGCAACTGTCGAGCGTGAGATGGGAACGCGAGCGTCGCCAGCCGTCATAACAAACACGCCACATATCCGCGGTCTGCGATAACGCTGCTCTCATGCAGACAGAACCGCAAGATCGCGCAGCGGGCTTCGTCTCTTGCACAGTAAACCATCTTAAGCGTGCGTTGAGCTGGGGGATGGCACCGGATGACATGGCTGCACGCAGCACATGGTTTGAACGAACACGTGAGTTACAGGGAGAGACTCACGTTCCAGGCCAGGGGCGTACTTTCGCAAAATGAGTTGGGCAGAGCTGGACCGTGAAAAATGATGCAGCGTACCACTCATATAGGCAAAAACGGGCTTCTACTCCGGCTTTCGTTCGCCTTTTTCCCAAAGTTGAACGGAGTCCAAGTTGGGGGGGGGGGGGGGGGATGGGCTGGAGCGCCCTAACTGAATAGGAAACTACACCCCTGTTCCAAGTCGAATTTAACTACACATGCACGCATATCTAAAAGAAACCAGATTTGGGGCGCAACGTCAGATGTTTCAAGTTCTTCCAAAACAGCTTAGCTTAACAGTTGTGGTGCCAATGTCCACAAATTGTCAATTGTCACATTGTCCACATTGTCACTGAGAATTGTCGCGATGTCCACGGCTTTGGGTGCCTCGTCCATCATTATCAAAAGTATGCTATGCTCAACAAGACACATTGTGAGCTAAAGGAATTCTGATTATGGCAACAACGAATCTTGAATATATCAGGAGGTACTGGCTAAACGCCATTCTTAAACAAGCATAGGGATATTGACGAAACTCAACGTGAGCAAAAAACGTTTTAGTTTTGGGCTTCGCTATCATAACCGATCCTTGCGTAATAATGTTGTTTAAGAAGTCTCTCCCGGTATGCTGAAGATTCAGTATTGTCAGAATAAAAGTCCCAAACGTACAATGCCGACAAACCAGGATCTTAAGGCCTTCCTTGCCAAAATAAAGTACATCATCATCTTCTTTTGGTTGTTTGCCCATGCACATGAATCATTCATGTAAAAGGATTTTGTACTAAGCATATGTTGCCACAAATCTTATGAGGGCCTGTAACTCTTTACTTCGTTAAGACGTCGCTGCTCCAAGCATTCCAATCCAGTACAACTTAACGACGTTTGGCACATGAGAAACACGCTAGTGGCGTTCAGCCAGTGCCGCCATCACATTCCCCGTGTATCACTGGGCATAGTTGAGCATGCTTGCTCGTTCTAGTACTAGTCACTCCTGAGTAATTTGCCGTAGAATGTTTCTGTGACAGCCCCCAAATGTGGTGCTCTCCTTTAACACACACCCGGGCAGCCAGTTGAATACCCTTCGCACGTGTGGGTTGGTGGGTTAATTTGACCCCCCTAAGATTTCGGAAACTAGAGTAGCTAGAGATACTAAATTCACGGAGTAGGTTGACCGGTAGGTAAACATCACCTATATCAAAATTTGAGGTTCTTTGGTCATGACCTTGGGTTTAAATAAAGTCAGATGAGGTTAAACTCCAGATTGGTGTTCCAAGGTGCCCGCAGACCTCTCCACACAACCGCTATGAACACAAATACCTGTTTTAAGACACAATTCAATGGTTTTCATTCCAGATACATGACCTTGTTTGGCTTTTAAAAGGTCAAGATGACCAAAAGCAACTAGGAAATTGCTGTTATTTGATCACTCGAGAAAGCGTTAAGGATTACGTAAGGGGGTATGGCCCTAAAGATAAAGCGTTGGCCTAGAGCCTCTTAGGTCAGTGACCTAACCTGACCTTTAAAAGGTCGATGGAACATGCCTGTTGCGGTCCCTGTCGTTTATAAACTGACATTAGCACCAAAAAGTATCCCGTTAAGCAAGCTCTCTAGAAAAAAGCAAGGAGAAAGGCGCGGCGGTCTTGCCATCATACCTGACCTTAGGTCAATAGCGTTTATTGATATTATAAATCCAATTGGTATATTGCCTAAGAAAATAGCCCAGAGATGTATGGCTACATCTAACACTCTGCTGTCGCTTCATGTTGAACGATTCCCAAGAAACGGCCTTCGCTGACAGCCAAGGCTCGGCTTTGGTTTGTGACACCCAGGGCAACCATACGTCAGGGGCCTTACAAGATACATCCAATCTTTTTATACCAAAAGACCCGCCATCACATTTTCCGCCGCTAAGCAAAGTTTGGCGCGGCTACGCTGCGCCGTTCGGAAACCATTCTTGAAAAACCTTCGGGAAAGGGGGCAAAATGACTCCCACCCGAGCACGTCTCCACTGATGGTCGCTGCGGTAGGTTGCGGAGCTCGAGAGGATCGTATCTGGTCCATGCGCCGCCGGTGGGGTTCTTCTTTGTTTCCAGCGGACCGCGAGCTCTGTTTATCTCGTCTGCTGTCCCGTGTTGATCCGGCGCCGCGGCAGAAAGCGGGCCGCCCCGTGCCGCTGTTGTTGGAATCATTAGCGCTGCTTGCTCTGTCACCGATCCTCCTGGCTGTTTGTGTTTGTATCGGGGAGTGAGGTCTGACGACTCTGGAGCCGCTGCCAGAGGTGAACTGGGGCGCCGACCGTTCCATGAGCACTGGCGGCTGCGCGCTTTCTGGATAGTTGAACATCGTTTACAATTGTGCTGCCATTATTTCCAGATGCGAGTAAATAAATTCGACTTACGATTCGCAGTGTAAAACTGATAAATGTAATGCAGGGCGGCTCGCGCAGATCGCGCAATCCAGAACCCGAACTGGTGAAAAACGCTGACATGGAGGAATTCTGGGGAAGGGTGCCGGAGGGAGGGGAAGGGAGGGGGCAGCTGCCATCTCTTCAGAACCTGAGCCGGTATGAAAACAAGCCACGCCAGTTGGGAAAACAACCCAACCCTGCCTCGGCCGCAAGATCGATTAGATTTGACTATTGGTTTCCGGTCTGCTTCCGCCATCAGGCTCAGTTGTGTTTGCATTAAATCTAGCAAGGAAATCTGGTGATATGATTCCAACGATATTCGCTAGCATCCAGTGGCATACAGCTGTCATAGATAAATACTGCATTTAAACTGCGTGGGGGACTTGTCCTTTAAAAGACAATGCTGATCAACGTGTTTTCAAAGAATATCCTTGGGGAAACAAGAACGAGATCTTAAGTGGCCTTTGGGTGTTATAGCGGTCCCCACTCTAGCTTAGCCTGAATGGAGGCCTCGAGCGGCATCAGCAGCATCCACGCGTGGGCTTTCCTCTCCAGTCTCACATGTTGCGGACTTGTAACGTTGCGTGTCCCAGGCTCTGCCGCTGAAATGGGGAGGCGCGCAAGGCTGCAACGTGCTTTGTTGGGTTCTGGTCCTCCAGCCTTCCAAGCTGGCATTTATCGCGATGATTTGTTGTTTTGGTGAATCAATGGTAATCTTTGTATAGATTGCAGCCATACGTCTTAACGACTACAGATTGTTTGACATCGTGAGCTTCTGGTGAGCGAATATTCCAAAAAAAAGACATTTACCATTGCACTAAATTCCTTTGCCAGCAAATCTGCACGAATGATCTTGGGAAGCGTTCTATCAAGACGTAACAAAAAATTTGTATCCAAGAAACGAGCATTCGACCATGCCAAACGGTTCAAAAATCAGCATATGCGCTCTGATTTATGCGACGTTGCTTCGCTCTATTCTTTAGTTTAGGCCTCCAGCTGCTTTATCTCGAACCTTTTCACAAACATAGCTTATTATTGCAACTTACCTTCTTTCATCCTGTCCCCCTTCTCTTCTTTCCCTTTGTCACAATTAATTAATATCATATTTGTTCGTGCATAGCGACCGCTAACAGAATAGCAGCATGCGCACATGCGCATTAAATGTACCTGACGGCACAAGCAAATATGAGAACAAGCGTGCCGAAATTGCTACTCCTAACCAGATTGTTTACACGATACACAGGATCTCAAAGCTTTGAAGATTTTCTACGATGCAGTCATCCGGTGATAAGGAAACATTCAATTCAGCATATTCATCAGCTTTCGGATTGGGCCTCGCGCGATCCACACTAGTGCAAACAGCTGTTGCTTGAAACAGCACATGCCAAAGACAGCTGGCCACCGTTCTGTGTGAATCGGGTCTGACGCTCGTGACAAAACGCCGCAGCCTTCCCGCGCGGGACCCTGTCGGACCGCTGACGGGTGGGGCCTAGCTGCTCCCCGGCCATGTGCTGGGTAGCGTGCCATGGCCCGTATAGATTCGATCCCGGTGCTGTCGACAGCTGATCCTGTTTTGTTCAGCATTGCGTGACGCTCACTCGAACCCCCCAACAAAAAGTGTGGATAAGTGACGTCTCATTAGCATATTCCAGCAGGCAATCCGACAGAACGCCCGGGCTGGCAGGGCGCGCTGTTTTCCGGGACGCGTGATAGGACCCTACCAAGCCGGCCTCACCCACGTTGCTTTCAAAATCCAGACATGAGCGTAGTTGGATCTGAAGTCCTCGGATTAAGAATGACACCTCACACCGCCCTTCACGCGCAATCAAACGAATCGCCTGCCTGTTTGGGGCGGATCCGGCGCGCTTCCGGAGTCAGCTGGCGCCTTCCGGGGCCTTGATGTAAGCGTGGTGTTGGCGGGAAACTGTGGGTGGTCATGTGAACGTTGCCGACCACAGAACTACCGCAAGGGAAACAACAGCCAATTGCCGTCCGTTGGGCGTATTCAAATATGTGGGCTGTTTTCGTTTGCTACATGTACTTTTCTCACGCTTAATGAACGACGGATTTAATAATAAATTATGGTAGGCATCAAGGCTGGATGTCGGTTTCCTAATGCCATCCTTAAAGATTATGAGCGCATCGCAATATTGGTCGCCTCAATTCATAACTAATTCTACAGTTCGGATATCCATAGCATTTTGCAGTGTGAAATATCAAGCAGTTTGCAGTGGCCTGGACAAGGAAAGTTGGACAGACTTCACGCTTGGCCGACTGTATGCCTGATGGCGCAGATGAGCTAACAGATCAGCTGCATATAGCTTAAAACTCGTTTAAGCGTAATATATCAATGATCTTGGGATGCCTCTCTAAGCATGCGGCGTCAGTCTGTGACAATCAGGTGCCTTTACTCGCTTGATAAGGATATTCGAATGCTTAGAGAATAAGACGGATGGCGGCTTGGACAATGGGAGAGGCTGCGATCCGACAGGTGCGAACACCGGGGCGGTGCGGCCGAATGGCCGGTGAGTCAGGCCCGCTCCCTTGCGCTCCGCTCGCGCCACGCTCCAGCTGTGCTCGGCCACCGGAACAAGCCTACTTCCGGTTGTTTCATACGCCGCCGGACCCGCTGATGGCTTTATTACCGGGCGCTGTCTGTCTCAATCAGTCAGCAGCTGCGTGTGGTGTTAACCGCTGCTCATTTCAACGGGCAGATAGTATCACCATTCATCGCTTTCGGCCGAAGGTTATTGTGTAAAGCTCCTGCTGGGAACGATATCACCAAAGAAACTTATGCTGTAACTGGGCAGGTAGCTACGAAGTGCTGCTCTGCTGACTTGAACCTTCAATGTCAGCCTTTTTTAAGCAAGCGGGCAAATGTCACCAGAACAAGTCGTCCCACGGAAAGCAGTAGCCACTTAAAGTAGCCACTTAGTAGCCACTTAGCCACTAGCAGCCACTCATCCGTACCGTGGACTGAGGAATGCGCACACACAATTCGTCCAGAAAGCTGACCTCTCGTCTGGTGATGTTGAGTAAGGCTTAGCCACTTGCCCTCGGGACTATACGCCATTTCGCGTTTGGGAGCAGCTGCAGGTGGCGCCTCAGGACGGGCCCGGAGCTCGCTCTGACCAAGCCCTCGCAGCCGCCGGGATTACCGGCCGTCGTTACGGCCAGCTGACCGGCGGTCTCCAGGCTCAAGTGGCCAGGCATGTATCCGGGGGCGGCGCAGGCGACTGATGCGGCGCTGCCCAGACCCTGCGGCAGCGGGGACGGTCCGGCGCTGCTTAGCCCCTGCGGCAGCGGGGACGGGCCCCGAGCGCACTGACGACCCGGCGCTGCCCAGTCCCTGCGGTAGCGGAGACGGACCCCGAGTGTCCCGACTGACCCGGCGCTGTCCAGCCCCTGCGGCAGGGGAACAGCCGGCGCTGCCCAGCCGCTGCAGTAGCGGGGACGGTCCGGCACCGCCCAGCCCCTGCAACAGCGGGGACGGGCCCCGAGCGCACCGACGACCCGGCGCTGCCCAGCCCCTGCTGCCGCGGAGACGGACCCGAGCGCACCGACGACCCGGGGCCGCTTATCACCCTGCGGCAGCGGGGACGGGCCCCGAGCACACTGACTGATCCGACGCTGCCCAGCCCCTGCGGCAGCGGAGACGGACCCCGAGTGCCCCGCGGACCCGGCGCTGGCATGACGGACAGGTGGTGCTGCTGAACCAGGTGGCAGGGAGTCGGATCGCCAGCTGTATCCGATGCTTCGAGAGTCATGAGGGCAACTGCGGGAGGGGGGACTCATTTAAGGGCGACACACCGATAGTCGCTGTGGAGGGCATAATGAGCCAGCTTACCGGCCGTCCCGTAGCTTAGATAGCAGAGCGCCCGGCACATGGCGCTGTGTCACGGACAGTTTTGCCCGCATCTGTGGACTAGCTCTCAAGTGATTTTGTGTGGCGAGGGTCATCTCTCCGTTGCTCGTTTGCCTGTCTCTGGCCGGAACGTTATGGATCGAAACGCCGCCGTGATGAATTTACCGTACCGCACACGCGCCTGGAACAGGGACCATGCTGTGGCAACAAACTTCGGAGTTATTACAGCGTGGTGAACCAACTCCTGACAAAGAGGAACATACAGCTATAATGCATTTCGGGTTGTAATTGGATTTAACACAGCATATTTTGATTGCCTAGGACTTACAGAGAGATCTTCGCCACGATGGTGGCATCCAAGGCAGCTCTGAACACAGCCGATTACTCATTCATTTGTGAGATAGACACTGCAAGAAACACAGAGCTGGATATATCTATGATGTACTGGTGAATGCAGGGGTTTAGTTTCCTATTAAGTTGGGGAGGGGGCTGAAGGCCCCCTCCTCCCAACTTTGGGTAGGAGGTGGGCCAAATCTGGAAAGAAACCTGTTTGTGGGCGTATTTTGAGGGTTAGTTGGGTCATTTTCACTGTCCAGTCCCCAAACTCATTTTGTGAAACTACTCCAGGTGAGTGGAAGACCAGTGAAGTGAGCAACAGACGTGAGGTGGATGGCAAGGTTTGTTTTCGGACCTTAATTGGTGGGAAGTATCTTTCGATATGAAAACTGGTACATTGTCCGGCATGTAGAAATTTATTTAATTTTAAATGGTAGTCAGGATTCAGGTCGCGCAAAATTTGCTGCGTTAAACTGAAATAGAAAAGACTGATGTATGACAAATTGTAACCATAAAGATGCACTTTTAACGCGCGCCAGGGTGGCCGGTTGAATACCCTTCCCTTGGGTAGGGGAAGGTTGAACACCGTTTGAAAACTCTTCCCTCCTCTGGTCCACTTAACTCCACTGAGATATCGGCAACTAAGGTAGCTGGAGATAATGAGTTCACAGGGTAGATTGGCCTTTATGTGATCTCACTTGTGCCGAAATTTGAGGTTCCTGGGTCATGGCCTGAATTCAAAAAAGGTGAAACAAGGTCAAGCTCCAGATTGGTGTCGAAAATGTGCCCCCAGGCCTCATCGCACGACCCCTGTGAATCCAGACGCATGTTCTAAGCAAAACGTCAATTGTGCTTGTTCAAGGTCATTGGCCTTGTTTTTTAAAGATCGCGACGTCGTAAGGGGGCTTAAGTCGCGCACTTACAGTGGCTGAATATATGATAAGTAAAGGACAGTCTTTTCGTGAAGATGCATTTATTAGAAAATTAAAGTTCAATCGCAAGTTGGAACACGTTTCGTCTGTGTTGAAGAATACTGCGCACAAATGCCAAATCAAGCAAAGATATGTAACTTCTCCGGCAGAGTAGTGGCTCTGAAACGAGCCTTAGAAATCCACTGCTCAAGCAAGGCTGGCTTTGGACGGAAGTACATGAATCTTATGCCATATTGTATATGAGATGCGTTCATTATGCATTCATGGTATGAATATTAACAAAAAACCGCACCTGAATCGGATCTGTATCGTGTGTCGTTCACTTGCATCGGACCTGTTTCGTGCGTCGCTCAACTGCATCGTACGTGTATTGTCAACTGTTCACCTGTGTCATACCTGTATCGTGGATCGTGGATCGTGCATCGTTCACCTGAAAACTACTTAGACCGTTTACTTGAGAAAGGATCGAAGACGGACTGCTGAAAAGTTATCGCGGGCATGGAATGTGTGTCTTAGTCAAGCCTGTGGGACGAAAAAGGTCAAAAAGGAAGAGCCATTGAAAAATACATTAGGATCAGGAGAAAGTGCTTCAACTCCCCAGGTGCTTAAATCAAGATGACTTTTCGTTGGGCCAACTGAGCAAAAACGCATGGTGTACTTAGCTTTATTTAGTTAGCCTGTTAATTGAGTGATTCGTCCATAAAATTCAGCGTGATCAAATGCAGATTTGGCAAATTTCGAGAAACAAAGCCAGCATATTTTAGTTCTCCTTCTCGTAGTTTATGTTGACGGAGGCACGAGTATATGCTTTGAATTTGTTTTAACAAATCAATGCCGGGATCTAAAAGTTTAAGAGCCGCAAGCAAAAAAAAAAGTTTGAGGAATTCAAAGCATGATTTTGACAAAACAGCAGCTGACTACGCTTTCAAAAATTCGGCGTTAACGAAGTACTGGTGACATGCAGCCAATCGCGGAGCATTCTCGGAAGCTGCAAAACAGGAGGGTATCAAAAAGTAAATTGTGGCATACTATGCGAGTTGGCTGCAAGTTACCGTGAAGTTCAGTCCATGTGTTAGAGCAATAAAAAAATGGACTTTCAAAGTGGATATGCTACACAAGGGCAGGTTCGTCGAAGAATGTGCATATCTGAACGTCATGCCTGCCTGCTGGCTGAGTGACACACCTCCCGTTGGCGGGAGCAGCGACGCAGCGGACGCTGACCTGGAGTCGTGCTGGCTATGTGACACACCTCCCGTTGGCGGGAGTAGCGACCCAGCGGACACTGACCTGTCAGCACGGGCCGGGCAAAATTCAGTCAGCAGATGACGTATCCATTAATCTATGGTCGTTAAGATGAAGTCCCAATACCTGCTATAAAGGTACTATATTGCACTAAGGCTGCATTTTTTTCAAAACAATTTTGTTTAGGCACGCCACGATTTTAAGTCAGCTCTTCAATTATTTTTACACAATACGCATACGTTCCGTGCTAAAGTTAAGGGACATTGGTGAGAAACTGGAGGGGGCTGGCTTGATCTGTTACAAGTGTATGAAAGTTCCTTTCCCGTACGGTCTGTGTGTTTCTCAGCCTGTTCATTGCGTCAGAGCATCGCTCAAAGTACCTTCGCAGATCGCAAGTCACGAACTTTATCGGCACCTGACCGCCAGCGTCTAGAACAATGTGCTCTATTACCATTGAGAGTGCCCACACCGCGCCGGCGAGCATCGCTCATCTGACAGAGCCGCCTCACACCGCGCGCCGAGCATCGCACACCAATCAGCGGCTGTTAAGATCCGTGGCGGGGCCGTGATAGGCTCCGCCGTGACTCGGCAGCTTCGTCCGCCCGGTGGGAGCACGTGCACCTGCCACGTCGCGGTTTACACCGGCCCTGTCGGCATCACACGTGCCGGAACCCGCGGATCACCGCCGAGGGCCAGTGACGCTCAGCACGAGCGGGCACGTGAGACCGCGACGAGGCGGAGACCGCCGCGAGCGGGCACGCGAGACCGCCGCGAGCCGGAGACGGACCAGGGTCCTCCTCTCGATGCCGCTGGGAGGAGCTTGTCCTGACCGCCACCGTCGGCGCAAATCGCTGTGTCTGACTGAGCCAGTGCCTCTCCAGCCTTCGTGCATCGGTAGCGTTGTTGATCGAGGTACACACACAAAAACGCTGAAGGAGCACATCAGCTCTCTCGCTGCAGTTATGGACGGAGTGATGACGTCATCTCTGCGGCAAGCGACGGGCTTATGGGTTTGAAGACATTCAATGTACACATCGCAGCAGGACCTGAACCAGCATCATGTGTATCGCATACCTCAAATTGACTTACCGCTGGAAGCTATTCTAACTGTCCTTTTCAGGCTGATCTGTTTTTTGTAGTTTTGCCTGTGGTGAAATGTTATGTCTTGCAGAAAGACCAAATATCACGAATGTTGTCGTTCATCAGGCACTGGATGAACGCCAGGTAAGAGACAGGTAAACTACCCATGCAGTATCCCAAAAATGTGCGCGCATATGCCTCTACAGCATCTACGTTGCCGTCCCTTTATGTCTCTGAAAGGGGTCAACATTGCGACCGATATGTGACAGCCATGTGGGATCCTGTTTAAATGAAATGTTCGTCCTGACGTGCAAAGAAGCGACGCCCGAAGTTATTGCTTAGGGTGCTATTACTTTTAGTAGCTCACCATGTTATCTAAAATCAATACTGTGTAAGCTCCGATCTTGAGGACTGTCACCCACAGATGGCCTCTTACGTATCACCTCGAAGAATCTTTCGGGAAAAGTGAAAAAGCATCAAAACTCGTCAGGGCGTTAGATTTCGTTCCATGCAGTTGATCCATGAGCACGCCCGCATTGGTAACAGTGTACACATCTGCGCCGAGTTGAGGCCATCGCTCTCGTGACAAGGGCAGCTGATTTGAAGACCAGTGAATCAATCATGCGGGTGACAGCGTTTCACAAAATGCTTATCCGATGACAAGATTTTATGTCTAGATGGTTTATTGTTATTTTTAAGAATGCCTCGTGTGAATAATGCTAAACAGTGTCTCAGGCAGAACCTTAATGCCCCCTCCATTCTGTAGGGGATGGCATGAATGTTACAAAGCACAAACCATCCCCAGTATGCCTTCCTCGGGCTACATATCGGCATTGGTGGTGGTCTGTGGTAATCCCGGAACCCTCTTGGCCGGAAAATCATCGATGTATCGTTATTTTCATTTTCGGCTTGATTGATATTTCCCCATTTGTATTCTGGATTCGCGTTTGTTCTGTGTTTGACCGAGTGAATGTCAACCAAAGCGAATGACATCGCTAGCGAACTGCACTGAGACGTTCATTGCGCCCACGTCAGAAATGAGCGTTAGATTGGTTTCTGCATGATAGCATTTATATCATTCAAAATCAGTGTTGTTTGCGATTATCTCTAGCGTTCCTGGTATGTGCGCCAGCTGCGAAGGCCGCGATCCACATACCAATCTTTGCCAAAGCATGGAGGAGATGGAAGCGTGTAGAAGACTCCTCGCCACCTGGTAGAAGACTCCTGGTAGAAGCCACCCCTCCTCGGTGGCGGGATAAGCAGCCCTGCTCGCCTGTGAGCTCCGGTGCCGCGTCCATGACGTACTCCAACGCATGCCATCCAGCTTCAGCGCAGTTTCACTGAGCCTGTCGTGGCACCGGGCACACAGCGACACGCTAGCCACGAACATGACGTCATTGATTTCGGAAGGGGGTAGGATAATGGGACCATGACAAGCGCAAAAACACTCGTGCAGCGGTGAACAGCCGATGGCGGAAAACGCTTTACGCAGACACGACAATTTAGATGGCCGCTTTCTTTCAACACGCGAAGCGTTCGAAGCAGTTGGCTCCGTCTCGGGTAGCTCGAGTCGACGCCTGGCTTTGTTTAGTGGACATACATCAGCCACGTCGCCTGAGGTGACACAACACGCCGGCCGCCGTTACAGATGGGGACACTCGGCATGACGTCTTCCTCCCGCGGACGGATGGCACCGTAAAGAACAGCAGGACGCCGTGTCGCGGAACTCGTGTCGGCCCTGCCCGCAAGGCTGTGATTAGAGATCACTGATAATGAGACTGAGGCGGGGTTCCCATTGTCCGGGAAGTTATCGGCCGATATTTCAGCTTCCTGTCCGTAATCCCGTCGTGGTGGGACGGCTTCTTTGTGCGGATGACAGGGTTATGCTGTCGTTTCTGCCGTTCATAAAACAGTGCTGTAAAAGAAGGCGCCCTGAATTAATGCCAAGGTTAATTTGACCGTATTCCTGCCGTGCCGATTTAAGTGCGATTTGAGCCGTTCTCCCGCTCTGTTATTCTGCAAACGGTGATTCCCCGCCGTAGACCCACGTTTTTAACGTCATCGAGCTCAGAGTAAGACTTTCTCCCCTGCCCAAGTTCGTTTCTCCCCAACCTCACGTCGGACGCCATATGCAGCGACGCCTCGTGTTCGAACCGTTCCCGCTTGGGCCGGCGGCTCCCTGCGCTGGAGGGAGTCCGTTCTCTGCAGGCTGCGCCCACAAGCGGCGGCGGCGCTGACCGGGCTCGGCTTACTCGGGCCCATCTGCGGGAGCAAACACGCCAGTAAATCAGCCAGCTACTGGCGCTCTCCGCACCGCTGTCGTCGCCAGCCGCCCTGAATACTCGCCGGGTTGCCTCAGCGTCCCACTGCCCCCTCCCTTCCCCGAGGATTCGAGCTGCGCCCGCCGCCCCGAATACCCGCCGGGCTGCTTCAACGTCCCACTGCTCCCCTCCCCTTCCCGAGGCTTCGAGCTGCGCCCGCCGCCCCGAATACCTGCCGGATTGCCTCAGCGTCCCACTGCCCTCCCCCCCCCCCCCCTCTCTTCGGGGCTTCGAGCTGCGCCCGTCTGCACCGCGATCATCGTTGCAAACAGAAGCGATCAGAAGTTAAGACCTTCGACACTGGGATCCAGCAGGTGAACGCCCGCGTTTGTATTGCGTTTGACCCGAGCCGTTGCAAACAACATGGGGCATAACACAACGCGTAAACGATTATTCCCCAGGCGTTAATAGGCTTTACAACATACGCCTAGAAGTCCTCATCAAAATGGCCAGAATCCATCGCATTTGATCGCATCGTATTAGCAAGCAGTTCTAAGTTGTCTGATACCCATACATATTATGTGATAGGTATCATTGTCGCTGCGCGTGAGTTGCACCGCTATCGGGTAGTGCTCGCAAGGGACGCCTACATCTCACGAACGACAGCTGCCATCAATCAGGACAAAACGCATGCCTCCGTGCCGTATCGCACTACAAATGGCTATCTGCTGCGGCTACGTTACGGGGTCCATAATTTGTGGTCGCACAATAACTCGTCCTTATTGGCGATCCATCTGCATCAGCTGGGACGTTTGAGAGCTGAGCTGTCGGTGTCTGTGTGTGCGTGCGTCTGTCGCCGAAATAATATCCGGCAGTGCCGACGGGTACCGCGTCGGACCGTCACGCCGCACATTTTGATCGAGCCCGCTGCGCCGCGGGGGAGCGTCTGAAGGACACGCCGTCACTCGGGTGGCAGGGAAGCGGGAGATCCGGTGCTGCTCCAGCTGCAGCCGATGCTGGCGCCTGAGCACGCCCCTGGCAGCAGGCGGAGGGCTCGTTCCTGCTGCGTAGCAGTGTCTGTATTGGCACCGGATGCGTGCCGGACTCTGCCTGTCATGGCTCGACCGTTAACGGCAGAGAGACTTCAGCAATGTAATATTGCTCATATCGGTGACTCATGAAGCCACACAGATGCCAACAATGTGTCCCAGCGAGTCGTGATGCTGTGAGGCACTCAGAGCCAAACTGACTCACATACATTCTGTTATTAAGAGCAACAGATAACTGCGCCGCTGGGCAAAAGTAGAGCCCAAATGACATTAGGTCGCCATTTCACTCGGCGTTAACGCGGTTAGCGTGCGCGTGCGAGCCTGGACCGGCAGTCGGCCGGCGCCGGCTGCTGACAAAGGCCAGTCGGCGCCGCCGCAGCCGGCACACGCTCATCATGCGGCGCCATCCCCAACAGGCTGCGGCCTTGGGGCCGACGCACGTGACACGCGGTCCCAGAGGACCGGTGACGGTTGGGTGGTCGTCTGACGGATGTTGGGGACTGGCCAGAAGTGACGGGCAGAGCGGGGTGAGCCGCGCGCACGTATGGCGCACGCCGGGGGTGCAACCACGCCTGCAAAGATCAGTGTAAAGCTGCGTGCGAAGGGCCATCCGATGCAAGAAACCGCCTTGAATGGAGAGCCGTTGCCAAATCTCAGTGACCCTGTCAATGCGGTCAGTGTCATGGTAGGCCGCGGGTTGACCTCATGCGACCCTACATTGGTACCCTGCATCCAGCTGCTCGCTATATCCTGCTCCCTATACAAGAGCAGCACCCACATCTAGCTGCTCAATGACCTCTCGCTGAGTCAGCTCACTACCTCTTCGACTCGTCCTGGATCCAGACCAACCCTTATCTATCATATCATGAGGCGGCTAAGACGACGCTCGAAGCTGTCACGCGCGCGACTGAAAACATGGTCAGAGGCATGGTGACGTCACTGATTACTGCCGACACATCTAAAGCGTTTGACACTGATGAGCATGGCCGTCTTCGGGAGAAGCTGGGGCGGTACGACATCGACGCCGCGTGGTTGGGTGCGTGGCTCCAGGGTCGCGCGGTCATTACGAGGCGGAACCAGCGTTCTTGGTGTGACACGCGGTGTGGTGCAGGGTCCAATCCCGGGCCCAGTCCTCTTCTTCCTTTCTGCCATCGACTTGACGCAACATCCGCCATGTGGAACGATCATTATGCGCGCTGATGACACCCAGTTTCTTGAACCGAGCTTACAAACTTGGCGTACCAAGTGACTGGCTTAGTCATAACAGTTTGACAATTAATCCTTGCCAAGAGCTAGTCTAAGGTCCTGATTAAATTAAAGGGGCCCTAATTAAATATCGCCAGCTGAAACCGTTCGGCACCTTTATCTTACATTTGGCAGTAATGAAATCAAACCCCCGCAAAGCGTTAAGATTCTCGGCGTCAGTATCGGTCCGTGTATTTCATGGGAAGAACACACCATCACCATGCTCCGCTGCTACGGCACCCTTATTGGACTCGCTAGGATGCGACGCCGTCTTCCCAAGGCATTAAACAGCTAGTGATGAAAGCACTTGTTCTCCCATGTAAGATGATGTTCGTCGGTATGGGGAAGCTGACATTGGAGCAACTGAAGTGACAAAGAAGGGACGAATGATCTAGGTTTTGATCTTCGGCGCCGGTACCACACGCATTGCCGTATGCTGAGACCGAGTGACACCCACGCTGAGCAAACTAGGATGGCACAAAATCGACGAGCATATATGTGAACGCGATATTAAAGTCATGTGTAATATCCTCACAACCACCCACGCATCGGGGATGCTATGAGAGCGTGTGGTACGCCGTTCTGATGTGCCCGCTCGTGCCACTCAAGCAACGGCCGTCGAGCTGCTGCAGCTGACGCGTGACCGGACTGAGTTTGAGCGCCGCTTGTTCATGTTCTGCGCATCTGGCCAGTGGAACTTGCTGCCTGCAGACGTGCGAGTGCCAGCGGTCTCGAGTTGCGTGATCTCTAGTGAGAGTTGCGTGACCTTGAGCTCCTATTTGTCAAGGCGATGAACAAATCTTGTCGCGGGGCGTGATGCCTTCTTTCGCGTTGTCCGCTTTATCCTCTGCATCCACCCTTTACCATTGAATGTATATTGGCGTGAAAGCTCAAAAATCAACGTTGTAAAAGTTCCTAAATACATATCTATCCACCAATCTACCATAACCCATCGTGCAGATGGCACTGTGTTAATGTTACAGGTGGAAACATGCCTATGCATCACTACCTATCAGAGGGATCAGTACGTAGCCCACTGCTGGGCGTTCATCACGGCGTCATCCCCAGGCGAATACGTGATACGCGTGCCCGAGAAGCACGTGCGCGCTGTGGTGCTGCGCCAGCAGCTCACAACGCGGTCAGAAGCCAGCAGTTCACAACGCGGACAAAAGCCAGCAGCTCACCACGCGGTCAGAAGCCAGCAGCTCGCCGCGCGGTTAGAAGCCAGCAGCTCACCACGCGGTCAGGAGTCAGCAGCTCACCACACGGTCAGAAGCCAGCAGCTCACCACGCGGTCAGAAGCCAGCAGTTCACAACGCGGACAAAAGCCAGCAGCTCTCCATGCGGTCAGAAGCCAGTAGTTCACCACGCGGTCAGAAGCCAGCAGCTCACCACGCGGTCAGGAGCCAGCAGCTCACCACGCGGTCAGAAGCCAGCAGCTCACCACGCGGTCAGAAGCCAGCAGTTCACAACGCGGACAAAAGCCAGCAGCTCTCTATGCGGTCAGAAGCCAGTAGTTCACCACGCGGTCAGGAGCCAGCAGCTCACCACGCGGTCAGGAGCCAGCAGCTCACCACGCGGTCAGAAGCCAGCAGCTCACAACGCGGTCAAAAGCCAGCAGCTCACAGTGCGGTCAGAAGCCAGCAGCTCACAACGCGGTCAGAAGCCAGCAGCTCACCACGCGACCAAATTCCAGAACCTCACAACGCTGTCAGGAGCCAGCAGATCACCACGCGGTCAGAAGCCAGGAGCTCACCACACGACCAAATTCCAGTAGCTCACAACGCGGTCAGGAGCCAGCAGCTCACCACGCGGGCAGGAGCCAGTAGCTTACCACGCATTGTTTTCGGATGATTGCCTTTGTCCCCATGAAAATAATCCGTCCATTTATCTGTTGACGAAGGGTTGCAATTGCCCGCAATTGATTCGGGATTGCCCAAATACAAGTCAATCAATCAATCGATTAAGTCTTGCGTGAGGCCCTCACAGCATCCCTGCGTGCTGCTTGTCAGCTCTAAACTTGTCTGCAGAAAGGAGGTTATAAGGAATTTTATCCTCGGGAACTTTCCTTCCCCGCTTTTCGTCAAAAAAACCCAGGAAATAGTGATATTTTACATGGGCTTGATACAGCCCCGTTGCGTAACGTCATACTCCACACGACCGCGCCACCATGCAAGTTGTCGCTGCACTTGTCCGGCCCTACCCCGCTGTGACGTTCAGATATTCTGACCAATGGCAGCGCTCGCAGGTGCAGTCGGAGGGGCCCGTATGATCGTGTGAATGACGTTTGTTCGCCCCTCTGTGTCGTCACAGCACGTGTCGTCACAGCACGTGACGTCACGGATGGTACTCACCGGCATGCCTCAAACAGAATAGGTTTGCCTTGACCAATTGTTTTCAAACTTTGGAACGAGGACGTTTAAGTTTTCAGTACGCTAAGAACGTTAAAATACACTTTCATTGCTTTTACTGCTTCTAGAATGGCAGACAAACCCATCCAATGTCATTTTGGTCGTTGCTTAGTCCGAAAGGCTACATTGTTCAGTTGCATTCAGTTCAGCACGCTGCCAGTTCGGTGGGCGCAGGCTGACCACTGCCACAGCTCGGTCGGTGGGCTGACACCGTTATGTCCGTACGGGTGTTTCTCACGCGCCGTCAGCAGTGCGGAATTACAGTGATTTTCACACCACCTCAGCGTGAATAAAATAGCTTTTATCCCGTCGTAGTGACGACTCGCATGGCCTACAATCATGCCGGTACGTTCCCAGAGTCCGGCGAGGAATCAGCGAGGAGACCGACCTACTCGGACCACCCGAAGCCCACGAGGGGAAGGGGCGTGCGCACAGGACCGAGCGGGCACGACCCGCAGTGAGTCGGCGCGATCGCCTGCGCACATCGCCGCGCGCGCTGACCGCTGCCCGCTCGAGTGCGGCATAAAGAACGGCGTTAGGCCCGGCGCGGCGCCGATCACTCGATAGTCGGTGGATGACTGTCGGAGGAGATGGGTGGGCGGGCCCGAAGGGAGATGGATCTGTGGATTAGTATCCAGGCGCGGTGGAGAAATGGCGGGGCGTCAATGACGAATCAGTGTGGACTGGAGATTTCACTTTGGGAATGTTTGGGGGCGATTTAAAGAGAGAGTTGCAATCATAACAGTTATATAATATCGCACGAGCAAGGCATGCATGTTGGCATCTGTGATAATTGTTCAAGATTTAGTGCACAAATTGGGCAATAATATGATTTACTCCTTACGGCAATGCATCATTTGCCTCGCTATTTTGTTTACAGTCCAAAAGATCCGACCGTCTACAGTTTGTAAGGAAAACCGGTAAGAATTGACTCAGAATCAAGTAAAAGTAATGTTTTGCTGTTCAGTGGTGGCTGATAAACGGACTTGTGCCTAGTGACTTCATGATTCCGTGCTAACCCCATTTTGCTGTTAATCGTTCATGGTCCAGGTGGATTAGCGCGAAGGGGATTGACCATGGTGCTTCTGGGAACTGAAGGGAGGGCAGCGCATTCCGCCTGCATGGGAAAAATGGCCTTTGGGGATACAATTATCGTAACTCTACCCACCCTGTGCCGGCACTGCTGGTTTTTTAATATGCTTTTATTTGTGGCCTGTGGTTTGTTTGCTCTGGCGATCTCTACAGCCTCGCTAGGCAGGTTTAGTCAGGAAATTTTTAAGGATAGTAATGGTGGGCAACTGAATATCTTTTTTAAAATACATGTACATACCTGTACCCGGACTTTTCCCAAATTGTGCATCCAATCCGATTTATCTGCCAGGTACGAACGCCCGTGGGTTTACCCAGCCTATAAAGTCCTCTAATTTGAAAACTACATTTCTGTTCGCGTTGGCTGGCCCTTTGCATTCTTTAATTATTGATTTGCAAATGATTAAGTTCAAGCAGGACCAGCGCGAATGAACCATACGTCGACCACAAGCCTACTAGCGAAGCGGATAGCGTCAACACGTGATTCCTCTTTGTATTCACATGCATCTTTACGTTATGCGTCACCACGGTGGCTGCCAATCGTTTTAAAAGTCATACCGCGCGCGCATTTGCATCACAGTGTAATATGAACAGAAAAGGACATGTGGTTTCTGCACATCACTGCGTTTTACCATATGGCTGCCACAATATGATTGCCTATTTTTCAAAGTTGCAAATGACTTCGCATACGGCTACCTTGATGAGCGCAATAGTGAATGATTAATATAAGTGAATAAGTGTCCAATAAGTGTCACATCCAAGAAGTGAATACAACGGGTTTTAAAATGAGCTCCCAGAGCACACAGTGATCAGTCTTCGTCGTATATCTTGTCGCCGATGTATTTTGCAATGTTTCCACTTTCTTGATAATGTTTTTGGATAGTGTACAACCGTTGTGGGGGTCATCAAAGGGTCATCAAAGCCCATCCCTAGAATTGTTTTATTTACTACTTAAGTGTATCACGCCTCATTATTTATGTTATCCCCATTAGAAATGTTTCTCATTTATACAGCATCAAAAAGTCATTCACGAAGTGTTCCATGCTAAGGCATTATCCTAGGTCCTAATGGTCCCTTATGACTTATTCACAATGAACGAACTATTTAATAAAACAAATTGACAAGGCGCAAAACTGCAGGATAAAAAGACCGTTTTGTTGGTCAGAACATATTCAAAAGTTCCTCCGAGTCGCTGTGATAGCTGCTAGTGCTAGCCGAAAATGCAAATGAATCAATCCTGGTTTGCCATAAGAGAAATTTTGAGGTTTGGCGGTCTACATTGAAAACATTTGCCTTTTCGCTGTAAGGTGCCGTAGCCCACAACAACATCAAATAACATGGTTTACTAATATTAGCTCACTATGTTATCTAGCCACCGCTGTTATTGCAAATACGAAAAGCTTTGCACCTAACAGGGTTTGAGCAGCAACCATTGTGGTCAAAGTGGTCTTGTCATGCTATGAGCGCACACATTTGATCAGACAGTAGGAGAGTTAGTCATGTACGTGAACAGTCCTGGACATACCCGTGGTGCTCTGTTCCAGGTGAGATAATGCTCCAAAATACCATGGATATGATAGTGAAGGGATATTTTCTTGTCATGTGTCTGGTGGAAGAATAGGAAACGTCTCTGACAGACTAATCATAGAGGAGCAGTGCCAAATTCAACCCAGTATAAGCCCAGTGTGGCCGAATTTGAGAGAATCCGTCCCTTCGGTTTTGGGGCGGAAAAAATGGAACGGCTCCCAAATATCAATGCCTCGGGATGTCTGAAAAACTGCGCGCAATGCGACAGAAAGGTATCGCCAAAAACAGCAACAAACCTACAATTGCGCGTAAATGCGTCACATGGGGCAGCAACTAGAAGCTATTAATTACATACATACATACTTTTGGGCATGTAAATAAAATCTTGGAGGAGGCGCAAAGCATGTAGTTTTGCCCACACGTTTTTGGGGGATGGCACTTGTCCATTTCGCCTCCCCCTTTGATTCACCCCGGCTGTGCCTGTGCGACATACGGCTTCAGTAGTACATACAGTAGTTAATGGAATGGGATGTGCATGTGCAATGCATGTTAATGGAGTCCTTTCCACTTTTCCATAAACTAGCCTGCTTTAAACTTCGTAACTAGTCTGCCCTTCTGGTTATCGACTTGTCTGTTGAGAAGGTTGTGCAAGCTCAATTTTCCTTTGTTTATATGTGCATTGTGGCGGGATCCCATAAAATTTGCCATAGGCTTTCGTCTGTACGTGTCAGGTCACACTATTCCCCACAAAACCGTCTTTTTGTGCCTTGAACCACCTTCGATGAAGGATATTTTTTCATTGATCACAATGGCTCGAATTACTGCGGTAGTTTTCTGTAGATTACACTCGATTTAGTCTTTTTACAAAAATTTCACTTCGCATTGCCTTGAAATAGTAAGTTGCTCCTTCACAACCAAACCATTTTGGAATCTTACGAAACATAACTTACCGTCATTTTTATCATCAGAGGCGCAAACTAAAATGATTGAAATCCAGAGAGAAATTAGGATTTAAGGGCAAGATAGAACAAACTTTCCGGTTCGCGTCCCAAGAACCCATTTTAGAAAATGGCACCCATCAGACTATTACTACGGTGCTGCCATATTTCAGAGCACCGCTTTCCTCTTAAGGGACCAGTTTGAGTCAAATTCTTGCAAAATTTTACGGCGCAAAGGGCAAACACCTGAAAGAGTGGCGCACGAGTCATAAGGAGACGGCGAAGCTTTTTTCTGCCTTTGAATAAACAAAAAGTAATGCGAGGGAAGCCAATTTCTTTAAGATATAAAATAACATTTTGGGACGCATTCTGTCGTCTCTGCCAGGAAAATCAATTGTCAATGTTTAGAAAGCGTCGTGGCTTAGCCCTAACCCACACCGCCAGAGAAAGGCAACGACTGCCGATCGTACGGCCGGTGCGCGAATGGCCTTCCATGGTGCCGGCGTTAATTAAGACGCGGCAACGGGGCGGGCTGGCCGAGCCTTGACCTCGCACACGGTCTGTCGCCCCCAGAGGTCGCGAGTCCAGCAGAGGAGCAGGTCTATCCTTGAGCTCGCCTACGATCTTGTAACCCCAAGGGGTTGCGGCCCCAGCAGATGAGCAGGACCACCGTCCAGGCCCATGGAAGTCTTACGCGCTGAGCATTTCTCGTTGGCAGCGTTTCTCGGGTAAGCTGGATGTTCAAAACCTGCCTTACAGCAGACTTTGGCCCTGAGTATGACTTTTACTCCGAGCATGAGTCTAGATGCAGGTCCCTTTGTTCTATGGACCACCCCTAGTGGCCCATAAAGACGAAGGTTCAGCCGGATCTACGGAGCCCCACACATAGGAGAGGCGAAGTGCCTCGTCATTCGGAGCCTCCAATTGCCTGCAAGTAACGCACGGCGTCCATTAATCGATGGCTTCGCTGAGGCGTGTGATTGTGCCATACACGGCGCCGCCTGACCACCCAGGAGGCCGGCCAGGACGCTGGGTCCATTCTCACCCTGGGAACAGAGGTACGGCTGTCAGTCCTGAAGACGGCTCAGCGCCTGGGCATAGAGTCTGGTCCTTACACAGGATGGAGGTGTTTGAGGTCTTCCGTTCTTGTACGGTGGTCTCTGGTGGCACGTTGCAGTGGAATGTACTGAGAATACCCTGGTGCATAAAATGAATCAAAAGGAAGGTCAATGAATGGTGATGCCGTGTTAAAATTAGCCTACCAGCTGCCGCCTGAGCTTAGGCTCATTTTGTACTTTATTGATTGCAATAACCTGAATGAACCAAATTGGGCTTATAACCTGGACTAATTCACAGCATCCGTGATTTCATCACATCTAAAAAACGATGATGGAAATGACGTTGCTTGCGCGCCATTCGCCAGCCTCAGGTGGATGTCGAGCTGTTGTTCCCGCAAAATGAAGTGCTGGCACATTGTCATCTCCGACTTGGCACGGCTGGACCAGGCGGGCCTGTTGACAGGCCCCGCCCGCATTGCGTCTCACTGCGTGTGCCGCCGCCGTGACCCAGTGTCTGGGAATAGCCGGCGGGCATGTGGGGAATGCCCCGCCGGCTGGCAGGCGGCCCCCTTCGCCGACCACGTGGCGAGGGTGGCGACAGCGTCCGATAGCGCCGAATGCCGACACTAATGATGTGCACGTGTGTGATCCCCGGTCGGGCGTATGACAACGCGTGACATTAGGCGGCGGTTTGACACAGTCTCCGGGCTGGTCACCGCTCGTGGTACCGGGGCGTGCGCGTGACATTGGGCGGCGGTTTGACAGTCTCCCGGGCTGGTCACCGCTCGTGGTACCGGGTCGTGCGCGTGACATTAGGCGGCGATTTGACACAGTCTCCCGGGCTGGTCACCGCTCGTGGTACCGGGTCGTGCGCGTGACATTAGGCGGCGATTTGACACAGTCTCCCGGGCTGGTCACCGCTCGTGGTACCGGGTCGTGCGCGTGACATTAGGCGGCGGTTTGACACAGTGTCCCGGGCTGGTCACCATTCGTGGTACCGGGTCGTGCGCGTGACATTAGGCGGCGGTTTGACACAGCCTTCCCCGACGTGTCGTCAGTCTCGGTGTCGAGGTTGTGATTCCATCTCACCTGGCAGTCTGCTATGCCTCACGACAAGCCAAATGACAAACACGCACATTTGGAAAAGGTTGGCTTTCACTGCACCATGTCATCTGCACCAGCTGGCATCCACCAGTATTTTTGTAATCTGCTGCATTACGGCAGGCATGAAGTGACTTCCTCGACTCTTAACGCCAACTATACGGGAGTTTTGTGGCCTCGGCGACCGGCCAGGCGATGTCAGCCGCACCTTTGTGGAATTCATATCTTTGCAGATGCTGATCTACGTTCATGAACTTTTCGGCAACAAAGAGCACGGCGCAAAAACCACAACAGAGCGAAAGCACAGCAAAAAGAGCCCCATAGCAAAAAGTACAAAAAGCAAAGAGCACAAAAAACACAAAAAGCACTCACCATTAAATGACCTCAACATTGTTCAACTCATGGGTGCGCCAGTAATAGGCCGGAAGCCAGCAAACCGTGACCTCTCGTTAAACGGATCTCAGATTGAACACGCTGGGGTCTAAACTAAGACGAGTGTTTCGATGAAAAGTACAAAGGTAAGCGTGTAGCGCAGTTTGTTGTGACCAATACCCATCCAAAATATTGGTGTTTTTATGATAGCTTCGTCACACTGACTCAAAGCGTAGCTTTGCCAAAATTAATTAATTTGTCAATTCAAATTGTTCAGCAATCGGAAACCAAGTGCCAGTCAAGATTTAAGCAATGACATTGCTGTAAATGTGTGCGTGGACGTTAAACACTAGTGCACCTTCAACTGGTAACCTCATGCAAGTAGGATATTGTAACACATTAATAAGTCTGATGCACATTGATTACCAAAGGCAACGGGCTGCGTTCTCTTATATCAACGCACCATCTTCATGGCAGATACCTCGCGTCTGTCATCACCTCTCTCATATTTCGCCGTAAAAAGGTGTCGTGGCAGTATACGGGACCCCAACCTTGGAAGTGTTGGGCCCTTCTGTCGCAATGTTTAACTGCATGTCAAGCGGGCCCGCGTTATGAAACGTAATGTAAAAGCTGGACAGTGCTCACAAAATTTTCCAAAAAGATGGTGCGTTTGCATATGTATTTATTCAGCGCTTATCAGATTTATCCCATTTATAAGAAACTATGCTTATGTTGCTTGTCACAGCGCTATTGCAAGGAACATAACAATGATTAAGTTTTTGACGATCTTTTGACCGCGGTTTCCTCGTGGTTATGTCATAACATGAAAGAGATGTGCTTTAAATCGGCCACTTATAATTCATCCACGGGTTTTTTTCTCAAACAGTTTTAGACGTCCGAGATGGTCGAAATATGAAATATTATCTTATGTTATTCTCTCCATGGTGTGACATAATTACGACGAAACTTTGGTAGGGCCACATGGGGATTTCAGAATCTCAGTATGCGGCGACGCTGTTCGTGTGATTTTGAACCCTCGCCAAAGGGGGTGGGGAGTAGCCCAGTCCGAGGTTCTGGAATGCTTCGAACTGCTCTACATATGCTAACGAACCTTGCGCCACTTGTCGCACGGCTAGTTTGATGGATTTAGAGGTGTTTTTTTTATAAGATCACAGTGTGTAAGGTCAGGTCAAAGTGAGGGCTGCGCCGTAATTCTTACTTCTGCAAGCAGGAATTCGCGCTATGCCTTTATGTTTATTTTTTTATATAACCTATCAACACAATCTACATGAAATGTGTTCAGTGTGTAATTTCATACCTAAAGACATCCGCGAAACCAAAATGCGAGCATTGACCCGAAAAAGTGCTCCCGCCCGTCGGAATTGAACCCACAGACCACGGATCACAATCCGTCACCATTATACATACTTTGACCTTGACCTAATTTGACTCATTTGACTTATGTGAGTGCTAAAAGCTTACGTGCCTCTGCAAGAGGTTGGCTAAGGCTATCGATTTCCTTTCATTCTTTTGGTCCGAGGGTTAAACCATGAGAGAGTGGGTGATGAGGTTCAAGCCAGAAGCGAATCTCCAGAAACAGGCGGAATGCTCCAGACGTTGCCAAGTTGAACTGAACATGCTTTGGCTTAAACGCATTCCACATGACCACCAGTGGCTCTCAATATTCCCAGCTATTGGGATAGCTGGTAAGCCGGCAGGTTTTTCTTTCACATTTACCAAATGGACGCCTGGGGAGAGCGACGAACAGTAACCGCATTAGCTGTGTTCCGCAGGGGGTCGTTACAAAGCATCACAGCGTCTTGGCTTCGATTGCCTTCGGTCAGGTTTATGACGTGCGGGTAGGGGAGAGCGCTGTATGGGCCGATGCTACCCCCATCCATTTCTCAAAGAGGCGACGGCCTTGGTTTTGAGCTAAGCGCCTGATGGCTGCTGTTGGGCGTGGCAATAATAACAATCTTGACAAAAACAAAATACTTGGCAGCACGATGTCTGAATAACACTCAGGAATGCATCGTTTTTAAGGTTTATGTGATTAGTTTGTCTTTCAGGCTCACATGCAAAGAGCACCCATGTTCCTACCTCGGGCATGCTTCCGTGTTCTGTGACGCGGTTTGTGAAAAGCCGGCCACGGGTCGGGCCGGGCCAGCGTCAGCCTCCAGGTCAAAGGTCAGTCGACGCCCGGCGGGCGCGGCCAGTATTCCGGCAGGCAAGCGGTGTGCCTTTAGCATAGTATGACGTGGGCTCATTTTGCCCCCTTTATGTCGGCATTGTGCTTTAAGCCGCGCACTACAGGAAATCAAGCAGTGGAATAAATTCAAACTTATGTAATATATTTCAACGCCGCGAATGCTTTGCTTTAAGATTTAGTGATCGCCAGAATCTTAGCTCAACAGGGTAAAAGCCAGACCCACGTCGCCTGGCAGCACCTATTTGCGATGGAAACGAGAGAGCTGTGCACATTTTATCCGATGTGTCAGGAAAACGAATACCTGCGTTTCTGGATACCTTTGATTCCTTGGGAACTTGCATAAGTGTCTTCCTGACAGGGGTTCTCACCTCCCAGGAAAGACCCAGACTGCACAGTCCGGGGTGCAGTGGAAACCGTTGCAGCAGTGGAACTTTGAAAATATTTGTGATGCGTGCTGTAGCGCTGAAAACTGTAGCGCACTGGTCCCAGAATGTCTCAGATGTGCGATAAGATGGGCGTATTAATCTTGGAACAACATATTAGAAAATGCATAGAGCTCTGCACACCAGCTTTTCAGAGACGACAGGTGACTTGCAGCTTAACCTGTTGCTATTTTTTGTGGAAGCTGATGCTTCAATCGTCTGGAATATCGTGCTGTCATCTGGCCTGACTACACCCGTCTTGTTTTCTGAAAGGAGTTGATCTGCCCGTTAGTGCATCAAGCACTCAGCAGTAAGAAAAGACCAGCACAGTGAAGGACAGGTTTCAAAGCTTCCATTCCCACTTGTCTAGCGAATGTCCTCATGAGTGTGTGAGATATCCAAATATATATATATATATATATATATATATATGTATATATATATATATATATATATATATATATATATATATCCCCTCAGCGATGTGCGCGTACCGAGAACAGGGTCCTGACCGGAGCCGATGTTGTCGAGCCGAGAAAAGACCGGGCCGATGTTGCATCCGCACGTTACCCTCTGAAGAGTCGGGGGTGGCGTTTCAAAAGTGCCTGCACCACACCGGCTGACATTCCAGCACGTATTTGCCCCTTTTTCATCTGTTTCCATCCTGCTTTTTTATCACATTTGGTCACCGCTGCCGTAGTGAGATTCCTGCGCATCCGGTCCGTGATGTCACCGCCAACGTGGCTCGCCGCTGCAGGCCAGCCCGGATGGCCTTCATCTCCAGCGGCGGACGGCCGCCGCGGCCCCGCACAGTCGGTACGGCCATGGGCTACCCGCGGTGGAGCAGGAGCTGCGCTTGCATCGCGAGTAGGCGACACCTGGTGGCGCGCACACGACCTGGAGTTGACCTGCTGCGGGTTTGGAGAAAACGGGATGTGCAGTGAAGACTGTTTGTGGTTCTGAAATATTGTATGTAAGGTCTAGAGGGATTAGCGGGGGAGATTTCCCTCACTCAGTCCGCCCGCTAACATATGGGTCTTGCCCACACTCACCCGCTACTCATTCTTACCAACTTATACCATACCGGTTCCTCATCAGTTGTACCAACCCGTTACTCTCCCGTTTGTATTTTTCCAGCACATCAGTTCCCAAATTATGAGGAATGTCAGGAAATTTTACACTCAAACTTACTACAGGGCGTTTATAATTGGAAACAAGGCGTGAATGAAGTTTTGCGAGTGAACAAGGCGCAAGCGGTAATATTTAGTAGTGTTTCTCGAAGTATGTACTTGACGTTTCATGACGACTTTTCCACATCTGTACCCATACTCATTATTTTCTCAACACGTGAACCCAACCCAGCCCGCTGCCCATTCCGAATGGGTACTTATGGATGAATCGAACCAAAGAGGTCTTCTATATGAAATGGGTGCCTAAAAGCGCAAACAATATCCCAAGCGTGACATTCTACAGCTGACAGGTAAACGCGCGCCTCGCATTCCATACTCTGCGGTGTTACACCACGCAACACTAGTTTTCACAGCCAATAAATGTATTGTGCTCCGTTCCCCTCCCTCCGCCTGTGAAGCCACCGTACAACGGCTGCCAATGTAAGAAGCTAATTGAGATACATGCGCTCGTTTTCACAGACGGAATTTCCTCGAGACACCCGTTGCTACCACTAGATAAGGGTTTTTGTCTTTTACGGCTGTCATATCCTGACGCACGTCCGTTCTTATCTTCTTGAAACCGACCTGGAGAACATCGAACTGACAATTGTCTCCTTGCCGCACACGGATGACCTCCGTTGGACCAATTAGTTACTTCAGGCTTACACTCCTCGTCGGCACGGAATCTGAAACCGTTTCGCCAATTACCGCGCCACGCCTCATTCGACGGCGTGTAGTCAAGCGAGAGCATTCGCGGAGTTGAATCGGACAGCCTGCGACGCAGCTGTCGCCACAGCCCGGTTGATTGCTCCTTCTGCAGTTACTCGGTCCGTTCGACACGTGGTGATCAGGCCCTGTGTACAGCCGCAAGTGGGAGCTCGTCAGCTCACTGGACGAACTCTGCAGATGTCGACGGTCGTCTGTGCCTGTACTTCTGACTTAAGGATCTCGTGCCGTTTTAAAGCGGAGGTAAGCTGCAACCGTCCCCTGCAGGGGGTCAGGTCAGAGATGAGCAGTAGCCGTCGCCCTGTAGCGGGCTCAGCACAGCCTCAGCGGCCCGCCTGGTCAGCTGGTTGGCGGTCGTGCTGAACCGTGATGTGCTTGACTTGAGAGGCGGCTAGGTCTTCCGTAATCGGCAGGGCGACGACGGCGTCAGCTCGCGCGCATCACCGCTCTGCCAGCGGTCCGTTGAAGCGTGTTGGTGACTCTCACTTCATGACACTGACCAAGCGGTACGCCACCAACCACGACAGCTGTTCCCATACTATGTGTTCTCGCAGTGTTGATTTGCACTCTGTGGCGGGCATCCGCCGACTTGGGATTAGCTGGGTGTCCAGTTTCACAGCGCGGCGGCAGTGTGCGATCGCAGGCCCGCGTTCACACGACGCGCGCGTGCCAGGCTGAGGGATGATTGAGACGCGGCGCCATGTCCCTGGGACCCGAAGACACCCCCTGCATAGCTGAGTTGGTCGGCACGCCCCTGTCGTTATTAATGCGGCGCCGCCGGGTCCCGCGGCATGTCCGCCGGCCCGGGGAGCGGCGGTGCCGCCTCTGACTGGCCAGGCGGCCCTAATGAAGCGGCCGCGCCCTCAGCAGGAAGGTGACTCATCTGGCGGCTGGGGCAGATGCGGGCGGGAGGAGGGGGGGGGGGGGGGGCAGTTGTTTCGCCGTAAATAGCCAGCTGACAGCGCTGGGGGACGCGACGTTGCCGTCTTGGCCGCCTTTTCTCGCCTTTTCTCGGCTTGGCAAAAGAACTCAGTCTACCCCTGCGTAAGCATTGATAGCCGCAACTCTGAACAAGATTGCGTCAAACGAGCTTCTTACGCCATCTGGAAGTAGGGCAAATGATGTGTAGGTAGAAACTACGTCATACTGCTAGGAGCGCCAGTGCCAGAGTAAAGCGATATTCTGCCGGCTGATCAGAAAACTGGAGTGTCATCCTCACGAAGCCCGCTGCCAGTTACGAGAGTGCTTGCTGACCACCCCCTCGGGAGTCGCTGGCACCTCCCCTCGCATCGACCGGACGTTATATCCGCTGCCCGTTTGGGTGGAACTGACCCGGTTATGGAGATCGGATGTGGCGGCAACCGACACATCAGTTATCGCTGACAGGGGAGTAATGAGAAGTTGCCCTGGGGACAGCCGTGCCGTCGGCCGTCAGCCGAGGGCAAGGCTACGGTCTGTACAGCAGTCTGAGTCGGCGCACCAAAAACTAAAGCTTTTGCTTGCATCCTGCCGGTGTCCGGAGTAGCACGGCTTGGTTTTCTGTCTGGTCTGGGTTTGGCTGATCTGACGTGAATTTGTTGGGTTCATGAATGCAATAAGCAAACAAATTAATTGAATAATTTATACACTTTCTTCGTGCTGGCAAACGAAGCAAGCAATGACAAATGCTGTTCATTTCTCCACGTGGCAGATTACTAATGGTAGATTTTATCTCCACATTCCCTACGAGCGGCATGCTACGCACGGCTCACGGGTGCTTAGTGGTTATGGTCACATCAGATAATCTTGATTAAGAACTGCTGTAGACGACGCTCGCCACAAACATTCGATGCCAAGCGAGCAAGGAATGATATCCGCCCCAAGACTTTTAATGCCGACAACGCTTACTTGTGAAGAAGTATCGATCCCTGCACAAATGTGCGACAACCAGCCGTCATCTCGCCACCATTTTCTTCTTGCGGGCCACGTCACGTGTGGCGGCGAAAGTCATGCACCTCAGGTCACCGCCGGACCACGAGCGAGGTCAGCGGGGTCACGGAGACAACGTTGCACCGTAGGCGGTCCAGCGTCAGCTGTCGCCTTAATACAATGAATAGAAGAGGCCCTTGCTTGAAGAGCATCATTGCATATTCAGTTGGGATGAATTGAAAGTCGCGTTACTGCATTGGTGACGTCCGAGAACCTTGCAGTAGAGCTTTGTGCGATGCAAACGCGGGAAGCGGACTCATCGACTGTTTATTGAAGTATTAAATGTACAGTGTAGTCTTTCTGTTCACCGATAGAGGAGAAAAATGCTGGTATATATAGAACAAATAAAGTGAAAATATATGGCGTCCTCTCTACTTGCGACATGGTTTTGGACTAAAAGCCGCAGAAAAATAGCCGAAAATAAATATTCCTCCGACGGAATGTACACCAACGCTCGTTCTACAATCGTGTTCAATATGCAGAGCAGCAATCGCCATCTGAGTATTATGCAGCAGGATATGTGACGGACCTTGAAGTGGTTCGCAGGGAGCCATATAGCCAAAGAGGTCGGAGACAGTTAATTCGAATGATCGTGGTAGGAGCATTTATAAGAAGAGAAATACGAACGCTATTTTTATGCGAAGAAATAACCAGTGACTGGCTAAGCAATCACCTGCATATATTCAGGATGTGTTCATGACCACGGACAATCTGGCCAGCGATTGCGGAATGTCCTGACTGTACTCCACTCATATGACGGCGGAGATAACCGTGAGACCCTCTCCCCGTCACAACATCTCGCTGTGGTCAGGTCACAGCCACCCTCTCCCCATCACCACACCATGCTGTGGTCAGGTCACAGCCACCCTCTCCCCATCACCACACCCCGCTGTGGCCAGGTCACAGTCACCCTCTCCCCATCACCACACCATGCTGTGGTCAGGTCACAGCCACCCTCTCCCCATCACCACACCATGCTGTGGTCAGGTCACAGCCACCCTCTCCTCATCACCACACTCTACTGTGGTCAGGTCACAGCCACCCTCTCCCCATCACCACACCATGCTGTGGTCAGGTCACAGTCACCCTCTCCCCATCACCACACCCCGCTGTGGTCAGGTCACAGCCACCCTCTCCTCATCACCACACCCCGCTGTGGTCAGGTCACAGTCACCCTCTCCCCATCACCACACCATGCTGTGGTCAGGTCACAGCCACCCTCTCCTCATCACCACACTCTACTGTGGTCAGGTCACAGTCACCCTCTCCCCATCACCACACCCCGCTGTGGTCAGGTCACAGTCACCTTCTCCCCATCACCACACCATGCTGTGGTCAGGTCACAGCCACCCTCTCCCCATCACCACACCCCGCTGTGGTCAGGTCACAGCCACCCTCTCCCCATCACCACACCCCGCTGTGGCCAGGTCACAGCCACCCTCTCCCCATCACCACACCATGCTGTGGTCAGGTCACAGCCACCCTCTCCCCATCACCACACCCCGCTGTGGCCAGGTCACAGTCACCCTCTCCCCATCACCACACCATGCTGTGGTCAGGTCACAGCCACCCTCTCCCCATCACCACACCATGCTGTGGTCAGGTCACAGCCACCCTCTCCCCATCACCACACCATGCTGTGGTCAGGTCACAGCCACCCTCTCCCCATCACCACACCATGCTGTGGTCAGGTCACAGCCACCCTCTCCCCATCACCACACCCCGCTGTGGTCAGGTCACAGTCACCCTCTCCCCATCACCACACCATGCTGTGGTCAGGTCACAGCCACCCTCTCCCCATCACCACACCATGCTGTGGTCAGGTCACAGCCACCCTCTCCCCATCACCACACCCCGCTGTGGCCAGGTCACAGTCACCCTCTCCCCATCACCACACCATGCTGTGGTCAGGTCACAGCCACCCTCTCCCCATCACCACACCATGCTGTGGTCAGGTCACAGCCACCCTCTCCCCATCACCACACCCCGCTGTGGCCAGGTCACAGTCACCCTCTCCCCATCACCACACCATGCTGTGGTCAGGTCACAGCCACCCTCTCCCCATCACCACACCATGCTGTGGTCAGGTCACAGTCACCCTCTCCCCATCACCACACCCCGCTGTGGTCAGGTCACAGCCACCCTCTCCTCATCACCACACCCCGCTGTGGTCAGGTCACAGTCACCCTCTCCCCATCACCACACCATGCTGTGGTCAGGTCACAGCCACCCTCTCCTCATCACCACACTCTACTGTGGTCAGGTCACAGTCACCCTCTCCCCATCACCACACCCCGCTGTGGTCAGGTCACAGTCACCTTCTCCCCATCACCACACCCCGCTGTGGTCAGGTCACAGTCACCTTCTCCCCATCACCACACTCTACTGTGGTCAGGTCACAGTCACCCTCTCCCCATCACCACACCCCGCTGTGGTCAGGTCACAGTCACCCTCTCCCCATCACCACACTCTACTGTGGTCGGGTCACAGTCACCCTCTCCCCATCACCACACTCTGCTGTGGCCAGGTCACAGTCACCCTCTCCCCATCACCACACCCCGCTGTGATCAGGTCACAGTCACCCTCTCCCCATCACCGCACCCCGCTGTGGTCAGGTCACAGTCACCCTCTCCCCATCACCACACCCCGCTGCGGTCCGAGCACGGTCGACTGACGCTCGCGGTGATGGCCTCGGATCCCCGGTTTAATGAGGACAGCTGGTGTCTGTTGTATCTCTCCATCGTTGATCACAGGACAGATACAGCAGTGACATCTGATCTGGACACAGGGCGGCCGCTGCGCATAGGAAACTAATCCGTCCAGCTGGGATCGGATCCTGGCGAGTCGCGCGCATCCATTCATGCTCGGAGGCCCGACACCATGACGCTAGGTACGCTCTGCTCTGCTCGGCAGTTGCAAAATCAAACGTGTGACCTCGGGGGCCCCGCACCATGACATTAGGTACACTTTGTTCTCCTCTGGAAAACTGTCATGGCATCAAGATAGGCGACACCCAAAGTTATCACTCGACGCAGTACGGTCATTCGGGCCTTCCGGCAATGCGCCTATTTGCGGATGGATCATGATGCTTGATTGAAAGTACTCGTCACCTTTTAAAATTGTTGGCCTTTATTTAACGCGGCCGGACTTAACAGAACGCTTGTCATTTTAGGTAGGCTAGAATTAGCTGGCCATTTTATCACATTTTTCAAGCCCAGGAAACCACGAACACCACAGATGTTATCGCTTTGGCTCTTTGTTTTACGTCGCAACTCCAATTGCGGGAAAATGATGTCACATGGTACAATATCTGCCAGTTTGTATCGCTCCACTTCGGGTCGGTGTAGAGGCTAAAACTTTGCAAGACTTGTGTGGTGCGCAGAGAATAAAGCAACAAAACTACAGCAAAATGCGACATGCTGAACTAAGGAGAGAGTGGGTAGTACAATCTTTTAAGTAGTTGCGTGAGTTGTTATGTGCATTTGCGGGGAACATTGTGCGTAAAGGCGAGACGGTGCTAATAGCTTTATTCCTTGCGGGGTAATCATGAGAATGGAGAAATAGACGTATGGATATTTCTGCCACATGCCTTGATCGAAACGAACGGTCGTTAGCTGTTGGCGAGTTAGCGGAAGACGATATTTCCGTACGTAGGCCCAATCACTTTCGTGTTATACCCGTTACAACAGTGTTCGTTGGTGCATCCTCTTCCAGTGCTGGGTCTGGCCTATGGTCTGGTCGCAGCAATTTGATGCAGCCGAAGTAATGCCATTCAATCAAATACTGACCCTTGATCTGTGTTGTGAACGTTGGCAGACGACAGCGGCAAAACCCCAGATCCATTTCCCTTGCTCCACCTACGCACCACAGCCTCGTCTGACGAATTTCCCGCCTTCTCCCCTCGATCTCCTCTCCTGTTGACTATTCTGCCGCACAGCCGCGCCTGTGATCAGCGGAGAGGGGGGGGGGGGGTGCTGCTCTGTAATACACGGACGATCAATCCCCGGCGCCGGTGGCGGCGGGGGGGGGGGGGGGGGCACCCCGGCCGGGACGCCAACCGCACATTGTTCATCTCGCCGCGTCTCCCGTCATCCGTCACTTACGGGCCGTTCAGTGTCTGGTGGGCCGGCTCCCGTTGCAGGCGGGCAGGTGTCGGCCATCCGATCGGGCCCCCCATCCTATATGTCGGGGACGACGTCCCCCGAGAGCCGGTCTGTCGGACAAACAAGCCGCCGGGATTAGGCGTTTGTTAGTGGCAGTGGGTGCCAAAACGGAAGGCATGTTATTCGTGCGATCCCCTGCCGTTCACAAAGCTTGGTAATTGGAGAGGAAAATGGAGGGATGGTTAATGATTCGCGAGTGGTTTAACCCAACATGCCGCGCATGCTTGGTCGCACAGTGTACACTAGCTATGATGCAGTTTCTTTTTATACTTTTTTATCTCCACAGTCGCACTTCGATGGGGTGAATGCACGAAGATGTTTCCAATGGATGTGAAGTGAGGTCAATGTCCAAGATGTTTCTTTACTCAACTTACTCTATGTACACTTCGCATCACGTGAAATCCATTTATGTTGACATGTGGTGCACCGTAATTCAACTCAGACTGCCTGAAACTGACCGAAAGCAGATTTCCTTCAGTTTCTCCGCCAAGCTGCAATAATTTAGCTGGGCGACAGGTCAACGACGTCTCAAGATTTACGTCGAAACCAAATCCGCTCGAATGTGATGCAAGCGCTGAATAAATAGGCATGGAAACGTTACGATGATCGGCCCAGAGGGCCCCTCATCAATTAACCTCTCTAAACATCAGCAACGAGTGGTGGAGATGTGCGGTGATGATTTATCGAACGCGCATCGCGAGCGATATGGTGGATTTAAGTTCACCTGCAACTGTCCCAGTTTTAACTTATGGCTCTCTTAAATGTGAGCCATTCTATCACGTTATCCATGCCAACCATGAGTAGAACTCAAGTATTTGGTGTCAATGTGGCAAAGGAACTTTGGCGTTCCGTCCTTTTTGTGTCTCTTGGCGTGCTGTTTTCTACATCGATATCAATATTCAAGTTAATTTAAGATCAGCCATTGAAGATCAGGCATGGCAAACGTTTCTCTCGCAATATGTATATGTTTGCCGTTGTACCCGGGAGAAGATGTTTTACACCAACGTGTGACGCTTAGCCAATTTTAAAGCCGGTCCGTTTACGTAATACAAATATTAACAAATCGAAACCGCATTAGCTTTCCTCACACCCGCGTACGTCGATGCATTTCACACGCCGCGGCGTAAGACCACCATTCCCGTGGTTTCCACAAGCATCACTGAAGGGAAAGTTTCACGTTTGAAGATATTCAATCCGATGTAATTTATGATGAAATAAGCTCACTTATCACTACGGGTATACTTATAAGTACAAAAAACTGCTCCATGCAACACAATTTTTCTTTATAGTAAATATGCTCCCCAAACGTCCTTTTTCATTGCGTCATCGCTCCTTGCGCAACATTGATTGCCAACCAATTGAGGGTCGTTATATCTGTAAATCGTGCTCACGAGCGCCAGATATGAACGACTCAACAATTATATGGTTCTTGGCCTTAATCACCTTACGACCGATGGAATTGCAGGATTTGAATGACGTTTTATGGCGTCATAAATGCCTGGGTGACCTGAAATAATCTATACGAAATGCCTGCACAGCTTCGCGGCCGCGTAGCTCAGGAGCCAGAGACTCTGGGTTATTAGAATGGCAGGACTGTGAACCGCGCCAAATTTTCTTCAAGATGGCTATTTCAGTTCAAACTCCCATACAAATGTGGAACACGTCCATTAACAGCAGCTGTGTTGCTCCTGTAAAAAAACTAATTCTCGTCGTGTCGGTAAGTTAGAAATCCAGTTGTGGCACAAGAGCCTGGTGCGATCCAGTCCTGCGTTGGACACCGCCCCCACTGGCCGAGTCGCCGCTGCAGCTCGGGCATCCTGCCGCAGACCAGGAGCCAGTCCCCACAGGCAGCTGGGCTGGGCCTCCTCCTGCCGCAGACCTGGATCCAGTCCCCACAGGCGGCCGAGCTGGGCCTCCTTCCGCCGCGGATCTGGAGCCGGTCCCCACAGGCGGCCGAGCTGGGCCTCCTCCCGCCGCAGACCTAGATCCAGTCCCCACAGGCGACCGACCTGGGCCTCCTCCCACCGCGGACCTGGAGCCGGTCCCCACAGGGAACTAGGCCTCCTCCCACCACGGACCTGAAGCCAGTCCCCACAGGCGGCTGGGCTGGGCCCCTCCCCGCCGCGGACCTGGAGCCGGTTCTCATAGGCGGCCGGGCTGGGCCTCCTTCCGCCGCGGACCTGGAGCCAGTCCCCACAGGCGGCTGGGCTGGGCCTCCTTCTGCCTCAGACCTGGAGCCGCTCCCCAAAGACAGCCGAGCTGGCCCTCCTCCCGCCGCGGACCTGGAGCCGGTCCCCACAGGCGGCTGAACTGGGTCCCTTCCGCTGTGGACCTGGAGCCGGTCCCCACAGGCGGCCGAGCTGGCCCTCCTCCCGCCGCGGACCTGGAGCCGGTCCCCACAGGCGGCTGAGCTGAGCCCCCTCCCGCCGCGGACCTGGAGCCGGTCCCCACAGGCGGCTGGGCTAGGCCTCCTCCCGCCGCGGACCTGGAGCCGGTCCCCACAGGCGGCCGGGCTGGGCCTCCTCCCACCGGCGCCGCCGCCCCGCCCCGCCCACGGCAGCTGCTCGGCCGCGGCGGATCAGCGCCGCTCTGCTAACAGTCGAGGGTGACAAATCAGCGCTCCGTGTCGCCCGGCCGTGGACAAAGGCGGAGGCCGACACCCGGGCCAGGTGTCCGGCCCGACGCCCGACAAAGCCGCGCCGCCACATCGGACTCACACACGAAGGACCGCACAGGCAGTTCCACCATCCATATGCTGATTGTAGTTTAGCTTGAAATCAAATAAGGTTGTAACGTCGACATGCAGTTCAGGTTATGGTAGGTCAGCAAGAGCTGCACAAAGCTGCACGCAGAGTGAGCCGACAAGCTTTCTGGCCGCCCCCAGGCTTCGGAGAGTTCAGCACGCCTCCGGAGGCGCCTGGTCGCAGCCCGAGAGCTGCCGGTGCCCCGCTGGCCGACCGAAAGGGAGAAGTGCGGCCTCCCTCACCCCTGGCCGTTGCACCGGCCCCTCTGTGCGCCGGTGACGAATGACTGGTAAGGTATGGTGCACGGCCGCAGCGTAGTTAATTGGTCTGAAAGGAGCATCCGACATGGTGGGGGCGGTATTTCGATCGCTCCTACATGCGATTCATGCTGGGGTTACTGGACTTAGCTGCGTGATAACAGCGTTCCTCGAGAGAGCGTATTTGAGCTAGGCGGTGGTGGATAGCAGTTCTCTGAATCTGCTTCCCACCTTTCGGTTTTGCTTTTATCGTGGTAAAAACGTCAGGGCCTGGTAATCCTGACTGACAAAGCCATATTGGGGTTCTGAAGAGGAAAGGGGAGCAGGGCGTTTCAAAGCATGCCCTGGGTGGCGGCATTCAGAACTGCCAACCAGACGTAATGCAAGGGAAACAAATGCCGCTATGATAAGATTGAAAACCCTTGAGCTGCCACTAGCCGTGTAAAGCTTAGGGTGAACAGACCACACTTTCTGCACGGAATGCGAAAACAGGCGTGACGTCATGTTCCGTGTGTCTCATCAGCGTACCGTGTACTTCAAGCGACCTAACACAGAGGGTAACTATCGCACAATTTTTGGGGAGATCCCGCAACCTCGATATCATATTTTCTGACTGGGCTGGTGAAACATTTTTACTTTTACGTACGTTTTTATTGATATTTGGGCACGATACCAGTGGCCAAGTGTTCAGAAGCGTGTGAAGTCTGTAGTAAGAATCAAATCTGTCCTTGTTGAGGTCAGTGAGAGGTTTCCTGCACACCCTTCCTTGTTCCATGACCTGGACAGCACAATGATGCATCGTAGTAGCAGAAGTGTTCAGAGTTTTGGGGAGCACGTCGACTGCATCGATCATTTAGCGCCCAAACCATGCATCGCAGTGCAATCCTGCTGTTAGAGTTCGGCCTATTTCAGCCTATTCAAAAGCTTTGTTTCTTGACTGGAAATCACACCTACCCTTATCGAATGTTTCCAAACATTTTAAACAACGCACGTGAGGCTGACCTTGCGACCTCGTCTGTTGTCACAAACACCGCACATTAGTCCCAAATCCGCAAAAAGCTGCGCATGGCCAGCTGGCTGCGGCAGGAATCTGGTCCGAGCCGGTGATGGATCGTTCGGTGACAGGACATGGCCCGTGACAAGCCCGGAGTGGTTTTTCCACATGTTATCTGGGCATCTGAGAAGGCTGCTGTCTGTTACCTGTAGAGATCGGAGCAGGGCATACCGGGAGATAAGTCAGAGGCAGGCATCTTGGAATGCTTAAAACTTCGAGAAATACGCAACTGCCGGCAGGCACTGCATTAAAACCAGCCCGGTCGCCACACAGCGTGTGTTCACTACGAGCATTTATTGATTTATCGTCCTCGATGAACGTTGAAATCAACGTCACATTCCAAGAACGCTGCTTTTTACGACGTTGATGATCCGTACGTTCTTACAGTTGTTGATGGCAAAATCCTGAACTTCACATTTCGTCCCAAATTTTGCATTGAATCTCCCAGCTGCGTTTATTAACCAAGTATTTGTTTAAGATGGCCGGCTATTGTTGCAATTTAGTGTTGCGTTTGCTCTGTTTTCTCACTGTTTGCTTAGCAACAATATGCAATTATGGGACTTAAATAATTCACCAGACCTCCCGCGACGCTTTCATGTTATTACGTTGGAAACGCGAGATAAACGAATGAATATATCTTCCACCCATTTATTACATTCTTTTCAAAGTTGTTGATTCTGCGAAATACAAAATGAACACTTTGTGAAAACTAAGAATTTAACCCTCGAATTTCAATTCGACCATAAGAACGACTCAATAGCCAGCATGACGTTTTGGGAAACCCGGCGACGGTACATCATCCGCGAACGATACCGACCTGCAGCCATACGTTGACAATGAACCGCATGTTTTTAGATACAGTTCCCAAAGAAATGCTCCAGACATGGGCTTTTTACCTCAGGTGATGTGAAAGCAAGACACCTCCTATAAACTCTAAGAATTTCAAGAAAACCCACAGCTACCTAAAAAATGGTTTCCATAGATGATGACGCGAAACTGCAACAATCAGCGATGCTAGGATCAGTGAGCTAGCCTCATGAACTTCGGTGGGTGGGGAGACTGCCACCAGGTCTATCGCATGGTGCCTGACGCATGGCCTTTTGTGCCGAGGTGCTCGTGCAGCACACGTGCTCGGATTTTACACCACTTTTGCCTGAGATCAAAATGCGAAGGTGAAGACGGCACGATCTGGTGCAGGGATGAACAGGACGTTTGGCCCCCTTGCATGGACTGGGCATAGCCCTATACGCGGCTCAGACCCACCGCGACACAACCGAGCACTCGATGGTCACAGGTGAATGCCTGCGATCCGTGCCGGCTTAAACGCTGGACGGTTGACGGTGGACCGGGTTAGAGGCGTTTGGGAAGCAAGCGCGTGGATCGGCAGCGAAACACGCAAACGAGACAGACACAGCCATGCAACGGTGAAACCACGTACGCCCCGCTGCAGTAGAGTTCATATGATTTGTCTCAGGCTGCTTGCGTCGGCTGCACTTATTCAATTGAGATCAGCGAACTAAGAGCAACCCTAGCGTGACATGATGATATACGCGGCATTGCATAATATTTCTTCCTAAAACAGGCCCCTAGTATGCGCTGCCGCGTTGCCTGGGATTCCAATTTCTCGTCGTTGTTCGTTTCCCCAGTGCACTGGGCGCGGCCAGCGTGTTCGCCCACAACATCCCGATTTCGCTTCCAGCCCATATTTCTCCGGAGCCATCGCACGCTTCGCATTATTTCGAACAGCATCACGTGCTGGAAATGAACAGCACTGGAACCATATTTCATATTTATTGCGTCAAATGATGGGTGTGTGAGTAAAACAGGTGCGAATTGCGCAACATTTGGTTGTGCTGCGTGCTCGTAAATGGTGTGACGCCTTTAGTTGATAAAAGTTCTCCTAAATTCGCACGCACCTGCAGGCCCATTTGCAGTGCAGCATCGCACTTTACCTCGGATAATTGACAATAAACTAAAATGATCTGTGTTTCCAGCATGTGGAAATATCACCTGCGTTAGAGGCCTATTAAAATAGTTTGGAGCAAGTTTCGACACTGAAATAGCCACTCAACCCTGCTCATGTTTCTCAGACATGGAAAAGCGGTCTAATGCATCTTACGCTGCCCATTCAAACTTACAATGTTTTCAAGTGCGTTAGCAAACAAGCGAGCGTCAACAAAAGACTGTCAAACATGTTTCACCTTGTCAAGACCTTGCATGCCGTTTTTCTCTTTATTAAGTGATGCGATACCTTTTTCCTTAAGCAAGTGGCGAGATTGATCACTTGTCGGGGATCATTTGCTGAAAGGCATAGACTGCCGAAATAACTTTTTAAAATTAAATGTATGACAAGTCGCTACCAGCTTTAACCCTTCATGTATCATCCGTTCTTTCACCGAGGGTCTCATCTTCACTCTGCTAAGTCTGCACAGACATTTCTTTAGCACGGGTCCAGCGCGATTCGATCACCACCTGGGCATACCTCAATTACGGCAGAGTTTGGTCTAAGGCTTTGTGACCGAATACAGAGTGTTGAAGTGGCAATACTTCAGGGGCTCGAGATTTGTTGGAGTTTATGAGCTACTTTTGTGTTCATGGTTATCTGGGATGCTTGTTATAGACGAGGTTACATGATCTGTCGTGATTTGATATAGATTTACTTTTCATGATATTGCTTAACCCAACATCTCCTTGCTTTCACCTGACTTGACCTTGATCTTCATGAACATCATAACATGATTTTGACACGGGCGAGGATAGTCTTCCGTCCGGTTCCCTTAACAGAACGGCACCACTATTACTTTTTGTTTGCATTTTTCCGGCCTGTTGGCTGCATTCTGAAAAAAGCCGAGAGGTAGGTGGCTGGGATGAAAGTGCATATAAGTCCGCAGGCGACTGCGGTTGACGAGTGAGCTATCCAACGGACGACGTGGTAGGTCACGGGTACCAAATCGAAGCATATACACCGACTAAAGCTTAGAATATTTTGTTTTCAACGTTGTGTTGCGGTGATTGATTGTTTAAGTCGATGATTCGATGTTCAAAGAATATTTCTAACTTGCGATCTAAAGGCACGATAATCTTTGTGAGGAGCAACGTTTCTACTCCGAGTGCCTTTGGAACCAGTCCTTGTGCGTCGAATTTTTGGGACCCATCACGACGTGCTCCACCAATTTGTAATCCGATCCAACCTCAAATATGTCGCTGCACATATTACGAATTCAATCCTGTCTCGTTCTCGGCAGCAAACAATCATGTAAAATATATGAAATTCAAAACAAAAATAAAATGAAGGTGCACAAAGCTTCAATCAAGCTCTTGTCTTAATTCATTTAACACTATAAATGTAAAACCTGTATCAGTTTTGTATATTTCTTCCCACCATGACGCAGACTATGCACGAATGGGCATCTTCACTAGTTCTGAGCTTTATGTTAAGGTATTCGTTTCCTTTCAGCCCATCTGCGCAAACCACCCTCGCAAAATATATTTACATTATTCGCGTTTCATCTCATTCTGATGTAAAATATAAAACAAACAAATTCATTAATTTTCACTCCTTTCCAGGCCCCCTGTGCCGTCCATGTGTTAGGCCAGTTCCTTCCTAAGCTACATCTCGTGGAGATTCCCAAATCCAGTTGGATACAAACGTTCTTAGATTATGTACCTTGTGTTTATCAATTCGTGAAGACCTGTCGTTTGCGCACGTCTTCGTGCTCATACGTGGCATGCTTTCAGAATCAGACTCCAGGCCGGATTAGCATGAGCCACTCCGCTCATAACAAAGCTTCCGGGAGGCGAGAGACCTATCTTCTTCTCCTCACCCAGCACCTCCTTACAAATGCAAACCGCCTGCTCTCCCGGCGCGTCTGGGATGGCCTGCCTGCCCTGGCATTCAGATGAGCCCGAGATAGCGAGCTCGGAGCGCGCGCACCGCGCCGGCGCATCTCGGCGATAAAGCTGCGAGTCAGCGTCACATGAGGCTGGGGTGGCTGACTGGTGATGGCCTTTGCCGCCGTCCGAGTGTGAACGCCGGCGGCCGGGTCATCCCGCTTCGCTAGCACCTCCTCCACAGACTCTCGCCCGCCTCTGACTGGGCCGGGGATCCGGCCGTGCCAGCTCGGCGCAGGTCGAGTCAGTCTCCTGCGCAAGACTGCGTCAAAACCTCTTAGTGCCTGACTGGCGCGCAGCTGCATCCCTGCAGCCCAGATTTGGCAGGTGTCTGGCGACAGCAGCTGACAGCGAGGCACTACCCCGCGCTCCCGACCACCGCCCGGTCCTGGCCCGCACGCCTGCGTTGTTGACGTTGGGACCATACAACACAGCCGCTTAGGATATTGTGACGATACGCCATATCTAATCATACAGCCAACGTTACTACCCCTGCCGCGCTATTAAATTTAGTGCTATCAGACAGCGTGTATGGCGTGCTCGGTGTACCCCCGTGACGTGCTGCGCAAGCATTGATCTTCAAGGCAATTTTTTACGTCACTATCTCGCAGGTGCCCGCTGAAACAGGCTTTAGAACCCTTCAAAAGCTGCCTTGAGCTGCTGGATGCTTTGCTTTGCCCTTGCACATGTTACTCATTGCGTATTCCCACAGGAGGAAGTCTAGGGAGTTGAGGTCGGAGGAACAAGGAGCACAAACACGTCCTGTCTTCCTTAAGATTAGTGTCATTTGGAATGTGTTCGAGAAAAGTTGTCTCGTCTCCAACACAGCATAAGGTGTGAGTAAACCTTGTTGGAATCGCTGTCATTTGAAGCCAACACAAGGGTTTCGTCGAGAGGAGATGAGACAGTCAGTGCATGGTATCGCAGAGAGTTTGCGGACAAAAGTACATGTAGAAAATGCGCGTGGCAAGTATGCCTAAAAAGTATGTCAGGTACGAGTGAAAAAGTAAAGTACGTATGCCTAATGTTCCTCAGGATGAAGAAAGTAGCGTGCACAGTTTGTAGCGGTAAAGGTTCATAATGACAGAAGAACGTATGGATAAAGATGGTATGGTAAAATATTCGCCAGGAAAAGCTCGTAGTGAAATTGATCGTCCGCGCAAAATTTCGTAAAAAAGGTCGAAAGTAGTCGCTTGGACCTAACTGTTCGCGCGTGACTGTTGGTCAAAGAAAACGTCCGCTTGACAAAAAAAAAAAACAAAAAAAAAACACGCAACCCAAGATTCGTATTTCGATATCTGATGTAAGCAGCACGTTTGTACGAAAGTGTTTGTCAGGGATGAAGTTCGCTGACGGTAGTGCACACGATAAACTTTGTATGAAGATGTGTGCTGAACGTTGAGATACAGATTTTCATGCTTGGTGTCCGTTGTCTTGGTGTCAAAAAACCATGTCCGCTGCAGATTGCGCGCCGAGTCTTTTAAGCTCATCCACTATCCCTAAACCCTGAAGACGTCTCCGTCGACGACTTCGCCTGATGCCAATGAGCGCGTCACTGACGTCACCTGACGGACGCGCCGAGTCAGCTCGATTGTGGAATATGACGGAGAGACCCGTCAGAACCAGGTGGGTCCGTCCGTCCAGACCCGCCAGTGACACCAAGTATGCAATTGCTTGCATTAAGTAAATCGGAGTCCAGAGAGAATGATACACCAGCAGGACCTGCTCTGACGCACCCCTTTGGTAGGGACCCTGCTTGCATTTGACCCAACGCTGACCGAGGGCATCATTTGTAAACTGTACGCCTGATAGAGCTAGACATTGCTCACTCCAATTCATATATTAAATCATCCCGGAAACCAAACATGAGCGAAATATGGGATCTACCGGTGCACAATTTGGTTCCCTAGTGGTTGACCGTTCTCGAACGCTTTCCACATAGTGAACAACGAGTATCCCCCACGATACCAATCCTTTGTCTCCATGTATCGCGAAAGGCGTAATGTTTGTTTTTCTCGGGAAAGTGTGGTACATTCACAGCCCCCGCTCCTACCCTTAAGCTGCTTAAGAACCTTCGTGCACGTATTTTTGTCGAACCAACCTAATCCGCTTCGAACATACGCGTACGTCCAATTTCTTATAAGCAATCACGTACACACCTTATGCATGCGAGTTTTTCCACACAAACTTTTTTGGTGACAAACTTTTGCCAATCGGAACGGTTTCCCTACGCGCTTTATACTATGCCAACACTTGAACCTGAAATTTTGCGTACGGGTTTTGCATGCGTTCTTCTGCCATTTGAACTTCAAACCTTGTGCTTGCGACCAACTTCGGACGTACTTTGTGCATGGGTACTTTTGCCCTAGAACTGTCGCGGGGGGTGCCGCGATCACTTCCCTGACCTACTGTTGCCGTCTTCCCATCGTGATCTCAAAACCAAAAGGGCCCAGTTACGCCATGCGAATTAATGGCAACCCAAGCAGAGCCCTTTTCCCCAGGTAAAAGGTGCTAAGGTCTATATATCCGACGTTACGTGTATGTTCTCGTTGGTGGGTGTCTTATTCAAATTTACTATCGTTCCCCGTCCCATTCCCCCCAGTCTCACAGTTATTGTCACAGAGTACATCTGAAGGTACCACTTCACTAATTGCATTATCTGCCGGTCTGTGAACGGGGTATTGGCCCTAGCCTTACTGGCCTTGCTTGGCCTTGAATGGGGTTCTGTGAACGGGGTACTGGCCCTAGCCTTACCGGCCGTGCTTGGCCTTGAATGGGGTTCTGTGAACGGGGTACTGGCCCTAGCCTTACCGGCCGTGCTTGGCCTTGAATGGGGTTCTGTGAACGGGATACTGGCCCTAGCCTTACTGGCCTTGCTTGGCCTTGAATGGGGTTCTGTGAACGGGGTACTAAAACACTATGACAGTAAACATCCAAACTTGATGCCCCACATCAGCGAGTCGAAAACAAGGAGGGATCCAGTGATGGGAAACACAAGGGAAGGTCAGCAACTGAGCCACATACCCCGAAGATGGTCGAAGTTGGGCAAAACATTACAGTTCTTGTCTGAATGACATCAATTTTATCAAGACAAGCTTGCTTTAGGACATACAGGTCTTTGAGCGAAAGGAAGGAAATGTTGAGTAGTTGAAAATTACGGCATCTCTTTGGACTTTCCTCCAAACCGGTGCTGACCCCACGCGGCACCGTTCGAGATCCGCTCTTGGTCGAACCCAGTAACTCTAAATGTGTGCGAGGACCCGACGACTGATCCTACCGCTGTTAAAGATCATGCGCGTTCGAGGTATTGAGCGTTAAAAAGCCTACGTCTAAATCAGCGTTACTGAAGGCTGTGTGGAGGCATGGCTCTCGGCAGGCCCGTTACGCGCACCCAGCGCCCGCATATGTATCGTCCCATGTTTCTTTCGTCTGCGTTTATTTCGTCTGACGATCGCGAAAGTCGCCGAGCTTTCTGGAGCAGCAAGGAGCAGTGAAGTGATATAAAAGCCGTATATACGTTACGAAGGCACATATTCCACAAGCCACGCCTGAAAACACATTTTTCTGAGCTCAGTCTTCAGATATTAGGCCTGTCATGCAATGGTGTGGGATTCGATTACCTTGTATGAGATCAGCACTTTCAGCGCCTGTCAGATATCTGCCACACGAGCGCCCAGTGCAATTCTTGACGGCCAGAGAGCGGGGCCAATACAAAACAAACACGGCCAGGTTCCCCAGCGCCGGCCATCAGTGACCGTTTCACCAGTAGCCTGCCATTCATATCGGGTAATTCCACAGAGCACCGTCAAAAGGTGGCCACAAGAACAACGGTAGACATGTATGTATTGTGTAAGCCGTCGTCGCCCCCACCGTGGAACAGTCAGCCAGCACCAGACCGAACTGCGGTGCCTAAATGCGCCGTGACAATGACGTCACACGGACCGGACATGACTCCGGGCCAATCAGGTCCGACCTCGGGTGACGCCACACCGCGATGCGCGGGAGGAATGTCGTATCACAGGAACGGACGAGCGCGGAAGGGAAGTCCAGGCCTCGCGATGGCCACATTAGTGGTACGGTGCCAACGCTGACTTCATACCAGCGTCACGCACAACGCACCGCTCAAGTGTTGACGGAACACAAGCTGCCTTACAGCCCACGTCAGAGACACCATTTACAACAAGTTCGTCATATTCACTTCTTGCACATCGTTGAAGCGGACATGCCGAGTGGTCTGGGAACGTCGGCCGCGAGTCCGCCCGCACGCCTGAAGGAGCCATAACACCAGCACGGGCCGCGACAGGGCGGGGGATCCGGAGGAGAAGCGTGTCAGTGTTTTGATTGTTGTGCGACGCACGACCGCGTCCCGGTCCGCGCCGCGGGAGTCGCCCACGGTCACCGTGACAGCCGCGTCAAAAACGGAACAGCTGCTGAGTCTGAAGAGGCAATCTGCCGGCCGCGATACAGACGCTCCACCGCTGAGCTCCGGTGACTCCCCGCTCACCGGCCTGCAGGCAACACTACACCGACCGTCACAAACCGGCAGGGTCCGGTGAGAAGAGCCGACGCGGCACGATAGCAAATCCAGCTAACGGTGACTAGCACAACACCAGCGAACGACGCACAACCACCGTGGCACTCCATATTGCGAGCCACCTCACACGTCAACAAACACACACGTGGACTAGACACACTAGTTTTAGCTCTCTACGGGGTAAAAACCCTTGTTCCACGGTACACAGATAACAAATGATTCACGCCAATGCAGCCGAGCCGCCCCGGTACCCAGAGACCGCCGCCCGGCAGCGCCCCTGGCGGGCGTCACTCGAAGCAGAGCGGCACGGCGGTGAACAGCAGCACAGGCGCCATCGCCTCGATGTCCACGGCCGTCATGAAGCCGCCCGGCAGCGCCGCTGGCGGGCGTCACTCGAAGCAGAGCGGCACGGCGGTGAACGGCAGCACAGGCGCCGTCGCCTCGATGTCGACGGCCGTCATGAAGCCGCCCGGCAGCGCCGCTGGCGGGCGTCACTCGAAGCAGAGCGGCACGGCGGTGAACGGCAGCACAGGCGCCGTCGCCTCGATGTCGACGGCCGTCATGAAGCAGTCGGCCGCCGCCTCGTTCTCGCCCAGAAACTCCAGCACCTTGCCCAGGTTGTACCTGTCGACGGGTGGAACGCGGCCGTCGCGCTGGGAGAAGCTAGGTGGAGGATGACGCCCGAAAGAAGGCATCGCAAACGCTCCTGCGTGTCCCACCTCCCCAGCAAATCGGAGCAGTCCGGCGCGCCACACATCGTAAATCATTGTTACGGTCTTTATGCTGCCTGCTATTTGGACTAGCGTCCTCTCGACCAGCAATGACCATTTCAGGGCTATGGGATGAACGAGAATGGATAATGGTGGGGTATAGATATGTGCGCCAGGAGGCCCGACGGCCGAGACTAAGTCCGCGTAGGGACCCCTCTGCGAGGTATGCGCCGGGCGCCCAGACGGGGGCCTCAACAGAAAGGCCTCTCAGCCTGCTCGAGGCTGGCGCATACAGCCTGTCCCGGATAGGCGGGGCGTCGCGAGGATGCAGGATAAAGCAAGAAAGGGGATAAAGGGGCGGATCTTTATGTTGTTAAAGTCTCGATCCAGTTGTGTGAAGTTCACATACAAGCACTCGAAACAACTGAGATCTCTGAGAGCATCCAAACGTGCCCAATGCGGCAACACGTGCATTAATCCCTCGCTCGTGTAGTGTTCATGAGCCGCACGTCTCTCAGGCAAAAGCCGGACGGGGGAGGTCAAAGGTCACACGGAGCTACGTCCTCCCACAGGATGAGCCACCCTGTCAGGTTGTCCGTGCGGTAACAGGCAACCGTGCCACGTACCCAACACGACCGTACCCGCTAAACACGATCACGCACACAAAACATGACACACGTTACATGCGGCATCGCAGACACGTGCTCAAGACGCAGCCTTCAATACGTGACGCGCCGGCGCAATCCGCCCTGCCACGCTGACACATCACATGTGGTGCGCGCGGTGTGTGTCCGGAGAGGCGAGCCGTGCCGTGCCGTGCCGGCTGTGTATCGCACGACACCGGCAGTCCAGGGGCGGGCCGGCCCGGTGGGCTCACCAGCTCTGGTGCACCAGCGGCTCCAGCTGGATGGCGTCCCGCAGCATCTTCTCGGCCAGACGGTGGCTGCCCAGGTAGTGATGCACCAGACCCTGCAGCGACCAGCACACGGACGTCACGCGACACCATCGGCGGCAGGCGACGCCCAGCAGCGGCTCCGATGAGACGGCCAGCCGGCGCGAACGCAACAACAACGGTGCCAATCCCCATGCATCCGCGCACGACAGTCGAAGCCGCAGGTGCACATCCTGGACGGCATCGCGCCCATGCTCTTGCTGGCTCGCGGGTCTCGACTACGCCACAATGCTGACGCTGGCCCGAGCGTTGCGGCGCCGCAACAGCTAACCACCCCGCACCGGCCCGAGCCAGGCCGGCGACCGTCCCTGGAGCACCATCCATGGCCTCACACGCGCACCCAGAGGGTCACACCGGGCTCGCGCGGCACGCACCAGGTGCTGCATGCTCTTGATGTGGTGCGGGTTCAGCGCCAGCGCATCGTTGAAGTGGACCTTGGCCTCCTCGAACTCGTTCTTATACACGTGCACCAGTCCCTTCTGCGGGTGGTGGCCGGGAGCGAGGGTCAGCGAAGACAAGACAGCCCCGCTGCCTTGTGGCACGGCCACGCGCTCATCGGCTGATGATAGGCGGCCCAAGGCCAACAGCTGGCAGGCATACAGCTAACGATATAATTCAGGGGACGAGGCGGCGCAGAATACGACAGTCAATGAACAGGGTCACTCCACTGAGGAACAGCGCGAGCTATGCCACGGCAGCAGAGCTGTTGGGACTATTGGGCATTGGTCGCTGACTCCATACGTGTCTGCACAGCACTTGAGACATCGCTGTTCCACGCCTTATTTGAACAAGCCAGACAAAGAGCACTTCAAAACCACACGTTTTCATGAGGACTGCCGCTACACTATGCCCTGGCTGCGGCCCCAGTACTCCCACATACGGGCTCACAGACTAACCGGTCCAACGACCCAACGGTCCCTCGGCCCACCGGTCCAAAAGCCCGACGATCCCTAGGCCCACCGGTCCCTCGGCCCAATGGCCCAGCGGCCCAACGGTCCCTCGGCCCACCGGTCCAACAGCCCAATGGTCCAGCGGCCCAAAGGTCTACCGACCCAACGGTCTATCGGCCCAGCGGCCCAGCGGCCCAGCGGCCCAGCGGCCCAGCGGCCCAACGGTCTATCGGCCCAGCGGCCCAGCGGCCCAGCGGCCAATCGCCCAACGGTCTATCGGTCTAACGGTTCATCGGCCCAGCGGACCAGCGGTCCAGCGGTCCAGCGGCCCAGCGGTCCAGCGGTCCAACGGGCAAGCGGCCTCCGTCGGCCGTCACTCACGAAGTACAGCACATGGTGCGAGGCGGGCGCGATGGTGGCCGCCTCCTGCACACACGAGATGGCCTGGTTGGTCTGGCCCAGTCTGGGGGCAGTCAGCACGCGTCAGCTGCCGAGCTGCCGGCCCGCCATGCGCGCCACGCACTGAACAGTGGCCACGGCCGGCTGCGCCGAGCACGACCGCACGCGCCGACCGTCGGCTCATTACGGACGGGTGGCGGCGGCACCCGGTCAGTGGCCGTGCGCGTCACACGCAGTCTCAATGTGACAGCCTGGCAATGGCGTAGGCGATTTGCTTGAAAAGAAAAGTGGCCAAGCTGTTCGATAATGAGGGGGGGGGGGGGCATGGGGGCGGCAAAGTTACCAAGGAAGCTAGACGCTGTGTTCCAGGCCGAAGAAATGAGGCAACCAATGCCGCGGATGGGTGACGCCCTGAACGCGGCGGCGGCGGGCGGGAGGCTACCCCGGTAAGGTGGCGTGTGTGCGTGTAAGACGCTGTACCCACTTGAGGTAGAGGTCGGCGACGAGCAGCCATATCCGGATCTGCAGGTCCCAGACCTGCTGCGGCCCCGGCCGCGGCTGGCTGGACGTCAGCGACGAGGCCACCTCGGAGAGCGCCTGCTCTACGCGAGACGGCGCGATGGTGGACGACGCGCGCACGGAGCCTGCCGCCGCGCAGCCGGAGCGGTGTGAGGGAGGCTCGGCTCGGCTCGGCCGGCGGCGCGCCCGCAGTCGGCCCAGCCGCACGGACGGGCCGACAGCGCGCGCCGCAGGATGGGCCGCGTCACACGCGACGCGGACCGAACACAGACCGAACAGTGGGGCTCCACCCGTACCCGGCCGGCGTGAGCGCCACACACACACACACAGACAGATGGGTGTCACCAATGGGAGATTGGGGGGAACACGTCCCTTAACCCCACACCCCACACACACACAACTATCGACATCGGATTTTCTCCCAATATCCCCTGTAAACTGTGTTTTTAAACGTTTTCACATTTGAAACACCATTTTCAGGCCCAGCTGTCCTCTCCATATTCCAGGTTTGACCACAAAACACGATGGCGAACTCCAGGCAGATATTCAGCACGCACTCGCCTTGACGTAACGCATCATAGCATGACTCGCAATAGAACAATAGCAGTAAACAACATCGGGCTGAAGATACGCGTCAACTTCAGACAGTTGTTGCCACGCATATAGGCACCAGGGTGGTCCGCCATTGCTTCTGTGATCTTTTCAAAAGCGCTTCAGCATGCTGATACTACACATCTTAAACAGAGATACTCGTGCCCTAGCGTATTAAATTTGATCTATGTTTACTACTGTAACAAGATCCCTGAGTAAACTGACCGACATGTGAACTTCTATCTGCAGCGTGCAAGTGTTCTACTTGTTTGGATAGGATATGTTACGTCAATTCCGGCTTCCATTTTCACCATACCGAGGTGAATCACTGCTAGGATCACCGCACTGCACCCACTGCAATCACTGCAATCACTGCTCTCGGTGTCCGCGCTCATCCCCCCTCCCGAAAACTCGCCGCGAACAAGTTCTGGACGTGCCGCGTCACCCACCGCTGTCGGCACCCCGTGGGAGCGATTGGATCCAGCTCAACCGTCCAGAAGACTCGCGAAGATGGTGCGACGGAGGGTTCGCTCGCGCCCCCGCCCCTATCACCCAAGGCGAGGTGCAATGCGAGCGTCGTCGGTGCGGGCTCATCGGCCGGTCGCCGTGCGCGCCGCACGCGCGCCTCAAACACCGTCGTGGCAATTTCCCCGGGGGTTAATACGCGGCGGGGTTGTGCGGGTGCCCACGGCGACTGGCGGCAATGCAGGAAGCACCCTTCGTAGCGGAAGCCCGTGACACTGCGGTCGCACCCCGCAATGCGCCCCACGACAAAAGCCGAAATTTGGTTGATTGACGCTCTCGTCGAATCAGTGCCAGGAAATAGGCCGCCTGGCTGGACACAAGTGCCGCAGTGACATTTTCGGTTGCGTCATGCGGAAACGCTCGCCCAGGAATAGGCCGAAACACCGCCGTTCGCGAGGTGACGTGGGATGTGGAAAAAAGTCCGGGCTGGCACTGCGCTGGAGGGAGCGTGATAAAAAGTCAAACAGAAAACTTGACCAGTGACCAGCTGTCTTCGGAGACAAATGCACAAGGTCCACAGCGCGAGTGGAGAAAAAGAAATTTACGAGATGCCTCGAAGACCTCTTTGAGACTTCCCATGTCGATGCTATGAAGATCATCAAAGTCCCAGAGAACAAAGACTTCTTTCAGGCCCAATGGGAGCGAAGCCACTGAGGTTTCATGGTGGCAATCCAGCTTCTTGCTGGGAAGGAAGAGTGCAGCTCTCCAATCGTAACAGCAGACCGCAGAAAGGGTCCGTTGCCGGACGGGAGAGCACGCCGAACACGAGGCAACTGCCCTGTTGGAATCTTCATCCACCGACAGCACACAAGTGGCAAGTGCGGATGACACGCAGCCATTCACGCCGCTTTCTTCTCTGAAACGGCAATGCGGGTGAACCAAGACGCTGGTCTGGCAGCAGCCATCCATCGGTCCCAGCTCAGCGACCCCTCTGGGGTCCAGCTCCGACCGACGATGACCTTCGTCGCGGCTCCCCTGGCCAGACGACAAGCCGAGGATCAATCAGGCGGACGCGCACATTGCAGACGAGAGCCACCGCGGGAGACATCCGGCGTCCTTTTCCTGGTGGTCCACTGAGACGGAGACACAGGACCCGACGATGGGGAGGAGAGCGTGAATCGATTCGTCCCAGTAGCCGGTCCAAGAGGCGCCATCAAGCCCCGTGGTGCTCCGAGGCTCGCCAGAGGATTTGGCGCCACGACAACCGACGCTGCCGCGCCCCGTGTGAACCACTGGACCGTCGCGAAGAGGGACAAAGGATCGAGCTTTGACACCACCTCCAGTGACAGTGCCAAAGTGCCTCCAGTATGCACGCTCCATCAACAGGAGCTCAGGCGACAGCTCCTCCACTTCGCTTCGCTGGTAAGCATACCTTTGAATTGAGGACGGAGGCGGCTTTCTCCACGTGCTTCGGTCCGCCTTCGGGACCACAAATTGCCTTGCTTCAGTGCTTCAGGAGCGGAAAGGGGCACATCAGTCGGAGTTTGAGCCCATGGTGCATGAATACCTGGAGCCGACAGTAGGTGAGACTTGTCTCTCCTCAAAGGATCGTGTCGTTACCTTTTGCCGCGGGAGGCTGGCCGAAGTTTTACCACCCGGGTGCTCTCCACCGTGCCGGATGAATGGGACCTCCGATTTACGGGATCAGCATCTCCTTGTTTCGCGATCAGTTCTGACTAACACTCAGCGAATAGGAGCACTCAAGTGTATCGTCTCTTCCATCGTCAGGGCACGGTTCTCCGCACCAGTGGTCGAGGCTACCGCGCACGGCTCGGCCCTCTTGCGATGCGTCACCAGCTATCCGGACGCTCAAATCTTGCAGCAGGCGACCCCAAGAAGTTCACCAGTCACCTCTGGCACCTCAGCGAAGAGCTGGATGGTTCGCAACAGCTGATTCGACGAGGTGTCGCTCGAGATGAGGATGATGGTCGCGGTGTCTCAGGGACAGGGATCGATGAGTACACCACAGTGAGCACAAGTGGATCTCGCGGTAAAGGGAGTTTCAGCAAGAAGACCCTCGCGGACTTCATCACGATCGGTCGGTGGGAATCCTGAAGCCCTGTGGGACCAACGAAGACCTCGTCGCCCATCCCAGCGATTGGTGACAACATCGGACTTCACGAATGCCAAGGAAGTCGCATGCAGGATCGCGGCAGCAAACGGCTTCGTCGAGCGATGCGTAGCTCTTGTCCATACGGACAACGCGGCACTGACGAGGAAAGACAAGCGAAAGCAGTTCCTGCTGCAGGTGTCGAATGACACATTCGCCGTTATTCCTAGACTTCGAGGTGGAGGGGAAAGGTCTGCAAACATCTTCGCCTGAGCTATGCCGTTCGTGACTGATTCAATGACATCTGCTCTGCGACGGACCGCGCGAAGTGTTCTTCAATCCATCGCGTCAAGAGGTGAACATTGATGTAGTATGCATGCATATCGTGTTCATGGTTTAAAAACTGGAGTACACCATACACGGTTGGGCCATTTTAGACTTTGACATCACGTTGTCCAAAACCACTAGGGATCACAAGTTCATGGGGAATACTAGAGCGAACTTTTATGGCCTACACTGTATGAGAATTTGGCATTCAATCCACGTGTGACAGTGCTTAAAAGTGCTGGACTGGCCACATTTACCCCGCATGATTTCATCCCAAACACGCGTCGGCTCATGAGAAAGCACTTTGGAAAAGTCCTCAGCACAGAACAGGGGACCACCCTAATATACACTAAATATTGGCTACGCACACCAGGCACACGAAACCCGTATTAGTATTGTAAACTACTGTATACCATGCATGCAGGCCGTCGCCAGACCAAAGCCCTGTTAAGTCCAAGTAGTACGCACAGCTTAGTACGCCGGTCGCATGCTCCTCGGTGCCGGTCGCAACCTCAGAAACCCCCACAGCAGTCCGCCGTCTCCGGACGACAAACGCAAACTACCGCAGCCAGCGCCCAAAATGTCAAGCAAAAACCGGGCCAGGACCGGCCCACCCCATCCGCACTTTCACTGCTCCAGCGCGCCTGCCGTCACCGGCAGCGGCGGCAGCCCTGCCCGCAGCGGTGGCGGCAGCAGCAGCGGCGGCAGCAGCGGCAGCAGCAGCGGCAGCGACGACGGCGGCGACAGCTATGTACAGCGGACAGGGGCGGATGGGGGGCGGGGCGTGCGGAACGCGCCGCCGCAGCTACCTTCGCACTCGGAGCCGGCGGGCGAGGGCAACAGGTGGTTCGGCCCCAGGACCGGGATGGCCAGCGTCTCCAGCGGCGAGAGCACCACGTGGCGCGCTACTTTATCCGCTGCGGTGACGTAACGCTGACGTCAGAGCCCGCCGGCGCGCGTCAGCTGACGGCCCGCGGCTCCACACAGCAGGCACAGAGCGGCACTTCGGACAGAGCACAGCTACGACTGACACTGGCCCCGGACAGGGACGGCTTCCGCGCAGTGGTGCTCTGGGCCGGCCCAGAGAGGGCGCCCGCGGCCTCTGGGCCGGCCCAGAGGGGGCGCCCGCGGCCTCTGGGCCGGCCCAGGACCCGGCCCAGGGACGCGCCGCGGGGGGACCGTGCCGACCCGGGCCCTGGCCTCACCCAGCGTCGGCGCCGGCAGGCTCGGTGCGGACTACACCGGCGGGCCGAGCGCTGCTGGGAGATCACCCGCAGCACCCGTCATTCACAGCTGGCTGCTTGTGTACGGGGGCCGGACTGTAGGGGTGGTGTGCCCAGTACCGATGCCTTGATGTCTGGCACATTCATGACGCCAGCTATTGCTATGGTGTGCTATACACGCTTTCTACCGTCTACTCCCCCACCATTCTATGTTTCCTACTGAGTGCACTATTCAAGCTTTATACATGACAAACATCGATATCAATCGTTCGATCTCCTCTGAACGCTGGTCATGCTTTGACATGCTGTGCTGTAAGACGGTGGTAATAGTGCAAAACGTATTCCTATGCCTAAAACACGACTGAATAAGCAGTAAAAATACATACGAAATGAGAAGGTTTGTCATGTCCTGATCTCGTCAGGAATGGCCTCGCGCATCTCGAAGGAACGCATATTGACTTTACTGGCTTAATGGTTTGCATCAACTTATCTGAGACCGACGAAGGGACAAGTGCTCCAGTAATATGCAAATGCAAAAGTCTGATGCACAGCTAGATCTTACTCGTCCATTATCCAACAATGAATGGTCAAGCACATTAAAGAAGTCATTTATGTCCTGGGCATATGGCAGGTACTGCATTACCTCTTCCTCGAACGGTTCCGCGTACCACCTACAACACACGGGGTGCCATTCGCCCCTGCTGTAAGTGCCGTTAGTATTTTGTGACCTGTGCGTGTTTTGTCGGTGAGGACACACGGCGCACCTGAATCGGGGTCGGAGACGACCGAGTACTGTCGGTCAGTGTCCAGACTGTTCTCCGCCATGCGGGCATCGTAGATCCCCTTCCACTGCTCCAGCATCTCCCGCGCCACGATCAGCGCCGCCTGCCGGACGACACAGGAAATGCAGCGTGAGAAGTCAGCTTAGTACTGCCTGCTCAAGCAACGTTGTCGATATATATATATATATATATATATATATATATATATATATATATATATATGTATATATACATATATATATACACATATATACATATATATATATATCCTCGTATATATCATATTTACTATATATATATATATATACATATATATATATATATATATATATATATATATATATATATATATATATATATATGGTGTGCTATATAGGTATACAAAAGGTATACAAGGTATACCTTTAGGTATACAAGGTGTCCAGGACAGGCATATGGGACTTGACAAACCATCCTATTATAACCTCAGTCAGGGCCTTCTGATTAGATGGATTTCAGCGATCAGAGATCCTACTTCACAGTGTTTGTTACGTGAGCTCAGATCCTACCGCCCCATCGTACAACTCTAGGTCAACGGCATAATTTTGCGGCCAAAAAATGACGTGCCGCAAAGTCTAGCTTAGTCCGTCGTGCCCTTTAACCTCATATGACCTTGAGCGACCACGACCAATCCCAGTCAGCCCAAACCAGTCAGCGGGAAAATGGCGAGCACGTATGACGGCTCGAACACACCCAACCAGCCAAGGATGGCCTGGGAGAAGATCGCTGTGACCGACTCACTGCGAGGGCGGATCTGATTGAAGATGTTATCGACCCACATCCGAGTGAGCACCTGCGCAGATCCACTGCGCCGCAGACGCCTCACCTCTCCACCGTTGCAATACTCCTCCACGTGGACGCGAGTGAACATCAGCTGGAGGTCCTCCGGGTACTCGTCCTGGGCCACGCGCAGCAGCTGAAACAAGAGGCCGCCGCTGACCACGGAGGACGGGGCGTAGTGTACAGCCGACGGAGATGCATTGCATTGTGCCCGGGCACCGAGGGATGGAGAACTGAGCCTTCCCCGTCAGTCAGCTGGATGCTCCGGCCCGGAGGGAGGGTGCTGACCTGACCCACCATCAGCACTCTACCGCGCTGGTCCAGTGTCACCCGGACCCCCAGCGGCCACCCACCTCCAGAGCGCCGCTGTGCTGGTTCTGGGCGGTCAGCAGCAGGGCCAGCAGGTGCAGCGAACCCAAGTGGTCCGGCCGCCGCTCCAGCGCGGTGCGCACGTGCGCCACGGCCGCCGCCACCTGGCGTGCCCGCGCCATCTGGTAACCCATGTAGAAGGCGGCCAGATGGTCACCCGGGTCCAGCTCGTGACACCTGATGGGGGGGGGGGGGGGGGGGGGGGGCGTCGTCACCAGAGCTCCACAATGCGCTTGGTTGTTCAGGCTGCACGGCATCGCTTGCTTCCCGCCCTGGACGAAAGGGCGGTGATGGAGAGGCACTGAATGTATGGCTCCATATTGCATGAGTATGCAGTCCGGCTGTGTTATGAGAGCGGATGAGGGACACAAGAAACGACCGTAACACAGACCAACGAGTGAGGCTGCTCGAACTGATGTACGAGTATAATCCACCCCATGTCTTACAGGTCAGCGACACGGTACCGAAACGGCGAAAGGTTGGCTTTATGATGGCGTGACGCTATGCCTCGGTCCTCCGCCGCTGCTGGCGTCAGTTCACAACGATAGTGAGTGACAGTGGGATGTTCAGTGCAATGATAAAAACCGCTTTATTTAATAAGATAAACCTTTCAATTATCAGCCTGCAACATCGTAGCCTCGTTTCGTTCACGCGGTCCGGGTTACGCGATGCATAGGCAAAACGTCCCTTCGAAAGGACACCGTTACGCTCGTCCAACTTCAACGCTACTGTTCAACTGGTGCACGACAGCGCTAGCGCGAGCCGAACGTCACGACAGGTCCCCGGCATCCCAACCGATGGGGCGCCGGCCGCCCTGACGCCGGCTCCGCCCCGGCCGCCGGCCGCGGAGCACGCCCACCTGCGGAAGTTGTCGAGCGCGGCGTCGGCCAGCCGCTGCTTCTCCTGCTGCTGGCGCGACACGCCGGCCTGCAGCATCTGGCCGATGCCCAGGTACAGGTGGCAGCGGCTGGCCAGGCCGTGCGACTCAGAGGACTCCTGGCGCAGGGCGCGCTCGCTCCATCGCACCCCGTCCTCAAACTGAGGAGACGCCCCATCGTCACCACCACAAACACTCGCCCCACCGCACCCCGTCCTCAAACTGAGGAGACGCCCGATCGTCACCAACGCAAACACTCGCTCCACCGCAACCCGTCCTCAAACTGGGGAGGTAACCGATCGTCACCATCGCAAACACTCGCTCCACCGCATCCCGTCCTCAAACTGCGGGGACGCGCCATCGTCACCACCGCAAGCAGCCTCCGGCCAGCCAGCTCCAGCCGGCACGGCCTCGCCACAGGTGGTCGGCGCAGCGGGCCGCTACCAGGGCAAGTAGGCCAACCACAGCACGTTGTGAATGTTGGCACAGCTAACGAACACTCTTCGACTGCAAAAAACGCGCAACGAATTTGCCTCTTCCACGTAATGACTTTCCACGCCTGGTGCATTAAACATGCGTGCATGAGCTACCACCCAGCCGCCGACGCCGGTGGTGCCACTCGTCCCCAGCCGCTGGGACGCTGTCTGTACCGGCGGCACCGCCAGCGGCTGTCATGCCCCGCTCACCCGGTGCAGGTTCTCGTAGCAGAGGCGCGCCGCCAGCAGCGGCAGCACCGCCTTGTCCGGGTTCAGCCGGAAGGCCTCCTCGAGCACCAGCTGGGCGCGCTGCGGCCGGCCGGCCGCCGCCAACGACAGCGCGTACTGCTGCCACACGTGCGCCTCCTCGAAACTGAAGCGCAGCGCCCGCTCCAGCGACTGCCGGCGGGCGAGTGAGGGAAGGGAGAGGGGGGGGGGGGGGGGGGCGGCGTTAGCGGGCGTCAGCCGACGGAGTCACTCCGCGATCAGGGGGCACAGCGGCGAGGATCCTCTTTGGCAGCCATGGGCCGGTAACATGATACACGTACCGCTCCGCCACGACTCTGAGAGGGTCACCACGTGCCTGCGAGGTGGGCACTGGCTGACTGGGAGTCCAAGCATGAGATCAACCGACTAGTCAGTGCCGCTGCGGGCAGAAGCCGCACTGTCAGTGTTTCTCGGCCGGGCGAGCTCGACTAGTCAGCGCCTCTCGGAAGGCGGGCTCGTCACATCCGCCCGATTGTACGGCGTCACGGCCGTTGGCAGCCACTCCGACCCCGCCAGCTCACCTCGCACAGCATGACAGCCTGGCCCTTTCTGACCAACGCCATCGTCATCAGGTCGTAGACGGAGGTGGCGACGCCGTAGGACTTCTGACGCGCCTCGGCCGTCTCCGGCGACTGGGTCAGCACGGCCTCCCGCACCGCCAGAGCCTCGCTGTCTCACGGGCAGAGGCACGACGTCACCACGGATGGTACAGAGCGCTGGTGATCAGGCAGACAGCGAACGGAGCCTGAAGCATTGGTGATCAGACGGACAAGGAACGGAGCTTGGAGTGCTGGTGATCAGACCGACAGGGAACGGAGCCTGGAGCGCTGGTGATCAGGCCGCCAGGGAACGGAGCCTGGAGTGCTGGTGATCAGGCCGCCAGGGAACGGAGCCTGGAGCTCTAGTCATAACCCACAGCGCACATTGGTGAATATGTCGACAGGGAACTGAGCCGGATGGTGGCACAGGAAGTCTGCAAGCAGGAGCTGGTGTGTCGTTGGCGGCCTCCCCGGAGAATACAAAACCCAAAACATGTTAGATGGCACTGTTATTTTGCGTCTGAAGGCCGAGAGCGGCTACCAGGGCATCACTCAGTCACCCGATTGACTGTAGACGGCCATAGCTGGCGTGAGTCACCAGCGACGCCGGGAAGCGGCAGGACGGTACAGCACAGCGCGATGCACAGGCAGGAGGACATTTCAAGCAAGCGAACCATTTGAAGCCACCGACGTAGTCATTATCTCATCGTACATGTACCCCACAGAGGCCACGCCGGATTCGCCAAATGATGCATCGATATTCCATGCCGAAGTGGGTACCGCCTGCGCTTCCGTCGAAGCTGGCAGTCTGATCCGGCCGCCGATCTCACTCCCAGATCCGCCGCGACTGGCAATCTGATCCGGCCGTCGATCTCGTTCCCAGATCCGCCGCGGCTGTCAGTCCGATCCGGCCGCCGATCTCGCTCCCAGATCCGCCGCGGCTGTTAGTCCGATCCGGCCGCCGATCTCGCCCCCAGATCCGCCGCGGCTGGCAATCTGATCCGGCCGCCGATCTCGCTCCCAGATCCGCCGTGGCTGGCAGTCTGATCCGGCTCCGCCGGCCCGCTCCCAGCAGCCTGACAGCACGCGCTCACCTGATTAGCAGCAGCAGCACTATCTCCTCGTTGATGTCCTTGGGCACGAACAGATTGCTGCCCACCTGGCGCCGCGGTTTCCACGGCGACACCACCGACCGGCCACCAATCGAGCTCTTCTTTTGGTCTGCGGGACGGGCTCAGTCACTACGTCGGCCGCCAGCCTGTCCAGCTTGACCACTCAGCTCTCAGAGTTGATATACCCAGAATAGGTGTCTGAAGCTTCTAATTATACTTATTTATTACAAATTATCATTATCTATCATTAAGAAAAATTCACAAGTGCCTCTCAACGCGGGAACTCAATGCCACGCATTGTCTGCTACAACGTGAATACAGCGAAATTGTCAAGATTGAGTGGCACACGACCAGCACGTCACGCCAGAAACTAATGCAAGAATACCAAAAAAAAAAACTGCCAGTAGGCAGACTAGGGCACTACAGCGGGCCTCAAAACACTCCTAAAGTACGCAGCGTTATCTACACTGCGGCCTGTGTCGGTCTGGTGCCGAGCGCCACGCAGTCAGCACCGCTCTCACTCACCGCTGACAAGGATCGCCTCCAGCTTCTCGTAAGCCTTGTCGCTGACGCCCCTGAGCAGGATCTCGGCCAGCCGGCGGGCCATGGCCAGTCGGACGCCCTGCGTGGCCGACGTCTCCACCGCGCCCAGGATCATCCTGTCGGGCGGGTCAGACCGGGCGTGGGCAAGGTCTCCCTACGTCTTAAGTCAAGCTGATGTCACAGAGAACGGGGTGTCTGGTGTATCTGGCTGCTCCGTAAGCTCTGCTCCGTCACACATCTCGAGATAATCACAAGTGCCCGGGCGGTGTTGAATGCATGGCATCCTGTTTGAGTAGCATCGGGTGCCTCTCGCTTGCAGCACGAATCTGCACAACCTGCGAGACAGGTGTCCATACCCAGCCCGAGCTCAGGCGGCTTGCAGCCCGTAGGCCGTCTCGCCGCCGCCGCGGGCCGGCCTGAGCCCCGCGCCAGCCCTGCGCCGCTCACCTGTACCGCCGAATGGCCCGGGGCATCTGATTGGCCTTGAGGATGAGGATGGGAGCCTTCTGCAGCGCCGTCTCCAGGATCAGGCCCAGCCGGTTCTCCGGGTGCGGCGGTAGAGGCGAGCTGGAGGAGCCTGAAACAGCACCGCACGAGACATGACATAGCTGGAAAGCGACTGACAATGCAGAACGGAGCAATGCACTGGCGGTGACATTTAAAATACAACTCAGAATAGGTCCCGGCGCCATCGCCGCCGGCCAGGAAAGCAATTGATATCTCTCGCCATCAAACGAAAAGAGCGGACTGACGCCACTCGAAAAGTGCGGACTGACGCTGCTCGAAAAGTGCGGACTGTGGCGAGCTCATTTATCCACAGGTTACATCAGCACAGCATTTAGCCCAAGTTAACCAGTGCGGACTGAGGCCACTCAAAAAGTTGGGACTGTGGCGGGGCTTATCAATCCCCAGCTTAAAACAACGCGGCATTTAGCCCGAGCTGACCAGCGCAGACTGACGCCGCTCAAAAAGTGCCAATTGCGATGACCTTGTGAATCCGCAGGTTAAAAAGCGCGGCCTTTAGACTGAGTTGTCCCATGCACGCGCCGCTCCAGTTCCCTTCACGCCTGCATGTGCGGAGACGCGAGTTCGCAGCGGACTGACCAGCTGTGTGCACGCTCCACGTGCTCTGCATGTTGGAGCTCTTGTCGACCTCCTGCAGGTAGAGCAGGGCCAGGTCGCTGGCCAGCTCGAAAGAGCCAATGACGCCCTCCTCACGCTCAGCCGCCTTGAACTTGCTGCTGCTGGCCAGCGGCGCCTTCTCCAGGCACAGGCCTGCGGCGCCCACCACGCACGGGGTCAAGGGCGTCGCGAGGGCGAGGACCCGCGTTCGGACGAGTTCGCAGCCCAACGTGACGAACGGCGTGACAGGCTCCTGCCGAAGCCGACGGCAGGCACCACCACACACAATCGTCACTACCATTACGACGGCGACCGTCGTAATGGTAGTGACGTAATGTGGAGCAGCCCCGCATCGGACGAGACGGTCACGTGGCGAGGGGCGGCGGGGCGGGCTATGAGCCCTGATTCGACGGCTGACGCCCGACAGCCCAAACAGAGCCAGGGCACTGAATATAGAACTAAATCATGCGGGAAAAAGGCAGAAGACGTCGAAAGAAATACATGCATGACAGCTTGGAAAGCAGAGACAACTGCAGTTGTAATAGACAGATGATGACAAGGGTGCTAATAATCAACAACGAAAAGCTAGAAAACACGCTGAGGCAAAGCAAAGGTTTCGTACAACCAATCGCAAGCTCGCAGCGCGCACCAACATTCACTGGTGAGCCCTGTACACCGGACAGTTGTCCTCTAAGCCGCACCGCTCAGGAACCGCGCCGGACCCAGACCGCGCACGGCTTCGGTCCCCGGCTCTTCCCCAAACTCACCCTTCACGGCGTACGACTCGGCGACCACGCGCAGACTGCGGGTGGGCAGCTGACGCTTGGCGAGCGTGTCGAGGCCGGCGCGCGACAGGTCGAGCAGAGCGTCCTCGTGCAGGCCCATGGCGTGGTGCACCTTGCCCAGCAGCAGGTGGGCGTCTATCATCATGTCCATCTGCCGACCAGCGCGTCGCTGTCGCGTCACAGACCGCATGGGCGGGCGAGCCAGCGGCGCACACGTCAGGCCCAGTAGCGAGCCATCAGGGCCAGCCGCCTCAGGCGGGTGGCTTGTGACTGCCGCAGCAGCTGTGCTCGCCGCAGCCTTTACCAAACGGCCAGCGTTCTATTTGGCTATTTATTTATACACATGATACGGCGGCTCGGAGCCAGCGCATAAGGTGGCAGAGGGGGAAAGGGGGCATATTAATGCCTCGAACTTCGAACAGCACGCAGTCAATGATGCTCCGCAAAAGGATCATTCGCTTCGCTTCGCCCACAATTCATGCTGTCAAGACATGCTTGAGTACCTCAAACACGAGTCGGGTGAGAGCGAGTGCACGGCTATCCGAAGGGAGATCCTTACAAGCACTGACACCTGAATATCCACCCGCCTGGCTCACACCCTACAGACAGCGTGACAACCCACCAGGACGTGTGGTGGTGCGATTAGGCGCATGGTGATCACAGCGATGGCAAGAAACCGCATCTGTCCTCTGCAGTCGATGTTTACCCTCTGTTTGCCACCTATACCTTCACCCTATGTGAGTCATCTGCCCCTTCTGCACATCACTGCGCCTTCAGTGGCTCATGCATACCTTCTGTGGACAGTCAGAGGTGGCTGCCATTGTCAGCAGCCGCTCCACGTCGCGCAGCTCGCGGCGAGCTTTCTCCTGGTTGGCATCGCTCGGCGGGTTCTCCTCCAGGTAGTACTCCAGGCGCGCCTCGGCGATCAGGAAATTGGCCAGTGGCTCTGCACCAAAACAACTTCTACTGATGCACGGCACTCCGGCAGGCAGCCAGCTCATTTAAGCCACAACTTGACAAGTCTGTGCATAAAGTGCTGTATCAGTCAAACCACATCAGTGGTGAGATGCTGACTGGTCAGCCATGCATGCCCATCTGTAACCACATCCTGGACTTTGCCTTGTGGAGTGAATCAATGACCCTGGGCACTCTTGATGCAAGCTTTGCAAGCTTATGCAGCATGCAGTAGTCTGAAGGCATGCAAAGCATATATTAGCTTTGCTGATGGATCTAATTCATAATGGCATGCAACATAAATGCTGAGGAAAATTTGCCTTTTTTCCTAGTTAACTTTCAGAGTGCAATATGATAGTGAGCATATCCATGGAGCCATTTCATGAAACTAGGCCCACAGTCTTGTGGCAGAATACCGCACCTAGCTGCAACCATCCAAGTGGAAATTAAGCCACTCAAGGCTATAATGTGAGCCATACCATGCTCTGGACAGACCTGTGGAGGGATTACGCTGTTTCCCCTGCTCGGCCAGATCAATGACCCTCTTCCAGTTTGCCTCTTCACGACACTTCTCAATTTCTGCCTCTCTCACACTGGGCTTCCCTTTATTGGACATTATAGCTGAGAAGTTTTACTCCTGAAACAGAAATATTAGGCATTGTTTGCTTATTTGAAATACCTATGTTCAGAAATAGAGCAAAATGGTACAAAATGATGCAGTGATGTCATTGGGTAATGTGAAATGCTTCAAAACTGCAGTCCTACTGATGAGTATTACTTGATACACTTCTGACACTTCAGCACTTTTGGCCATTTTGCATTTATTTGCATTACCCTGCATGATATGCAAGAATATGTTTATAACCATTTATCAGGCCCAAAACCATACTGCAACCAGTGGCAGTTTCCCAAATGAGCTGGGGGAGCTGAGCAGTGAAAAATGACCTGACCTAGCCCCAAAATGACCAACAGGTTCCTTCCCAGATTAAGCTTTATTCCCAAAGTTGGAGTGGAGTGCCAAGGCTCAAGTTGGCAGGGGGAGGGGGCTGAAGCCCTTCCAAACTGAATAAGAAACTACATTCCTGGCTTTAAGTGCTTACAGCAAAACAGGAAATTCATGGAAGTAGCATTGTTTGCAGACAGAATTTCCCTCTCTGTACTGAAATTGATGGCAGCAGTGTGTCAAACTGTGAGAACTCACTACACAGGTACTGGCACTTGTTGCAAACATGCTTAGCAAAACATGCCCCTTTTAAAGTCAGAGAATAGTAACAAATCAGCTACAGATATTGTTAAGATATTTCATCACCAGCAAGTTCTTGCAAAGAAAATTTCACTTCTACCCCAGTTTATACAATATTAAAGAATTGGACATGCTCTCACTGGGCAGGGTGTAAAAAACAGGGTGTAACTAAAATCAAGTTTGAGGCAAGGTTCACAATTTTAATGTTGGAATTCCCAAAAAGGCTTTATTTCATTTCACAGGCAATTATCTTATACTTTGAGACATGTAATGCACTGCTGGTCCGGGTCAAGTCCAGGTCCAGGTCCACTGGGATCGCAAAATGAAATTTATCCACAAACATCCTGATATCCATGCTCCACATGTTGCTGTGATTAATCAGTGATTCTTTTATCATCACCGTTCCACATGCCGCAAACACATACTTGACACGTAGGTATTTACACACATGCCCGATGACCACCGCGCCCGCACACACCCGCCCCCCGTCCCTACCCGCGAGCGTCGACCTGCGCTTTCTGGCAAAGGTCGGCTGAGGACCTTCGCACCCGGCTACCACCAGCTGGCGGGCAACCGACGGCCGGCCGGCCGACGATGCGGCGGCGGGTTGCACCGGAGCAGGAGTGGAATGTCCGTGAAGAAACGCTGCTTAGAGTAAACGTGGAGTAGGGGCCAGAATGGGATAACTGACCTGGAAATACTGCGATCGTCTTATCGCCTTCCAGACCAAACTTTCATTTCTAAACACGGCCAGAGAATAGTCAGCGAGCCCTTTTGCCAACATTGAGTGATACGTTGGCGTGGTGTTCGATCGAAAAGAACGAAACCAAAGTCGCACGAGTGTGCTTTTCTGACACCTGATAGCCCGGCACCATTGCTAAGGAAAGTTCAATGTCGTTATCTTTTGGTTTGGTCTTAATAATTTTTCCCAGACACCTGTATTTGTAAATTCTACCGTTCCGGTGTCCCGCCTCTGCCTCACTAACGTACGTTCTGCTGTTCTGGTGCCTCATCTCCCGGTCACTTGCACACACGGTACGTCCCAAGTGACTTCTGTATTTGACACTCGTTAAATGACACCCCACACAGTCCGTCCCGCCGGCACGTCCGTCCTCGTGCCGCCGGCTCTCAGGTAAGGCCTCCTTTCCCGGCCCCCACGGCCGCATCTCTCGCAAGGGGCGCCTGGGGCAGGAGCGGAACGCGAGCGCATCTGAACGGCGCTCACCAAACCATATTCACTGGCTAACACATAGGTGTGCTCTGACACCTTACACTTGACTCTTCTTAAAGGAACAATGACCTCATAGTCGAATCATTCAATCATTACATAATGAACAAATCCAAGGCATAACAACCACGTATCCTACGAGCCTAACTTAACGTGCACAGTAGGAAAGACCCTTAAACGATATCCGCCACGCCATTGAACTTACTTAAATAACATGGTGACACAAACAATACAAATACACTATGGATCATTATTACGTACCCAGTTATCACAGTCATCGGCCAAATCGATCTGAAGGTCATATGAGTCGGGCGCTCCGCTGCTCGCGATGACCGTCCGAAGACGGTTGCTCCACAGGCACTGGGATCCAGGGCCTGGACGCATTTGAGTGGAGACCCGGACTAGGTGGTAATTCATTGGCTGACGCCAGGTAACGGAGGGACAGTAGTGACGTGGGCCGCGGGATGCGTGACCTGCGAGCCGGGACAGGTCACGGGTCGGTATCGCTGCTGTTGCCGGCTCGTTTGGCGGTTCAACCGCGGCCTGGGATGGCGTCGGATTCGCGGCCTCGGCCTCTGCCGGCTAATTCACTGTCGCGGCTTGGGCTGGAGCGAGATTGGCGGCCTCAGCCTCTTCAGGCGGACACCCAGCCACGTCAGTCCCTTGCGTCACGCGCAGACACAAAAATTGTGCTGCTGGTTCAGTCGGTACAACTGTCTGTTGGTCCGCCTGTGTGGACATTGGTACGGTCAGTGCTGGTGTAACTGAGTTGGCACCTGGCGCTGCGACTGAGCCGTTTGACTGTGCGGCGCCGCGGCCGGCGCAGTCCGGTGTGTCGGTGTTGCCGATGGCAACTGTTGCTCTGCAGTGTCACCGTTACGCGGCTTCAACCGATTGTAGTGGACCACCAGTTTCCTGTGCCTGCTGTCGCGCAGCTGGATGCGGTAACTTGCCTACCCATTTGGACAAGCACCACCGCAGGTTTCCAGGGCCGAGCGAGCTTGTCATACTCGCCGCAGGCGGGCACCTTCCGGAACAGGTACACCGCATCACCCGCCTGGTGGTGAAACGCGTTTGACTTACGGCTGGGGCCGGGACGGCAGCGGCGGGCTCCGCACCACCGAGGTACCCGTCTTTGAGACGGAGCGGGGCATGCACGTTTCCTGTGGCGGTGGCGACAGGGTCGTGAATGCAAGTGTCAACTGCATTTTTTAAAAGATTTTATCCGAAGCCTTTGAATGGATGGATTTCTGGGATCGGAGCTAAGCAGTGTTCGTTGTGTGAGCTCTGATTCTTACCACCCGATCGCGTAATTCTATGTCAACGGCACAATTTGGTGGCGAAAGCTTACGTGTCGCAATGCTCGGCACGGTCCGTCCTGCCCTCTGAAGCCAACTGACCTTCAGTGCGACCGCTGCCACCGGCCGCAGGCTATGCCTGTCAAGGGCAAATAGCGGGCGCCATAAAGCGACACGAGCCCACCGCGCCACGGGTGGGTGGATCGGAAGGCAGGCGCTCTAACCAACTGAGCCACCGGGGCGGGCGGTATTCACGGCCGCTTCGCCGTCACGAGAAAACGACATTTCCGGGAGGGACTGGGCCGCCTGGCAGACGACCTCTCGGGTCGGCGGTGACATGTCGTCGGCATCGTCATGGACTAGACCGGGGTGATAGACCACAGTAAACTGGAAATTGTTCAGTATTTCTAGCCACCGGGCGAACACCCCCTAGGAAACCCTGAAGTAAGTAGCAGCCATCGTGGGCTACTGTGGCCGGTTCGCCACACAGACTTCCGTTCCAACAGGAAGTGACGATTTGCAAAGGTAGTGCTTGCGGAAGGCTATCTTCCTTCCTCGTCCGTGTTGCACCTGTAGAAGGTAAGCCCCTATCCCACCCCGCGGTCGAATGCGCCCGTTTCCAGGATGAAGGGCGCTGCGTCGTCTTCAAATTGAGGCAGAGCCACCACTGGTGCTGGGGTCAGCAGGTCCTTCAGCTTGATGAATGCTGTTTCAGCCCCGGTGGCTAGTGAAATGGCACGTGTTTTTGTCAGTTGCATCAGTGGTGTTAGTGCAGCAACCTCAGCGAAGCTGGCCATGTAGCGACGAAAGTAGCCAGCCAATCCCAGGAGGCTAAACAGCTCCTTTTTGGATCTGGGCACTGGCCAGTCCACCGCTCTCTGTACCTTTTCTGGATCGGGACCGATGCCGCCTTTTGAGACTCGGTGACCCCGGTGCGTCACCACTGATCGGAGCAGCTGGCCTTCCGCCGAGTTTAGAATGAGACCTGCGCTGCTAGAACGCTTGGGCACTCTCTCCAGACGCTGCAGGACCTGACTGGCCGAGTCGCCGTGGACAACGATGTCGTCGCAGCATGCCAGACATTCCTTCGGTGCCAATCTGTCCAGCACGATGTTGAGTAGCCAGGCGAACGAGCTCGGCGCACCGGTGAGACCGTAGCTACAGCGCCGCCAGGCACACAGGCACCAGGGCAGGCAGTCATCCGGTGGAGAATTGGACCTACGGGATCTTCGTAAAAGGGTGCAATGGTACATCACAAAACAACACAGACACAGCGGCTTAGATCCATACGGATGACAAGCATTACCTTGGATTGGTCAGTCCTTGCAAGATGCCATATGTAACAGTTAAAACGACGGCACCCATATGGTGATGACTCATTAACCCATGCTGGTCAGTACCAAAAACGCATTGGTGCTTCCGATCAGACGCGGGCTGCTGGTGAACGAGCTTCACCCAAGTTTGACGGGACTGGAACCACCGTGATGGGCCTTGAATTACATGCTGCTGACGTGCGCCGATGTAGTGGGCATGGCTTCAGCGTCATTTTGGAAAGGCTTTCGGGCGCTTCGACTGCGCGACCACAGAGCGCTTATGGTCTCGGCTTCCCAGACGGCGCTAAAGGAGGTTTGGCTGATGGCATCCAGGCCGGGTTTCAAGCTGCTTATTGGTATGTCACCTTCCACGCTCGATGCTTTTTTGGTAGTGAACAGCAAGATCCGCTGAATCTGGTCAGGTGTAGCAGCCACAATATGCAGCGCACCTGAATGAACAGGTGCACCGTGCTAGTCTCAGTCTTCGATGCTCAGCTCCTCGGTTCACAAAAGGTTCTAGAGGCTGGGCGGAGACCATCCCTAGTCGTATCCTGTTTAGTGGCACTCTGATTTCCATCTCATTCTTGTACTTAAAGCCCCAAATAAACCACGTTTATGACACCACCATGGCAGCGCACAGAAATGCAGCTGGTCATACAGCATATAAACAAGATGGTCACCTTCTGCGCAAACATATGCGTCTCAAAACGTTCCGCAAATGAGCAATGGAGCACAAGAGAAATAAAAACTCTTGAGAATGCTGCATTGGTCGGTGCAAAACGTAACTTCTACACAACATTGCACGAAAATGCGCCCACCATGACTAGGAAACTTGCTATGTTGTAATACGCCCACCGCCAGCACGATACCTAGGAAATAATTTCTTGCTTACAGATCTTCCCCAACTGCCTATCAAAAGGCAGCCGCAACCCCGCTCCTTCCACCTCAACACAAGCTAAAACACCCACCTTCCATAGAGCCAAACCCAAACAGGTTACCCATACCTGGCAAATACGAAAGATAATGCCTCAATACTTAAGCACTGCTGAGGAATACAGGGATACAATACTGTCTACGTGCTGACTACTCTTACCAGAGCACAGCGCCGCAATGGTCACAATCCAAAGGACCTCGCTCACGCAAAGGTTGAGCCCAGGCAGACCGACTAGCGCAGTTTACGCGCTTGAATTTTTCGCTCGAGTTTTGACATTCTTTCGACGAAGCATGTGCGTGGCTCTCGGGATCCAAAAATAGCATCACAAAGGTTTAGAAATATACCACATCCGCACATCGTCCAGCTTACATGAAGAGCGCTTGTAAGCATCTATGACACTGAACTTATCATACACACATACCACGCCGAGCAGGAAACCGAAATAAATACGAGACTATGCCGTCCTAACGTCAATGCCCCCGAGGCGCCGGGTTCGCGCGTTCCCATGCCCCACTTCCTAGGTTGCCTTTGTCGCATCTAGCTCCTCCGATAGCTGGCAGTAAGCCTCAGCCATGCGGCCCTGCACCCGTTCCAGCAGCTGAGGTACGTCGTCGACGCCCAGCCCCTCGGTCGGGATCGGGTCCAGCACCTGCGCCACCGCCAGGCCCGGCTCGAAGTGACAGCGCGCCGGCTCGAGGAATGCGCGGTACGGGCCGAACACCACCGGCACCACCGGCACTTGCGCGCGCACCGCCATGTGGAAGGCGCCCTTCTTGAACGGCAGCAGGCCCGTGCCGCTGCGGTTGCGCGTGCCCTCCGGGTAGAACCAGACAGCCAGCCGCTCATCCAGCATGCGCTGGGCAGCGCGCTCCAACGAAGCGCGCGCGCGCGTCGCGTTCGACCGGTCGATGAAGAGCTGGCCACAGAGCCAGCAAGCCAGCGCGAATGGCAAGCCCAACCAGATTTCCTTCTTCATGACGGTGACGACGCGCCCCAGACGCGGCCACAACTCCACCATGCCCAGAACGTCGACGGCGCTCTGGTGGTTGGCGACGACGATGCAGGCGCGGTCGGGCTGGAGGTGCTGCGCGCCACGCACTTGCCAGCGGATGCCGAGCAGCAGGCCGACCAGCCGCAGCGGCCGCGTGAAGAGCAGCGAGTTGCGCGCGTCGCATGGTCGCAGCAGGCCCAGCGGCGCCACGCAGATACCACCAGCAGTGCCCCGCCGTACATCACCATGAAGCGCAGGTTGTAGCGGAAACGCGGGCTCCACTCGTACAGCACGGCCACCGACATCAGCAAAAGCAGGCACGACCTCCAGCAGCATGGCGACCAGCGACAGTCTGCAACCAGGGGTAAACACTTGTGATGCTGCAGGCCAGGCATACTAATGTCCCATTATGATCAAAGCTATCCTTATGACAATACAATTTGCTGATGAGAGTTACCAGCTGCTAGGTAAATACAGTGTAAGCACACCACCCAATTTTATCTGATATCTTGGCTTTTGTCAGATTTCTCATCACAACTGTAATAAAGGACAATGCTATGCACATATCGAGATAAGACTGCAGCCTTTGTCTTAGCTGGGGCATGGAAGGACACAAATATGTAGCACTGGCACTCAAATTATGCCAGGATTTAGTCCATAGCATCATGATTAAGGTGGTCTGGAACTGGTAGTATTTCAGTTGTTTGGGGATTTCTTTGCACTTAAAAGACAATTTTTCCACCATAAGTGACTACTCCTTACAGGAAAACTAAAAACTGAAGAAAAAAATATTTGGTATGCTCAATTTCCATGACATCTGACACATCAAAACAAAAAATATTAATACACCACTAAACAGAAAACTATGTAAAAGCCTGCCCAACTACAGGCACAGCTTGTACCCTGACAGTGATTTAAGGTTCTGGACAGCCCTGCTTACCTCAAAATCAAAGCAATGGTCTTTCCTCCATTTCAGGCTCCCAGCCCATACATCCTTGGGGCATTAGCCAGTGGCAATGCACCGGTGCAGGTGTACTTTCCTACCTACCGTTAGAAAAATCATTGCACACCATTCGTCGTGTTTAAGGCGGCACATATCGTAAATAATCTCAAAACAGGTAGAATCATGCTCCTACCCTCCAATTTCAATACCTTTGATGGTGGGCTCCCGAGCGCCCCGCGCACCGCACCGCCTGGACCAAGGCTATCTAACGAGGTAGAACCGTCCGGTCCGAAAAAATGGCAACATCGAGCTCGCGTGAGAAAAGAGGTAGTTTGGAAGCAGAGCCTGCATGACGTCAAGTATACCATATTTGATGACGTCAGTGGCACGGAGGCCTCTCAGTTAGTCAGCTGACCGTAACACAACCAATTAGTTTGAATGGTGAGTGTGTTTTGGTGGCGTGCGGCTGGCAGTTCCCCGTTGGATTGAGAAGCAATTATCCATCATTTCACTATTCACACACATTTCTGGAATGAACACTGAGTCCTAGAACAGTTTAGCCTCATTGAGTGTACGGTTTTTTGCATTATGGTGATATAGCACGGGTTATATGTCGTGCGGCGTTTGTGGTGTATTGCATTCCATAACCAGGCTTGTCCAAGGCTGGCTTGTCGTTAGAGAGCCTCAGGATTGGCATCAGGGTTGTCTGCCTTTCGTGCCTGGTGGCAAAGTTGAACAGCTCAACTTGCAGAATTTGCGGTCAGGGTGTACTTTCCTACCTAACGTTAGAAAAATC
>NW_023596136.1:33487335-33668106 GCF_011947565.3 Pollicipes pollicipes
AACCTTCTCTTTTACCCGCTTACAACCACTTTAGGATCCTAGAATATCGCGCAACACAGACCGGAGCCAGTCCTTGAACACATTACCACAGTGCTGAAATCTGGGGTTTACTGCCATGACAACCGGGGTTTAATTCTGTGACGACATGAAATCCTCTGACCAATCAAAAGACGAATATGTTGTCCAAATCTGCGGCTTTCCCAAATCCACAGCCTCTACATTTACGGAGACCCGAGCGTTCTACCTCATTAGTTTTATAGTGTTGAATTTACCCAATACAAATTTCCTGCACTACTGAAGAGCTATTTTCACCTACTGATTTCAGCGTCCACCAATTTAATGACACGAATCAACAGCTCACCAAGTGAAATAGGGATCCTAAAATAGCGCCCCCATGTTTATTACGTGGTGGCTGATGTATTCACTCAATCGGGAAGCAATTGTATTTTTATTCGGTACGTCTTAATCACGACGCGACATGAGACACACAGGTCACGCTCTGCAAAACGTCTCGAAAGTTATTCCAGAAACTCGGATATTGTTTGCTCCTAACCTAACCCCCATGCGTGGTTAGGTGAAATACCATTATAATTAATAGGCAGATCTCATATCGCTAACGAAATCATAGACGAGCCAGACATGCTGATTCACAACCCCGACCAGTCTGAATCAAACCGTTTGTGTCTCATTCAGCATTTTTACTGAAGTGTTCGCATCTGATTTGGCCTATCAACGCTCGTTTAAAGGGTCGCTTAGTCTTCACTCAGCGAATATAGCGAGTCGGGGCAGATAAGCTGACATGGTGTACTTATGCCACTCCACAAATACATCACCGCTTGCGCCACTACTACCATGTTATGGATCAATGAGTCCAGAGTCATTGGTAGAACCCTTTGTTTCTTTGTAGGGATCTGTGCCTTTTAATACTTCTCTGGGCTGGTCATAATTTTAACAGCCAACAACAATTGTCAGGAAATGCGAAGAAAAATTTACACTGCTGATGAGTTGCCTTGATATCACGCTACCTGTCCCGTCAAGCACCCCAACACCTATTCCCCCATCCCTACATCTGTCACGCGCAATTTCCTCGCGCCGTTTATAGTGGCAAAACATCCAGTAGACTGCTAAGTCTTCAATACAGGATCAATGATAGGTATTTCACAATGAATGGCTTCTTATGCATCGGAAAGGAAGGATCTTTGTGGATAATCGCATATCTTGTATCTCATGTACATTTCACATCATTGCACCTCTCATTCTCAATATCTTATTATTATCATCATGATTTTGCTTCCTACTAGTCCTCATTGCAATTGCTATATATGGCGCTGTTAAACGAACATTGCACATAAAAATATAAAAAACAAGTAAATTGTAATAACTATATCGGCACTATTTATTTCTGAGACTTGAAAATAAACTTTGAGTTCAGAATACACCTCATAATACACGCGCCTCGCATAGATTCATTTCTTCGTTTCGGGAAATCAACAGTAATTTTCTAATACAACAATCAGCATGGGACCACGCTCATGTTGGGAATCGTACGAATATTAAAAAGCGCAATTAAGCTAACTTATGGTCAACCATAAACGTCATTAGTACGCATTGTTCTTTACGCGGTAGTCAACCAACTCGATATGAGACTGGTCGTGAGCATTAATAAGTTACATTGACATCTGCATCCTGTGAACAACGGACTGATTAAAGCCAACTCGAGCCAGGCAGATATACTGTATACAGGAGTACGCAATTGTCATGGAACTCTTTAAGTGACAAAGTAGCCATGAACTCTGGGGCTGTCTTTGAACACTTTGCAGCTAACGCAAAGGGAATGCATGTCGAACGCAAGCAACAACCACAAAACGCGTGCATGGAGCACGGCTGCAACGTCTTGCATCGACACGCGACGTGCATATCGATGACGGCAAAGCGCGCTGCTACATCACGAGCCGCAGATGTCACAGGAGCGATTCCGTCTGTCCTGGTACGAGAGCCGCTGACCGCGCGCGGGACCGCGTAAGCCCCGTTTTGAAACGCCGGCGGAGGGCGGGTGTCTGAGCGGCCCGGTACCGTCTTTCCGTCGGTTTCCAAGGGCTTCCATTAGCGTGCCGTATGTTCGGCTACCCAAGGGCGCTGTGACCTAGGCTGCAACAGAAACGAATTGATGAGCGATAAATTTGCGAACAGAAGTTCCTAGAAGTTCATTACAGTGAGTGGTTCAGAGAAGTTTAGACCAGTGTTAGTTCCCAGAAGCCGGGCGCCAGCAACGGAAAATATATAAGCCTACTATAAGCTGCTATGCATTAATGTAACCTCCGAGTGCAAGTCCAGCAATCCCACCAATCAGCAACGCCATCAGTTGCCAGCACCGTTCTGCTAAGCAGTGAGCCAGCGCTTCATGACTCACCGAGGGTGGCGTGCTGCATCTGGTGGCCAGCACCGTCCGCGGCTGGGGCCAGCTCGAGGCTGTGCCGCCCCTGCACGAGCGGCAGCGCGCTGGGCGACCCGTCACCACCGTACGGATCCCACAGGAAGATGTAGTAGAGCGACAGCATGACGGCCGCCGACGAGACGCAGATCATGTAGCCCACCACCGTGAGAATGCGTACGAAGCGCGTGCTGCGCTTGGGCGGCGGCTGCTCCTCCTCTTCCTGGTCCGAGCCGCCCGGCCCTCCACGCTTCATGGCTGCGAGCGGCTTGCGACAGTCGCTGGGTCGCTGGGCGAGCTGAGGACTGCTGGGTTGCTGGGACGACGCGAGGACCGCTGGCTGGCTGGGACGAGCCGAGGACAGCTGGCTCACTGGGACGAGTCGAGCGCTGCCTGGGGCGCGGACGACGACGGCGGCGCGGTGCCGACTGGCGGCCCGGGACGCCCGACGTTGGAGGGCTTCGTCGGTGCCGACGCGGACGGCACCGGACAGGCTTCCGGTTGACGCCACCGACGCGCGGCAGCCGGCGACAGATCGGCGAGGCGGGTAAACCAGCGGGCGCTGACAGGATGCGGGCGCCGGAGGCAAACTTGGCCACCCCGACGCGCCATGGGCTGGCGTCTGGTCCAGACACGTTGTGTTTAATAAACAGAGCGCTCGCGCGACGCTTTCAGCAGCTCGACGAAACGCCGGGTGTGGTTCAACAGGGGTCATTGAGGTGGCACCCCACCCACCCGACCGCCGACTTAGTGGTGGGATGGCCAACAAGCTCATAAATATAGAACGGCGAACCTGTTATGTGCAGGCTGTAGATGATGGACAGCATAGAACTGACGGAATGTAGCATTGGTATAAAACACCTATTGACAAATACACTGGAAGGTGGGGCGATTGTGTCTTTTTTGTTGTCACGTTGAGATTTTTTGGTGACTGTTTCACATGAGGGCTGACTGAAAATAGCAGGAGATATAATATTGCGGTCAAATCGAATTTAAATGGATGAATGGACGCATGGATTGGGGATTGCAATTTTTTGCTTTTGCATGACTACCAATCAATCACCATAATCGACGCATGGTCAGGCGTTAACTCGCCCAGACAAATAAGTCAACTCAGTGCAAAGACTTAATCATATGGTAGGTACTCTCAGACTACCGTATCTATAAAAGGTCACTGCTACTTGTGGTAGTTGGGATACAACAAGGTTATTTGCGTGATTTCCGGATGCAGGACGTTTCAAAAGCGCTTGTGTGATCTAAATTGTGTCTAGTGCTATCACAACTTATAAGCTGCATCATGTTTAGCCTGGCATCGCTTTCAAGACATCTATGGGTTTGCAGCAATCAAGTTACGTTGGTATCAGGTGGCCAACGTACGTCAGCTGCTCATTAACCATTCTGTTGTGTGCGAAATGCCGCCTGCCACTGTTGACCGAGTTGACTTGGCCGTTCGGTTGCAAGTCAACAATTTTCAACAATCATCAAGTCAACAAACACCGCCTTATTGGTTTGCAGATGAGTACTGGGATAGAGGGAAAACAATGCTTAGTTGTCCGCCGTAAAATTTCGACGTAACAACTGAGTTGCTCCAACAATTCTTTAGGCGTCTATCATCATGCATTCAGAAGATCGGTCAATGGAAGCCCAAACCCGAATCAGATCAAAATTGGTATAATGAATGTACTTGTCAACCCGATCCATACCCTATCCGGTGATTTGGATCAGATTGTAAAATTCGTCAGATTGATCCAGTCAGTCTGTTTCGTACTCTGACTATTTAGTATAACAACTATGCGTGGATACCTCGCCACTGGGCTTCGTTTACACCCTCAGTGCGCATGCCGCAATCGCTCCAAACCAGTTTGGCGCCGCGGCGGGATTAGTCCAACTATCCGGTGAATTGTGGGGCATGCTATTAGCTGTTAAAACTCAACCTAATCGGGTTAAATGCCTTGAATGATACAGATGAGTAACCGACAAATTTCAACAGCTCGCGTGTCACCATTCACGCCTGTTCACCTCAGCGGTGCGTCAACGTGACGTCATCAGGGGAGCCAGGGGAGGCTAAAGCCTTCGACAGCGTTGAATATGGCCAGTTCGTGGGGAAACTCGGGTGATATGGCGGTCACTCCCATCGCTTCTGACTGGACTGAGACTGGCTAGGTGCTGTGGCTATGGTTATGGCACGTGGCGACGAGACAGGCACCGCGTGCGCAATGGAAATGACGTTTTGCCGCCAAGTTATGGTCATGCCGAGTAATGTGTCACGATTCGTTCTTTGGACCAATTTTATTGGCATTAATCAACTAATTATTTTTCATCTCGCATCACTGACTGCCAGCTCGTAATGTATGGGGACGGTGCACTGTTTATCCATGCGTGTCGCGCGAGTATTTTAGTATGCCTTAAAGATCGCATCGAGGGGAATTTCGAAATAGCTGACTCCGGGTTCGCGCAAAAACGCTTAAATCCAAGAAAAACCTGTCATTCTAGTCCATTCATGTCAGCGACCCTCAGTTGGTATGTCTTCATGGAACTGGGATCTATTGTTCTTTTAGCCTCCCGTTTGATCATAATCATTGATATTGTCGTTGAAAAATACCTGAATTTGTAGTTACATACGTCAGCAGTAGTCAAGGACTGCCGTGCATGCATTTGTGACAGTTCGAAATTTTCACAGAAGCTGACGGATGTGTTAGAAAAAGGTTTAGCGAAGTTTATGTCTTTTCCCAGTTGCAATATTGCTTGACTGTGTGGAGAAGCTGCAGCAATGCTCAGCGGTACCGTAGTCAAAAAGAGGCCTGCCATTATGCGCCTATTATGAAATACACCCGCTGCTATGATCATATTTCTTCCAGCCAAGACGTTAAAAGCTCAAAAATTTAGCAAGTGACCTGAACGTGGCCTGGCGGCTATGTGTACAAAGACTGGCGCAGTGTTCTCCACGACCAATCACGGGCCCAGCGTGAAATTAAAGCAAAGCAAAAGATGTGGGATCCCGTGGTGGCATGAACCAACTGAGGCACGGGCGACTACCCGCGAGCTGCACTGAGACAGCGCAGACGAAACAAACTCACGCAGGGGGTGAACAGTCTTAAGTCAAAATACAAACGTTACAGGAGTATCGGCAACAAAAGCGGGCTTCGGCAACACACCGCATCTCCAACGAACCCTGAGTTAATTTGGATTATGACTCAGAGCCAAGTGCAGCTCAATATTAGATGCAACAAAAGAGACGGGTAGCGCAAATGTTTTGGGTAGAACATTTGCCTTACTATGTGAAATTGTTGTCATGCAGGAAAAATGAGCCATTTCGCCCCGCTTTGGTCGTCCGTCTGACTCGGAGAACGTGAGGCTCGGAGATGGTGGTTGAACCGCACTTTTTGGGTAGTTGCCACACATTTACGTCCCTCGTCAAGGGTATTTTGGTGTGTATTTTACAACCGTTGCCCATTATGTCGGTGAAAAAGGTTGCTATGACCCGGGCCCATTGATGTTTCAGCGCGGTGCGTCTATGGAGTGGGCAGCGTTATGCTTTCATTTCTACCGGCCGACTTCCGACTGGATCCCATTGCTGGAGCCATGCCTTTTCGTTGGTCATCAGAAGAGGACGTTAAATGGTCGGACCTGCGTTCATGTGGGCCAACGGCTTCGCGCCACTCCATGTTTTGTTTGTTCTCCAGTACATTAAAATGCATAAGACGGATGCATCTCGCTACGTCAGCAAAAAAAGTATTGAATATTTTTAATGGAATGTTCCACATTTGGGGATCTTGAGGGAGGCATGAGATATAATGGGAATAGCTTACTTGTAACTATTGGCAGGCCTTTAAGGTTCAAGAACGACGCTAAGTATCAACATTTCAGAGTTTTGTAAAAATTCGTTCCATTACGTCCTTGTTTCGATGGCGTCATGGAATGGCTTTGTGGCAAAAGCAATACCTGGCATTATCTGGCAGCCAGACCTAAAGAATGCCTCGAAACACACGAAAGCTGACGCCAACCGGCCATTCTCGCTGCGGGTGCTGAGTCGGGTGGCGGTTTGGTGGGTGGTTTGTTTGTGGATTTTTTGTCTTGGTGCTGGCCGTTAGAAAGGCTTTGTTGAACTGTTGAACATACGTAACCTAGCGATCGCCAGCTATTAGGGCAGATTATTAATATCAAAACACGATATCCTGTGCTGCTGCTACTGCTGCTACGCTGTTGATGATTTTGCCAATACTGTATTGTCGATCTATCCTTCCCCGCAGTGCTGTACTCCTGACATTGATATCGTGTGATGCGTACGGTAGTTACTTTATTTATCGTTTGTAACTGGAAATGCGGTGTCATGCGAAAATTAATAAATTTGTGACGTTGCTGTGGATTGATTGCAAAAGCTTTCCTATTGCCATGGTGAAGATGGTAAGGTTGGGCTACCAATATTTTGTGTGCTTAGGAGTATTTATGCAATTACTAGTTAACTCGTATATAACCACTGTGGTGCAATCACTTTCTTGCTGTTGATAGTCCTTCTGCATTGTCAAATAGGTTGTTACCAGCCATTCATGAATCATGAGTTGCTCATCATCATAAGTTGCTCAATCATAATCATCTCATAGGCTTGACATAGAGTAGTCAACCAATGTGGTACATTGTGTAATCGCGAGTCAACAGCGTAATTGTGGCACTACCTCAGTGCTGTACTGTGGCCTGGTATAATGATGAACGATATGGTCTCTGTACCGCGATTCCCTGTTGCTTTGATAATAAATTTACCATGAAAAGATGGGTCAAGCGTGCACTCAAGACAATTTTGCCAAGCCGTATCATGTGAGCCTATATATATATATATATATAATATATATATATATATATATATATATATATATATATATATATATATATTCTGTGCTCCGGTACACAAGGCGCCAGCCGAGCTTTCTGTAAGAAATACGCCAAAAGAAGAAGAAACAAAACACTGGCGTGAGAAAAAAAGACAGATTTGCCGTCGCGTCTTCTTTTATTGTAACATTAGGAAAGATGCCCGTTTTTGGGTGCCGTACTTTTCTGCAGACAGTGGTGTTCTTTTTTATAGCATTGACCTATGGCCTAAAAATAAAGAAAAATGCCCCGTTCACGACGAGTGCCGTGCAACCCGAAAGTGCCCACGCTTACGTTCCCCACACGCATTTAGTAGCGAAATCTTGCCAACAGCCAATCATCTTCCGCACATTTTATCACACGTGCCGCATCATCGCTTTTGCGAATGTATCAGCGGCCATGCAGTTTTGACCATAACCAGAAAGCAGCCTGTCGTGTGACCGCGATCGCATGACGTTTCTTTGGCATCATTAATGCCAAGGTGACTTTGAAGTAGACTCCCAATAAACCCTTTCGCCCTTTTGCGGGCGTGCAACTCAGGAACCAGCGGGTTTTGGGTCTTAAAGATGGCATGACCGTGAACTGCGTCAAAAGAGCCTACCGCGTTAGCTGCTCAGGTGCCCCAAGGGATCAGTTTTCAATCACCGTGTCAGCCGCGTTCCATGCCCTGAGGCCGAGGTCGAGGCTAAGACTGAGACTTAGAGGAAACCAGTTATAATTAGCAAAAGGTAGGAGTAGGACTATAAAGGGGCATATGTCGTTTAGTCAAAGAGTGATGAATCATTGGAGTGGGCCGCTAAACGAAGTTGTAGAGGTCCTTCTCTAACAACATCCAAAAATCGTTTGGACAAGCTCAATCGGTCTAGGGGCTTATTTATTGCTAAATTCAGGCAGGCCAGGTGGTAAGAGTAGTGACGAGAGTGTGTGGGGAATGAGGTACGCCAGCCTGGATGGGCCACTGCAGCTCTTGTTGGTCTGATGTCTTTATGTTCATTTGACTTCATGTCTTGAATGCCGCCTGACCTGTGGCGTATTAAAATTTGAATGGCGTTGTTCTTGTGCCATGCATGCCTGAATCGCCTTGAGCTAGTCTGTGCGAAATGTTCTCTACCATCTTCACGAGCATGTAACTTAGAAACGAGAGGGTTTTAAGTTTAAAGAGGAGCAGGGCTGTAAACTGCACCGAATGAACTTTAAAATGGCCATTTCAGCACAACCGCATACAAATGTGCAACACTCAAATAAACTTTTAGTTGAATGTCATCGCCGACAGCTTGGAAGTGATTGCCTGCCAGCTGAAACTATCGCGCTGGGATAGTTTCAGGCAATTCAGTCCGCGTGCTCTCACATCAATACTGAAACCAACGAAAGTTTACCATTAAGTAAATATTACTGCGTGAGGCTTAGAGGCGACGGCCTGGTGATCGAATCTATCCCCTGGATGACCCTTATATTTCTGCTCTTGGATCACTGTTAGTCGTACATCATGGCTTAAGAACAGTTAGCATGTCTTGATACCGCCACTGTAACTTATACAGCTTAACTGTTAGTTAATAATCATTGCCTAGCATTCGTAATTGACTACCTGATAGCTGAAACCGCGTGTTCATCATTCCAGGATGGTAGGGATGTATCATGTGAGAGACGCATCAAACAAATATGCTCGCATCTTGCGATGCCGCACTATATAGTTAGAATTTCAACTGTCCGGCTATCAGTATTGCCCTAACATCCCGTCAGAGTTGCAAATTGTTATGCAAAACTTTTGCTTTTTCAGTCTGACAGTGGCGTGGGTGTGACGACTGGGGATCCAGGAGGGACCGAGGCCACTGCCTATTGGAGAGAAAACGTCTAGGTATGAGGTTCACCGTGCGACGGGCATGGTGAAAGGCCTGCACCAGCTATGCTCGGCCTCTTACCTCAAACCCCCTGTCCTCATAATAACAGGAAGCCCCAGATGAATCCTTGACATTTTCAATCCAACAACCTCGTTTGACCACTGAAGCTGCGGTTTGGGTATCGGCTGGGCTTTTTAACGCTATAACCAGCGACGCCCTCCATGGTAGATCCTCAGAAAAGGCTGCACAGCACGTTGAAAAACGACGATTGGTTACCTTTTTCAAGCCAGTCAGCTTCTCACGACGCAAACACAGCCAACGGCAGCCCACAGCCCTGCATTGAAACCAATTCATTACTGCACGGCGAGCATTCGAGCCCATCTGTCTCAACACGCGCCCGGGTGGCCGCCTAGATACCCTTCGCCCGGGTGGGAGGGGGTCAATATGACCCCCCAGAGACATCGGGAACTAAGAAAGCTAGAAACACCAATGTCACCGGGTCTGTTGACCTGTACATGAACTCACTTAGAACAAAGTTTCAGATTCCTAGGTCATGACATTCGGGTCAAAAAAGGTAAAAAAAGTCAAGTTCCAGGTTGATCTCCAAAGCGCCCCCAAAACCTCGATAACTGTTTCTAAGCAAAAGGTCGAATTATTATTCAAGGTCAGTGATCTTTTTGACCTTTTGAAGGTCAAGGTGACCAAAATAATTCAAGTTTTGCATTTGACTAAGCGACAAGGAGTACGCTATGCAGTATTCCTAAAACATAATGTTGACATGGGTCATTTTAGGTTAATGACCTGTTTTGACCTTTAAGAAATTAATGGAAGATGCATAATGCGGTTTCTGCAATCAATAAACTCGAAATGAGCACCGTAAACTACCCCATACAGCAAGCCTTAGAATAATAAAACAGTTTGGTTTTGACCTTGTTGTGACCTTCATACCTGACCTTAAGTCAATGTAATTTGCTCATTCCACTGTTGAGTTGCCTAAGAAATCATCCCAGAGATGCATGGCTTCGTCTAACGCTCCGTTGTTGGATCAGATTAAAGGATTCCCTAGAAATAGCCTTCGATGAAGCCAGGGTCTAACTTTGACCTGCCGTAGGTCAGCGACCTTGCAAGGTATACCTAAATTTTTGATTCCAAACGAACCGCCATTCAATTGTCTACAGCTGTGAAAAATTTGGAAACCGCGCGCGCGCCGTTCGGAAACCATTCTGGAAAAATCTTAGGGGGGTCAATTTGAACCCCGCCCGAGCGCGTGTTAAATGGCACGGCAATTTAAAACGACACGTGTCAAATTGATTACGTTCGTCGCGAGATGCTGTGGTCAGCCACGATTCTTACGACCAATAAAAAGCCTAGTTATTTGGTATTTTATACTGTTATGCATGTGAAGTGGCTTGGTGGAAAAATCCGTAAAAAGCGCTGATCTGAGAGGTAATGGAAGAGCAGCGTGTCACCGCTGATCTGTGACTTAAGCACTAATGTACTATAGTTTGTAGTGTATTTCTGTCACCAGCTAAAAATCATCCTAATAAAAGCAACTTAGTTTGGCATCATTTTATAGCTCAACTTACTCATAAAGCGAACGATCAGTTCTTGGACATGTGCTCTGCACAAGCTCTCGCTGCAAGCTTTAACGGGTATATCATAGGCCTATGCTAAGTCTTGACTTTTGTCTAAATGGGATCGTCTGTTGTAATATCGTCTCATCTGTTGTAATTTGTTCCATATTTGCAATTTGGCCATCACTTCGCTCGCACGTGCCCATTTCTGTGGCCATCTATATCCAGTAAATCTGAAACCTTTTCAACGCTCCTAAAAACCAAGAACATAAGCATGTCAGGTGTTGCCAATTTTACGGGCTTGAAAGGTTTTTTGATGGCCATTTTCAGCTCGTTACAGGAAGATTGAACATAAGAAACCGTGGCCGGAGGCTCAATCGCTGGAAATAACTTGTCTCTCAATAATTTGTGGAATCTGGAAACATTGCAAGTGAATTCAAATGCTTAATTCGGTGTTGGCATCTGGTTGTAAATCTATGCCAGGAGTGCTCTCAATTCGGTGTAGTTTTCAACATCAGCAGGAAATTGCAGCCAGGTTCGTTAACTCATAGTAGATAATTTGAACAGCAAAGGTCTTGGGATGGAAGTGGAGTTGAGTTTCGTCTTACTGGAATGGTTTGTTATAATGTGGTTTAGCCTGTTGTAATTTGCTTCCATCTTTGCAATTTTGTCACTAATTGGCTCCCAAAAGCGATTGTCTTGTCACCGACCGTATCCGGTAAACTGAACCTTTTTCACCCCTGTGGCGGGGTTTGAATATCTTTACGGTGGCGTTGTGGATAGCTGGGTGACCTTGAAATAGTATTTCCTTTAATGCTGCGCATCTTCACGTGAGTGTAGCTGAGAAACTAGAGTTTCCTAGGTATTGAGATGGGCTATTAAGGACCACCTCACTGCTGCACAATGAAATCAGGCCATTTTTTGTTACATTTACGCTGTTATTCTAGGGTTTTCAGTGAACTATTTCCTTAAAGTGATCTAATCTATGTAACCTGGCTTGCTGGCATGTTATGCCAAGGGTTTTTGGTTTCTAGTGCTCTTACTGTAAAAGTGAGAATGTGACTTTTTCTCATAAGTGTGATGGGTCTTGCAGCACGACCTGGTTTTTGAATGTTTTTTGAACCTAAGGAATGGGAGAAGATGCATAAATGTCCTCCTGAAAACGTCTTAACAGCAAACGTCTGGCGCAAACTCGGCCAAACGCCCACAGGTTGTTACGGGTCAGACGTGGTTACGTTGGCAACCTGAAACATCGTATATCTAAATCCGACAAACCGCCATAACTCACGAGTCTGTCAAGCTAAACACGGAAACTCATCGCGAACGTTTCATCCACGCTTTGGAGCGCACGTGGCCCAATAGTTCGAAGGTCGCCTCAAGGTTAAACGGCCGTGAATCGCGGGACTGGCAGCCGTAATGAATTGCCTCCGACCGATTATGCCATCTCGCACCAACATCTCAACAACGGTGGATTGCAGCGACACGGAAATGGTGGTGTACCATGCGAAATGATACGGTCACACTTATCACGTGGCACGGGCCCACAGATGGATTTTGCTCTCTTGCACGGGCTTGCACGTTTTGTGCCACATCTCAGTGCCCATGACACGAACACACTCGGGATTGGCGTGCTTCGATTATGAATGGAAGGTGCGAGATGATAATGTGTGGTGGCATGTGTTACATGCGATGGCGCCCGCGTGTTGAGTTATGCATTTACACGTTTTTGCTCTTTTGAGGGGCTTACGTTTTTGTGATCTCTCAGAAACCAGGGAATAAAGTATGTCGAGACTTACATGCTCCGATAGGCAATCTAACGAGCAATCATTCAAACGCGTGCGATGTGATGCTGCACGTGTCATGTGACAAGTGTACATTAGCCGCGAATATATTTTTGCCGTTTTCGTCCATTTTTACGCTTTACGCGGGATTACCGCTCTTATGGCACGTAGCAATAAGAGACTGTCATGCTGCGATAGGCCATTGAACGGAAAATCCCATGGTGTCACAAGTGCGGGACTGCACGTTACACGTGTCGGGCACACACGAGCGAGGAAGATGGCCTTTGCTCTTTTCCACGGGTTCACGCGCGTTGTGCCACATCCCGGCACCCGGGACACGGAGCCGCTGGGTGTGGCATGCATTGATAAGAAATCGGACAGACAGCGACGTTGCATGAATTGTCATGTCGCACGTGTTGCGGGTAACGCGTGCACAAGCCAACAGGATAGATCTGGCCGTTACCGGCCGTTTTTCACAATTTACGCTACATTTCGGCAACCAAGACGTCCAAGTCCATGATGATGGATGACTTTTATTTAAGATGTTGGATTTTGCACTTTTCCATAGTTCTACACGTTTCGTTCTGCATCTCTGCACGGGGCGCACTCGGCGGAAGCATGCACTGATGGGGAATCGAACGGACAATCACGTGGTATAGATTGCAGCGCCACTTGTGTCTGAGCCAGGAAAACCGATTTGGCCGCTACCGACCGTTTTTGAATGTTCGATGCAATACAATGTTGTTTGATACAACGGGAGTGCGTGCTGCCATCATTCAAAGGCGGAGAGCTGATGCAAGGCGCAAGGATCACCGGTCACATCCCACGATTAATCGCCGGTCCCATGGAACACGTTTGTCTGTGTCGGAAACCGCAGGCAAGTGCGCTCTTTCCTGTCGGCGGCCGCCAGGGGCGCCAGCACCGCGCGCGGCCTGTGGCCGAGTCTTTCGCGTTTTGCGCCATATCTCGGCAACCAGGGCACTTAGAAACGCGATTTAAACTGCAAAACATACACTATTGAAATTTCTAAGTTTTTCACCTAGCGCGATGAAGCAAGCGTGCAAACGCTTGTATTTACTAAACAAAGAATATTTCTCCGTTTAGTGAATATGCTCCTACCGAGTCAAAACTGTCTAGAGCAGTCTTATTTGCGTACAAGTGTGCCAAAAGCGTCAAGTGCGCTTGTTTCGTCATATATAACGCTTGCTTGAATATCTCAAAATGTCAAACGTACCCTTTAAATGTCCGATGCTACCAAAGCTCCACGTTTTGCTCATACCGGAAAAATACGAAAGCGATTCTCAGCTGCAACTGTGTGTCGCACAGCTTCATGAAGTTCAATTTAAACGGGGGAAGTCAGGTTTTCGAGGTGTGCTGACAACGGTGCGTCCCTTTGTGACCGTTTTTTTTTTGTGTTGCTTTCAGCACACTTAGATAGGTAGCATAAACACTTTATTACATGGTGCAGCGTTTTAGTCGAAGTGTGTAACATCTCTCGAACGCTGGTACGGCCACAGATAGAAATCTAGATTTTTCCCACATGTGCTAAACGTGGTTCAAAAGCAAGGTACATTTCACCCGTCTTATGGCATCTGCCACGGTCGCTGGTGCTTTGACGTCTCTTATACATGCTAGCCGCTTGCCAAAGACTCAGGTGATCGCACAAGGTTCTCTAAATCTTACCAACTCTTCATTTGAGGTATGAATGGACTCCGTGCCGCAGTTCGCGTGTCACACAGTTGGTATGTCAAGTCAACCCATGACTGTTGCCGATCCCCAACCACGCAGTGAGAGACGCAAGCTATGCCCTTATACAAGCGGTCGTGTGTACATACGTAGTGATAAACGCAGACGCAGGTATGGCAGGCTTAAAAAAAACTCTTGTATTCCCGACATGAACTAGGAAACAAGGTTTGTGATCCGGAATGCATGGCAGCGCGGTTATATTGCGCGGGGTGCAATTTCCAATCGGAAAGGAGATTTGAGTGTCCATTCGCCCAAAACCCGGTAAGTCAGATCTCAGGAGAATTCTGAGCGACAGGGTCCTCCGTGGAGTTTTAGAGTGTGCAAGAAGCTGTTTCAAATTCCTAAGATCCACGTACCCAGAGGCAGACTGGAGAAATGTCGCTCATGAGCGTTGATGGGAATTGGTCATGCGTCGAGTTTCTCTCACTTGGCGACAGAAAACCCACGGCATGGACTGAATAGCCTGGTGACATCGGGAGGGAAGGCAAAAATGGCGACAACGATTACCCGACTGGGATATATTTAGAATGGTTCCCGGTGTTTCCGGCTACAGCGTGAGCTGATATTTCAGCCATAGGACGGCTTCAAGAGGTATAACCGGTGGTTTTAACCGTATCCTGCATTCACTAGTCTCCGTGGAGGCATGGAACTGGCATTGTCGCCCTGATGGCGTAGCGCTCATGGCGCGTGCTACAAACATAAATAGAGCGCCAAGATCTAACACGCGCTGGTGTGATTGTGTCATTGAACACTCCAACTGTGGGGATGCGTTGTGTTGCATGTGTGTTGCGCAACGGACTGATGATGTGTGGCGCGCAGGGAGCTAATTGCGATCTTGCTCAGGTCTTAGAGTCGCTGAGGTAAAACCAGTCATTTACCCGGTTTACATGCGCAGCCGAGGATACTTCGAATTAAGATCGGAACGGATCATACGACGTTAACCCTCTCGGCGAGGGGCGTTTACATGGGCGAAACCGGCTTTACGTCGGATTAACGGTCGATAGTTCGATCCCGCTTAGTTCGAATCAAGGAAGGGATTATGGGCGAAAACTGCGCTTTTGAGGCGAACTGAACAAAACAAGAAGAAAAAAAGCCGGTACTCTGCGTATGGATGGCGAATGTCACGACCCATGGCGGGCGCGAGACGGCTTTGAGGGCGAGGAGGAAGATGGACTCCGTTGGAAAAATGATCTGTGCGGGACTCATACGCTGTATAGCTACAGCACAAGCCATAGCACTTGAAACACAAAAGTTGCGCAGTCAGCACTGCCAAATCTGTCACATAGGCAGTGTTATATGAAAGTTTTTACTAGCGGGAAACTTTGGCTAGCAGGAAATCAGTATTTTCTTGTATTGGCCAATGACACTCACAAACTTACCACACTCAAATCAGTACGCCACCCAGCATCATGTCATCTACTTTGCACAGCTCAAGAAACACATTACCTACTCCCACACTAATGCATTTATGAGCAGCCTGCAACAGTGAGCTAAGCTACAGAAATGACTCATGAATGCTACATAGTGGCAAAATTGTGTAACTATGTTGTCTTTCCCCATCCAATGCATCATCAGTACCTGAGGGCAGCATTGCCATTCAGACTTGGCATGGACTGGCAAGTCAGAATGCAGCTATTTGCTTTCTTGACATACTAGGGTTGAAATACTGCTTTGATATCCCTTGCAGTCAACAGCATTGGCTGATATGGACTGATGGCTAGGTGGCACAAACAGCTGGGTTTGCACAGTCCAAAGATCACAACACGTGAACCAGCCAGAGAGCTGTGTCATGATGAAAGCAATCTGGGTTCAAAATTCATAACAAATGATTCATTATAACAACAGTTCAATTATCCACCTCATGGTTTGCAAAGATATGCATCACAAAAAAGCACCAAGGTAACATATTTGCTCACCAGTACAAAAACAGGTAGCGATGTGTGCCACAGATGTGTTCTCTGTGCATCACGTGGCATAAGGTTAGGCTTATTTAATCTATGCACTGTTTTCTTCCACATAAAATGCACAAACCTGGATTTGGCAAAGTAATGATGACAGCTATTTTCATCCAGTGCTCACATTTGCTTTCTTGACATTTTGAAATCACTGGGCAATTTGGTCCCATCATTAAAATAGTTCACATTCTGCACTGACTGCAATGATTCTATTGTCTATATTTGTTGATCCTTTGCATCATGCAGGAATTATTGAGTTACCTATCTCACACACATTAAACTGACAAGCAACAAACAGCCTAACTGCATCAAAAACAAATATTCCAGCCCCTGCTTCCTTGCCAGTTGGTCTACCAGTGTGACATAACTTCATATTTCCTTGATGAGCCAGTCACCAATATTCAGCACTTCCCTCCAGCCAATAGGTGGTCAACCAAATGTTCAAGTCATGGGAGGAATGTCTGCAAAACCAATCCTGGGGCATTTATGTATTCACTTAATGAACGAAACTATTGGTACTCTGCAAGAATTGTTGAACAGTTCAATTTCCTACCTCATGGCCTGCAAAGACACCCATCACAAAAAAGCACCAAGGTGACATATTTAATCACCAGTACAAATACAGGTGATGATATGTAACACAGACGTGTTCACCACGCAGCATGTGCCATCGTGTTAGGTGTTAGTTTATGCACTGCTTTCTTGCATGTGGAACACACAAACTTGGATTTAGCAGAGTAATGATGACAACTATTTTCATCCAGTGTTCACATTTGCTTTCTTGATGTTTTGACCCCGTCATTGGGCAATTTCGGTTCTATCATTAAAAAAGTTCACATTCCGAGCTGACTGCAATGATCTATATTTGTTGATCCATCATATCATGCAGGAATTTTAAGTTACCTTTCTCACACAAATTAAACTGACAAGCAACCAGCACCCTAAGTTAAGGAACATCTGCAAAAACACTCCTGGGGCCTTTAGGTATAAACTTAATGAAAGAAACTTAGAGGCATTCTCTGCAAGAATTTTGAGCAATCCAAGAATTAAAGTGAGAACAAGTCAAAGCTATATAAAATGACCATGTTACCTCCATCTGGCTTTTGGAAGCATGGAGCCCTGCCCCAGATGTAAATTAATCTAACCTTTAGGCGGAAAGATAACACCAAACACCGCCGACGCCTGCTGTCTGCGTAGATCAAGCGCCTGACAAGGCTAAATTACGTGAGCATTTCTGTGCTGCTAGCCACTTAAGGCCCTCAATAATTAGAGTAGTTTTAGCAGCATGGTGTCAACTTCACCTTCTTTCCCCTTTTCCTTTACCATCTTGAACTTGGACCGTCTGGAGCAATAACTAAAAACCCGTGGAAAAGCGGCAACACCAGACAAAGCTGAAATGGCCGTGAACAGAACTGCGTGCGCCAGGCTTTTTTTTTTGTTTTTGTTTAGACAGCTGACGGCCGATAATTCGAACGAAATCCCTTCCTGAACAGATGATCCTCTCACGGGAAGGGATTTCCTTCGGCGCACGATTCGAATCAGCAGAACGGCGCGTGAGTGTATACATGGGCCGGATAGTTCGGATCGAGGAGGGGTCCCGGCTCAATTCGAATCACAGCTGCCCATGTAAACAGGGTAATTGAGGAGGCAACCTAAAGCTGCCCGAAATAGCATGGTCAAGTATTACAGACTGGTAAACGCCAAGTGGTTAATGTAGCCCGACGTTTTGAACGATTGCAACAGCAGCAGAGGGCGTAGTGAAATATATGACGACTATGTTGGAAACCACATGAATTTCGCGTTTACGAATATGAACACGGGAAATGCTTACAGTGCTCGTAAAACTTATAACGAACTTTTCTGTTGAATAAAAATATAACGGCCTTCATTTGCAGCGCAGGTGGCCGTGAGGGTCATACCCTGGGCACGGCGGAGCTGTACTTGTGTCGTGCAGCAGCCGTGCCCCAGAAGACGCGCCGCCTCCACCGGGTCGATCGACTTACCGGGACCACGCTGACCCACCCGCCTAACCGCTTCTGGTTTCGTCAACGTTTTTCATAGCGGATAAAACGGCACGGGTCGTCATCGGGCCTGCTGACCTTCCCGACAACTTTGCCGGAGATCGCATTGCTGTAAATAGTCCAGGCCCTTGCAGATAACGCCCAGTTTACACCAGCGACTTTTCGCGTCTCCCTTGAGGCCGCCGGCGCGCCGCCGACGTCCGCCCGGCGTGCAGCCGCAATTGCTTACGTCACACGTTTGGCTGGCTACGTCACACATCAGCCATTGGCCGCCGGTTGCCAAAGCAATGTCTTGTCGCGACATCGTGCGGCCGGGAGGGCGGTACGGGAACTGACGCCGGCGCTGCCATGGTGCGGGGGGGGGGGGGGGGCGAATGTGGACACGACTTATCTTGACTCGTTTTCCGTTGGAGGTAGAACATGAGGCGAACCGTTTGGAACCAGGCATGCTCGTACGCTCACAGACCCCAAGACGCGAGGCTGCTGTCGATTGTGGTAGGTGGATGTGGATGGTCTGGATGGATGGTGTGGATGGACTCGCAAAAAGAACTGGCACGAGAGAGGTCGCCGCTAGTAAAAACTGACCAGCGCCTTTGCAGGGTCGCTCACGTCAGGGTACGGCAGGGCAAGGCAATGCAAGACGCCACGTGAAGGCAAGGCCGACACACAGCCAGGTCACGCTAACCTATCCTCCCAGTCCCTGTATATTTTAGCTTGATAATAAAAGCTTGCTCTCACCAAACCCACGAGGTAATTTAAAGCAGGCCAGTGGGGCAGAGCGGGGCAAGGGAACGCAGTCTTTAGTACATGCTGCAGTCTGAAATATAATGCTTTCCGCTATTTTATGCTCAGCAGCATTTCAAACAACCATTGCATGACTGTGAAGGCAAATGCAATGTGGCAGGTAAACAGAAACAAATCATGTTGTGGAAATTTTGACAATGACCATGTCAATGAAGGTAAGCACGACTGTAACCGAACGTCATTTGAAATAAGTCCTTGCTTGTTTACACAAGATTCAGCAACTATGACAATGATGGCTCACAAGCAATGCTTGCCTGCGTACAAAATTCGCTAGGACAGCCGAATGCATCCAAAATAATAGAGCACTATATTTTCAGAATCCGTAAGTGTAAGACGACTTGCAAATCTGTATCATGCGACCTTATGTTAAGCATGTGTATTATTGAACTGTGCCGACCCGTCTCTACTGCCTAAATACATTGCTAATATAATGACATACGATGGATTAATTACATGCTGTAATACCTGAAAAGGTTCAAAATGTTGGCAAGATCATAATGAAGCAGTAAATTGCCTTTGAACACTCCTGCAGCATGGGTGCTAATGTTTCTTTCAGCCTGGCGACATCAGGACCTTATCACGTTCAAACACAAATCTAAGGATAGAGGCAGGTATTAATATATCACATTGTATTGGGAGTCATCAGATTCGCAGAATACCAAACCAATGTTCTCCCTGAGAAGTACACACCTCGCACGCACACTCCCCATCACACCAAGATCAATACAAGCCACTGTCACACACCAGTGATCACACCCATTTCAAGCGCCTGGTTTGCACTCTAGTGTCAAATAAGTGTAATCCCACACTTCCTCAACCCACGGGACTATCAAATTGCGGGTTTTCTCGCAATTTCCGCACAGGTTTTGTGTTATAACACCACATTTCACCGTGAGCTCGCTTCAGAACGATGCTCCAACGTGGGTCCATGGCAAAAGAACTTAAGAGGTTTTATTTTTAGGACGCGATTGTTTTCTTGAAGGCTTAAATTTGTCCTACAATGTTGGTTACATCTCCAATACAATGTATATTTAAAATTACTGTGACATTTCTCCAATTCTATAATGCCTTATTAACCCATAAGACCGTGCAAGGCTCTTTGCTCCGGTACACAAGGCGCCAATAGAGCTGTCTGCAAGTAAGTAAAATAAGAAGAAATAACGCCAGCAGAAGAAGAATGTCAGCTTTGCCGTCTCGTCTTGTTTTACAACATTCAGGACACTGCCGTTCTTTTTTCGGTGCTGTGCTTTTTTGCAGACATTGACGTTCTCCTTTTATAACATTGACCTACGGTCTAGAAATAAGGAAAATGATCCGTTGGCGACGAGTTCCGCACAACCCGAAAGTGCTCACGCCTACCTTCGCGACACGCATTTAGCAGCGAAATATTTGCCAACAGCTAACCACCTTTCGCGGCTTGTATCATACGCGCCGCATCATCGCTCTTGCGAATGCACCAGCGGCCAAGCTGTTTTGCCCATAAGCCTGCCTGTACAGCCTGTAATATAACGCCAAGCGTATGATGTTTCTAATGATGGCATCAATGCCAAGGCGACTATGAAGTAGTCTCCCAATAATTTTTTTCGCACTTTTGTGGGCGTATAACTCACGAACGAGAGCGTTTGGGGCAGTGAGCTAGAATCGCTTTTGAACTTGGGTGGGAGTGAACAATGCCATCGCAAAAAGACCGTGCGGGGGTGAAAAAATCAATTCACAAAGGATGGAACTTGTGAGCTAGTGACAGATGCTTCAGCAAACAAATACATCTATTTCAAGTTGGCATGTACGTTATATCATAAACCTGGCAAAACTGTTTGTTTTTTAACATCTTAGGCCATTAAAGTGAAACTGAATACATTAAAGCGTAGTCATATCATGACAGCGTAAGGAGCATAACAAATTACTAACACCAATAATTTGATGCTGCACTTTGCACTTCCTCTCCACAGCACTTTTAACGCAAAACAAGGCAAGGGAATTCAATAACAAAATCACATCCGAAAATTCAACAGGCATTAAACACTCAAACAACAAAAACTTGACTCCTGCACATCAGCCCAGCACCGAATCAAGCACAATAGACATACCTCTGGCTTCTGTTAAGATGGGGTCAGGGAAAACAAACATTTTGTCACCGTTTCTTACAAAATACCAATTCTTATTTCCATGAAAGTAGCTTAACTATGCCTGATCTAAAGTTGCCCTACATCATCTCATCGTATCTAACCTGTTTGTATCACAGCAGCAGTTGTGAGTTACTGATTCTTGCACAATTTCTATTGCCACTTGCCACGCACTTAACCAACTTAACCTAACTTAGAGATAGGTTGACAGCTGTTCTTGTTGACAGCTATCTGTTGACAGCAGCACTTGCGATAAAAACATGATAAAGCCAATTTTGGGCTGGTTTCAACTTGTACTTTTATTCAGATCGTTTGTGTATGCTTGTTGACGTCAGACAAAGCTGACAACACAAATCAAAACACTTTAAATCACTTTGAACAGCTTTTTTGATTGCCATGGTTAACCTATGTCAAGGGCAATCATGGGCATGCTCCACAAAATAATCTCTCTTCTCCAAAAGTGACAGCTTTTAGATGACCATGTCAGTATTGCTGCTTGTCTTTTCAGCTGTAGCAAAGGCATCTATTTAAGCTTGTTTATTCATATTTAATGACAATGTTTGAGATGTTAGCTTCACATTTTAAATGGGATGATCCATTGTTACAAACTAATAATTATATAATATTATGATTGCTATGCAGCTTGGAGTATCCCTTTGTTAAAAGCATAGTGCATATATAAAGTACCAGCAAACCATGACAACTATGGAAACCATTTGGTTAAAGCAGCCATGTGGGACCACTTCAGCAATGTTGGGGCAAATATTCAGAATATGGAATAAAATAAGCCCATTGCATGCCTTGTGGCATCATAATTTGTCTTATGACAAAACTCGATGGATTAAAACAGAAAATGGTTAACTCTGGTTACCGATCATATGTTGAAAGTAGTTAAGGTAAGATATTACTCGGTCCACGGGAGACCTACTGGCTTCCTCCTGCTCCTTCAAAACAAAAAGTCAGTACCTTTCGCATGGTCTGCTGGCACACAGAGTCATCCCACTCACCCCCCAAATACAAATATCTGTCATGCCCACCGACCTACAAGAATAGATTGCGAAACAAGTAAGAGGTGTGCGTGATAAATATCTCCAGAGGGCAAAATTTCGCAATCAAGCGCTTTTGTATTAGCTGCGTCAGGTCTGTCCCGAAGCCCAGTATGGTAGTATTAGGATAGCCCTGTCAGGTAGCCTGGTGCGTTAGACACTCGAAAGGCTTAGATTTCTCATTATCAAGTGCCGCCATAAACAAAGAAAACGCCTAACCGAGGGTTCGACAGGGCAAAAATGGCGGTAAAAATGAGTTCCGTGCTTCATATTGTCCCCTTCACTCCCTGTGAATTGTTCACTCTTGGGTGCATATCAAACATGTTTTGGGCGGATGGCGAGTTAATCCAATTTATGTATGGAATACGTACAAGTTTGCAGTTGGAGAATCTTGCAGAGAAATTGATCAACATTTTTACCAACAGATGGTACCTCTAAAGGCAACTGAAAAGGAAGGCAGAATAAAGTGGTATTACACTCGTATGATACCAAGCAAACAAAAGAAGTTAGATGAATACAAAGACGGATATATTTTGGCAAAATTTTGTAACCAGCTGATTTGACTTGAAATATATCAACATAAGTGCTCAAATGTTGATATTCATCTTGTAAATTTAATTTAGAAGACATTTCTTGAATTTTTCACTCCTGCATTTTGGGAGTGATGCAATTTGGTGTTTCCTGCAAGTTTCCTCGGGAAAAAATAAATACGTGGAGTTCACCAAGACTTGCTGGTGTTTGCAGCAGGCTCTGCTTTCGTGGTACGGTGGTGACACCAAAAAAAAAAAAATTGGGAATGCGTGAAAACCTTGCATTTGGCAGACAGCTGCCGATTATAATGCATTTTGTAAACAAGCCAAACTTAATGCGTGCAAGCGGCTGGGGTCGCTGGGGTTCTTGGGCTTGGAGGTACCTGGTGCCCTTCCTCTGTGCATACATAGGCATGATTCAGATGTAGATGAGACAGGACATAGCCATAGCTGTCCAGGTCCTGTGGACTCCTATTCATGCTCGGTGGTTTCAAGGGAGCTCGGTTTTGGATGACATCTGAAAACCGCAGATGGGGAAATATGGATTTGGCATGTGCGATTGAACAATGTCAGGCAGGAGTGAAAAATGCACATAAGATATGGGGAAAAGGAGTGAAAATTCCTCCTCGTAAGGTGTTGCTTTACACCCAAAGTCGGCAATTCTAGGACACTGGTTTTGGTTCTTAAAAAGAGCGTGACCGTGAGCTGCATCGAAAGGTTCTCAAGATGGTTATTTGAGTTCAAAACCCCACGTAAAGGTGGAACATTCCCTTTAAGAAAATACGGCCTTAAATCATGGGTGCCATCCCACCGAGCGAAGAATTCACCCTGCAGCGGCATAGACATCGAAGCAGACTACTATTTTGATGCCCTGTCGCCGCGGGGTCTCGCTCATGCCAGGTTCGATCTGTCGTCAGCGCTTGTCAGCACCAATCACGGCCCAATATTCGCCCTACGTCACGTCCGGTGAACACAAAGTTGCGTGACCTGTTACGCCACGTGCCGGCTGACGACGATGCCAGGATTTTTGTCAGCCCGTCAGCATAAACAGAAAGCTCTACCTGGTTACAAAAAAGCACTCGGACTGAAGCTGGAGTTTGATTTTGTGGCTCTTGCGCTGGCGAGTACGTTGGATGAGGCGGGGCACATGTCGTTGCGCAGTAAATTAATAGCGTCAGACGCAAGCACTTATAACGAGAGAAGCACACAAGAAGCACCGAAGCACTTAACATACGGATGAGACTGCTGATGGTCATATCGGAGCAGAAGCTACACTTCCAAACACCACTTTGTACGTAGTGTGTCGGCGGTAAGCCAGAGTTAGTGTGTGGTCCGAATTGGAAGATAAAGGAGGAAGGGAAAGTAAAGTTTAAAAAAAAAACTTTCCCATCAACCCACACGTCGAACGCACTGTCAGCACGCATGATGTCACGCATTGCAGGTGACAATCGTGCTGACGACAGACCAAACGGGGCCTCAATCAATCGATCTTTCGGTCGGTCGCTTCTGCGATAAAGCCGACTACACCAGCGCACTCTCTGATTGGACCAATGCCTTCCCACTCTATCCTGTCTACCGCACATGTCACCAGCTGGCAGCAGGCGGCGGTCGCTGCCGCGCCAACGACCGCAGATGCCAGCGAGGCGAAAAAATTGCCGGAAAAGTCGCCTGTGCAAAATGAGCTCAAGCCTACTCTTTCTTGGGCGCACCTGAATGCCACGCACTCACTCTGGTGCGCTCACTCTGGTGCGCCTCACTCCCGGGCAACTGGTTTCCGCCCAGTACATGGCATTTGAGAGTCGATACATTACATGCTGGACTAACAAGGATGGAATGTGAGTGCTGATGGGCAGATTTTGCAGATAGTAGACCAGTCGAGATTGATGTGCGTATGTGTAGCTGTGTGTGATCTGCAGTGAAGTGAAATTACCATTGGCAGCGTCATCGATTGCGTGTACTGGAATCGGTTTCATTATATTCATTTATTGATGTGTGCGTGCATGCATGCGTGTGTACGCGCGGGCGTGTGTGTGTGTGTGTGTGTGTGTGTGTGTGTGTGTGTGTGTGGTGTGTGTGTGTGTGTGTGTGTGTGTGTGTGTGTGTGTGTGTGTGTGTGTGTGTGTGTGTATGTGTGTGTGTGTGTGTGTGTGTGTGTGTGTGTGTGTGTGTGTGTGTGTGTGCGTGTTTGCCTTCCTTAGTTTTGGCGGCACGCTGCCTCCGCTTTCAGGCTGTTTCGGGCCGGCACGCTACGTATTGTGAATGTCAATTCCCCTTAAGCAGTCTTGTATGAAAACGCTGGATTAGTTGTGTCCAATGCTTTGACCTGCAAACCGGTTGGGCGTTGCAAGATCCAGGGCGTGAAACTAAGGAAAAGGCTTTAAGGTTAAGCTCCACATTGGAAGATTTTGAAGTCAGCTCAGATATGATGAGATAAGCTCGCTTACAACTATTGATATGCTTTTAAGTGAAAAAGGCGGCTCTAGAAAGCGTAATTTCTCTGTTTAGCAGATATGCTCTTCAAAACTTCATCGTTTGATTACGCCATCGTACCTTGCACAGCATTGGTTAAAAGCCATTTGTTGTGTCTGGAAATCGTGCTCATGAACGCCAGATTTGAACGACTCGAAAATTCCATTGTTTTGGACTTAATCGTGGCATGGCTTATGAAGTGACAAAATGTGAATGACGTCATTATGACGTCATAAACACCAAGGCGATTTTGAAATTCTCTGCCTGATGTATCTTTACCCGTTTTCGTCGGCGTAAAACTAGGGGAGCTTGGGTCTTAAGAAGGGTAGGATTATGAACAACGCCGAAAAGTCTTCAAGATAGCCATTTCAGTTTAGCATCCTATACAAATATGGAACAGCCCCTTTAAATATAACCCATCCCCGAAATAGTTTGCACATCTTTGCGGGCGTGTAGCTTCGGAGCCAGAAAGGTTCAGATTTCAAGAAGGGAAGTGCTGTGAATTGTCCTAAATGATCTGAAAGATGGCTATTTCAGCTTAAAATCCCATGTAAATATGGAACACTCCCCGTAACAGAGAAGGGAGCAAAACAAGGGACAATTACAACACCGCCATGCAGGCACTAACGCTATTCGTTTCGTTAAGGGCATGTTGCCGAAATATTAGTGCATCTATCGGTCACTTACCCTGATTATCTACGAGCAATAAGATTAGTAGTACTGTATATCTATTTGCATAATGCTCCTCGCGAATGCACTTGCTCCTCGCTGGCCTCTAGCTATCCAAGAAAAGATGTGCTCTGTTTCTGATTAGCAATGATCAACCATGTGTCAGCAAGTCCAAAATGCGTTTGAACTCTCTTGATAGCCAGCCGGAACTCTCTTAATAGCCAACTCGCTGCGAAGCGTCCACTGTTCAAGCTGACCAGTTGCTGACCGTGTGGTGGCTGGACCACCAGACCTGAAGTGATTCGAGAAGGTCACCCCACCTCTAGCTCTGAACAGGTCCACCAAGTAGCTTGGGAGCACCCGGAAAAAGTGGAAGGGGAGGCAAGGGGAGGAGGCGTGGACTAGACGGCAGAAATGAGACCAGCTTTTCCCGGGCGCCAGCTCGGCCCACCCTCTATCCGTCGACCTGCCCGTGGGCTATGAGCTCGAGCGGAGGTGGCGATGGTAGGGCTTTAGACACTGTCCTTCGGACAGCGTCCCTTTCGAAGTTCTTCAGGAATAAGAAACGCTTTCAGGCCTTCATCCATTTCTGGCTGGCACAGAGCCTGTCGTCGATATGGGCGGTTATGGGCTTGAGTCGATTGCTGGCGCGGCTCGCGTCCTCGTGCAAGCCCCCAGCATTTGTCTGCGCGTGCGCGTAGACAAACCCCAGCGCGTGCTGCTGTTGATAGCCCATGAGTTGGACCGCGAACCGCTCAAACTCTTACTTCAATGGGGAGGTAGTCGGCGCCCGATCAGCCTCAATTGAGCTCTTCCACACGTCGCACATAAGCGCGGTGAACGTTTTGATGAGTGTGCCCTCATGGCAAAGGAGATTGTGTTGATGTCTTTCGAGTACCCATTCAGCAAGATGCAGTCGTGCAGGGCGCAGGGCTGGTCAGACATTATAGCACCACGCTCATGGAACACGTATTGCCGATGTTCTGGAGTCCCGTAGAGCCGATCGTTCGTGCGACAGACCGCGTCGTATGGCGTCATCGACGCCACATGATCCGCCCGCAACTGTGACAACGGGTCGTCCATATCGGACCGCGTCGGTTTACAGGGCCTTGTGCTGCGACTAGTTGTGAACGCCGCTGACTGATCGCGAGCGCTGGCGTGCGCGTTCTCTACAGCACCGCACGCTGCGCGCCGACAACATCAGATGGCGCTACTTGTTGCAAAAGCTGGGATATAGGCGGCGTCCCTTGCTGGCCAGGCTGACCCGTGAGCAGCGCCACCTGCGGTCCGCCGCCGGTGGATGGCTGTGCCTGACGCGGCTGCCGTTTCGGGGATGACGACAATCACTGGTGCGCTGAGGGCAGGGAAATTGCCAGAGTATTTTCCATCGGCTGGAGATCAGGGATGACTTTAAAGTCGGCATGGCTTCTTCAACATGCAGGCATGCAATCTGCCTTGGGAGGCACACCGGAAGGATGTTGTTTCATGGAATATGTTGAAACCATGGCAGAAGAGCGAGGCGGGCAGCTTTGATGACATCACTTTCGGTGGAAATCGACTGATAGAAATATGAAGAACGCCACTGAAGTTGTCGAGACAGAAGAGTCGTTTGCTGTCTGCAGAAAAGTCACTCACTTGCTGGGGTCAGGTTGCGGAGGTCATCACCGATCGTATTTGCATGTCCAGGACTGATACCTGTGAACTTAACTCCGGTTTCATTTGCGCGGGATAGACGGCCGCTGTTGTGGAGATGATCCAAAATGGTTGGTGCGTTATATGTCGAGATGTGGGGTCTAATGATGACATGTTAGAACATCGTGATACGATGGTGCAGATGATTCACGTGATGTGACACGATGCTGCGTACGATACTGCACAATATCTGCTATATGAGAGGTGCATAACTCTGGCTAAAGCCTGAAATAAAATTTTCAAGACAACTTTATGTGCACATTTCATTTTAAGCCGTGGCACACTTATAGACATTTGGTGACAAGGGCTTTGCATTGATGTTTCGCACATGTAGCATAGCATGTACGGCATTTTGCTGTATCACTTGCACATGCTTGGTTATTTATCTGCAGGGGTGGGGAAAAAACAAGCCAACATGGGAGTGAGATAACCTATTTGCATTAATGATGCAAAAATCAGTCAAACATTGCATCCCTTTGGTATTTTCATGCTATAAGCCTTCCACTGGATTATATCCAATCATCACAAAGGTGTATCCCCCAATCGCCCAATGGCGGGTGTAGCTGAGGCTACTGATTTAAAAAGGCCTCAAAAGGACTCGAAATGCCTCGAAACTTTCAACGTCTGGATGAAAACAAATATCGCATACGCCTAACCTAGCACTTGCACACATCACGCCAATATCGAACCGTAATCAATCAAGTTTCTGCACCGATCGACTTCCAGCGTTCTGAGTCGTGGATACAGGGGCTAACGGCCTTCCTTGCCTACATGTTAGTGGCAGATATCACGGTGTGACGTCTTTTCCGAAGTCAAGGAAACATATGCCATTTTTCTGTGACTGCGACGTTATTAGGCGTCAGTTGTTTTAAGCAAGTTTTCGTCCCACTCGTACCACAGTATACAATGGCCCATGATCAACATCAACAGCAATGACCTATGGAATCATAATTTTCGTAATCTAGTTTGTCTCAGTTGCGAACTTCTCTGTCATATGTACTGGTCGTTTCCGTCCCACTGATTGAGACCATTCTGGCTGCCCCCAAAAAAGACACATTCGCACTCGAACAACGGCACAGACACCGATAGCGTTGACTTAAAACTATTGTTTCTTTAATTACCTCTGTTAAAGCCTTCAAATACGCTTTTTGTTGATGCCATTGGTGAAAACTTGGTCCGATTCCGTGGTAGGATGTCCGTTCGGAAAGCGAACAAAAAACTGAATTTGCTCCCTTTAAGCAAGATTCCACAGCAGTGTGACAAAACAGACGTTTATATTTGGCTTTCGGTCAGGGTCATGCCAGTTTCACCACCACCACAGATATCATATTAGCATAAACAGACATGTGCCTGGATCCCAAGGGTGAATCCAGGATCCCATAGAGTTCTATGTTGGAATGCCGGGATTGAATCGCAGGATCTTGTTTTAACTACACATATGTGTCTGATAAACGCATCAATATCCTGTAATCTGGCCTAAAATTGACCCGATTTAACGCATAAGACTGGCAATTATTGTGAGAGGTAAAATGCAGCGTTTGCGTGGAGCAACACTTCAGTGTGTTCACTTAGTGCGTACCTGAATTAAACACACACCAGCATTGTCGATCATCTGAGGAAAAGTTATCCTAGACTCTGAGTGGCCGGGTTATTGCCTATATCAGCTTGAACCACTTGTTGAATCGCAGCAATATCACACTCCATTGTGCAAACTCCAAGCACTTAAAACGAGACAAATATACCCCCTCCCGAATAATCAAGCAGCAACACCGACCTCTTCACCACAAGCCAAAGATTCGCCAAAAGACTCACCAGACATCCCAGAAAAAGAGCACACTGTATGAGGCTCGTTAAGGTAGCTCAGAGGCAGCTCGGCGATCTGCTGAGAGCCGCTCAGAGACGGCTCGGCGATCATGTCTCCTTTTAATGGGCAAATATATGCGCATGCGGCGACTAGTGACAGAGTACGTGATGTTTATTAAAAAAAACAACAATAAATGTCACTTACCGGAATATATATTTCCGGCATAAACCGGGACAAGGCGACACTTCACGGGGGGGGGGGGGGGGGGGGTAGCCGGTAAAAGGCGGCGATATCACTCACGCGAACCGAAGCGCATTCCTCGGCGGAGGGACGCCACATTATTAACATCAGGACTGCCGACACTCCAGCGGACGGCTTGGGGTGTGAAATACGATACTTTTCCCACATTTACATCCGATCGTGGAGTCAGCTAGCCATAGATTAGGACATTTCCCATCTCTTTACGTCGTTAGCTGTAGCTAGCTCCTCAAAAACAGAAAATCGTAGATTTCGGGGGTAAATCGTATATTGCTGCCGTATAATCGTATAGCCCGGTTTCTCAAAGCAAACATATACGATTCAAAACTACAATTCACGACACTAATAAAATACGCAGCTTAGGTACGACCTACAAAAACAATGTATGCAAACAATGTTGCAAGATTTTTAAAACCAAGCACGAATATACTGACCTCAGGAGTATTGTACAGGAGTATATATATATATATATATATATATATATATATATATATATATATATAACAGCGCGCAACAGCCGCAAACGCCATAAAAGAATGAAGGACTCAAGCGTGAGCAAAAAGAGTGATTTTCCAATAATCCAGTCAAGAACCTTGGCTGGGGCATGACAAGACCAAGAGATAAGGCAAAGCTGCCTGGTCAAGCACCTTTCCTCGCAAAAACATCAAAATGTATCTAGCTTGCAAGAGATTTGTGTGGCTATCACAGCACTTGTCATGACGTATATTTTGTATTCATGGAAGCTGCATCCTATAAAACACTTTCAGGGCGGGATATGGGCAGTGTGATTGCCTGCGGTGTCTAGCCTGGGTAACAACATAATGGTGTAATAAATGGGTGAAGGTAAATGCTAATAAAATAGCTATATAGAGAACGGGTGGCGATAAATGACAATAAAATAGCTTGGCGTGACACAAGGATTTTAGGCTGAAACTTTCGTCATTTGGATAGCACAGATGCACGCATCTTGTGCACTACTACACCATAACACAGCAGTTCACCCACATAACAATTGCGGGGCAGAAACCTGTTTTCAACAATCAGTGACATGGATGAAACCTGTTCCCAACGATCAGTACATCAGGCTGCTTGCGTTTGAATCAGTGAATGGCCATTTCTCAGTGTTCAGTTGCAGCTCATGTTCACTTCTCATGTTTATTTAAGCCCTGAAAGCTGAGGCCTGACTGTCCCACCTTCAATGCCCAACATACGCCTAGTAAGCACAGGCATTATCTACCTACTACCTACGCCATCTTGTCCCCAGTCTCTGTGCAAGATAAAGCCTCTCCGTGGGAGGAGCATGTTAGGATGGAACTGAGCATTAAAGAAGCTGATAAATGGGAGAAAGCTTCCTCCACCAAACTATCAATAACAGACAGCTTTGCCGCTAAATCATGCCCTTACGTCAGCACGAACCTGCACAGATCCGCACACAACTATATCACGTGGTTTTTTTTACGTAGCACGCACTTCAAAACACGGCGCGTCGATGGCAAGAAACGAGCACCTGTCGACTCAACCAAACGGCCCTGCTGAACGCTGAGTGCACGTCACCATGGTCGAGTCGGCGGACGACATTACGCAAGGTCCTGACGGACGGCGTGCTGTCTCCACTACCTCTAGTTTTCGTGAAGACTGCCCAACTACTCTCCCTCTGTCTACATATCCTGATCAGCGTTCTTTTCAATCAATGTCATAATTGTTGATGGAGGTAATTATCTGCTACTATCATACTGGAGGAACATCGTTATGTAATGTCGCTGCTTTAATTACGAGCTAGACAAGTGGAATCCTGTATTTTTTTCTTCTAATCGCTGGCAAGCTGGTAACACATGCCCAAAACATGAGACGCATGTTTTTGGCTGTTAGCATTACTCATAGTTTGGTGGCCGTTGTCATGTGAACAAGACACACAAATCTGTGCCACAGCGAAATATACAGAGTACGCCAAACGTCACGTGAGGGCTTTGAAGAACTAACTTAACGTGTAGCTTGTGGAATCGGAAGTGCATCTCAATATTTTGCGTGAGATTATATGTTTACTTTGGGAAGCGATCCCTGCGGACAAGGTCGTTCGGCGCGAAGATAATCATTTGAGAACTAGACTTCTGCAGAGTATCACACTCAATGTCGAACTTCGTCTCATCTGATCATGATGGTGTACCCGAGTTAACAGTTCTTGGCCCAAACAAGGTTTGCGAACTTGAGAATCGAAAATTGTCTCGCCTCGGTAACCAGCAGCATTAAATTTACAGTTACGATCCAATCGCCGTGCAATTCGCAATCAACCACACTTCGATACTTTAATCGGAAGGCGGGCTCTACAGCCACGGGTTCGCCGCTCTCTCATTACACTCGCCACCACGTGGTGTCCGCCGAAGATCCTCATTTGGGACGCGAGCCCGTGGCGTCATGTGCCACTCCCCTGAGTCCCAGCGTGATGAATGGCTTCAGCGCGAGGGAACTGTCACCTCGCTGTCTGGCGCGTCTAGTTCCAATTTGAGATAAATGCGGTGCCTCGTCCGACATCTCATCACAATAACAGACGGGGCGATGGCATACAGTCTGCTTTTCGTTTGACGCTTGTTAGGTGCGGATCATTGGGACTGGCGTTGTATAGTATCAGACGCTGTCAACATCCGAAATGAGAACGCGAGGGGAAGACAGATCTGTGCCGAGCACTGCGACGTCTTCGACCTACTGGCTGAGCTGCCGTGACATATGCTGACCAGGACATGCACCGGGTATAAGGTGAGACCGATGCCGAAGTACGGCAGTAGGGAAATCATTACCGCAAAATGTATGCCCACAGTCCTTCATAAATTTCTTCTCGTGTTGCGTGAAAAGAGTTTTTGCTAGGTTATAACTATATCAATGATATGATATCTGGAATTATTTTGTCCATCTCGATGGCTCGGTTAATGAACTGCGTCTGGTGACAGCGGTGGCGCTCTAGGTTAGGTGACACCGGAGGGACAAACGGACCATGCCGAACATTGTGACACGTTAGAGTTTCGCCGACATTGTCTGCCGTTGAGAAGGAACTTTGCGATCGGATGATCGGTCATTGCTCACGCTACAATCCGTAATTAGCGCAGCCACTGATCACAGAAATCCGTCGAGTAAAAGTGCTCTAATTTTTTTTAAATAGAAAATATTCCCTTTTTTGGATAGTGTCAGGATATATCTGCATATATATGTGTGTGCTTATATATGCATATACATACATACATAAATATATATGTATATATATATATATATATATATATATATATATATATATATACATATATATATATATATATATATATATATATATATATATATATATATATATATATATACATACATATATATATCGAGTAGCTCAGAAAGCTACCCAACCTTGACGCATTTGAAAGAGCGTGTATGCTTAATCTCGACGTAATAAATCAATCTTATTTGTATCAACAGCTCAGAACTATAGACGTTTGAAAACGAAATCTTTTTGCTAGTGTTCTTAGACCATGTGAGCGACATTACCTTGATCGGCCTCAAGCACAGTTTTTAAGCTCTGCGTGCACTGAAGGATACTTCGCCAGATGGTCTAGTAACGCTTCCTCTAGAGTGTCACATAAAATTTATTTCTTCCTTTTTATCACTGCTGCAGGGAGGATCGTTTGGCTCGCCGACAAAAGAAAACGAACTCTGAACAATTTGACCTCACTCAAAGTGCATGAATATCGCTCCTCGCAGTCATATGTAGTCACCTTAACGGAATGAGCAGTATCCCGCAAAGGAAGGGATATAGTCATACCCACTGGACGTCCACGCCACCCAGCATGGCCTTTTGGCGGAACGGAATGTTCTCAGCGCTTGTTTCCGACACTGGGAACCGGGTTCTCAATTCAGGCTTCACTAGCCAAGCGAACGGATCCTGCTAGGCACTTATGCATCGCCGCCTTCACTTAAAAGAGAAACTTTCACAAAGCTGTTTGTTTCTCATGCTACTTGAAGCTTAAGTTCCGACATTTTGAAAACAGCCTAAGCGTGTTATTGAAATAAGTTTTATGGTAAATTGAGTCAGTGTGGCATTTCACGCACTCCGCGTTTTAGTCTTCGCTTTCCGAAATTTTCTATTGATCAGTTTTTTTTTTGGATCGGGTGCCTTTCCAGTTTTCGATCCGTAACTGCTTGAGTGTGATCTCACAAAGCACAGAGAAGGAACATCTAAGCTTTGAGCCTTTATGCTGGCAATAATCGACCTTCAGTACACTAGAAGTATTGGGTAAACGACATTATCAAGAAGACGGTGTTTGATGCTGTCAAACACTGGCTACCGCCAAACCTATTGTCAAAACTTGACATCTCAAGATGTGCTCATGGCTACGAGAAACCATGAGCAAGTCTTGAAGAACGGCCAATATTCTTCGATCGCACCTTGCAGTCTTTGATTGTGTTTCTTACGCATCATTTGATTGATTGCATCATTCTCTCTTTCCGATTATTCCACAAGTTAGAGCGTCTGCCTTCTGATCCACCTACCCATTGCTGGGTGGGTTTGGGTCGCTCACTATTCGCCCTTGACAGGTAGAGTATGCGTCTGCTCAAGGTCAGGTGACGTCAGAGGCCAGGACGGACGCCACCAAGTTCCGCCACTGACATGGAATTCCGCTGTTTGATGACAGGGAACAGGGCCCACACAACGAGTGCTGTTTAGCGTTTGCTCTGAGCCCAGAAATCCGTCTATTCAAATTTTTAGATTTTGTTTCAAAGGTTTTATCGTATGATCTTATTATCCCTTGTGTTGCTTTAAACTGAATAACTTCAATGTGTGTTGTGCTTTCAATGTGTGTTGTGTGATCCCTCCAACGCTTAAAGTACGAATAGTAATTTTTATCATTTTCATAATGTAACACTTATTTATCGTTCTCATGGTTCACTTGACGCTGATTAATTTGTTTGACCAATGTTCGTGGCCACTAAGTGAACGGAGGCATTGAATATTAAAGGGATTGTTTCACATTTGTATGGATTTTGAACTGATAAAACAACCTTGAAGACCATTTGGTGCAGTTCACAGCCCTACCCTACTTAATCCTAAACCTCACTACTGTCTGAGTTACACTCCCGGGAAGATGTGTGGACAATTACGGGGAGACTATTTCAAGGTCTCCTAGGCATCATCATGAGGCCATCAAATGCCACTGGGATCCTGCCATTCCACTGACCATGCGCGGATCAGTGCCAAGAACGATATAATTGTCAACTCGTTCATATCTGGCGTTCGTGAACCCAATTTCCAGACATAATGGCCGTTAATTGACTCTCGATCAATTTTCTGCAAGGTGCGATGACATCATCAAACAATGACGCATTGAGGGGCATTTTTACTAAGCAGAGAAATCGTGTTGTCTGGAGCAGTTTTTCCACTTAAACGTATAGTAGCAGTTATAAGTGAGCTTATTTCATCAGATCTGCTTGCTTTAGTACCCTCATATGTTCAACTTTCCCTCGAAGTATTAACAGAATATCGGATTGGCTGCGTCCGGTGAGCAAAACGCAACGCAGAACGTTTATCGCACAATCGAGTTCTTTCTAATGTTCATAGCTTATCTCCGTCTTCGTACAGGCCCTGGGAAATGGCGTAGTATATATTACACAAGTATCATAATTATGCTATGATAATCATATATAGATATATTATTTCATCTTAATTATGTCATACCCAACAGAATAAAGCCTTCTTACAGAGCGCATGCAATGTGCTAGCCTCCGCAGTATCTAATGCTGCATGAGATCTGAGGAAATACTTATTACATAAGGTACCTGAGGTCATATTGTTACCTCAGATCTGGCACTCACTTTGCAGGTTGGTCCCTTGAGTTCAGCTTTGATACGGGAATTTCTTCCAACGCTCTCCGCTTTTCTGTAAGGCACAAATAACCATTGCTGTTGAAAGAACGGCTTTTGCTAAGGTAACAAAAGGCATGAAAACGGCTTTTGCTAAGATAGGAAGGTAAATAAACACATTTCCCAAGCGTTTTGGATCTCATCTTTAAAAAAGCTGATCAGGGATAACGACTTCCCTTGCTCGGGTGACTGTTACGAGCTGTTGACCCATTCCGACCGCCCGCGGTTTTCCGTCCAACACATGAATACCAGAAAACCTCCAGCGATGACCCTGGAAGTTTCTGGTAGTTCCAGGAGCATTGTGATTGGTATCATGCTTAATAGTGGAAGCTCCTCGGCTGTCCCGTCCGGGCTGTTGCTGATCTCAGACCCACTACAAGCACAAGACTGATGAACTGATGCGTCGCTTTGAGCCTTTGCAGTCAGACCGCCCACTTCCGTAGTTGTGCGGTGCAGAATTCAGCGGCGTGGGCGTGCCTCGTCATTCCATTCCTACTCAGATGGCTTAATTAACACCGACTCGACGGGAAGGCTATTTGCATACCCCCCACAGCCGGCAATTTCATTGCATTGTCTTGGCATAATCGTTTGGCGCGGACAGCGGTCCTGCTGCTGTGTCCTTGAAGTCACTGGAAGCCTCGTGGGCTCGGGAACTGTGGCGCTCCATCGGCTCGTAACGGATATGTTGCACGTTTGGTTGTGCTTTCTGAAATCAGTTCAGAGCTATTACTCTTGTTGAATACTTCAGAGCGGTGATCGCTCCACGTGCGTGGATGTGCATGCGTGGCGCCCAACAGAGCACCTCTGGAGGACGCGTGAAACGTGACCGACCAGTCACGAGCCCACGAGCCCACGTGTGGCGCTGACCCACTGACTGTAGCACACAGGGGATCAGCGATGGCCTCATTCTGCGAATCGAAGATGTTGGTGAATACATCAGAATCGTCTCTCCGCGTAACATGAGCTCATCGGCTGGTAAAGCGCAATTCTAGCTCAGTGGACAACTCTGCCTACTACCTTGGTGACAGAGGAGGCTTCTTTTTCGTGCCGAACAATGCTATGACACGGCCGCGCTGTGCCAGGACGACCCTTTCTGGCAAGATGCTAGCATCTACTATACCTCGTCCTTTTACGTACCACTAGCCTAGCAAATCAGAGGACCGCAGCTGAGACCCGGGAACAATCAGCTTCGCGGTGGTGCAGGCCCTGTCTGCTGTCACCGTGCGCTGATCGACGCCGGCCGCCGGCAAGGTCAGCTACAGTGATACTTTCAGGACTGCTCTCCGCTGGCTATCGCTTTCCGCGTTGGTTCAGCACAGCTGACGCTTTTTACCGGGTGACCCCAGGGCCTTGGCCAGATCTTTACGACGATGTCAGGTATAAGCCCCTAAATATAAAAGTCTAAAAGAAAAAACCTCTTAAAACTGTTGATTCTGCCTGCAGGAGCTCGCACGGAACACACCAAAATTGTTTTGTTCCGAGTTCTTAATGCGTTTGGTGCCAACGTCCTCTTGCTGTCGTGCAGCAGGCCTTGGTGTGTGCCCCAGCACCCGGCTGTTCTGCAGATTTCATTTGTTAGACGCTGTCCGGACCGGTAACACGGCCTGGACCGGTGACACTGCCTGGAGCGGTGATACTGCCTGGACCGTTGACACTGCCTGGGCGGGTGGTACTGACTGGACTGGTGGTACTGATTGGACCGGTGACACCGCCTGTACCGGTGATACTTCATGGACTGGCGATACTGCCTGGGCCGGTTGGAACTGACTGGACCGGTGATACTGCCTGGACCAGTGATACTTCCTGGACCGGTGACACTGCCTGGACCACTAATACTTCCTGGACCGGTGATGTTGTCTGAACCGGTGACACTGCCTGGCCAGGTGCCACTGCCTGGACCGGTGATACTGGCTGGACCGGTGACACTGTCTGGACCGGTCATACTGTCTCGATCGGTGATGTCTGAACCGGTGACACTGCCTGGACCGGTGATACTGACTGGACCGCTGGACAGGAGCTGCAGGAAAAGTATCGTCCGGTTTCTGCTGCAGCCTTTGTAAGATCATTTTTACCTTTTTACAAAAACAATAGGCGCATGGTCGCCGCCGCTAGAAACACAGAATGATGCAATCTGTGACAATCCCTTCATAGCCCCCCCCCCTTCCTCTTCAAAACGTCACTGCTGCTCACCCCTGTCGTCAGTGTTACTTGAGTGGCAAAGGGGGTTATTGACATTATGAGATGAAAGGTCTGGTGCTAAGTTAACCTTTAATATACAAATATACCAACAGGCCTTCGATGTCCAAAAGGTACTGATTAAACGACGTCAAAATTCTAAACAGGGATTATATTGGAGGTACTCAATGCTTCGAAATGCGCACGCAGCGTTGAGTCCGATTTTAGACATCCTTAATGGGTGCTCTTTTATGTATGAGAACAGCTCGAGATGTTGAGTACCGCCAGTGTGATCGTTGCTGAACATTATAACGTCGTTTAATCAGTGCCTCCTAGTATATTGCAGGTCGTTAGCTCAGCATACGTGCTTTGAACGTACCTTGCCGAAAAACCAGGGGCTGGAGGCCTTTATTTCTTATATCAAGGAAGCTTATCCCTGTCATCTACCAGTCGTTCTTTCCATTCTATATTGATCAAAACTGCGCTGGCTGTCACGATCATTTACACGCATCGGACAGTTCAACACGATTCTCGGCTGTTAAGGCAACCAGTCGTCGACGTCTTTCAAGGTAAACCGCTGTGCTTGATTTCCAGCACCCGTTTCCACGAGTATCTCCGTATGCCGCTTGACATCTTCGAAATGGCGCATCTGAGTTTCTCTGAGCTGTTTGGGTCATCATCGGAGCCTGTGTGATCGAAGACAATGACAGCGTAGCGTAGCTGCTTGGAGGCATTGCAGAGCTTCTAGGTCTACGTCCCGCGACAGAGGGGTGGCAAAGATGCTGCTAACGTCTACGTTCACGATGCGTATGTCATTGTCATTTAACCTTTTGATCTTCGTCACCATCATCTCATAAAATGACGATGAGCAGAGTAGAGCGGCCCACGCTTAAAATGAGATTAGGCGTGAGCCGCTCTGCTATTTCCGACGGCTGCTGTGGCGAACGCGTCCCACGAGTGCTCGCCTCCCCCGCCCCCCCCCCCCCCCCCCCCGCTAACAGCGCTGCAGCTTGCCATGTGCCAGCACCTCCGGTTTCCGGTTCAGCTGATCTGGCGTGCTGATACCGCTGACAAAAACCCGCCCGGTCGGCATCACATGGCGCCGAGCGACGGCGCAGATACGTCTGAGTCAGCAGTGGAGCTTTTTATCCCCTCCAGTCCGGACAAGCGGCTTACCCGGGGCCTGTAATGCAAAGCATGAGGGCTCGGGAATTGCGGCATGTTTGGAAGCATGGATCTATTGCAGTATATTTGATGATGACTCACAGGTATTAAGTCCAAGTCAAGTCTTGCAGTAAGCACTGTTCTACCAGCTGTGCTTACACATTCTGGTCAATGGCAAATGCCTGCTTACCCCCAGTGTTTGCTTTCTGATCGTTTCTGACCAGCGCATATGTGGGAGAGGGGGCATTTTGTTCGGTGCCATCAGATGTCACCGTAATTAAGGAAACGTAAATTAGTCATCAACGAGCTGGCCACCTGGTTTTGCTATTATGAACTACATTTACCGGATGACCCAGGAAAAAGAGGCGCTTTCTCCTTCCTTTTGAATGCGTCACTGGGCGACAAAATAAAAAGGCATGTACGAAGACGTACAAACAAGAACGAGGCCACGGAGGCACTACTACGCAGCCCCAAACAAGACCTTGCGGCGGTTGGGCCAAGAGCTTGGCTGCAGCAACAGCGCGGCTCAGAGACCGGCAAGAACTAGCAGGAAACCGCCCCGATTTTAATTGTATCCACAAGACGCTGGCCGAGACTGATGAGACCGATGGGACGAGACTGACGACTGATGACACATCTGCGTTACGGCAGCTGGTCTTGGAAAAATTACGAGGCTGAGACTGCATTTTTGCATCCCGTCCGGTTCAGCGATGTCGCTAACTTTCTTGACGTGCCAGTGCACAGTCAAACTACCGATTTGGCTCCACAGACCGGCCAGGCGTGGTCGTAGAGGCCCCCCACACGATGCAGAGCGCCCTGCGTGGCGCGTCAGGAGCAGCAGGGCATAATGGAACGTTCGTGGTTCGAGGCTCAGAATGGCACCGCTGTGGCAGTCTGCGCCACGCTGCACGTGTTAGGTAAACTCTGGACGGCCCTGAAGCGCAAGTTAGGCGGCTACGAGCTGCAGCTGGACTAGCAATGGCTTCAGCAAGATGCGGCCACAGCCCACACGGCCGACGCGACGAGAGGCTGGCTCCGAGATCGTTTGGAATTGAGAACAGACCGGTCCGAATTGAGAGCGACGAGAGGCCCCGCCCTGAGATCGTTTTCTATTGAGAGTGACTGATTCTCCTAACAGAGACGCACGGCTTGCCCGCACACCCGCCCGACCAGACGCCTGGCGATTTTTACTCTCAGGTGACGTTTCTTTACATGACGCAGACGTTTCTTTCGGAGTTTGCTCCGAGGTAATGCCGGTGTTGGCAGGATCACTTAATCACTTAAGGATCAAGCTTACAGATCACTCCAAGTCAGCCCGAGACAGAGAGCAATTTCTCCGCGCAGTGGTCTCATAATGGCATAGAACCATTCATAACAACCCAACAACTATGAAGCCAACCAGCAAGAATGTTTAATACATTCTGCTCCTATAGTATGAGTTAATAAGTTTAATACTTCAGCGGCATTCTACATAAACGGCAAGGTACAAGACAGTATGACCTCGCTAAGTTGTGTGCACGTCTTGCTTTTAAACACAGGTGTGGGCACAGGCGGTCTCGGCTGACGGTTTTGTGTTAAAGTTTAACATCATCGCTGCAGTGGCGCGTGAAAAGAATGGTTTTCAGGACAGGTTTGACCCGACAACTCCCTGGGACTTTCCAGGGACGTTCCTTCAACCATTTCCCGAGGAATGCGCACAACGTCTTAACAGATCGATAATCGATGCTCAGATAACCGATGAACTTCGTTACGGTTTGGTGCTTCATAAAAGTTGATGTCCTGTCGTAGCGGCACATGGAAGCCACCGGTATCGAACTCCCTTTAGCGGAGCAGAGATCAGTGACTGGCGGGAGCACACGTGAGGCATGCCAGGATTTCATCTTCTGGGTTTAAAGGATTGGAAACTTGGCCGTATGGAGTCTTCTTTAACAAAACCACCGACTTGTACTTATGCTACCAGAAGCTCGCAGGAAATATCTCACATTGACCAGCTAATCCCCTGGCACCGAAATTCATCGCCGGTGGTTGCACGTTGGAACTGGGGCATTTCCGGTGATTTCACAAGCCACGAAAGCTGGTAATAGCCACATGACGGGCCATAACTACCTGTCATCAGCCAACAGCGCCGTGCAGTTACGGCCTTCCGTTTTGTATGCTCTCTGATTGCGTGACACTTTGCGCCTGATGCTAATGGAGATGACTTAGCCGTTCGGGCGAGTATGTTGGCTATTATAGAGTCGGACCCTGCATCAACACTGCTCGATATGCCATCATGATGGAGTGCGTGACAGAAGTACATCAATAATCCGTGGAATGTTTTATTAAGCCTTTTCTCAACGCGTTCTATTACGTGGGTAATTTTGCGCCCATCACTGGCGCGCTCAAGCACAGCAGATTTCGTCCGCACAAATTGCTTTGTATTCAATGTATTTATTATATATACATACACACACACACACACACACACACACACACACACACACACACACACACACACACACACACACACACACACACACACACACACACACACACACACACACACACACACACACACATACACACACACACACACACACACACACACACACACACACACACACACACACACACACACACACACACACACACACACACACATATATATATATATATATATATATATATATATATATATATATATATCAATTTTTACTTTCGCGGTGCAGCTGGCATATGCACTTTAGTTTTCACGGCATCCACACCAATATGCGGTGGTAGCAGTAAATATAGGGTATTGTCATAAGTCCACCACAACCTGATAACGATACGGCTGCTTCATTTTGTCTAAATACACTATGTTTGGCAATATGCAGGGTAAGGTGGCAATGAACGGTAACAAAAACAGGCGCATTGCAACAATATTCGGCTACATGCACAGCCGACAACCAAGGTGTGGAATCCGACAAAAGCGCCAAATAGGTGTGGCAGTACAAGTTTAGAGCACACTGTATATACACAGCCGCGTCACAGAGCTGTGCTCAGTGTTCGCCGCTAGGCCTACGGCGACAGCGGAGGCGACGTGCTCCACTTGCCTGCGCCGGGGTGCCCTCAGACCTGACGTGATCCTGCTGCCCCCCACCCTGCTGCTGATGTGCCGTGGAGAGACGCCCAGCTGTAGCTGGTTACGGTCCCCCGGCGCACTACTCACTGGACTCGAACCAGCCGGCTCGTACGGGGTGCAGCGGAACATGGAATTTGATTTGATGTAGTAAATGAAGAGTGAAGTATTGAAATGCGATGCTGTTTGAGCACAGACGCCAGGCAGCGGGACCGTGATGGTAGGACACCTGTCGATAGTGTGGGTCATCAACATACATCCCGTCCACATGATGAGCATCAGACAAGCGTAGCACGCAGTTTATGGAGCAGGGACGCGATTACCCTGACAAACGTCTCGTGCGTTGCCGTTTGGTTCAGCTCCGTCTCGTGCGTTGTTTTTTGGAATTTCATGGCGCAATCGTCTTGCATTTCAGCACCCTATATGCCGTGTGTTTGCACCACTTGTTTACGCCAAGCTCACCTCTCGTCTGAGCGGACCCTCATCATTCCTGGATTTATGGTCAACGATGTGCAATCAGGGCAAACGTCAGAAAGTATTGGTTTGCAGGGACAGCCTGGTATAGCTGAATGCGAACAACGCCGAAATCCTCGATGTTGTTGCTGATTCCGCCGGGTCTGCAGAACTGATGGTCCTAGCAACATACCAGAATGGAGCTGTTCTCAAGTGTTTTCCTTGTGAACAATTTGTATGACGCCAAATAGATATTCTTGTTTTTCTCGCGAGCCACAAGCCGGAGAGACGCTTAAAGGTTGCGTTTCCGAATGCTGGCGGCATCACTCCCATTTGTCAGTTGCCGGGTGAAAAGCGGAACGTCGCGCTTATTTGCGATCACCAAAAAACTTGCGGATGTAGAAAAGTTATGATAGTCCACCGCTGCTTCTAACCACTGTGGTATTCTGACAACTTGCCCATATCTCACGCTCACACAATCGCGGCATATTTGTTCCAATCCCCGATGACGTCGGGGATTCAGTCGGATGACGAAAATAAAAGCCCGCCATTATCTGGTAGATTGTGTCGGGTGCTTTGGGTACTTCGGTTTGTTTCGGAGGGCTCATAAGACTGTGTTCTAAGCTCACAAGGCTGCAAACCATGAGTAAACGTCAGAGCATACGCAACTTGCGGTCTCAGAAAGGACTGGCGCAATGAAAACCCGTCATTTAAAACTCCAAAAATGTTAGCAACGAAAATCACATAGGAACACGTAAGATACCTATGCACTATTTGTTCAATGTTTTTTTCCGTGACTAAAGAGACGTCTGCGTCAGATTTGTATCCACAGCTCCGGATCACATGCCCCACGTGGTCACCCCTGCCATGCAGACACAGAGCAGTGCGACTGCGCCCCGCTTCCAGAGCAACACGTGTTCCGGGCCGCGCGCTGCGCACTTCCAACTCTACTCTCTTCTTTGGCTCATCAATGGTGCTGAAGCTTGTCCGGTAAGTCAGACACTTGATATGGCCTGAGAGTAAAAGTCCCTTTAACTTTAAATATATATAATTGCCAACACCGGCATTACCTCGGATTAAGTATATTATCTTGCCAATAACGGCATTACCTCGGAGCTGGCTCCGGAAACATGCTGGCTCCGGTCTAAGCTGAAAAGGCTATATATAAATAAATAAATAAATAAATATATATATATATATATATATATATATATATATATATATATATAAGCAACGTGACTGACAGACACATTAAGTGGCATAAGATGCCAGAGTTTAAACCACTGAATCCCTCAAGAAACGGTCACATTTTAACCACCTGACAGGTTTTTGCTTTACACAGAACAAAACGACGTGGCAATTAGTCACCGCCGGTAATAATCCACTCGTGAGAGTTCAGACCCCAACTCGCCGATCAGCTGTCCGTGGTCACGTGTTCCCGCGTCGTGGGGTCTTGGTCGGCAGAGTTCACACAACAATCAGCTGCTTCCTGCCAACACCGGCATTACCTCGGAGCTGGCTCCGGAAGCATGCTGGGTCCGGTCTAAGCTGAAAAACCATTAGTCAGCCGCGTAAAGACCGGCTGGATCGAGCCCAACCAACTCCGATGCCTGCTTGGATTTCGAGTTTGATTACATTCCCCAAAGTTAAGTTTACAAACTATATTCCAAAGGTTCCAGAACCATTGATCTCATAGATACGTTGTGAGCTGCGACCTTGCGAATAGAGCTGGTAATCGCGAGAAAATAGTGACAAAAGTCGGAGAAATAGGACACAATTAAAGCTGGTAAGGAAATAGTCCATATTTCTTTATGAATACAGCTACACTCCCGTGTGACGCCTTGCCTGTGTGACTCCCAGGTCGGGTGCTGATTCGGCCCTCTGGAATCTCGGAATAATCATTTGCAGCCGAGGCTTCAGACGGAAGCACAAGCTTCCGTCTGAATAGCTTATATAATAGCAAATAGCTTTAAAAGCGTAAATGACGCCTTGGGATAGCAAACAAGGGTTATATGCAACTATGTCAGCTGTATGTTAGCTATCCAAATCTGCTGCATGTTATTATCTTTCGGTGTGTTGCATTGCATTGAAATGAATTGTTTTCATTCTATGATCCATTCAGGTAGTGTGGTTTTTCAAGGTTAGCGTTATGTACAAGGTATAAGATAGAAGGCCATAAAGCGAGGCTAGCATGCATTAGGAAAAATAGTGACAAAAGTCGGAGAACCAAGACAATTACATGAACTCAATCCCAGTAATCGGCGCTCAGGCTTCTGGTGCTCCCAGCGAGGCACGAAGCGCGAACCACGCGGTCGCTGAGTGACGGCCAGAGGCAGCTGGTTCCACTAGGCGGCTGCACGGTGGCGAAACCCCCTCTGTGTCGCCGAGAGTTTGCACCTCACGTTGCATATTTCATGTTTTCTTGCTTGCTTGATTTCAGATGTGATGTGATGATTACGTTGAACCAAAAAGCACATGCATTAGCCACTTTTGAATCGGCAGCGGACGCAGGACCATGAAAATGGGAATAACTAAAACCGTTGATGCATTGCGGCAATGGCAAACCTTTGCAGTGAAAATGACAGTGACTGAAACTTTCCTCTGTGCTGCTATCCCTGTACCGACCTCGTGCGGTATCGCAGATTTGTGACAGAAGATTCATGTGCGAAGGTACGGGCCGGACTATAGGCTTGGTGCGAGGGTTAAAAATGCACAAATCCCAGCAACTGGCAATGTTCTCCATATCTTGGTGCCACGTAACGTCCCTGCAGCTTTGCAGATCAGGTATTGCACCATTTGGCATAGCCGATTAGTTTGCAAAATGCAGTCTTTTCATGCTTGTCATATTTCAGAAGATTCCAGAATCTCTTTTTCTCTTTCTTTTTTTCGCCTTTCTGCCTCCTTTGGGTTTTGAACTGAAAAGCCATGGTGAAGATCATTCTATGCAGTTTACAGCCTTGCCATTCTCAAGACCCAAACCCCTCGAGTTTTTGGGTTACATGCTGGCCAAGATATGCAGATTAATTCAGGGGGGCTTTTTCAACGGCACCCAGGCATCCATCGCGCCATAATAACGTCCTTCAAATCATGTCATTCCATTAGCCATGCGGCGATCAAGGCCAATAAAAGTATGGTTGTCGAGTTGCTCACATCTGGCGTTCGTGAGCACGATCTCCAGATACAACGGCGGTGATACTCACAGGTGAGTCATCCCGTCCGCCACTGTGGCGATATCGCACGGCCACGTCCGCACGGCCACGGCAAATACTTTGCATTGGCCACCAACCATCACCTGATCACATCGACAAGCCGGCTGGCCGTAAATTATCTTGAAATCAAGTGTCGTTTTTGGGTTTGATGGCAATTAGCAGCGAACTGAGGTTCATTATGTCATACATTCTTCGAAATATTAAGCCTCAAAATGGCAGGATCCACCATGATCTAGAGAAAATAGAGTACGTCATGAATATCATACGTAGCACACCTAGTTTTCTAGTCATGCGCATAGGAGGATAGTTTTCCGCATGCAAAATATCCCAACATAGGAACATTAAAATGTGATAGGCGGAATGCGACATTTTTGGGGAGGGAGTGAGCCCCAAACTACAGGGGTGCCACAATTTACCATGCCCCTTGACAAAATCCTGGATGCGTAACCAGCTGTCAATCACACCGGATTGAGCGTAAAACCTATACATTGTGGTCCATTCTTTGGCCCGATGAAAAGACGCATCGATTTGTTGACGTAAGTGGTCGAAAATGCCGTAAAGTTGTCCTGCTTTTGATGGCTTTGATCGCCTTTCACGTGTTTTAGTTGGTCCTAATCAGATCATTTCGTCATTTGTTCTCTTATCTACTTAAAAGACATGTGTCAGTGATGTTCTCAGCACCTGAATCATAGAGAACGGCTTCGTGTAGTACATTGGAACGATAAGGCCTGTTAGCAAGCAGATATTTGCGTGAACGCCTCATTGCAACCAATGAACGCTCATAATTATTTGTTTACACGCATCACAATGATCCACAATTTCCTATGACATATCAGAACTAGGCAGAGCTCCGAGAAATGTGCCACCGCGCGATGTCAATCCATCGCTTCTATCCTGCTAACTGTACTGCCACTACTGTTTAGGCATTTTTTACATGCACCCCCACACGCTTTGAATCCTTTCTTGAAGACAAAACTTATGTCTCGCCTTGGACAACGGGAAAAGCAAATATTTACGACACTTCATTTAAAAGGTTATGTTCGTCTGTTGCCAGTAGTGCTCGTTTAAATGATCGTTTTCGTTAATACTTGCGTGATACTCGAGCAAAGATTCATGCATGCGTGCACACAGACCACATTCACACGAGTTATGATAATGCTTTTGTGAGTGGCTGATTGGCTCCCATGATATGTGCTAATCAGACGTTATTTACCACGCACTTGTTTCGAAACATCATACCGTCGCGCATTGCCAAACACAAATAACTCGGCCATCTGTCATTCGGAGGGGAATCAAAACCACACCACACTGACGCTGACCACCATCTGATGACGGATTGTGATAGATCACGAGGTTTCCTGAAGAAATTCGAATGAGACACATGTCTGCGCATATCCGGTTTCCGCCCTGCGCCAGCTGCGTGACGCAGCAGGGGATACCGAACACCTGTTGGCCTGTGACGGGGCGCCGGTCGGCCTGTGGCTGGGGCGCCGGTCAGCCTGTGACGGGGCGCCGGTCGGCCTGAGGCTGAAGAGTCCCTGTCAGGCACACTGCTATGCGCTGCTACGCAACGGGAATGTTTCTGCTATGCTCATCGCATAAAAGTAAGTTAACCTTTCGACGATATTTCGCCTAGGAAGATTTTGGAAAGTAAGCACGTAACCTTTGACAGGTCACACTAATTTATGCGGATATTCCCTTGATCTAACAACATGCATTAACCACTAAAATTACGACGACGCGAGCAACAACGTTCGACTCAATATGCCGCATTGTTTCAGACATGCAACGTTTGAAAACTACCTGCGGGACCTTTCTATGTCAAACTTAGTCACGGAGTCTTGCTATGCATTGCAGTTATAATAATAATGAATATATGAAGTAATCAAGACAAGGGGTGAACAAGCGTGCCCATGCTGCACCATCAACCTATTGCAATTGCAATCATCAGTTTCGACACGTAGTTCAGACACCACATGCATTTACTAACAATGTGAAGTCGTGAGCTTGCTTGACCTTTCGGAGGTCAATTTCCCTGGCATGTAAACACCCATAAGCAAAGCGAGTTGAAAAATGAACAACCACCAACGCAACATGTCTACACTAATGGCGTTAATTTTGTCCGTCGGTGGTCGACTATTCTACATCTGTCTGCCCCAGCGAGATCTTGACCCAATGAGATCCCTGCAATCAGTCAGATTGCATTCACCACAGTTAAAGTAATGTGGTGGACCGTAAAACTCATCCTTGCAAGAACAAGGGTCACAGATGGCACATTACACAGCAGCTGGGCATGTCTGACCGAGTTTGACCTCTGACTTGACCTCTGGGATTAAAACTCCTTCATTCAGCTCCAGAACTGAAAAGCATGATGTACTGTATGACTAAAAGGCATTCAGGAAAACCCTCAGGGGGTCTGTCAGGGCCCATCCTTCACAGGCGAGGGATGAACACCAGAAACTGTGCTCAAAAAGCGAACAAAAGGCTATTTTTCCTGATCAGAAAACCAATTACGATATCGCCATCGTAAACTTTGAAAGGTGAACAGCCAGCCCTAGCGGTTTTATAGCACTAGTGGCATTCACGTTATTCTGTGATAATTGTTAACATCGTTACCATGTCTTTCTGCTCTGAAAACCACAACCTTTGCCTGGTACTGTGACTTTTCCACGACAGCTACAGGATAGCGTGCAGTGTTAACACTCGAATAACTTCCTGAGCCCAGCCCTGGGTGGAGCACAAACATCCAGGAGGATCGGTGACAGAGCAAGCAGCGCTAATGATTCCAACACACGGGCACGGGGCGGTCCGCTGTCTGCCGCAGCGCCGGATCAACACGGGACAGCAGACGAGATAAACAAGCACAGCAGTCCGCTGAAAACGAATGTCAATATCGGCGAGGGCACGTTACTTCCATAGATTGGTCTCTCCGCCCTTATTAAAAGCGTGACGTCTAACTACAACGCTCATTATCAACGCCAAGCAACCATCGTGCAACAGCGTGGGATGTTGCGATCTATTCAGGGTGATTGCCTCGAGGTGGTTGGCGAACAAATTTTCAAGTGACCCGTACATAATAAAGTAATAGTAAACGTACATAACGAAGTAAGTTTTTGCTAAAACCGTTGAAAAGCGTGTTTAGGACCTTAAAGAAGAATATGTGCTGAAAAAGCTGGATCCTTGGAAGCTGGAAGAGTTTGTGAATACACTGAATTTTCGTAGCCTGCAGTACAAGTTCACAATTTCACCTCACCGGGTTCCCACGCCGGGTCATTGCCGTGGCTTGGCGTTGCCTGAGCGCCCAGGAGCGTCACGCCGGCCGCCGAGGCGGCGCCTCAGCCCCGCTCCTCCCGAGCGGCTCCCAGCCGGCGGTGCTCTCCCCAGCCATCTCCCAGCTCTGAAGTGCGGTAATTGTGGGAGCGGGGCGTGCCAGCGGCCGCGGCGAATCATCAGGCCTGTGGGCCTAATGACGTGGGGCTGGCCAGCGGGCCGGGCCGACCACAGTGTTGACAAACCGACCCGCTGCTTTGGAAACTGGGCTGAGTTGACAAAATCGCGGTCAAGACACTGTCGTCGCGTCTCCAAGTGTACGCACCGTCATCCGCTCCCTCAAGACTGGCGTGATAATTCATTGGCCATGTCTGTTCAACACCCCAGCAGAGCAAGTTGTTCTGGAAACGTGGTGATTTTTCCTTTTTAGAAGCCCAGGTCACACTTGAGATGAATCACGTCCCGTCATATCCAGTCAATACGATAATAACAGGATATCTGCCGGCCGCTGTGAACAGAGTATAAACGTGACGGCCTGCGAGGAACCGCGTCCGAAACTGTCGAGCTAGTACCAATCAGTCTCCTTGGCTTGTCTCCACGTCGCTCCCCAACACCAGGTGGCAGAAATTGACAGAGGCTGCTAAAAACGTCTGACTTGTTGAGTGGCTAAGGAAAAAAGCTGCTGATGCTCATTCACCCATTTGGGGTCATATAATGTCATAGTATAGCCCGTTGTGCTTTACGCGTTTCGCTGTTAATAAATAAATCATGTTTTCGTGACTGCGTGTTCCAGAGTTTTGTGGTGATGACCGTGGGACTAACGCCCCTGCTAAGTATAACTTTAAGCAAAAGTCGAAAACGGCAAACAAATATTTAGTTTACCAGAATATACTTGTTAAACAATCTTATCACACAAAACATTGGTCATGTGAAGAAAAGTGGTGCATTTTGAAGCTACGCTCGTAGTCATAAGCTTTCGGACAAACAAGTTAACATCACTCCAGTATTTCATCCACTCCAGATTATACCGCACAACATATGCCAATCCCATCCATGATACCATTTTTTGATGCATCCAGGCTGAATGTAAAGGTATAACAGAAATGCACCTAAAATTATATTTCACGCGACCTCTGCACAGGGAGATGATTTGATGCAGAAGCAAAGCGTAGCACTCGTGACTGGTTTAATGAACACCATGGAGGCGCGCTCTTATGAAGGTCGTTCACAACACTAGTGGAACACATAATGACCTGATACGCTTTTATGAAGCATATTGCAACAAATACCAGTCTTGAGTACCAATTTCAGCGCCGCGGAAGACGACGCGGACGTCAAAATGTTAGATTAGCTGCACGCGCATAATCTTCGTCCGAGGTCGAACAACCAAACGTTGTCTCGGCGCTTGGCTTGAGCAACGTTGATAGGTTGGTCGCGTCAAGAAGAATTTCCTTAGTCGTCACGATGAACACCGGTGCCCTGCTGGTAATGTTCTTTCTTTCTAATGTTCGGTGCCAGTGATCGAAATCTTTCGGCTTTGTCGCCTGTGTTTTGAGCCAACATTATGACAATATTATGCGTTGGGTGCTAGGGCGTGACGGCCTGAGTGGCTGGAATGTTCGCCATGTTTGTGCAATGCTCGTGAAACTGGATGCTCGTGGCAATTTTTTCAACCGTTTAATTGCTACCTGGTACAACCATGATTCCTTAAAACCGAAAACCGACAACTTATCTTCAAAAAGCGCCACATGCTGCAGCCCATTGTTTTGCCTCGATTCAGGTTTTATCATGTAGAAAACCGCGCAGTATTTGCAGAAGACACTCAGTACTTGCAGACAATTTCCTAACATTTGTTAGACGTATCGAGGTGGTTAAAAGGTTGCCAGCGTGTTTACACTTTCACAATATATGTGAAATACGGGAATGGCCGACAGAAACGACATTTCAGTGACGACACTGATTGGCGTATTGCTGTTGCTGTCTGTGTGCCATTACGACGTACTTAGCTGCCCAGGCTATACGCCGTCGCCCGCCGCCCGCCCTGGCAGGAACGGCGGGCACCACGGAGGATCAAACCTCGCACCTCTGGTTTCCCAAATACACAGTTTTGGCACCGCATTTCTGGTACCCCACATAGGGTTGAATGAATAGTACCAATAACTGGTGCCATATTGTGTGTAAAGTGCGGCAAGGCGGATTCAGGAAGATATTTTTGGCGGCGTTTGCACGTATTTAGATACTTGTCCCCATAAAGTAACTTAACTACAACAATGAGCTGTAAGTGGTTCCAATATTATCCGAAATAATCCATGATAACGAATGTTGCGCATCCACTTCAATCAACTGTGTTTTGTGTTTTGGCAATACAACAGAGACAAATAAGCACCATTGAACTTGGTGCTACTGACATCGCCCATCAGGAACTTTTACTTTCTCAACACCGTTGGACAAAGGATTTAATCCAGGCAAATCGTTCAATCCTATCTCAAGACGTAGCGTCAAATTATTTTTAAGATATGAGGTGACGACAGCGAATCAAACCCCAGGACAGATGTAGCGTCTAAAGCGCCCAACGGAAAAAGACCAAACCTTTTGGCGACATTCACACAAATATCGGTGTTTGGTCCCCAGGGCGGACTGGCAAGGACTGTGATCCCAACGTCACTCGAGCATTCTACAATAAATATAAGAAACTGTTCGTTCTCAATAGCTTAGGAACTATATAACATAAAAACTGTTCATTCAACTGAAATATACAAAGATGTCGATGCTATAATCAGTTTGATTTTGTCGCTCGCTCCGGTCCGCTGCTTTACTGCAAAATGTGTGATATGATACTATGAACTGCATTCCCATTCAGTGGTATATCTCGCTACACATCATGATTGACATGGCAGATGTTGATACTGACCTAATAGCATTACCCAGCATCATTCTCCATCATTCTTCAACATTATCACCGCCACCATCGCTTCACACCGTCCCCTGTACCTGAACTCCACCGAGCCTGATTACTGTGTTTTTCGCGCGGCGCAGAGAAGCTCTGATAGGGATCTCCCGCTCACCTGCCGACCGGGGGCAGACTGGAGGCGGCCGCCGGCCCGGACCCGGCCCAAATTGGCCTCATTACGCTCACGCCTCGTGACGAGATCGACACGCGAGTTCGCGCTTCGTCAGCTCGTAACTTACACCTGAATTCGGGGTTTGCGGCGTTGTCGGCGCAGATTGGCGAGCGCGGCAGGTGTCGCTGAATAGCCGGCTGTCCTTCACACAGGATAATGGCGGCCGAATGGCGGCAATACCGCGCCAGCACGCTGGGTGTCGGCCGGCTATTCGCCGCGCGTGCAGCATGCGGCCGCGTGGTGTCGGTTCCCTTTTTTACATTCCACTTAGAGAACAAAACGGGACCAGAGCTCAACGAAGTGCACGATAGGTATGTGTATAACGCTAGTGCATAATGCGGTGAACTTATGTTTTATGCTTTAGTCATATATATGGCATGAAACAGATGCCAGTACATGCAAGAATGGTCTGCGTGCTGTAAAGGTAACCCGTCACTGTCTCTGCTGTATGGTAGATCTCCCTGGGCTGCATCCGTGACGTCACACCATCATCGAATGTTTACGGCCGTCATCCGCCCGCCCCCCGCCAGGACCACAGTGGCGTATCAATATGTTTTCAACACATGCCAGTCCGGCTGGCGTGCGTGCGCCGGGTGAGAGAGACGCCGACGTGGTCAGGTTTGGTCGCCGACGCTCCGGGCTGCGTGTGTTTGTTTGGGGTTACAGTCCTTCCGCAGTGGTTTTGCGCGTACGTCTGGGTGCACGGCTTATTTCAGATCCGATGACAATGTTGGCCACTTGTCGTTCGAGCTTCGCGTCGTATTTCGTCCTGACAAAAGGATGGTGACGGCTGCAGAGGAGGTTTAAATGCCGGCTACGCGGAACCAATAAATGCTGAACTGCTGCCTTGTTTTCTTATCTCGCCGCTGAGTGAGCGTTAAAGGGAAGATTATCATCTACCAGGTGGAAAGTTAACCGCACATAAACACCGCTTGGTAAACGTCTGCAGTGGATTGCCGAGCCTGCTTTCGAAAGTTCGTTATCTACTGAAACAGCGGCTGTGATGACGTGTTTCCATGTGTGTGGAGCGGGCTGGGATGGCGTTAATCCCATGTATGCGGAGTGGACTCACGTCTGTCACGCTTCAAAATGCTGATTAAACCTGCGCTTATTTAAGTTACGTTCTACAGTATAACTCTTAAGCCAGCTAAGCCACAAAATAACCACATTAGTATGCTATGTGCCAGGGTAATAGCCTATTTTGATCGCAGAAAGCGGCTCCAGAATATATCTATGGCACCCAAAACGTGACAACAGTCTCTCTGGCTGTGGCCTCACCTGCTGGAGATAATCACCTTGATGAAGGCGAGCGGCAAAAGTCGCAATGTTTCAAAGCGGCGAATTCGGGCGCGTCTTGGGGCGAAAGCCGTCATGTCGCCCATCGTTTTAAAAGCGACTTTGGCAGAACATGTATATATATATATATATATATATATATATATATATATATATATATATATGAAGGACAGTCCAAAATTAACGGTTGTTGATTTTTGTGAGCTACTAATGAACAGAACTTGTTTCTTAGGGCGCCACTTTTCAGGCGTACGGTATCTCCGCACGGTATCTACGGTATCTCCGTACGATATCTCCGCACTGAGTGAAGGTCGAGTTCGTGAATGGGCGCGGGCGTCCAAAGTTGGAAGGAGGGCCCCAGTGAGCACCCACGTGCCGGGCAGCCTAATGCTGCCATAATGAAAGCTGTCGTCCCCCAGAAGTTGGGACGACAGTGAAAGAAGCTTAGGGCACAGCTGCTCTAGTGCAGAAAGTCAGGCTGAAACTTTGCTGAACTTGTGTTGCGAATCTCAAACTGATTTTAAAGAAGCACGTCTGTTAACACGTGCCCGGGTGGCTGACTGGACAGCCTTCGCTCGGGTGGGGGTCAATTTGACCCCCCTGAGATATCGGGAACTAAGAGAGCTAGAGACGCCAAATTTACAGGGTGTGTTGACCTGTACATGAACTCACTTAGGTCAACGTTTCATATTCCTAGGTTATGACCTTCGGGTTAAAAAGGTCAAACAGGGTCAAGTTCAAGATTGGTCTCCAAAGTGCCCCCAGAACCTGTATAACCGTTTCTGAGCAAAAGGTCACTTTATCATTCAAGGTCAGTGACCTTGTTTGACCTTTTGAAGGTCAAGGTGACCAACATAATACAAGATTGCTTTGGGTTTTGCATTTGACTAAGCGACAAAGGTTACGCTATGCAGCATGGTCCTAAACCAAAATGTTGACCTGGGTTATTTTAGGTCAATGACCTCTCCTGGCCTCTAGGAAGTCCATGGAAGATGCATAATGCGGTTCCTGCTATCGATAAATTCGAAATGAGCACCCGAAACTACCCCGTGCAGCAAGCCCTAGAATAGCAAAACAGGTTGGTTTTGACCTTGGTGTGACCTTCATACCTGACCTTGGGTCAGTGCAATTTGCTCATTCTATTTTCGCGTCGCCTAAGAAAGCATCTCAGGGACATATGGCTTCGTCTAACACTCCGTTGTTGGATCAGATTGAAAGAGTCCCTAGAAATTGCCTTTCGCTGAAACCATGGCCTGATTTTGACCTGCCATAAGTCAGCGACCTTACAAGATACACCTAAATGTTTGAAGCCAAACAATCCGCTATTCAATTATCTACAGCAATGCCAAATATAGCGCGGTTACGCCGCGCCGTTCGGAAACCATTCGGGAAAAACCTTCGGGGGGTCAACTTGAGCTCCCCCACATGAGCGCGCGTTAAATGGGTCGGGGTTTGCCAATCTACATGCTGTGGGTGCCATCCATCATTAGAAAGCAGGCACGGTTAACCTTTCAAAGATGATTACCTTGATCACTGTGATCACCACCACCTTATGATTTACAAGTGTTGTTCATGTACGCGCGTTGAACGTCTCACAGAGCGGGAGGATCAAAAGCCGAAGCTGAACACGTAGCTGAAAACCTGAATCCGATTATTTCCACGCGTCACAAGGAAGCTGATGTCTGATGCTGGTTGTAATTTTCACCACCGGCTTGGTCCTTTTCTCCTTCCTTGGTTTCTACACCTTTGAGTTGATTTTCCCGGTGACTTATTTTAGTCTGTTTAAGATAAACTAAACCAAGTTACGGCATCAATCTGTTGCTATCGTCACCTTGTCTGTGTGTTTTAGTTATGGCGAACCTAGCTTCGGTCTAATTTTATGTATCATCCACGCGATCACTTTGAATATCGACTTTGAAGGACGTTAATCAAACTGAGCGGGACTTGAGTAGAACCGCGTGATGATTGCTACAGTTAGACCGTTAACAGTTTCAAAACGCCATTGTAGTGCTCAGGTATGCTTAGAAGAGTATTGAAGGCTCAGGTAATTAATGTCCGTTTTTTATGCTAGCAACCGATAAAAGCAAACGGTAACATTTTGTCATTGTTATCAAAGGCTACTCTATATTCCAATTTGGATATATCTCAGTAATTTCGCTGAAACCCATTAGATACCATGTACTGAATTCTACGGATTTCGGTTAATCCAAAAACAAATGTGTCAACAAATCACCTTGCGGTATGCAGATACAGATCTCTGTTCTGCACTCGTTGCACGACCATTCCTGGATCGGATCCGCGATGACTGCTCACGGGGCGCTGCTGTGCCAACAGAAACATCCCTTCCAGGAGTACTACATCAGCCCGGTCCGACCACACCGACTCTGTTGCATGCCCTAATGGAGCGCCGTGAAGTAATAAAGCGGGACATAAATCCAGCTCCCGCCTGACTCATGTGCTTGTGGATTACCATGCTTCAGGGTTTGAATAGCCGTGACGCTGGCTGGCCTGAGTTGCGACGGGAAGCGGCGGCGCTCGGTCCCCTCTCTGCCTTCTTCTCCGAAGACCGCCGCCGGTCCCAGATTATGCATCGATGGGGGAAGGCCCGACAAGACCGCATGCGATCGTGCTACGGACGACCTCACTCTCCATTTCCTCGCTTTTTGTTGGCGTCTGGACGCACCAAATCAGGCTTTATCGCTTGGCGTTCCGCCCGTTTGTCGTGGTCGTCTTTTGCGTCCTTACTGAACGGAGGCGCCGTGCCCTAGCGTTTGATGCTCGCCGCATCACCACAGTGCGGACAAAAACAGGCGCTTGGAAATGGGATCTGTACAGGCAGAGATGGTATGGCACTGCATTGAAAATAACCCGACGCTTGTATGTGGTGCTTTATGTCACACGTGACTGGGTCGTCGAAGCAACCGAAGGCTGCCAAGTTGTTCCACAGCCAACCGACGTGCGAGAGAATGAGTGAGCGGATGTCCTCGTGCCCAATAAATGCGTGTTCATGAACCATTACAGGACTGGCCGTCCGCGTTTTATTTGCGCCACATCATGTTAAGATCCTACCCGTCAGAGGTTAGGGTCGTATTCAGTTGGAAGACCTTGAACTCTCTCTCCTTCTCCCCTGTCGCAGACCATTCTTCCCAGTCACGCAGTAATTGCTAGACATTATGGACAAACACAACCATGGGATGCAAAGGAAACAGCTGGTTCGAAAAAAATACATCTTTTGATAGAACCTGAGGTAATATACATATAAAGAGCAAACAGCACTTGGAAAAATCCTGTGTCGATGGACCAATGCTCCTCCCCCCTCCCCCCCCATTGACCGATGTAACTCAACGATATGCTTTCCGCAACTGAAACCATTCGGCACCTTTGGCCTTTTTGGTGCAGGCGTTAATGGCTACCGAGCGATCAATTCCAAAATTCATCGGATTAAGTGTCAGGAACCATTTTAATGTCGTAGCATATGGATGCGCAATGACAGCAGATTTCCCGATTAGGTCCTTTTTCTGTGGTGAATTTCGCTTGAATCCTATGCGGTAGAGGACCAATTCATTCCCGTTCTCAAAGCTCGAAATCTAACGGACCGAACCGAAAAAGCGCATTGGTGGACGGATTGATCTGGACTAGCCGGACTGGACTAGATCGGATCCTGGAAATTCCAGGCGTGAGGTGCTCCATAACGCACCGTGTTATAACTGAGTTCAGTCGAACACTGGCGGGCAACGGCCAAGAACCTAAGATAGCACATTTGATTAGACATATGAGGGGAGCTCAGACTTTGGCTGGGCATGTCGACTCGATATTTTTCTAAAGGTGTGAAAAATGGGAGCAAGAAAGCGCCGGGTACCATCAAGATAACACTCCGGTATAAATATAAAGCAAATATCCAACCACGCTGCATCTTGGTAAAATCGATTGGATTACAACGCCTCAAAAATGCAGCATGTGCTAGAAACCGGTCTTGTGGTCACATGAGCTCAATCAGCAACACCTAAGATGACCAAAAACGACCTATAAAGGAGCGACCCAGCATGCTGCTTTACACCGGCCTTGTCTATTCAGGTTCAGTTGATTCGGTTGCTTCGACTGAGCTTCAGTTGGTTCAGTTGGTTCGACTGGGGCTGAGTTGGTTCGGCTGGTTCGACTGGGACTCAGTTGGTTCGGCTAGTTCGACTGAGGTTCAGTTGGTTCGATTGGTTCGACTGGGGTTGAGTTGGTTCGGCTAGTTCGACTGGGACTCAGTTGGTTCGGCTGGTTCGACTGAAGTTCAGTTGGTCCGTTGGTTCGACTATGGCTCAGTTGGTTCGGTTGGTTCGACTGAGGTTCAGTTGGTTCGGTTGGTTCGACTGAGGTTCAGTTGGTTCGGCTGTTTCGACTGGGGTTCATTTGGTCCGTTGGTTCGACTATGGCTCAGTTGGTTCGGCTGGTTCGACTGGGACTCAGTTGGTTCGGCTGGTCCGACTGGGGTTCAGTTGGTTCGGTTGGTTCGACTGGGGCTGAGTTGGTTCGGCTGGTTGGACTGGGGCTGAGTTGGTTCGGCTGGTTCGACTGGGGTTCAGTTGGTTCGGTTGGTTCGACTGAGGTTGAGTTGGTTCGGCTGGTTCGACTGGGGTTCAGTTGGTCCGTTGATTCGACTGGGGCTCAGTTGGTTCGGTTGATCAGACTGAGGTTCGGTTGGTTCGGTTGCTTCGGCTGAAGCCCCGTTAGGGCCCGAATGTCCCCTTCTTCGCGGCGTACCAGTACACCGGTTATGTATGTATGAATGTATGTATACACGGTATGGGCTCCCCGACGGTCGCTGGGGGCTTGAGCAGCAAGACGCTCCAAGGCGGGGCCCCTTGCGTAATGGGACCTGGAATCGATGCTGACGACAGGACGCGCTCGCTGGGTTCTGTGCTACCTGTGCAGGGCGGACGCGACTATGGCCACGTCGTCACGTTAACGTCGATAAAGAGCTACGGACTGCTGTGTTCGTTAACGTCGATAAAGAGCTACGGACCGCTGCGGGCGCTTGACAGGCATACGCATTAACATGCGCTGCGGGACATCACTTGTGTAGTCATGCCGCGGTCACGGCCTCGCCTGGCTCGGCGCCGACCTGCCCTGCCTATGGCGCTGACATCATCCGCATTCTGCCTCTCATGGCGAGTCAAGGCAGTCTCCAGCCGCGCGGCATGATATAGCGCCGCATGTAGATATGTGCACCGGTGGCACGGCACGACTGCAATCAGACGACATAAAATATGGCATCGTAGTCAGATGGCCTCCGGCAAAATCCGCTCCGTGGAAAGCCTGGCATTTGAGCGACAGAAAACATGACCGTGATAGAGAAGCCTCTCACCATGGCACGGGTCCAGAACTCAGCCCCGTAGATGACGTACTGCGCTGCCGTATACACGCCCTAGGCCACGACCCTTCCCTAAGCGATAACTTGTAAAAATTCATTCACAAGAACCTGTTCCATGGGAAGACGGCCTGTGTGGTTTCTTGTTGACATTTGGGTGTATAACTCCTTCCCTCAGCCCATGTCATATAAAGGAAGAGGCCAAGGTAGGAGTATATCGCAATGGACCTCATTTTCAGGCCGCATGGACACATTTCGTAATATTATAAGATATTGTTTTGCGCTTACCCCTTCTTATTCCCAGTGTGCTGGCGGCACCGGTACGCTCGCTCCATAACCTCATATTTTACCCCCTGCACTGGACGAAAGGTGAGGCGGCAGATCTGAGTTGAGTAACGCAGGAGCGTTCAAACAGCTCTTGTTGCCATGGAGACGTCATGGAAAGATTTGTATTTACCTGCCTCCTCGATATCTCGGAAATGGTTAGAAATCCTCCGTTGTTCTTTTTCGCAAAGCGTGAAACGGATTGAGGGGTTTTTAATTTGAAACCTTTGCACGCGCATGATGCCAGCAACGCTGTTGTGCCAGTCATCACAGGCTGCAACGGAGGCTAGGCAAACAAAGCTGTTAAACTTCCTGCTCCCCGGAGTAATGAAACATGTCTCTACAGTGGCGTGCTGCTCCTTTTGTTGCAGCAAGCAGGCCGGAGTTTTATCAATGCACGAGCTGACGCTCGTGCAAACTGGACGAGCCACGGTCAAACCAGGTTAGCGCCGTTTCTATCACCCCATTGAAACGCGTGACCTGTTGGACCCAAGGGTAATATTCGCTTCGGCGATAACGGCACAGCCCATGAGATGAGCCTTACATCCGATACACACTGAACAGTGTTGTGTCTTCGAATAGCACGTCGCCAGTCGTCGGTGGCCCCAATCCCAGCATTATGGCCATTGCTCTCACTTGCCGCGAAGCGCGCGCAATCTCCTGCAAACAGTTGACACCGGCATTTCCTGCGAAAAATCCCAGCCTGCACCAGACAACGTGGGTGTCCCGCAAACAGCTGACACTGGTATTCCATGCGATATATCCCGGCCAGTGCCCGACAGCGTGGGATCTTCTGCGATCAGCTAACACCGGTGTTCCCTGCAATACATCCGGCCAGCGCCCGACAATGTGGGGTCTTCTGCAAACAGTGCACACCGAGATTCCCTGCGACGCATCCTGACCCGACGGCATCTGATCTGCGCTCGTTTCGATTGTATTTGCGAAGTTTATAGAGAAGCGTAATCACTTCAACAAGAAACCCGAACATAACTGCTCAACGGCACAAACAGTCACGAGCGCACAAACATCTGGAGGCGGTGTAACCCACGGACGTCTGGCGGCGGTGTAACCCTCGGACGTCTGGCGGCGGTGTAACCCTCGGACGTCTGGTGGCGGTGTAACCCACGGACGTCCGGCGGCGGTGTGGCCCAAAGACGTCTGAAGACGGTGTGGCCCACAAATGTCTGGCGGTGGTGTGACCCACAGACGTCTGAAGGACCACAGACGTCTGGAGGACCACAGATCGGCCACTGGTCAGCCGTAGGCCGAACGAGGCCTATTGTGGAAGACGGGCGAGGAGAAAGGGGCGAGCTCCATCCGTCTCATCAGAGCGATCCTTTTTTATGTTAGCATTGCTCACAACCCGACGTTCCAATGCGGTTTGTGAGACAGAGCATCGCACAGTCTCATTGCTCTAACTTTGTGGCAATACTGATTTGAAGCCGTCAAATCATGCGCATAAGCCAGTAATCTGCTTTCTTTCTGCCACATCTCCACTCCATCTTATGTTTGTAAGCGATTCCCTGGCCCGTCCCGCATCCGAACCCAGGCTTGGGATCGCGTCTACCAGCATCTTCACGGCACGGCCTGGTGACAAACCGTCGCTGCCTAGGGTGTCCACAGCGCACCTGTGCCGCAGCTGAAACACCCGTCAGCCAGGCCAGGCTGCAAGCGCGAGCGAGCAGAATGATTTGCACGACGTCATTGTCCCAACTCAACAGCGCGGCAGGCTGTAAAAAACGGTTCCGCAGCCGTCGTCGGACAATTCAGTGATGGTGCAGTGGCGCGCCGTAGGAACGACCGTGAACAGGAGACGACTGAGACTGCAATACATATACGTCTTTTTTGCCAGATGTCTTGGTGTTGTGTGACAAGATGTCGAGAAAAAAACCGGCAGAAAGCAGCTCAACTGGCTATGGCTTCCAGTTGCTTTGCCATGCAAATTGAGATGTATGCCTGTCTGCTGAAGAGCCGATTGGTTATGTGCTGATGGTCTGGTTGGTTAATGGACCGGTTGGTTAAACGATGATTAACCGGTTAGTTAATGGACCGGTCGGTTACGTGCTGACGAACCGGCTGGTTAATGGACCGGTTGTTTACGTGTTGACGAACCGACTGGATAGTGGACCGGTTGGTTGTATGCCGACGGACCTGTTGGTCAGTGGGCCGGTTGGGTGTGTGCTGACGGACTGGTTGGTTGGGTGGTGGTGGACCTGTGATGGTATGCCAGCGGTGCGGCGCTGCCAGCTGCTAGTCTAGCTCAGGCTGGCTGTGCATTGCTTCCGCTCTGCGATGTACAGTCTTCGTGATGTTACCTATAGCTACATAGCGTGTGCCAAGAGCCATGTCCTTTGGAGCCTCCCGCGTCGGCTGGGAGGAGGCTGGCTGGGACTGGCGGCTGTCCGCCGTCGGTCCCTAGGGCGCAGAGGCCTGCCATTACGTTATTCAGGTAATCAGCGCGTGCGCGCGGCACCCGGCCCCGGGTGTATAGTAATTGGGCTCGGTATAAGGCCAACGGGACTGGGAGGCCAGTCATTTCCGGTACTGTGTGTGTGTACTGCCCACTAGTGGAAATGGCGCGTATGCTGCACAGTAGGCAAATACGACCGCTGCGCATGGGGGCCTGGTGTTGTTTGTCCGTGTCAACGGACGCATTCAATGCGTCCGCCTACCGATAAACAATTACCATGCGAATCTGACGCACAGCCACTGTGAAGAAAAAGCCCAATGTTAAACACAATGAAGCCACGGGCTGGCTAGTCGTGAATGGCCCCAGTGATTGAAAGTTTCCGCTCCTCATTCGGCGCTGGAGGCCGGTGCTGAACAAACAGTCGGCGGCACAGGTCTCGGCCTGGGGGGGGGGGACCCCCGCCGACCGGGCCGGGGGGTTCGGCCGGGCTGTCCCGCCCCGCCACACCGAGCGGAGCTGCTGACGCGGTCCCGCCCCGCCAGGCCCAGCGGAACTGCTGACGCGGTCCCGCCACGCCAGGCCCAGCGGAACTGCTGACGCGGTCCCGCCCCGCCAGGCCCAGCGGAGCTGCTGACGCAGCCCCGCCCCGCCAGACCCAGCGGAGCTGCTGACGCGGTCCCGCCACGCCAAGCCCAGCGGAACTGCTGACGCGGTCCCGCCCCGCCAGGCCCAGCGGAGCTGCCGACGCGGTACCGCCCCGCCAGGCCCGGCGGAGTTGCTGACGCGGCCCCGCTCCGCCAGACCCAGTGGAGCTGCTGACGCGGTCCCGCCCCGCAAGGCCCAGCGGGGCTGCTCACCCATGCTATTCCGGCTCAAATGCGATCTGAGTTTCTCAACGTTTGCTATGAAGGCCTCGCGGGATCATTATATTATAATATTAAATTGATTATACGACTTGTGTGTAGAAAAGGGCAATTACTAGATTAGGTATTCTCATACACCACAACGCATAAAACCAAGCTTCAGTATGATGACAATGAGCTTCCACGTTTTTATGGCATTACGAAGTCGACTGCGGCTTTGAACCACTTTGACTGATTACATGCATTTCGTCGACTTGTTTACAATCGTAGCACTACAAATGCCCGTGCACTTGGCATGCATGTCTGCTTTGTTTTCTTGACGTTCAACTGAAGGTCAGTGATCAGTTTGAACAATGTTTTGGGTCGACTTTTCCTCAAATCACTGGCAGTAAGTCGCATCCGTTCAAATCGCTTCCCGAGGAATATCGACACATGATTCCCTCCAGAGTAGGCCAAACATTACGGTGAAAACGGTGGTGCGCTTGAAGAGCGGCAAACAGCAGCCAAACGGATCACTGACAAAGCCTCGCTGCCGATGCTCGCCGCCTGATTTGATGCCCCACCGATAACCTGATGAACAGCTTTTGAGTGAAAGCCGCGGTGCAGGCGAGCGGCAGTCAACAGCTGGGACGAACTGGGGCCCGACTGGCACCGGTCCACGAGCTGCTCCTTGGGCGTGACGTCACGTCAGCTGGCTCGGCGTCGCTCGTCTCCTTGACCGCCGCGCTGCCCGCATGACCCCAGCTCTGAGCGAACGGCCTGGGCCGCTGCGATAAACCTCCGCATGACCCCAGCTCTGAGCGAACGGACTAGGCCGCTGCGATAAACCTCCGCACGACCCCAGCTCTGAGCGAACGGCCTGGGCCGCTGCGATAAACCTCCGCATGACCCCAGCTCTGAGCGAACGGCCTACGCCGCTGCGATAAACCTCCGCATGACTCCAACCCTGAGCGAACGACCTGGGCTGGTGTCCGCAGTATCCCAGCTCTGAGCCAACGGCCTGGGCCGCGGCGTTAACCCTCCCCACATCAGCGGACGCCAGGCGGCCTCAGCGGGGAGTTGGTGGCTGACGGGTCATAGAATGCCGAATGTATGCTGTTGCCTTGTATCTGATTGTATTTGACTACCACATTACATTCCAGGTGTAGTGATATCACTGTATGGCATTTGAAGTGGGGGTTTAAAGGCGACACATGATTGCAATCGGGAAGATGTAGGCAATACTTGCATTCAAATTATTCTTTAAGCCGCCAAAATTATCCTGTTTTTTTGTCTGGGAGACACCAATAATGTGACACAAAAAACAAAAAAAAAGAAAAAGAGAAAAAAGAGAAGAAGAAAGGGAAAAAAGAGAAAGACAAAGAACAAAAAATACGTCGATATTGAGTCGACTCAATTCAGCGGAAGTGCGCAGATTACAAAAAAGGAATACCTGTCTTTGACATCACATTGGATTCAAATCTGGTCTTCGATACGGGTAGCTGACTCGGTTCATGACATCGAACTTACGAAATCCTACAACCATTTACTGATTCAGCGAGCAAGAGCAAGATTGGTTTGTAACGGGTGCTACGAATCGCAGTCGCTGACGGTCCCTGTTTCCGTGGAAACGATGGGCTATCTGGACCCGAACTTCATGGATGGACCCCTCGCAGGTGCCGTTTGGAACCGGTAAACAGCGATAAATTACCGGAATGGGTCTGCGTACGGTACGCTGGGTAATGTTTTCTCCGTTTAACAGCTCCTGCCATTTGCCTTTTGTTCGCTAAGGTGCTCAGATGAAATGACTTCGTTCATTGCTAAGCACCTCTGGTAGCTTTACGTCTGGGATGGTGAAAGATCGCAATGAAGCAGCAAGCGTTTGATATTGTGTTCTTCATGTGGTGTCTTTTCTCGGACAACATGATTGATATACTTCGTTTGGCATGCCATGTGTCGATAGCATATAATGAATACTATCATTCAAAGACACTGACCAAGAGGAACCAAGCGGTATAACGAGCAAGAACGGTCGACATTTTCAAGGCAGACTGACTGCATGCGAATATTGATCGAGTACTCCGATGGCCTGTGCTCTTGGTGACGTCACCCTGTCTCCACCACGGCCATGCCGCACATCTTAGCCGGACAGCGACGGCGGTGCTGAAGGCTGTGGCAAGACCAGCGTTATGTTCGAGGACGTTCGTTGACTGGTCTTTACGTAGTGCGCACGCTTTCCCCTGCAAACATTACCCGGTGACGATGCGCAGTCGTATAGGGGACATGCTACCTTGACATGACAACTTATTTCCGGCCATCGAGGATGATTCTGCACCATGTAAAGCAAACGGAAGTGTTTTAGCAAAACAAGAGTATCTAAAGAGAAAGGCACGCTGATAAAATCACTTGCAAGCATGGCATCCATCGCAATTTTTTGTTCAGACTTAACTAATCAGATAAAAATTGATCTTCGAAACGATTCGAAAGATTTTGATGATCAACGTTTGTTTTTCTTCAATTCTGTCTTCCGAAAAAGTGAGACTGCAACAAGAACGGGCGCCGTCGTACGCGAGAGCGTTCAGCAGTCGGATGATTTGATCTCCCTCATGAATTCCATAACCCCTCTAAATGTCCCGCAGCCAAGTCGCAGAGGTTTGAGTCATTCAAAGCCATGTGCGGATGGGACTGCAAGCAGATGTCTCGCACGCAGCCCATCGGTCTCGCGCGAACGAAGACATCACCCGCCACCCCCGTCTGACTGATATAAACATCAAAACACCGGCGTCTGGTGAGTGTCGTATCGATAATTAGAGGGGGCCGCCGGCGCCTGTCCGGCTGGCCAACATCAACAGCACCGCGCCGCGTAAATCACCTGTCGCTGAGCCGCCTCCCCGGCTGACGTCACCGGGCCGGGCTTCCCTCCTGTTGTGCGCCGCCAGCGCGTGTGATTCAGCCGCGGGCCTCGGCCGAGCGGCTGGCCTGAGCGGCCCGGGGTGGAGGTCCAGAGCCGGCACTCTGCCAGCTCCGCTCCAGGGAGTGTGTGCTGGTTGGTCCGGACAGCAGCGTGGCCTGACTCCACCGCCCGTAACGTTACCTGACCATTACGCCTACAGCATGACTTGAACTTGCCGTTCACAGACTGACCTGATCCCGTTGCCCACAGACCAACCTAACCCAGCCGTCTACAGGCTGATCTGACCTCGCCGTCCATAGACTGACCTGACCCCGCCTTCCATAGACTGACCTGACCCCGCTGTCCATATACTGACCTGACCCCGCCATCCATAGACTGACCTGCCCTCACCGTCCATGGACTCCCCTGACCCGCCACCCATAGACTGACCTGCCCTCACCGTCCATGGACTCCCCTGACCCCCCACCCGTAGCCCGGCTTGTCGATCAACGGTTCGGCCACCTCTGCGGACGCCAATTTGCCGGATAAGAGGCGTAGCGAGGCGCGCCTGGTATGGCCGTGGACGCGTGATTGATGGCGGTGTTTGTGGCGCATTTACCGGCTTTACCATAAGTGGATGGAGATACTAATTTGATGCTAGTTAACGCATCTTGTTTACATGGACAGTGGAGCTATACTGTGGGCCTGCGCCGAATAGGGCCGACGACAGTGCCAGTTGGTCTGAGCTTGTATTTGCGGCTCGGGTCCAGCTACGCGCTGACGTCACGGGGCTATCACAGACATCCCAACTGGGACACACATGGACTAGAGGGCGGATGTATCCACCACACACAGTTGACACCAGCAAATGATACGGCTAAATGATCGCAAACTTGCTCACGAAACGTGATTTCTGGTCGTAAACGCGAGCGTAACACAAAACAGGTCCAGTCGCAGTTTTGGTCTGAGCCTTCCAAAGCCACTGCTGCGGTAATTCGGACGCATCTCACGGTGCAGCTCAGCAAATCTGTCACCACACACACGCACATATCACGGCGCGTTTCCTTCAACACTGGTGTCACGTTAGCTACCAGCGCTAGCTGCACTCGCAAGGCTTGCACGGCTCGGAGGCGAGCGTGTTCCGGGCGCCCCTAACCCCACTGTGGCTCCGGATAATATCGCACCTCCTCGTCCCTGCCGTCACTGTTCACCTGCACACTGCCGTCGGGCGCGTTCACGTACATCCGGCTCGTATCTGAAGCCGCCTGCGCGCGCGGCGCCCCGCCGCCGCCACTTCTGAACGAGCTCAGCTTATGCCGGGGGCGCAGTCTCTCGCCGTCGCCGGGGTACACGTCCATGAACGGGTCCAGCATGAGCCGGTGGGCCAGCGGGCTGACATAGTCCGGGTCGGGCGACGCCGGGCCCCGGTCGGCCGACGTCACGTCCGGCCGGTGGTAGCGCGGGCCGCGGCTGGTCGGCCGCCGCTCGTCACCCCGTCGCCCGTAAGGACCGTCGCCGCCCGGGCCATCGGGGCTGCCGGCCTCCCTCGCCAGAATGTCCGAGTAGTAGTAGGGGTCCTTTCGGCGCAGCGACTCGTCACGCCGCACGGGGGTCGTCCGGCCGGGCCCGCGGGCGGGGCTGGTGGGCGACTGGCGGCGGCGGTCGGCGCTGGTCGGCCGCCGCGCCTGGCCCCGGCGCGGCGGCCCGGCCGCCGGCAGCGTGCGCACGTACCGCGCGTCGCCGCCGTCGTCGCTGCCGACGGGGATGTAGGGGTGCGGCCGCCGGTCGTCGTCGGAGGGTCGGCTCAGCTCCTCCTCGTCCGAGTCGGAGCAGTAGGACACGGACGGCGCCGGTCGGCCTGCCGACACAAACCACCTGACGCTGGCTGCAACGCTGATCTAGGCATGGCGCAACACGGCGCTGGTGACCACGTGGTGCCAGCCGTTTCTATGTGATAACTCATGCTGCCCATTGTGTACGGAAATCTTTATACTAGAAGAGCAGCATTGTAAAATGCTACCGGACACAGCTTGTAAAGAAGACGAAAAACCCCAACCACAAAGCTACAAGGAAATACATTTTCTTGTGGTTTTGTAATTTTATAGTTTGAACATGAGCCAACCCCAGCATTGAACTAGCGATCAGCTATGCTTCTAGTCTCACGTGCCTGGAAAGGTAACACGTACTTGACGAAGTTCAGCTAAACCTGCAAACAAGCATGTACGCTTGCAATTCTGTACGACACATACCCACCTCCTCCCTCTCCCACAACCGCCTCCCAAAAAAGGATGTGAACCGCCAGCCCGGTGAGTACAGCGGCACGGGAAGCGCGCGTGCGCGAGCCGAGCCGCGAGCCGCTCGCCGGCCGATCTCCAGCGTCACGTACCGTAGTAGGGTATCTCCTCGTACATGTTGGACAGCCGCTCGGAGCCGTCGTCGGTGAGGGACGGCGGCGGGGGGTACACGAACAGGGTGCCGGTGGGCCGGCTCGGCAGCAGCTGCGGACACTGTCCCTTCACGGCCACCATCTGCCGACACGGCCGAGGGTGTTCAGGTCGGCACAGAGGCGGCACCGCTCCCCGGCGGGACCCTCATCACGCTCACATGGGAACGACACGGCTCGTTCTGCAGCGAACTACGCCTAAAGCTGATGAATACTGAGCTTGCATCATAGATGTTTTGTGGCACGTATAAAAAAGTCGACCTGCTTTAATAGCCACATTCAAAGAGATGACTTAACACATCCCCTTCACCACGAAGTAACCCCGTAGCAGGGGACAGCCCGTGATACAGGCACGGCCGGGACACCGCACGGTTAATCACAGCACAACGCTTTAGCTTGACAAACACATACCATCACACCTCAAGCATGACCAGGCTCAGATGACCGACGGCATGCGTCGTCTGACACCATCGACCTACCTCGATGTGCGGTCCGCTCGGCCTTAGGTTGTTGGGCATGACGTGCGGGCGCAGCGACAGGTCGTCGTACAACATCCTGGAGTTGTCACCGCGCTTTCCCGCGCCCTTGGCTGACATGATGCCGCTTAGTCTGCGCCGGTGTCTGCAGAGCGAGAGCGCACACGGTAACCTGTGAGCTGACTCGAATTGAGATTCTCATTGGTCGTTTGTGATTCATGTGGGGGGGGGGGGGGGGGCTACATGAGGAAATGACGGGGGATGTGACAGACCGAAGGGGGCAAAAAAGCGCACGGCTCAATCCCATCCATCTTGATGTGGCGGCACGCACGACCCCCCGGTTATTGCACTGCCGTTTGGTTCTGATATATCGTAGTGGCAAAATCCGTCCGCGGTCTATCTCCATGATCCGCAGTGCTTGACAGCGTTCCCTCAGCCGACAGACAATCGCGTGACCACATGTGTGCCAGGGATAGGCGGGTGGGCACGTGTGTAGCACACCCAAGCCTGGTAGCGGTGTCATATAATACTGCTTTTCCTACCACCTCACTGTGGGCGCGATACAGAACAATTGGCCTGTTCCGCGCAGGAAAAACAGATGGTCGCGTGGCACAGGTGTATGGGGCGAAACTGCGACCACCGTAAAGGATTCCTTCCGCGCCGTATATACACCCACATAAAATGTCCAACCCTCAACACTTAATTGCAATTGCATAGCAGACAAATTTTCTACGGTTTGTGCAGCAAAATTTTTGAATTAGCGAATTTGAATGTCAGAGGGGCCAAATCACCGAATGACCAATGCACTGCAGCGCCAAATTGCTATTGTCCATCTCCCATGGACCACGCGTCCGCTCCCAGAACAAGGCCCGCCCGAGCGGAAACAGCGGACTGGGGGCCGTTGTGGGGCGCCGACGTCGGGGTGCGTCGAGACCCCACTTCTGGGGCGGCGAAATCAGGTGGCCGGGTAGCCGCTCTGGGGGTAGCGGAATCAGGTGTCCGAGAGTCGCTCCGGGGTGGCAGAATCAGGTGGCCGGGACCCACTCAGGGGTGACCCGACCAGGTGGCCGGGAGTCGCTCTGGGGTAGCGGAATCAGGTGTCCGAGAGTCGCTCCGGGGTGGCAGAATCAGGTGGCCGGGACCCACTCAGGGGTGACCCGACCAGGTGTCCGAGAGCCGCTCTGGGGTGGCGGGATCGGGTGGCCGCGTCGTTCCGCATCTCCGCATCAGAGGCCGCCACGCGGAACATGGGGCGGATCCGCCCGATGAAAGAAAAACTGCCCTGGGACCGGGGGACGCGCAAACGCCGCCAAATGAAGATCGAACGCCCGCTACCGTTCAAAATACTCCACATTTTACTTCTCGGGAAATCGTGTGCGTCTCCGACAATTGCGGGGCGCGTGAGAACGCGCCGTTGCCCGTGCCGTGCGCGGCGCGGCGGACGCCTTTTTACCGTGTGTGTGTGAAATTGGTCGGAAAATGGCGGCGCCACCCTGGTGCGGCTCGCGTGACAAAGGCAGATGCCAGGGAAGTGGAGGCGCTCGCTCGGAAACTGTGAAAACCAGGCTGCAGCTGCGCCGGGACGGCGTGCGAAGCCGTTCCACTCCAGCGGGCCGGTTCGGGTCAAAGACGCCGCGGCCGGACGTCGGCCTTGTGGTTCTGATTTGCACGCATTCCTGTTTGAACGGTCTGCGCGCTACAGGTGCCTGCTTGTGTCTGAATATTTTCTCTGCTCGCATCCAAGTGCTTGCATCGCAAAACGAAAAGTAGCAATATCTACACCTGGCCGCATCATAATCTCGCCGATGCCAAACCTACACTCGTTCCGATCATTTGACACCGAAACATGAGTGAAGATAGAAGCGTTACAGTGGCAACAGTCATTATCTAGATATCAGGCATTCATGATAGACGATGTAACCAAAGCAAGTGACTTATAATGCTGTTGCTCCATTCTATTTTTGTAAAAGCTCGCGCAAGAGCTTACCGAAGATATCGTGACGTCAACCACTGCTCAAAAGTTTGATTTCGTTGCATTGGTCCGGCCATGGCGCGTACATGCATACATCTACATTCATTCAAAGGCAACGCAAAAACATCCCAATTTTGAAGACCGCAACACGTTACACTTTATCCAGCACATGCCTCCAACTTTTTCCACAAACATGAACTGAGTATTATAATCACAATATCTTGCCATAATCGTACTCTACCGCATCTGAATTCGGCGCGCGATCAATAACTCAGCAGGCAAACATGTTGACGCGCGTCCGTGCCGACGGCCGGATTCTCCCTCCGCCTTCATCGCGCGAGGCATCCGGCGCAATCATGTGTCGAATGGCGTCTCGTAGCGCGTCTCGACGCGACACATTCCGGCCGACATGCCGCGCCAGTCGCGCATTCCGACACCGGACTGCGGCGCGCTATTCTGGGAGCCGCCGTCGCTCACACGCCGCCGCCGAAGTCGGCACGGCGCGCCGCCTGCCGCGACCGGCAGCGTTCTGCGCCGAATATTGCGCCGCCGCGGCGTACTTCGCCGGCGCGAGCGGCGCGGGATATTGCGTCTGCTTCGGGCGGCGATGGCGGGGAGACGGCCGTTGTTGGCGGCGTGGCCCGAGCTATTAGAGCCGCAGAAGAACGCAACCTCCGGCTGAGCACGTGACAGGGCGGGGGCCGACCGGCGCTCCTCGGCCGCGGGCGTCACCACGGCGCGCGCTGCGGCCAATCAGCGGCGGGCTGGCGGATGACGGCGGCAGCTGGGGACCAGAGCTGGAGCGCCAGCATGACGGATGCCGCGCAACGTGTGGTGCGCGGCGCGGGATGACGCAGGCCAAGGCCGGCGGATCGTGAGCGGGTTCCGGTGTCGCCAGCGGTGTGAGTGGCGCGTGTGCCTGCGACGGGCGAGCTACGCTAGTCAGCCAGGAGACTGCTCTCCAAATCTGAGTCATCTGGTCCCCTGGCACGCGGTTCAACGTGACGGTCAAAAGAAAATCAACAACTTGTTCAGTTGCATTCAAATCTGGTCGTCTTCGGAAGTTACAAAATCCTACCGTCAATCGAAATGTATGGGCTGTTGTTCGTGAACAAGTAAGGAACCAGCTACCGGAAGTGTAGTTTTTCCTATTGAGCAATAATTTATCTTGAAATTTAACCACTGCTTCGTGTGAAGCGTGAGTCGCAGGCCATTGTAACCCACGATTGATTTGACATCACCGCAGTCCAGTGCGTGTCTGCAAAACTGTCAGACTTGCCAGACATATTTCACGATGCAAGAGACTGAGTGAGATTTTACCGACATTACATTCGATATCCGACTGAACAATGCGCAGGCTTAAAAAACTGCATTGCAACTGCAACTGATGATCGCGCAGATCAGCACTGTGCAGACCTCGAAAGGCAATACTCACTTGCAGAAGAATATTGTTCCAGACACCAGAACAATGAATAGAAAAAGCGAGGTAGTGATGAGAGCTGCCAGCATGGACATGGACGGCGAGCCTTGCAGGTCCGCGCCGGGAGGCACCCCCTGTAACAGATCCTGCCGTCACTTCCCAACCCCAGCATGGACATGGACGGCGAGCCTTGCAGGTCCGCGCCGGGAGGCACTCCCTGTAACACATCCTGCCGTCACTATCCAACCCCAGCATGGATATGGACGGCGAGTTTCGCAAGTCCGCGCCGGTAGGCACCCCCTGTAACAGATCCTGTCCGACCCCGGCGGCGCGGAGGCAGCAGAACAGCTCTGGCACGATGAGGCTGCCTAGCTCCATGCGGCTTTATACTTCATATTGCTCACATTGGTTCAGGTATCATCGTTGCGTGCGGTAAATTCTCTTTTTCGTGGATACCAGTACCAGTTAAACTGATAGGCGAAACACGATTTACAGTGAACATTGACGTTGCACCCTATGCGCCAGTCAACACGTTGGGGTCAGCAAAGGACGTCGTGCGCCCGTTGGCCTCCTACACGGCCTGTTGTGTGTTTACACCCGCTCTTCAAAGACACAAGAGGGCGCGATGGGATCTGGGTACGAAATCATCACGGGACCAGCACCATACGTCATGTGGCAACCCGAGGACGACGTGGACCACGCGTCTGTTGCGACAGCCCGCTATCAACGTGCACGTATCAGCGCAGACATCACGCCGAGAGCCACTTACGGTAAGGCCGCTGCAGATTTGATACGGAGCTACGATATCACAGACGTCGGCGTCGGCGGCGGCCCAGGCCGGGTCGACGGGCGGCGGCGGCAGCAGGAACTGGGGCGGCGGCGGGCCAGCGCAGTCGCAGGCCGGGTCGTCGCCGGCCCCCGCCGTCGGCCGCACCACCAGGTCGTAGTGCCTCTCCGGATACAGCGGCTCCAGCTGCAGCCACGAGCACCATGTCAGCAGCAGCCAACCGCGCGGTTGTTAGCGTGTTGTGTCTGCACCGCGGTGAAAAGATACACCGCCGGCAATTATAGCAATTCTGAGCAAATGCTTTGGCCTGCAGCTGCTAAAATGACATGGTTAATTCCATGGTAGGAACATGAACCACTTTTAATCATGGACGTTAGAACAAGGAGGGGGCGTAGGGCGTAAAACTCAAACATCTCGTAAATATTTGACTTGGTGGTGTATGGCTGGATGGTAATGCATGGAAAGGCACTCACTTCAAAAACAGGCCCGGCTCACCCAATAGCGGGGGCTTTTGTACGCTCCAGTTTGCGATAAGTAATTAAACTATGGCTGTCACCAGAAGCATCGCGTCAAATCAGCCGATACTGTTCCTGTCGCCACCCGAGAGTTCCCCCATCCCCGCTCTCCCCTTCCCCCTCGCGGAGGACCGCCACCACTGACGGTCAGCGGTCAGAAGGGTGGCGTCTCGACGCCGCCGGACACCCCTCCCCCAGATCGAATGACTTCGGACACCTGGCCCGCTCCCACACCCCACCTCTCCGGGTCATCTGCGGCGGGGAGGAGGCAGAAGTCAGCTCCTGCGTCCCGCAGACACCACGACCGACGACAAATCGATTGCGGCCGCCATAGCCGGCACGTGTCACGTACGCCCTCGAAGGTGAACGACACCGGCGGCAGCTGCGCGACGGCGTCCCCCCCCCCCCAGCCCCACACCGTCGGCGACGACGCGCCGGTCGGCGGGCGTCGGCCGAGTGGCGCCGTCAGCCGGCCACTCCTGAGCCATCATAAGGCGCAATGTTTGAAGCTGGCTAGATCGTGTACTTCAACTGCAATACGCTGCATAGGTCGGAGTGAACTACGAGCGAGATAAGCAAGGCTGCCAAACACAATCAACCAAACTTACATTTAATCCAGTGGAAATTGACCCAGAAATTCATGCGTAAATCTTCGAGCATGCTGTTAGGTTCTTCAGAAAAAAGGCATTCAACTTCAAGGAGGTCACTCCGGTTTAGGTATAATTAAATATCGTCGTACTACAACCAGCCTGTTCCCATTCCTACTGACAGTCTTGTCGAAATAATCTCGTTGCAGGACGTTGCAATGCATTTCAGTCATGTGAAGAGTGAGGTTATTGCCCTCGCGTTGCGGAGTATAAAACAAAAGGCGGGAAAACCACGTGGGACATTCTATGTTACACAATGCATATCTGTTCACGTACATGACATACAAACTTATCTTTTGTTCTTACTGTGCGTAATGACCACCTATACAGACTAAGTGTGTCGATAAATTTAATGAACATAGGGCATATGTTTGCTCATTCAAAGATAAACAAGACAGCTGCGAGCCGGTGCGCGCAGGCTGGGCTCGACAAGAAGTCGGAGTACTGAACCTGCACCACAATGGCACTGAGCTGATCCGGCGCTGAGCAGGCGCAGTTCCACACAGCAGCAACAAGTGCAGCCGAGGCCGGAGCACGCCGCAGCGCAGCCTACGCAGCCTGCTCAGGCCGGGCGCTCTCATCACAGGCCGTTGTGCGACGCTGTGTCCGGCGGGTCAAGCGATTCCCAGGCTCCGAGGCCAAACAGAGGCACAGGCCACGCCGGGTGCGCGGCGACCCGGACGCGGAACGCACACCAAAAACGCGCCGCAGCCGCTTGGCGATGATGATATCAGGGCCCGCCATTAGCATTTGGGGCCGCCGAGTTGACGATGAGTTATGGCTCGGACGACGTTAAGTGGGCAATCAGCGACGGCGCAATGCCGTATGCGTCATGACGTCGGCTTCAGCGTCTTTCACAGCGAGTACCGGCCCCTCGCCAGTACACGGAGGCACTCGTGGTCGTTTTTGCAGTGCCATCAGCGGCATGGACCACCCAGGCTGTTACGCGCCGCGCCTCACAAACAACGGTCAGCTGGTCATTATCACGGCGTCCGTCTCGTTGACCTTATATGCTTCATAAAAGCAGGGCCGCGTCATAAGTCGTGCCGATGCTATCGGCGACGGCCGGGGAGAGGCTCTTTCTCCTCCAACAAAGAAGACTACAAACCATCCCTCCCGAGAACGAGCCATAAATTATTGACCATTGGCGCCGGGTCGCCGCGCCGCGCGCGCCCCTCCCAGCACAGCCGGCCGGCGCGACTGCTCTGACCGGGCACGACGGCGGCCGGTCCGCCCCAGACGGACCGGCGGTCGGTCTGATCCAGACTGACCAGCGGTCGGTCCGATCCAGATGGACCGGCGGCTGCTCAGATCCAGACGAACTGGCGGCCGCTCCGATACAGACAGACCGACTGCCGATCCGATCCAGACAGACCGGCGGCCGCTCCGATACAGACAGACCGGCTGCGACCCTGATCCAGACAGGCCGGCGGCCGCTCCGATACAGACAGGCTGGCGGCCGCGAATCGGACGTCCCCGCATCACTGCGCGTCACCCAGGCGGACCAGTGGCCGACCATCCATCTGTCGTGGATGGTGTCAGGCTACCGCGGCTTCTGCGGCTTCTGTGAGACTGGCGGCTACGGCGTGAACCACGAGGTGACAGGAGCCGGACAGAAGCTGGGGTCACGCGCGCACAAAGGCTCCCCACGTGTCGCCAGGCAGGGAGATCAGGGCATATCTCACGCTGCTATCGATTTTGGACGGGGCGAGTGACGCTAGCCAAAAAAAAAAAAAAACAGCAGATGGTGCTCACACAGACAGGTAAATCAATTTCGAATCGCCTATTTAGCTGTATGTGCGTCAGTTGATACAGCTGGCGTGTGTGTGTGTGCGTGTGTGTGACTTTGTGTTTCAGTGATCGTACGGCCGGGAAAAAAATTATGCAGGTTGTGATCAGCTGCACGTGTCTGCAAGAAAACCCTGTGTATGCGGACATTACTCAGCATTTTTCTTAACACACGCCCGGGTGACCGGCTAGACACCCTTCGCTCGGATAGGGGAGGGGGGTAATTTGCCCTCCCCCCTGAAATCTCGAGAACCAATAGAGCTAGAGACACCAAATTTACAGGGCGTGTTGACCTGCACGTCTAAGCTCTACTACTCACTAGGTCTAGGCTTGAGGTACCTAGGTCATGATCTTTGGGTCAAATAAGGTCAAACAAGGTCAAATTCCAGGTAAGTCCCCAAAAAGCCCTTAGAACCTAGCGAACTGTTTCTAAGCAATGCTCATCTAAGGTCAGTGACCTAATTTGACCTGTTGAAGGTCATGGTGACCAAAATCATACAAGACCGCTCCGAGTGTTGCATTTGAATAAGCAACAAAGATGGCGCTAGGCAGTATGTCTCTAAAAACGAAATGTTGACCTGGGTCATCTTAAGTCAATAACCTATTCTGACTTCCAAGACGTTCATGGAAAATGTATAATGCGGTTCCTGCCATCACTAGATTCGAAAAGAGCACCAGAAACCACGCCATACAGCAAGCCTTAAGAGTAATAAAACAGGTTGGTTTAAACTTGGTCTGACCTTTATACCTGACCTTAGGTCAACGTAATTTGCTCATTGAATATTTTTGTTCCCTACCTAGGAAAGCATCTTAGAGATGTACGGCCCCGTCTAACACCCCTTTGTTGCATCAGATTAAACGATTCCCTAGCAATTGACTTCGCTGAAACTATGGCCTGACTTTGACCTGCCATAGGTCAGCGACCGTTCAAGGTACATCTAAATGGTTAAACCGCACGATCCAGTATTCAATTTTCTACAGCTACGCAAAATTTGGCGCGGCTGCGCCGCGCCGTTCTGAAATCATTCTGGAAAGCCTTCAGTGGGGTCAATTTTACCCTCACCCCACCCCCGCGCGTGTTTAACACTGATATGTTTCATTCTTGGTTTTCTTGATGTTGCGTCGGTTGTGTGCTTCTGTGACCAAATGGACGAAAGACACATCATAAACCATAAACTTTAAAGATGGCAGGGCAAGCCTCCACCACAGTTCTCCCTTGGTCACAACGCACAAACAATAGCTGGAGTGATGGATATATGACTGCAAAAAGAGATGAGCATTGTGTTACACGGAAAACTGCCAAAAGAAGGTGCCACTAAACTGTGTTCAACGACTAGAGGATCGCTGTTTTACCGACCATTTCGTGCATGTCCGGGTGTTGGTCCGGGGTTAATGAGAAGACACCAGAGGTGGCGCATCCAGCCCATAGCGGCGTGTCGCACCAGCCTGAGTGTCACCCAATGTCTGGGGAGCTCAGGCTGGCCTCCGCAGCCCCGCCAGATCCGCAGCTCCCGAAGTCAAGTGAGGTCAGGCTGGCCTCTGCCGCCCCACCAGATCCACGGCTCCCGGAGTCGGGTGATGTCAGGCTGGCCTCTGCAGCCCCGCCAGATCCATGGCTCCCGGAGTCGGGTGAGGTCAGGCTGGCCTCTGCAGCCCCGCCAGATCCACGGCTCCCGGAGTCGAGTGAGGTCAGACTGGCCTCTGCAGCCCCGCCAGATCCATGGCTCCCGGAGTCGAGTGAGGTCAGACTGGCCTCTGCAGCCCCGCCGGATCCACGGCTCCCGGAGTCGAGTGAGGTCAGACTGGCCTCTGCAGCCCCGCCGGATCCACGGCTCCCGGAGTCGAGCGAGGTCAGGCTGGCCTCTGCAGCCCCGCCAGATCCACGGCTCCCGGAGTCGTGTGAGGTCAGGCTGGCCTCTGCAGCCCCGCCAGATCCATGGCTCCCGGAGTCGAGTGAGGTCAGGCTGGCCTCTGCAGCCCCGCCAGATCCATGGCTCCCGGAGTCGAGTGAGGTCAGGCTGGCCTCTGCAGCCCCGCCAGATCCATGGCTCCCGGAGTCGAGTGAGGTCAGGCTGGCCTCTGCAGCCCCGCCAGATCCACGGCTCCCGGAGTCGAGCCACGTGCGGACCACCGTGGCGGCCGAGCCCTCCGAACAGCACGTGCACACGCGAGCAGACGACCTCCGTCGCCATCCCGGTCGTGCACGGCTCGTCGTTCTGCCGACGCCGCACCCTTGGAGCGCCGGGCCCGCGTGATGACCTGCACGTGTGCAGGAGTGCTGTACGCCGGAGCGTGGGCGGCCGGCGGGCAGCTGCGGACGTCGCAGTCATGCCCCGACGGCCATGCCATGCCGGCCGACCCCAGCGGCGTGCGGTCCGTACGGACCTGACACCCATGACCCCAGCTGGGGCATGGTGCACCAAAGAAGATTGGATAGACAAGGCGCGCCTCGTGGATGGCCACGCCGGCTATATTTAGCGATGCGGTTCGCATAAGCTCACGACCAGAAGCAATTAGATCCACCAAATAGGTCGAGGAACAGAGGTGCAGGCAGATTTAAAAGTGACCAAATGGGTCAAGGAACAGAGGTGCATTAGAGGTGTGTCTGATTTAAAGTGACCCATCTAAGCCCGCACCCACTGTCAGTTGACGATATTAGCACCGTTGATTCATTTGCGACCTCATGGCCCCGTGGTCGTTGTAATGCCTGCTTCTGTGGGTCCCGCAGCGGTGGGTGAATGCTCGACAGAGCCGTGTCAAAAATGAAACCGCTTGACTTATAGCCCTACGAGTGAACACAATTAGAATAATTCATTCACGTATGTTTATACGCGTCGTCAAAGCAATCTACGATGCAGCGACACAAGAATTCCGGCGACTACCGGAGATACTTAGAAATGTCGACGGGTGTATTTTGAGCGATACATTTCAAGCCAGGCGAGTGAAATCCGTTGTCCACGCGGGAAGTGTTCAATATCGGAATTATAATGTATTTCTATTAAATAATGCAAACATACTTTCATTCAGTGACGCCCGTAATTACCGACACACGGATAAGTTCACAGGTACTTTTCGGTAAAAACTGTATCAGTTTATGCGACCCAAAGCCGATTTCCATTTCAGCACATTTAAACTGCATCATTTCCGCCAGTGACTTTTGAGTGCAATGAACTCAGATTGGCGTGTCGCCTCTCGAAAGCAATGTTTCACCTCCAGTTGAGCAAAGGTTTAACTACTGACTCCTGACTGCTGACTCTGCCCGACTCCAGTTAAGCAGAGTCGATCTGCCTCTGACTCACAGCACATGTGGCGCACGCCACAGCACATATGGCACAAGTCACAGCACACGTAGCACACGCCACAGCACACGTGGCACACACCACAGCACAGTAGCAGCACAGCATACGACTCTGATACTGACTCGATACTAAGCTGCAAATTTCAGAACCGAATCCAGGGGGTTAGGCCTTGCTTGCATACACCACTTTTAGCATTGCTTAGCCTGAACGTTAGACGCGTTGGGCACCGGTGCCCACCAGCCTGTACGTATTCACCATCAGCTTGCTTTATACGTACATGCTCCAAACAGCTCATCGCTATGCGGGGCAGTGAGAGGTCAACACCTTGCATGTGCAAGCACTAGCCTCAGTTAAAGGTCATTCGCCTCATTGCATTGCTTGCATAGGTTGTGTCTGCATTCGACTCAGCCCTGCCCTCTCGGTGCGATATTTGACCCAGCTCTAAATCCGATTCCGCCGCGTCCAGTAGAGTCGACTCCACCCTAACTCAGTCACATCTCGGATGACTTAAAAATCAACCCCGATACAGATGCTTAGTCGAGCATGGCACCAGTTCTTGCGATTGAAAGTGGTTAGTCAGTGGTACGTTTCGTTAGGGGTGCAATCCAAGCCTGACATCCTCAGCGATGACAACGCGCAGAAGCAGGGCGGGTGGTGATTGGTCGGTCTGCCTGAGGACCGGCCAAGGCGGCTGCACGCCTGAACGTGATAGGCTGCAGCATGCTATCGTGAGCAAAATGACGGAAGGGGGCTAAATCTATTCTCCTGAAAACTTTGATGTTTTCCGCGACTTGTTGGCAAACGTAACAGTAAAAACTTTCCAGCGTCCCCAGCTTTTCTTGTCCGGATTATCTTCGAAACTGAAACCGTTACTTTATCGCACCTACGTGAGTTCCTATGATCCCATGCAGCCACATGGAACATTGGCTCAACACCAGTAACAACTCAATCTGAGAGCACATAACCAGCATGCATGAGAAAACGACTAACCAGGATTCTTCCTGCCCGCGGGAAATTGGCACATTTCTCCGAAAGTGATTCAGTGAAGTGAAAATCGACCGCGCCCAATATCAAGTCCTCATTGCCCGTTCTGTCACGCGTAACGGTACTAGCCAACCTCAGATGCCATCAATCAACATCAGACGTCATCGGTAATCGTGTATACAATGTAAAAAAGCGGTTAATCATGTGATGTGTCGAACGTAAACTGAACGCGTTTCTGCAGAATGTGTTAAATGCACTGAAACGGTTAAAACTATCGAGCTTGTGAATGCGTGAGATACAACGAGCATATCCAGGGTGTATAAAATCTGACGTCACCTGCTCGCCTTTTACGTCACCAAACGATGCTAAACGTTATCAACAGACTACAGACGCCGTTGAGCGACACTCAACGTCGTTGAACATTCCCAGACGTCACCAACGCCGGACGTGACCGAATCAAATCCTGGTCACTGAAACCGGCCTCAGACGCAGTGCTTGAAAGCGCCAAGACACATTTGAAGGGAACATGCAACAAACGCTACATCGCCTTGAGCTGGGATAACGCCATTCGGTTACCTCGCGATGCGCTCAGCGGCCGCGACCATTTTTGCCGGGACACGTGGCCTCCGAAATAACCGGAGACCACAAAACAATGCCGGCAGTGCGTCTTAAATCCGCAACTCACAGCCCACTTCAGAGTTACACCGCCACTCGACAGGGGGCGCCAAAGTCGGTCTGGGCGCGTGCTTGTAATGATGACAAATTGCGTCCGATTACAGTGGCCTTGGCTATCCGTCGTCTGTTGACCGGAAGCGAGGACAATTCATCGCTGTCCGGCCGCCGGTCACACAGTGCTGGGATGACATGAGAGAGCTACAGTTCGGATCGGTGGCCGACCGCCGGTCACACAGCGCTGGGATGACATGCGAGGACTACAGTACGGATCGCCGGCCGGCCGCAGGCCGCACACTGCTGGGATGACAGCAGAGAGCTATAGTTCGGATCGCCGGCCGGCCGCTGGTGCTGGGATGACATGAGAGAGCTACAGTTCGGATCGCCGGCCGGCCGCTGGTGCTGGGATGACATGAGAGGGCTGTAGCCCAGAGCGCTCTTGTTAAGTTGATGGCGCTGTTCTCATATGCAGGTCGCGACGAATGATCACGTTCGACAACCATGGACCGTCCAGCAATTATGAATGCACTTTCCTGGGAGGGACCAAAGTCCATCCAAGTTCGTGAAGTGGGGCAAAGGACAAATGTTGTGCTAACCGTACCAAATTCGAACAAAAATTTGCAAGCCTACGTGCTTCCCATCGCCTTGGAAGGCCACTGGCCTCATGGCCTGCCCAAACACGGACACCTGGGATCCGCCCAAGTGCACGGCAACGGGCCTCAGATATGCCGTGGACGGACGCTCCGATGCCTAGAGCGGGAAGCGCAGGATCACAGAACTGTCGTCTCCCCAGACCTAAATGACCAGCCGTTTGCGGTAAAAGGTACGTCACCACGGAAACTGTGACAGTTCGCGGGAGGTCCGCACGGCGAAGCTCCCCTGCTTGAAGGTGCGCTTACCACCCACATCACCTGCCGCTGCCAGCTGCCAGCGACGGCCGGGAGCTGCCAATCCACGTCAGGGAGAGGGAGGCGGCTCAGACCGCCCCAACTTTGGGAAGATAAAGGGGTGTATTCGGAGAGAAGCCCGTTTTTGTGTCTTTTGAGGGCAGGTTTAGCCATTTTATACTGCTTAGGGGCCTGTTTACTTTGCTTTCAAGGAGTATTCCGCATTTGCATGGCGTTTTAAAATGAAGTAGTCATCTTGAAGATCATTTAATGCAGTTCACAGTCCTGCTATTGAGACCTAAGCTCCACTAGGTCCTAGGTACACGTCCACTTAGGTGTGCAAACTTTTTTGGGAAACTATTTCAAGGTCACCCACGCATTCATGGCGCCATAATAACGTCATTCATACCCTGCCATTAAATTAATTATGCGGCCAACTAGGCCAAGACAAATTTAATTGTCGATTCGTTCATATCCGGCATTCGGGAGCACAATCCACAAATATAACGGCCGTCGATTAGTTCTGAATCAATGTTGTGCAAGGTACGACAATTCAAGCAAACACTGACGTGTTGAGGACCGTGTTTACTTAACAGTGGAATTGTGTTGTTTAGAACAATCTTTTCCGGTTAAAAGTACACCAATAGTTATGTGAGCTTATTTCGTCATATTTGATGTTGGCTTCAATATCTTCAAACGTGGAGCATTCCCTTTCGCTACCCTGCGTCACCACCAGGCATAGAGATGAAACTAGCCACTTGCCTTCGGAACCGTATCCGAAGCCAAGACGTTAACATGACACTTAAATCGGGGCCGAACCCGGCGGTTTCGAAGACGAAGCGAAAGTTAGCAGCTTGGTATCTTTAAAACGACATAGCTGATCCAAGCCCAGTGACTTCACACCTCGTGCAAACGAAGCAAAAGCCGATGTCAGCGGTTCTTGGGAACCGCTGGGCTAAAGCCGAATCCGTCCGTTTTAAATAACGGTGCTGAAGTTTGCGGATGAACGGGGCAAGGTGTGAGCATTACGAATGAAAGATTTCTCGAACTATCGCCTTTGTCTCATGTGTCAGTAGGAGCATAACGTTTCATACAGCTAGTTCTCTGGCTATCGTCAGGTGTCAACTGGTTCTGAGAAAAACTGGTTGGTTTTTGGCTTTGAGCTATGCACGCGTCGCGACCAGGAATATCTGTAAGGTATTTTGAGGTGGCGCGAGATGCAAGACCGTTTTTAAGCAAAGTTAAGTAAAGTTGCAACTGCCGTGAAAACAGAAGCCACCTAAGCAATGTCAAAGCTGATATTCAACATCGCATAAACCTCAAGAACTATGGCTAAAAATGTTTGATGTAGATTCGTAGCCAACCTTTCCAAATCGTACAAAGCCGCAGTCAAAATTAAAGCCGACCGCTCAACAGGGCACGAAGCCTAGCTGTAGAAAAGGACAAAAAGCTGACGCTGAACCCAAAGTCCTTGCAAAGCGCGGCTTCGCGAAATCAAAATAGAGGTGGAAGAAGAAATAGAAGTCCGAGTCCAAATCGAAGCTGAAGCCGGAGCCCAAGTCGGCTTCAGCACCTGCACGGAGCAGGCTGGCAGCGTCCCCCGCGGCAGGGGAAGGGAAGGGGAGGGACTCGCTCAGGGCCGGTGACGCTGCTGAACCGGCCGGCAGACAATGCCAGCTGCCAACACCTAATGGCTGGAAAATCGCCGTCGCTCGGCCGGCCAGCTGCTCCGTAATTGTTGAGAGCGGCGGCGGCGGCGGCGGCGGCGCGGCGGCGGCGGCGACGCTGTCCGCAACAGAGCCGCCCAGCCAGCATCGGCGCCCGCCGAGGCCGCGCGCGGCCGCGTCCAACAGCGGCGGCGGCTGACGGCCGGGGCACGAGCGCATCCGCTCCGGGTCCCTTCCCGCCGGAGCACCCGACGCTCAGTCGAGGGAATCGCATTCACGAGAACGATGCGATAACTTTCCTTTATTAGTTATATACAGTTTACACGTGGTAGAAAACCAACTATCACTGTTGAAAGGCGACTAGTACGCATTGCTAGATGCTCCAGGTGTACTGGTTAACACTTTTAACCCGCAGTTCGGTTGGATTTTCCCTGTTCGTGTTGACCTTGAGGGTCGGCATACCTCAGGCCCATTCCCTGGGCAGAACGGCGAACCGCACCGCAGTGCATCGCATGACAAAATGCAATACGATGCGAACATTAGCATTCACGACGTCCCTTCCTGCTGAACTGCACTGCTGAGGTTCCCATTTTTGCTTCCCTTGTATAGATCTGGCTTTGCGATTGAAGTTTTCGCTCGGTTGCAGGTCAAAAGCATGCAGCACAAACAATAGCTCCGTGGCCTAGCCTTTCGGATACAATCAACAGGCAATGAAGGTGTCGCACTCGGTGCATGGCAGCAAAACTTTCTCATGCTCCGAGCCGATCAGATAGACGCGTTCGTCACTGGGCATGCAGCAGCGGCACAGTAGGCCAGAAGTAAGGGGATTATGGATGCAGCCCGCCAGTCTGCACACTGCAGCCCTGCCGTACGTATTACCAGATCACTATCGGCCTTCAGCCTTATTCGGCTATTGGTCCAGCGTCTGCTGGCACTAATTGGACCTGGTTCTCCGGACCACACAGATCCGCGGAGTCAATACCCCGCACAAAAGCTCGACCTGACAGCCGACCCCACAAACGCGACGGCCGACCGGTGATCCGGCGGTACACAGAGCGCCGGGCATTCCCCATCGCTCTGCCCCGTCGCGCCGGTCACAACACGGCAGTTCTGCCGCTCGTCTGAAAGGGCCGCCGATGAGTGCCGCTCATCACGCCTGCGCGAGCGGCGCCTGATAGAGCGGGCGGCGGCTGAGCGGCGCCATCCGCCGACCCTGCGCTCCAGCGGGCCCAGCCGCGCCGCTCTGTCCTCATTAGCGCGATAGCCAGCCGATAGCGGGACAATGGTGTCGGGCAGGGCGCCGGCCGTCGGCCAGCGGTGATGCGGCGATAGGGTCCGGGGCCCGCCCCCCCCCCCCCCCCCCCCTCCCACCTCACACCACCTTCCAGCCCATCGGATCCCGATCTCGGCCGAAAGGTGGGAAAGCGGCCGATCCGGCCGGCTACCTGCCACCTCGACGCCAGGCGAAGGAGGAAAACGGACGGCGTACTCCGTCCGCGTACAGGAAAGTCAGCCTACGTGCGAAGCCTGGGCGTATGCTCGCCATGTTCAGCAGGGCGACCGTGCCGGGCGGCCTCCCAACGCTCTCTAGAATCGGACGCTCCACCTCTGATCTCCTGTACGAGCCGAGTCGATCGAGACCTTGTCAGCAGCGTCAAATTTTCCTTAAAAAGGGCGCTGGTGGTCCGCATTGGAGCCGACATCGACGCGTGGGCAGGGACCCAGAGCTGGCCATATTTGGCGAGCATCGACACAGGCAGTGGCGTGCCACGTGCCTGTTCGTGCCAACATTTCCCGGCACCACCAACGTGCCGGCACCGGCCCCCGGTCAGCGCTCCAGCACCGCCAGTTGGAGGCGCCGATGGCCGGCGTGGTCCTCACGTAAGTCTCCTTTCCTCTATCCTGTGTAACTCGATCACACCATGTGATACTTCACATGTGTGATCCTGATCATGACATGTGTTATCACACCATGCAGTCCTTCAGCCGCTGACCTGACCAGCCCTCCAGGCATGGCTCGGTGCCGAATAGGCTCGACGTAAGTGATAGCAAGACGGTACGCATTCAAAAGATAACAGCAGATTGTCGGCGTGTGTTTGGCACTATGTGTTTGTCACAAGGAAGGTCGCAGCGAAAATGTTGCGAGGGAGGCAGCAGAAAACATAGGTGTTCAGACTTAAGTGTAACGCATCAGTGAAATCATCTGATCATATATTACATATGTTTCACTTTAATATGCTCTAACGATCTCTACCATCTGTATGGGTTCCGACCGTTTTATAACATAAATGCCTAAGCCGGGTACATCTAATTAGTATTAACCTGAAAGCACGGTAATCACTGGTGTTGCTAACACACCAGTTCTGATTCAAAAGAGGCGAAATGCTATGTCCAAAAAATGCTTACAAATGTTATGAATAACTGCTGATTTTACATTGACACTGCAACGTAATACACCATTGCCGGAGTTAATCTTTGGGTGGCGTCAATTGTTTAACAGCAAAAACGTCTAGAATCGGTTGATGGTTCTACCAAACTACCAAAACGTTTCGCCATTTGGACTTCAAAAGAATCCATAGGGTAGTATATCCACTCTTTTAAAGTGCGTTCGAATCCCCATTCGCTCTGATCAGTTAGGCTCAAGCAAAAGCGCTCGGGCCGAGTTAGGTTACTGCCAACAGTAACAACCTCCGAACGCATCTCGGAAGTTCAGTGTTAGTCCAGCCAACGTGTCGCCGCCGGTGCTCACCATTCTCAGGTCATCGCTGCCGCTGCCATGTACGCTGCGCTCCTGCATCGCCGACGGCTCCGACCCGTTCTCGTGACCTCGTGACCGTCACACACGCCTGAGGGCTTCCGTCGGCCAGGCGGTCCCCTTGGTGATGCCTCGGCCTTCCCGCGGTCATCACCGCACCACACTCATGCCGCCGGCGGCCGGCCGCGGCCCATCGAATTTGGCTGCCAGCGAGGCCGAGCGCGCCGGAACCGCTCTCCAGCCCCAGCGGCGAACTCACGCCGACACAGCGGCACCACAGCTCCGGAACCGGCGACGCCTCGGGAGGAGCGGCACCACCTCGCGCAACACCGCCAGGACCCTCTCGGTCCGACTGGCGCACGGCCGCCGGCGTACCGCCGGCCGGGCGCGACTGTTGCGCATGCGCACTGCCGTCGGCTCGGCAGGTGGACCGGCGTATCGAGATTCATTGTGCCGTCGGGCTGGAATCGATTCTAGCAGTAGTTACTGGCTCCCTATCAGAACATGGGGCTCATTCCGCTGTCAAGGCCACGCCTGTTGTTAATTGCAGGCCTGAGACGATGCCACACACGTGTGAACACGGATCTGACCGCGACCCTGCAGCTGCAACGGCCAGCGACGCATGAAGCCGCTGATCACTGACCAATTACATGGTGCCAACCGCCCTCCACTTATAAAGTAGGACTTCCTGCGCTCTCGCATGGGAGGCTTCCCGTCACTTGCACCGGCTATCTCAACACACGTGGCCATGGCCCTGTGCAGTCCGGATGCGAAAACATGATGGCATATTTTCCACGGGGATGCGAGGGGAATGCAGAGCCCGCACCACAAACCACAGATGCTTGCCATATTTACGTTGAATATATCATGTTACTCGATTATGACAAGCAGTGCTAGACCTCCAGGACTATCTGACACAAGTAGAGGAGCCGACACCCACGCTGTAAAATCACGTGTCTGATCTGCACGTTGAAAGCTTGCCTCGCAAGAAACCACGTGAAAAACTTACATCACATGGACCACCTTATTTTTCTTTTAGCGTCTACCACTTTGTCAGGCAGGTCAGATCTGCTTTACTTGCCTACGCCTGGAAGTGAATGTCGCCTATGTCATGATGTTGGACAGCAAGCTGGATGTCCGCCATGCTGCGTATGGTGGACGTCACGTCGCCCAAAAATGGCGGACATTTGAAGGGATTGAGTTCACCGAAAAAGTCCTCATGCTGGTTTGCCCTACGCTGCAACATTCCTGCAGAGCTGCGTCCTTGACTTTGTCCAAATGGATTAATGGGACATCTGATCAGCCTTTTAGCCCATATCGCTAGGACCATCCAGCACTCATCAGTTGCAGCGTTTCAGATATTTGGGAAACTAAGTTCTGGGATCGTATTTTTCACTTCGCTGCAGGATGAAATAAAAAATAATCTAACCTTTTTGATCAGCCTAATCGCTTTGCAGTCTGAACACCACGCTGAACTGTCCGCATGCTTCAGACTTGTGCCGAAGGCTCTCGCGCTCACTCAGCCTGACGCGATGTCGGCCCCGCCGTCCTCCGGACATCTCACTCAGCCTGACGCAGCGGCACTCAGCCTGACGCGGCGTCGGCCCCGCTGTCCTCCGGACATCTTACTCAGCCTGATGCGGCGTCACTCAGCCTGACGCGGCGTCGGCCCCGCTGTCCGCCGGACATCTTACCGAACCTGATGCGGCGTCACTCGGTCTGAAACGGCGTCGGCCGCGCTGTCCTCCGGACATCTTACTCGGCCTGATGCGGCGTCACTCAGCCTGACGCGGCGTCGGCCCCGCTGTCCTCCGGACACCTCACCGCGCCGCCGATATCAAGCGTCCGAGATGCCCCTGTTTCCGTGTCCAGGACGTCCCTGTCTCTTGATTTGGGACGTCCCTGCCTACTGGTCCGGGACGACACTGCCTCCTGGTCCGGGACGTTCCTGTCTTCTTGTTCGGAACGTCTCTACCGCCTGATTTGAGACGTCCCTGCTTCCTGATTCGAGGCGTCTCTGTCTCCTGGTCCGAGGCGTCCCTGTCTCGGGTCCGGGACGTCCCTGTCCCGGGTCCGGAGCGCCCCTGCCTCCTGATCCGGGATGTCCTTGCCTCCTAGTCCGGGACGTCACTGTCCCGGGTCCGGGACGTCCCTGCCTCCTGATCCAGAGCGTCCCTGCCTCCTGGTTTGGCACGTCCCTGTCTTATGGTTCGGGACGTCCCAGCCTCCTGGTCCGGCACGCCCCTGCCTCGTGACCCGGGACGTCCCGGCCTCCGAGTCCGGGACGTCCCTGTCTTATGGTTCGGGACGTCCCAGCCTCCTGGTCCGGCACGCCCCTGCCTCCTGACCCGGGACGTCCCAGCCTCCGAGTCCGGGACGTCCCGCCGGGGTGTGTCGTCGCGTTTTCCGCGGCCCGCTGCAGTGAGCTGGGACGCCGCCGTGCTAACGAAGAGTGATGGCCGTTCGCGGCAGACGGGCCGCTGCTGCGGTCAGAAGCTGCGGCGGCCGCGACCGGACCGGTCCTCGGGCCCGCTGCTGCGCCCGCTCAACCCGCTGCGGCCAGTGATCAGCGCCGGCTTTCACTGTTTTGTAATGGGCCCGTCTACTTAGTCCTCACATACGCTGCTATTGTCGTAGAGTGGCGAGCGCATGTCTGCTTCCAGGAATTGCACAATAGGACGGACTTTAAGCGCCCGACTTGACTGAGTGCCGTGTGAGCATGAGTGCGGCCAGAAGCTAACGCAGTTTAATGTCCAAAAGGACATTCCAATGACAGCCCTGCATCTTGTCAAATACAGCTTCAACTCCAACCCAGTTATGCTTTCATCAGCACTATGAATGCGTTTCCGCCACGCAGAACTGTGCGTGGCGTTTCGAAAATAGTTTGGAAATTGAAAGGCTTCGTCATTTGCAACCAGATTAATCATTCATATAACTGCATCACTGCATTAGCTAAGCGGTGGCCACAATGCGTGGTCACCACTAAGTCAGGGATGCTTTTTTGAGCCAGGTGCATATCAGCCTCGGGCTTAAGGACTATACTTTAGACATTCGCCACCATCAGGGGGTCTAAACTCGGAAAACTGTTCCACGAACATCGCTGGCTGTCCAATAATTCATAGGAGACGGCCCTCAGCCCTTATCGATGTCACTGGAGCTGCCGACGAGGAATAAGGCATCACTCTATCCAATAGAAATGTTGTAGTGAGTGCCCATTGCATGCGGCATGGAATTCCATGCACAGGCTAACGAAATCCTTTCCATTCGTTCGTTTTTAGAAACTTTCATTCGAAATTGAGAGCATCTAAGCTCCCTGTTTCGATATTTTGGAGGTACCGGCATTCGTGTCCGCGTAACCTTATTGACACCAAACAAAAAGTTTCCGCTGTTTACAATGTTTATGTCACTCGTGGTAGCATTAAATGAGGACTAAAGAGCCGGACTGTTGAAATAAGGCATGAAATTCCAGTAGGTATGCAAAAAAGTAGGTGCAAAAAGATATTGATTTGTGTTCGCTGTACCTCAGATCTTTGACATTTGGCCACACCTTTGATCGCAATTACGTATGCACAAACATATTATCAAAGTGATGCAAAGAAACAGATGTAGCGGTCTTGTTGCTAAAATGCCAAAACATCGGTTATGTTCCTCGCTATTATTGCAGTTTTCAGTGCGCCATGCACAGCCACGTTTCAGGGGTAGTCATATGTAAAGGTGGTGCTGGTGTTTGATACATCCATGTGTATCCAGAACTAAAGCAGCGGGAAAAAGAAGCAAGCCATTTAATTAGACATGCACGTTTCCAATGATTTCATGGCTGGGCAGTGACATGTGAAAGACTGAGTGCGACACTCTTATTTTAACAAGGCACTTGTCGGCCTACTGGGTGTTTGAGCTCGGGTGTGAACTGAGGCACTCATCTTTTTCGTTCAGGGTGAAATGGACATAGGAGCAACGCGTACGGAGGTGGTGCGGTTAAGCCATGTGACTTAACGAACAACTGAAAAGCGCAACAGGCTACACGCTTTGCGGTTGGTATCACAGTACCCATGGAAACAGCACCCTTGGTTCTGCAGCATGCAGATTACTCCCAAAATTTGGTCACTTATAATCTACCTGCATTGAAAAACATCGCACTGGAGATGGAACAAGTCTCCGCCTCACCTACCATTTGGTTACGAATGAACGGTTCGAGAGAAAAAGCAGGGCAAACACGACTGATGCTGCTTGGAAGTAAACAAATCTGTGCAACTCTCGTCCCTCGTCCCTCCCCCTTTCACAGAAAAACTCCTCGATAACGGTCTTCTTCCCGTTTTGAATTTAAAAAATCTGGGACCCACCATAAATCGCACCCTCAGCTGGGAATTACACTTACCTGCAGCTTATAGACCCTGCTTCGAAACTCTACGTGATCCACCGCATCTAAGGAACTTTCAGCCAACCAGTCATCTCCACCCTGATTAAGGCCCTGAAACTTTCGCGAATCCGATGCTGCATCTCAGAACATGACAATGGTACACATAATAACGTTTAATGCATTCAGATAATTTTCATTTAACACGGTCATTTTCGGCCGCCAAAAATCCCACAATGTGTGGGTTCTGCTTTGGAAGCAGGGCTGGATCAGCGCCGGGGACCCGGCTCGGTGCGACACTTTGTACCTGACACGCGGGGTCTGACGCTCCTGCGAGCCGGGAACATGGCCTGCGGGCTCCAACGCGTATCTGAGGTCCGTGGACAGTACCGTCCGACAATCCGACGGTCACACACAAGACAATCCGACACACAGGACAGTCCGACACACAAGACAGTACTGTAATCTGTGCGTGCCCAGGTTCCGACAGGGGTGGGTCGTCAGTGCTAAGATACCCTCCCGCCGCGATTGTATAACTATCGCTGAGACACGCATCCAAAATTATCGCCATGGGAGAGCCAAAGCTCATATCCGAAATCCTGCGAATTTGGGCCGAGCTGCTGCCAAGTTTCCCAGTATTTAGTATGAACGTCGTGACCCATAGGGAGCTGGATATGCCCCTTTGCCCCCCCCCCCCCCCTTGGCTACATTACTGTCACCGCCTGACCTGCCGCGGCTGTTGATCGTCTAGCTCCTTCCCTTCGACCTGTGCTTGCGTGTGTGCATGCAATGTGGTCAACACTGACTGGCGTTTTGTTTTACATAACAGAAATGGGGTTGTAATAGTCAAGAGTGAGTTGTTCAACACGAATCGTTGTTTTACACGCCTGAGCCCGAGTCTGAGCCTGAAACATCTATCAACTTGGATAGAGACGGTGTCTGGAAAGCATACTTTCTTTATGCACGAATATTCACGTAGGGCGGATCATGGATCACACTGCGGAAAGGGCCGAACTTCGGATTCCACGCCAGTTCTCTGAAAACGACAAAAATGGAAATAGCTGCCTTTTCACCATCTTGGGGGATGATCTCATGCCTTCGCCCCTTGAATCCGCCCTTGCACTGGCGTAGACCGTGCTTCACGCTTACTCACCGAGGCGTGAGTGGTACATCATTCAGATAATTTATTTCGTAATCGTCACGCAACCCCTGCCAACCCCTAGCCCATTACTGATGAGCTACGGACCACGCCAAGAGAAACAAGTGACTTCTTCATTGCGGTTTGCCGATGAAGGCGCGTTTAAGTCATATAATAACCATATCACGTATCGCGGTGATTTGTCTTCGGCTATTACGGCACGACTATCCATTCGTTTCACTTCTGCAGCTCTTGCGATTTGCCTGCAGCTGGACGCCGCACATTCTCAGCTGGCCACGACCTCCGATGCCCGGGCAGGAGGTCACGCGCTCTGGCGGAGACCTCTCCGGCGTCATCGATAGAACTCCATCCGAGGCTGCCTTACCGTGTGACCCACATTTCCACGGGTAGACGCACTTACCCATCTACCCCTCGGGTATGCATTATCTACGATATTCTTTGTGCGGATACAACGATGCAAGACAGTGGCAAAATATTGGAAATGATGCGACGTCACACGAAATGTTTCATCGTGTTCTTTTATCGTGATGCTCACGCATTTTTATGTCTCTGTGCAAGAATGAGCCCGATGTCCACAGTTCCTTCATTTCTGTCACACTAGATGTACATTTCGCCGATTTTGATACAAATATTTTTTATTATTTCACCTTGCTGATTGGTTCAGTCATCATGCCTAATATCCGCGATGATTGCACTCCAGTCCCTCATCTCCAGTGCCTTCCGACGTATTAACTGATTAACTGACTCACGACGTATAGCTGATTCAACACTGGACACGTGACCTATCTCCGGCTTCAGTAGAACCGACACCGACAATGCAGACGATGCCATTTCTGGTCGGTGGTTCACTGCTAGCAGACTTGAGCAACATCAAACATGCCCAGATGACCCAAACGCCCGCACGGAAAGAGGCGCACGTCACTGTCCCCGCTCGGTGACGTCACCAGTCCGTCAGCGCCCCGCCGTCCTACTGCGTCCGGCCTGGGCGGCGCTGATCGACAGGACTCGGGTTCAACCCAGCACGCGCGGCCCCGCCTGCCGCGCCAGCCGTCACTCGACCCGAGCTGCCTCGGCGCAGGAACCGGTTACGCCGCCGCGGGCGGAGACGTGGGCGGCTAACGCGTCGACGGGCCCGGCGACGCCTTCGGCTGCAGCGGCGTCGCCGGAGGCGGCCGGCAAGCCGACGGCGGGCGCGAGCGGCGGCCCCGCCTGCAGCAGGACACCGGCCGGCACGGGTCGGGTCGGCCGAGGGCAGGGCAGTGAGGCGCGCGCCGCCATCTAATTTCAGGCGTCATTTGGTCGGCGGCACGCAAGGCCGCGCTGGGTTGGCCGCGCGCTGAGCGAGCTGGGGTTGGAGCCCGTCGCTCACGCCGCGGTCCGAAGCCAGCGGTGATGCGTGCTCCACGGTGACCACGTGGAGCGCAGCAGCGGTATTTCCGGCACAGGTCTGATCGCGTGCCGAACAGGCGGTGTCGGAGGCGGAGTTTACTCAGTGCCATCCGAGTTGCAGAAGAGGGGAATGGGGGGTATAGGAGTGTGTGTGTGTGTCTTGATCCCGCAGCCTCGGCACATGTTAGGCGCTGCCGTGTTCCCACGCCAGCTGGGCGCACTTCTACATGCATTGCCACTAGATTATGCATTCGAGCCAAGACAGCTTCGTCGGAATAACTTCTAACAGACACCCCACGCCATCATCAACAGCCATGATGAGCTGTGGATCGACTCCCCACTCCTATAGTTGTATGTTCCGCGGTTGGGCTGCATCGCTTAAAACGTAACTTGGTTGAACTTTGTATACATAAAATGAATCACTTCCATATTCCACGACCGTGCGACGCTTGCACCCCTCACAACGCAAGAACTAAGCCATTGTGCCGCCGGAGCTCAGTGACTTGTCCTTTCGCGTGTTCACATTCGTGAACAGAGTTTGCGGAATAACACCACTCTTGCTCCATTGTACGGCAAATTGGCTGTCAAGCGGTGGTGGCCACTCAGAGGCCGCTCCGTCCAGGCAGGTCGTGCCGAGCCCCTCCCCACCGCGCCCACGCCTGTTTCCGGTCGGCGACCGGCTGCTCCCACGGCTCCCGACTGGCTCCGGTCAGACGGCGCTCCGCGGCTCCCGTGGCGGATCAGGCGGGCCGCACGGGAGCCGCCGACCGGGCGCTGATCGATGGGATCCAGGATCCGGGCCCCAGCCTGCTCCCGGCTGTCACCGCGGTTTGAGCAGGAGCGGCTCAGCCGGCGGCGCGGCGCCCGCGGCACGCTCCGTGACGTCATCGACGCCCTGCGGCGGCGGGGGCGACGGATATTCAGCCTGCAGGGCTGCGCACAGTAGCAGCTCCCTGTGTGCGTGCCATGGGGAAAATTGGAGGGTAATCCTGGTGCCGGCACAATTAATGACTGTAGGGCTATATATATATATATATATATATATATATATATATATATATATATATATATATATATAGGTGTGTGTGTGTGTGTGTGTGTGTGTGTGTGTGTGTGTGTGTGTGTGTGTGTGTGTGTGTGTGTGTGTGTGTGTGTGTGTGTGTGTGTGTGTGTGTGTGTGTGTGTGTGTGTGTGTGTGTGTGTGTGTGTGTGCACATATATACATTTAGAGGCTTTGATTAAGTGGATTTTTGAGCTTCCACGTCATTATGCAAACAGTAGTCAGAGCAGATAAAACAAACCACGCAGATGAAGGTGGTTCACCTCCCGACAAGATTCATCCGGTCAGTTGTCAGTGCGTCGGTTGTCAGTTAGTGTCAGTTCATGACCTGCAGAAACCATTTCTGTAGAAACTTTTGGTGACCTCGGTCAATGTTCGCACACTATGCGGGTCGATTATCTACTCCCTCAAACAGAGGGGAAAAGGTGCCAGGAAATTATGGCACTCTCACTTCTCGCTAACATTTGCTTTAAATCTATGCCATTTCAATGATCGAGCCCACTCGAAAGCTGAATTTCCCTCGGGCATTGTTCGGACGTTCCTAGGTGACTAGGTGGCTATTAGTTGGTGACTATTGCAGGGTGCAGGTACGAACTATTGAGCCTGAACCGAATTCCGGCCTTATATCTGATTGGCGGCGATGATATCGTAATTGCCGCGACGATTTTGTAATTTAAATCATAAGGTTACCGGACATGTGTTGTAGCAGCCCGGGAAAATGAACCCTCAAAAATTGTCTTGAAGGACTGCTGCATGACTCAAGTTTGTGTAAAGCAATCGGAAGACAGTTGCCCTTCGGATTGCTGCTCGCAATATACGCCCAGGGCGGTGACAGCAAGCGTTCCAGTGGAAGATGTTTAAAGTGTTGTTCCTGATCACGTACGGAGAGCTGACGCGGGCTGCTTACAAACTCATCGTCCCACGCACGTCCCTCGATCGGTGATTGTTTTCAGGCCCGCCTAAACGCCCGGTAAAACATCTGCGTCCATGCACGGGGAAAATTAGAGGCAATTTTACACGCTGAAAGAGACGTTTAGCTGCGCAGGCGGGGCCTATTCTGGCGCCGGCAAGCCTATTTGTCATCAGCGTTTGTTCGGGGCAAACCGTGTCCGGGCCGCTAGACGTGCAGACAAAAGGCTTTCGCACGCGCTCCCGGCGCGCTCTCCCCGGGGGGCTCCCCGCCGTGTTCGCTCCTCTCACCCCTTTTTATTGGGCGCGCCAATATTTGCTCAAAGCCTCCAGTCGCGAATTAATGAGCAACAGTGGTGTATGCGGACGGGAAATGTGGCTCCTGTGCTCCCATCCCGTCCGGCTGCCGTCTTTATTAAACTTGTATTGATTTACGCCGGTGATATTGCGCTCATAAAGGCGCTCGAGGGCTGGTTACTTGTCGGCTTTTTGCATGCTAAATGACGCTCAGAATTCGTGGCATGATATTTGCCTGTGATAGAATAGATAATTTGGCAGCGCTATGAAGGTTAATCAAGACGCTCTCCCTTCCATGATGTGAACGGTTTGCGTGGCACGTGACAGCCACACCACGAGGATAAAAGCGCTTGACGGCTGCTTCACTTCATCTGGAGACGCGCTTTTAATAAACGTTCCCCTTGCGTGTCTCCCAGACAGCGTCACAGCGGGACACGTGTTGGCTATCACCGATTGTACGGGTCAAGTAGATCAAATAATTGCATACAATTACTTTGCATGGCTGCACAGAGCTCAAGATAAAAGGCGCTCGCACATCTATCTGTGTAATTATCTACGGCCTAATTGCCAGCTATTACCAGCAGGTGGTGACTGGTATTAGGTGACCCTGTAGCCGACGACCGGCCCATCCATGAGGTGCGTCCAAATGTATGCCGTGGCACTATACAATCCTGTTTTCTCCACACCTTATCCGATGTTCAGTTTTGGATAAATGTATACCGTTTAGTCCTTTAGTGGTGCGTTAAATACAGGGCCCAAGCAGTTGGGACTTCATGACAGCTGGCAGGCTTAAAATCGGCTTGCGCACCCAAGACATCAGAGCTGGGGATGATAGCATACCGTTCGCCCGCACGGACAGCGCAGGGGATTAAAGACTCCCATTATCTGCCTCTGTTCGCTTCGATTGCGCACCCGGCGCAGAACTTTATCCGCGTCATGTAACCTGTGTTCAGTGAACACGGAGCTCACCCAGCTGACAGGCCTCGGAAGCCTGGTTCACATCAATGCGCATAAGGTGCCGCAAGCCTTCTAAGCATGTGAAACTGTGGAAACATCGAGCCAACTCCGCCTTCAGACAAGCTTCGCGTCAGGGTTCTCCGTATGAAATTGAAGACACGTTGGCGGCGGCACGGCGTCCGCGCAGATCGGATGTCCTGGTAATCCGCGCGGCCGCCTCCGAACGCAGCCACGCGCGAAACCGCGCAGCCCGAGGAGAACGAAAAAACGTCCTGGGAACGCATGCGATACCCAGAGCTGTCCAGTGCGGTGACAAATGAAGATGGAGTCTTCCCACAGCTACGCCGTCAGAGCCGTGTGGACCTAACAGTGCACTGGGAAGCTCCTAGCCTCAAGCTTTCAGCCCGGTGCATTAAGGCGCTTCATTACAGCAGGAACGCAAGGCAATCAGACACCAAATGATAGCGTGGAGATCACCTCTGAGAGCCACATTCTCGGTTGGAGTTAGCTGGCGAACTCAGTATCCAGCCGCATGCGAGCAAGCTGTTCTGGTATCCATGGATCGTCGCCAGAACCTTGTCAGTGAGCAGTATGCCGGGTACACTACACGCAAGTATGTAACGGATTTCACGTGCTGCATGTTGAATACTGAGGGGGTTACAGCACAGTATTAAATAACAAGCGGCTTAGCCAGCATTTCGTCCAGTCATGGTGGTGCCTGTTGTGAAGGCGCTCAGCTCCTGGGGGATAGATGGGAAATAGGTACAGACAAGACGGCTCTGAAGGTCAAGAGCACCAGTTTCCATGCCGACTCATCTCTAACGTTAGCTTAATTATGTCGTTAGATGCTAATTACGTCGGGGAGATGCTAGTTCCCCTTTTCGGGAAAATGCTTAGTTCTTTGGCATACAACGAAAATTTTGCCGTATCTCACCTGTTTTATGCCCTGACAACACGACGGTGTCCTGACAGCACGAGCGCCCCAGGCGCTCGTGCAGCATGAACTTACCTGGTTACCCTTAATGGGCAGGCAAGCCACATTGGACGTATACCAGACATATGTCATACGATATATTGACTAATCGGGTGCTTCCTCCAGTCGCCTCCATCCCCCAAAACTCGCTTCATATTGAGCCGTAAGACAGTCTCCTCTTGGTTTGCAGATAATTTCTCTCCACTCACGACAGCCCCATTTATAAGCCTCTGGCGTGGCAGATCCACGCAGGTTGTTATGCCAGGGCCACAATCTCAGTAAGCCACGATAAAAGCGACGGGTGAAGTCAGCCATGTGATTTATGTTTGTCCTGCACGTGGGATACCTTGTCCTCTAAGTATCCACTCGCTCATCAGCGCAGGGTGACCATAGATACGGCAAAACACGTCTGACACACCTCCCGGTCCCAGAGCCGCAAACCTCCAGCCTGCCGAGCCGGCTGAAGGCTGCGACTGAGATAAGGTCCCTGACAGCCGGACAGGAGGTGAAAAAACCTGCAGGTCTGACGCCCGGGGCTCACCGGAGCCCGCAGTCCGTTACAACGGCGACGAGGCCCACCGGTCGACAGCTGGCAAAGACGCCGGCCACACGCGCGCTGCACCAGCCCGCGGCGGCTCGGGGACGAAGGGGCACGGCGCGGCAGAAGAGCACCGCTTGGGCATGGCGTGACAGGCTCACGCGGCGTGACGCAGGGTCAGGGCTGGTACGTAACGACGTACCCAGTCGAGAGCGGCGCCCAGAAGGGCGTCTGTCGTCGGGACGAGCCTTGTGCGGCCTCGTCCTCAGCCGACCTCCTGTCGGCACGCCATGCTCTGGGGATGTAACATAAAAACAGCGACACAAAAGGTACGGGCGTAAACACAAAGTAAGCGACGGCTCCGCAGCATCCTTTGACAAATCTGTGCACTCCCTAATATTTGCTGATATTTTCACGTTGCGTTCCCAGGACCTGACTTGCCGACAGGACGTCGGCAGGACCGTCAGGACAGGACGTCGGCAGGACCGGCAGGACAGGACACCGGCATGGCCGGCAGACAGGACGTCGGCATGACCGGCAGGACAGGACACCGGCATGGCCGGCAGGACAGGACGTCGGCATGACCGGCAGGATAGGACGTCGGCATGACCGGCAGGACAGAACGTCGGCAGGGCCGGCAGAACAGGACGTCGGCATGGCCCGGCACTCTGTCATCCAGACAGGCTCGCCCGAACGTCGAGCTTAGCTGCGGCTGGGCTGAACCCCAGCCTGGTTGGACCATGCTCGGCGCCAAAGTGACGTGCTCTGTGCGTCACGGGGCATGCGCGTTGCGACATTTGCATGCTAAAAGGAATCACTGTGTTGGTGACGACGATAGCTGAGTACGTTTTGGAATAGGCGGCCGGCGCTTCCTTTCGCGCCATTTCTACTATACATTTCAATAACGCGCTTGACCATGCAGAGTCCGATGGAAACAGGGAATGCCTCGCATAACTCGCATTCAATAGTGGGTATCACGTGACTACTGTCCGACTGTGGTACGGCTCGGTACGGCAGGGCTCCCGACGCGGACGCTCCGTGCGCCAGCGACATCAGCACGTGACCAAGCCGGGTGGGCGCGTCACGCAGACAGTATTCAGTATCAGATAAGAGATGGGGGAATCAGCTGTCAGTGTATATATAACAGATACTGCATCTTTATAGAATAATATATCTATAAAGTATCGGCGAACTTCCGTGGTGTTGACAGACCACCACCTGCTTGGCGCGCCTTTGACGAGCTGGCTTGACAAGTGTGGCAATGCACACGGGGAGGCAGACCGCTGTAACGATACCGACCCTGCTTCCCCGACTTCCGAACGGAAAGGTTCTACCTGGTGAGTCAAATGGGAGAGTTCTTCCTGGTGAATCAAATGGTCCCGGATACACACGACACGCCTTGCTCAGCAAGTTATACGGAGCCCGAGGTCATCCTTGCACATCTGTTAGAATACATTTATATAAAATAACGATGTAAACTTATTCAATTATCGTGCAGCGATGCACGTGACCGATCAACCTTCCTGCGTCAGGCCCGTGAGGCGGTGGAGCAACTGAACAGGAGAAATCGTCATCATGGGCTCTACCAACACAACCGCCATGAAGATCATGGATGTTGCCAATTACGTCGATCATGCAGGACGCTAACCCGCGGCAGGGCTTTTGGTACTCATGCTCAGTGGGGGTGTGGTGCAGCTCGAGGACCACCGCGTTCAATGCAGCTGAAGCATGACTTTTGCATTTGACCTTGTTTTGGGACTGGCCCAGAGATGAAACAATCTTCTACTCGGCAACTGGCGCGGGCAACATAACGTTGGAAAGCATCTGTAGCTATGTTGGCAGAACCCAAAATTATTTAGTGTTGTTCACATGGTTACAACATGCCGCATTAGAATTGAAAACACGTGCGCTTCCCGTAGTCACGTTTTTCAACTTATGTGTCCAACTTGAGCGTGTAGCTGGGAAAACTGCTATTCGTTGCAATTCCTTATCACTCTGATACGGATGCAAATGATATGTTGTCTTTAAATGGAATTGTCCCATGGCCAGGGTCTGCAAGTTTTGAACGGTGCATATCGTCAATTTCGTCAATTTTGCATATAAAATGACCAGTTTTGTCGTTAAGCCAATCTGGAACCAGAAATTTATCTCCCTCGCCATGTTTTCAGACGAAAAAAATTGCTGCACGTCAGCACGCATTGCAGACGTTACCAACTTTGACAGCATTTGTCTGCCTGCCGGTATTTGTGCAACAGGAGCTTTTGCAGCAGGAGGCGTTTTAGCAACAGCTTACCGACCATGTGGTGTAAGGTTTCAGACTGAGGTCCCATGTCCCGTGGCACTGGGTTAAGATATTTGAAAAACCATGCATGCAAGACACCAGATGCATGATGGTCTCTGGCGTCTTGCATGCGACAGGCTAAGGTTTTTCATCTCCGACTGAGCCAGTCAGAGGTAGAGCATAGCAAATGAGGACATGTGGGACGAGCTCGCTACCGCAGCCACATCGGGAACCGCGGGGGGTTATTGCATGGAGATGAAGTGGCTCTCTGCCTCTCCCATTATACACCCCCACTTCAGCCTGCTCGGACGATTTATGGGTGTTTACCGGGCCCGCTCGGCCGCGTCCGGCGGCCAATCTCTGACGTCACTGGGTCCGATAACGCTCGCTGCACGCGCCGCCGCGAATGGCCGACAACATGGAGCTTTGTGCGGCTGGCTTGGAATGGCAACATTTTCCTTGAATTATGGCACATATGCGGATTGAGGCCAGTGCTCAGCTGGTTATAAATTGGTCATGCGTCCCTCGTCCTTAAGTTCGACAAGAAAATGTGTGCGCGAAGTAAACAAGTATTAACATAAACAACTTTATTCCCTTTCGTATAGTGGGCAGCTAATGCTTTGTGGGACTCGACCGGCATCGAATTCTTGCCGACTTTCAAGCTGGCGAAGCGTGAGTCAAGTTCGGAACCCGTGGCCTTGCATCACTGCGAGCTCTTCATATCGATGAACAAACCGGCGGTGATTGGCGATGATGGACGGCGCGGCGCCGGCGGAGCAGAGCTATAAACAGAGGACAGGCCCACTGCCCGACGGCCGCTCGGTAGGCGCTGATGCACCCCGCGCCAAACAGCTCCACAAGCCAACAGCTCCAGCGTAAACTGACGACAACAGCGCGCTGACAGAGGCCGCCCCCGGCCCCTCATCCCTGCCGAGCCAAGCGGTCTATTGCGCTCAGGCGGCGTCGTTTCAGCGTAAAAGATGAACACGTTCTATGCAACAGGCACAACCGAGAGTCCGCCGCGGGTTTTGCGTTTTTCTTTACAAGGTGCACATATTGCTCGCTTTTACTAAAGGCTACGCTGTCACATTTCGGATAGCATTTTTTAATATTTTGAACAAGTCATTTCCATTTATGGCATGAACACGCGATGTAAATGCAGCATGCATCTATGAATTAATTTTTGGTTACATAGAAAGCATTTGCAGCCCTCATTTGTAAAGATGAATACATCGTACAGCTACCGAATTATCTATGTCTAGTCATGTTTGGCCAACAATAAACCAAGCACTTTCATGCACCATTCAAATTATTTATCGGCTTAATAGTAGGAAAACCTAGCCTGTTAACACACTTTTCATCTTTCTAGCAAAACTTACTTCATAAATTCAGAACCAAGTCGGGTAATTTTTCGCCACAATGCCCACATGTCAATCGGTATTGGTTCATACAAAGCTTCGAAATTGTCCACCTATGACGTCACTCCTAATGACCGACTTTCACCGCACGCCGACCGTGCTGCTGCTAACCATTCCAACCAAACCAACGCGCCTTCGGTAAGAAGAGTAACATCAGTACCCCTCCGCAAAAGAGGACCAGCGGCACACAAGCGTGTTGGCCGCCATCGCCCTTCTCGAGTCAGTCCCAGTGTTTGGCTGTGAAGCACGCACCAGCCCTTCGCCGTCACCATTTGTGTAACCCCCGCACAGGGGGGGGGGGGGGGCTGACTTCTGGCAGCAGTTTTTGCTCGACGGGGTAGACAACTGAAACTCCGAATAACAGGTGACGGTGCCTCCACTTAAGCCTCAGCTGCGAGCACAAACACACACACACACACACACACACACACACACACACACACACACACACACACACACACACACACACACACACACACACACACACACATACACACACAGACACACACACAAGCACACGCACGCACTCACGCACACACACGCACACACGCACACACGCACACACAGCTGAGACTGCTTGAGACACGGAGCGGGTAACTCTTCAAAAGCCGCGTTGCTGCATGCACATAATACATTAAACGGGACGCACAAGGAGGATGAGGAAGTGCGTAATCTGATTGATTCGTCTTTTGGTAGTTGCGATCAGTACGTATGCTATTGTGTTTCAATGCGAACAATTTTTCGAGAGCAAGTTAACTTTACGAGGTTGGTTTTTTTAAGCCTCGACCGTCTCTAATCGCCGCTACCATCCATCATTATCACTATCTACACTATCCACCGATACCACTGTCACATTTGTCTTCTACAAGAACCACGTGTGATCATTACGCGTTTTTAATACGTCACTTTAGCATATGTGCATCTTCCCAAACGAAAAGAACAGAACCAGAAACGCTAGCAAATTGTATGGACATTGTACTCCTGACAGTGATCAAGCCGCGCTGAAACTCGTGGGTGGCAGACACCATACCACCAATCACCTGGTTTGAAGACAACGCTTATGAACGCGGATGTAAGCGTCCAGACATTCAAGTCATATCGGATGATGGCAGTGTGTTTGAGAAGAAATTCGTGACGCCCAGTCTGTATGACGATGTTTGACAGCCAGCCAAATCCTACACCCATTTGAAGGTACTTATGGTCGATGTTAATGACTGAATAGATTGCATTGCACTGATAAAAAGTTTAACGGCGGTCACTGTGTGCATATGAACCAGTTGAGGCATTTGCGAGCAGCTGATTCGACATGTTATCTGTCGTTCGATATCTATCTGTTCGAAACCGCGGTTTTACAAGGTAAGCATTCTGATAATGACTTAAAGGAAAATATCAAAGTTAGCTTTGTTTTGTGTATCGAGTCTGCACCGTTGGCCCGTCTCTTGAGCCAGCGGCGTTTGCCTGACCAGCAGTTAGTGTCTCGGGCCAGCAGCGATGGTCAGTGTCTCGAACCAGCGGCGTTGATGAGTGTTTCGAGCCAGTTGCGTTAGTTAGTGTTTCTGACCAGCAGCTTTAGTCAGTCTCTCGAGCCAGCAGCCCCGGTCGGCCTCTCGAGCCAGCAGCCCCGGCCAGTCTCTCGAGCCAGCAGCTCCGGTCAGCCTCTCCAGCCAGCAGCCCCCGTCAGCCTCTCCAGCCAGCAGCCCCGGTCAGCCTCTCAAGCCGGCAGCTCCGGTCAGCCTCTCCAGCCAGCAGCTCCGGTCAGCCTCTCCAGCCAGCAGCCCCGGTCAGCCTCTCCAGCCAGCAGCCCCGGTCAGCCTCTCCAGCCAGCAGCTCCGGTCAGCCTCTCCAGGCAGCAGCCCCGGTCAGCCTCTCCAGGCAGCAGCCCCGGTCAGCCTCTCCAGCCAGCAGCGCCGGTCGGAGCCCGGTTGTTTGCGCCAGGTTGGCCGCGGCCAGCGGACGGGGTGGGAGGCGGAAGCCTTTCATCACAGCGCCCATTCACGGGGAACTGACGGGCGACGGTGGCTTTGTGTGTCCGGCTATGGTTTGGCCTCGGCCTCTGATGTGCTGTAATTCCGCCATACCTGTGCATCAGGAAACGCAAGGCTGTATTTGTTGGTTTCTTTGTGATGTTCTGTCCTGCGAATGTTCAGTATTCCGCAGTTTACAGATGCGCGTGGATAATGGGGTGCGACACTACCGCTTCCGTTGGCTTTATGGTCCTCCATTGCAGTCAGCCGTACGCAAAAGCATAATTTGCTGTCTTTAAATGGCGCATTGCTGTTCAGTGATCATACCACTTTGTTTGGTGGCTAAGACTGTTCCTATCTATCAAAATCATGCGCGCTTTGTCTGCACAGATATCAGGACGAACACAATATGTCCAAAGAAATACGTAACGCAATTAACCCCTCACAGAATTAAGTCTTTCCTCTGCATTCATCACAGCCAGTGCCTATCTGCATACACAGCTAGCACTGGCAGTGTCAGCTCCTTGAGACAGCGGCGGAAACGCCCAGCTGATCGGCTTTCCTGGTGCCGCCGGCATTATACCGAGCCCAATTACCATACACCCGGGGTCGGGTGCCGGGCGCACGCGCTGATTACCTGAATAACGTAATTGTCGGCCTCCGCGCCCTGGGGACAGCCGGCGGACTGCCAGCCTCCTCCCAGCCGTCACCGTCGCAGCAGGGCCGACACGAGACGGCCGACAGCGGACAGCACCGCGCGGCCGCTCAGCATCACACAGCTGAGGGGATCGCCGAGCTTACCCGGAGCGCCCGATTAAACAGCCTCACACAGCCTAACAGGATCACACCTCTGACAGCTTCGCACAGTAGAGCAGCACACACGTGAACAAGGTCACACAGATTAGCATCGGCACGCACGATCGCACCACCACACTGTTCACACGGCTTACAACACGCAGCACAGAGGTGAAATCGAATCACACCGTTGGCACATAGCCTTGCGTTGACATGCATGGATCCTACACCAATATGAGCAGCTCACAAATCCGAAACACCACCGCATTATACACCAGGCGTTACACACCTTATTACATCAAGGCGCTGCTAAACACAAACACGGGCAAACGAGTCGACAAACAGCTCGAGAGCCGCCCCAGCCCCTCTCCCCCCCCCCCCCCCTGATAACAGAGCGTCTGACGGATCCCACTGACGGCTCTCTCCGACCTGTTGTACTCTGATGACTGGCATTAAGCATGGAAATTGGGGAGTTCACTGGCGAATAAATTGGGGGCAATTATCCGTCGTTGGCGTAAAGGTTGCCGCTGGCACACGTGCCGTCTGGTCGGAGTCATTTCAAAGCGCTCCGTTTCGATATCGTCGCTTCAGTCTTTTCAGTGCAGTAATGCCTCAAGCAGGCATCAAACTCAGACGAAGGGCACAACCAGGACCCACAGAAGAAAGTGACGAGTTAAGTGCAGCGATTTAACACAAAAACCCTCAAGTGGGATTGCGTGAGATGTGTTGCCTGTGCATGCTTTTAACATCATTGCCACACCGCGTTCCTGTCATTGTACACGCGCAGACACCATGGAGCATTCGTGTACTTAAATGGGCCGGAGGCGCTATACCCTTTCTCAATGCAATGGTGCCCTTTACATTGGGAAGTGCAGGGGTTCGTTTAAGGCCAAGAGTCTTCGTGCGTTTTGGTAGGCTTAGATACACGCATTGCAATTACACTGTCCGGAACGGATTCGTGACATCACGACATCACGTGAGTAATTTATTTCCTTTAACAAAACGAGCCTCAGCTCGCAACAAAGACACTTCTAGCCTGAATAAAAGAACATGAGCAGCCCTCAGCAAAAACTGTGAGAAAAGGTTTGCGCAAGTACACAGGGGCTCGGTAAGTTTTGAGACGTTCTCGGAAGTAAAGCTAGGGCTCCTTGTTGGAAAACAATGCGGCAAAATGAACTAGTGCAACATGGGTTGAGAGAAGTGATTCATTAAAAATATTAGATTCGTTCACACTCACGTTAATTTTCCGTCATCGGAACTTCTTGCAGTCGCTGTGGCCACCTTGATGCGATCCGCCTTCGCCCCGGGCCCAATCCTGGAAACGCAGCTGTCATTGGTGTTACCTCGTTACAGCTGTGCGGACTGCCTCGTGCTGTTGTCGTTTGGACGAAATCGTCACATTGTCTTGTCATTCCTGCAGCCTTTCTTGTGCTCCTCAGCAGCGTGTTCAGGTGCCAGCACAGCGGGCGCACGCGCATCGGCAGCTGCGTAGACCACCGAGCCGTCACCAGGAGACAACTGCGATAAGAGTTTGAGACCCCGCCTGCCAGCGGCGGTGACAACGTGGATGCGGTCTGAGGCCTGCCTGCCAGCGTGCTTTAGCAATAGTGGCATGGCAGCGGGAGAAGGCAAGAGAAAGACGGACACCTGATCAGCAGGTTTTGTCACAGAGTACCGATCGCCTTCCCAGAGAGCTCGATCTGCGCTTCAGATCAAACGGCGGCCTCCGAACGACAGCGGGCATCGGCTTTAGACAGGTTACGTGGCTACCAGCGTGCTGTTTCGACCGCGCCCGTACAGCCGACTTGTCAGCACCGTCTTCACTGCAAAGCAGTCTTCATCGGCGCGCACCAAACGTGTCGGACCTCACGCATGCAGCCGCGCTCCCGAGATTCAGTCCTCCGTGGATACGCAGGCAGTGACTGATGCGTGACCCGCCAGCTGTTCCAGTCCAGTCACGTGTCAGGGCTTGCAGACGCAGTGTCGTCCTGTTCAGCCGCCTTTAGGCTGCGGCCGACCACTCGACGCCGCCACCCGGCCGCTGCAGTGGGCCCGCTTCTCAAGGCCGACCACATTGCCGGCGATTACATGGCCGAACCTCTTCTGAATGACATCGGCGTCTGTTCATGATGGGATCAAATCTCGTTCTCTAGATAACAGGAGTGCATTGCCGTCTTTTATCGCTGTTAATTGCATCTTAAATTGTGATTGCTGGCAGTGGAAGCTGCATTTGGATTTCGGATTACTTTGGAGGTAGATGTTCTGTCAAGGCACATGTGCAGTGCAGACAGAAAGAACAGTGCAGCTCATTGCATGCTTGGGATGTTTGCCAGATGAAGCAGGCTAATCAGGTAAAGTGCATACTGTTGTCTACGTGATGTTGCACGTATTGCGAGTCGATAAAGACCTAGCAGCGCTCACGCCAGCGCAAGTGACGCGTGATAGCTGGGGCAGAGAATGCACGAGACGGCGATTTGCTGCAATACGCGCTGCAGCTGATCGCCGCGGAGACGACACGCTGTCGAATCGACGCCGGCTCGGTAAATCGTGATGCGATCACAGATAGGTTGCAGGATAGGACTACGCTGCCACCGACGGGACAGACGGCTGGCTGATCAAATCCCGATCCAGTGCGCCCGACAGCCCATTGATTAAGGCCGACACTGATGGAGTAGATGTGCTCACGTCGTCCTGTTGCTTCGGTTATATCTCCAGGAAACGTCACCTGAGTCGACCGGTTGTCGGCCATCCGAGAGGACAATCAGCTCAAACACAATTGTGTCCGTTCCTCGCGAAAGCCTGATTGCCGACCGCCGTACAAGTGTAGATAAATGCCTAATTGTCCGAAGCGTCTCGAGAAAAAAACTTAATCGTGCTTCGATAATGCCTGTTGCCGTCCACAGTTACGTCTAAGTTATGTTTGGCCATTGCAAAAGACTGAATAAATGAGGTTTGCTTCCATAATTCGGCATGCTTAGACTTAAAATACCGTTTGGAACACATGCTTGTAACGTCTTCATCAACTCATCTACCCTTGAACGAGCTATATCCACATATCTTTCCACGTCGGTTGGCTAAATCGGTCCACGCGTAGAATTTTAACGAGCCGATGAGCAACACGGCACGCCTAATAAAACGTCAACTGTGACGCTTATCCGTCGTGTTTGTGTGTGCCGCGGCAATAACACGCTGTTGTCTTTGATAAGGAATGGTGGACACCTGACGCTGCCCGGGACGTCAGCTGACTGGAAGACCACTTCAGGGGGGGGGGGGGGGGGTCAAGAGGAGTGGGAGCGTGAGCGTTACCCTTTCGATCCCGCTTTTCTCTTCCCTTCCTTTTTACTTGCTTCCCATTTCCTGTTTCCCGTCTCTGTCATAAGTGCTCTGACTTGAGGCAGCCATTCGGATGGCCTGGATCGGCGGTGCGGTGTGGCTGATGGGCACTCCGATGGTGTCGTGAGGCTGATGGGTACTCCGATGGTGTGGTGGCCACTCCTCGATCGGATGACGTCACTTGGCCTCTGCTGCGCCTAAAAGAACGCAGGTGCACAGGGCATAGTATGCAAGAAGACCAGGAGCGATGAGTCATTAAGTGTCAGGAAGGGGAGGTTCAATAAACGCCAGTCATGAGGAAGAGGTTCATGTTGTGGGGAACAGCAACTAATCCAATGCACGCTCTCCACAGGTCCATGATGAGGCACCTTGTTCCCTGACTGCGTCACCGGGTTTTTGCTCTCAGCACCAGCTGAGCAAACCATGAATAATCTCCGAGGGGTGAACTATCGGTGGGGGCGAGTATCACACTCCACCTCTGTTCGGAAGAAACTGACGCCGACACGGCTAACGGGCAAAACACGAATCGATAAAGGCCTGATTGGGTGTAGCCAGACGCGGACAAAAAGTGGGAGGAGAGAGAGGTAGGGGGCCAGCTCGGCATAACGATATGCGGTTTAATCAAACTGCTTTGCATGTGACTGTTACCAACGGAAGTGTTAATCGGCAAGAAACAAAGGCTCCCATGTGGGAATGATTACCGTTGTGCACATAGATATGCTAAAGCCACGCCGTCTTTCTGTTTGAACAAGATATTGTGCGTGGAATGTGGAAGCATCAAACATTTTCCGCTGCAAATCTATCGTCCCAAAACGCCCAGTTCTGTCGCCACTCAGAACGAAAGGTTAAGGATTGCTGATCACCAATGTCAGTCGGGACGCGTCGGCCGGTCATTTATGGAATGTCTGAGACCCTCACCTGGCTGCCAAGCTCACGAGTCAGATTCTCCGTCAATCACGCTGCTTCCAGCCGAGCTCGCACAATTACATTAAGTATCACGGCTTTGCTTCAGGTCTTGGTCGACGGTAGAAGGTTAGGTGATTGTTCGCTCAGGCCGCTCGCAAAGCTGGTACTCACATAGAGAACACCACGGCTCTCAAGACCCTGAAAGGCATGCAGAATCATAGACGTGTGCGTCAAGTGAGCGTAAAAATTACGACACACTAAATCACCGGCTGTGGCGCCATCTGAGTGCCTCACATCGCGCTCTGACGGTCTGATCTATGGCCGTGGAAGACCTGTAAATCCCACTTGGCAGCGCTGGAGGGCGAGCGGTGCTGTCATAACGCTCACCGCCGCTCTGTCTGGCGCTCAAAATACAGGAGGTCTTAACAGGCTCTGTGGTCAACGTTTGAAAGCCGGCGTTGGCAGTGTAGACTCCAGGAACATAGAAGTGAAGTGGCTCGTACCGCAGCACGGCGACCTGAGGGCACGGATGCACGACGCTCCCCAAACAGCTATACCAAGAACATGGCGAATATTTGAAAGGGTTCGAAATAAACTGAACTCTGGCATGCAAGCAATGTGCGTAGTTCCGCGCCAATAATCCGATCTTTTGAGGGTACACGTCTGCTTCGGCAACAGCTGAGTTAGTATCCGCAACTTGACCGGCCATCTGGCGTGCACACTTCCGTCAAGCTAAGAGCGAACGCGTGTAGGCCGGAGGGCCGGACTATATATTGCAGCAAGTGGCGAAGGCACGCCTTTAAGCTTTGTCGCCTAAGAAAGGTAACGCCTACTGGAAGCATGGGCGTTTGCTGCATACGTGATCGAGGTGGGCGGGGGGGGGGGAAGGGGGCCTGGACAGCCCAGACAGATTCCGGCGACCGTTTAAAAATATGATCACCTCTATCACAGCCTGACGACCTGAAACCGTGCACACGATTCCGAATAGAGTACGTTTTTCAGATCGTAGCAGTAGACGTCCCTCGGTTATGCGACCACAAACGCGCGCATTTTGTGGTTTTCAGGCGCGTGACGGTCTGCCCTTGGTGGCCGGGCAGGGGTCCACCCGGCACCAAAATCCACCCGGCACCAAATTCAAACATTCACGACTGATAAGGAAAGGCGCAGGCTTCTGAGAAAGACACCGCCAGCTCACGCTGACATCGGAGGCAGAGTTAGGTCTGTCAGAAGATAAATGCAGATGTGTGAAACGATCAGGCTAATGTTTTTGGTACTTATCACTCCTACTTTAAAACACCGGCATTACTGAAATATGTAAGGAGTGCTGCTCATTCGAGATAAAAACTAAGGGAGACAAAGCAGAGAGCTGCAGTACTAGGTGCTTACTTAATCTTTTTTCATCCCCACAGAAGCTAATTACCTCTTTTTACACGGCTCGTACAAGGCGACAATCACCTTAGAAAAGGGTCTGTTTCGAAGAGAAACAGCCAGTCGCCAGGGCGAAGCCAAGGCATCCTCACTGAAGGTCAATCGGATCCTTTACAGACGCCTGCTTCCCCCTCCGCAAACCCCCAATTCAGGTGTAAGTTACGAGCTGATGAAGTATATACTCGCGTGTCGATTTCGTCGCGAGGCGTGAGCGTAATGAGGCCAATTTGGGCCGGGTCCGGGCCGGCGGCCGCCTCCAGTCTGCCCCCGGTCGGCAGGTGAGCAAGAGATCACAATCAGGGCGAATAAGCGCCGCGCGAAAAACGCAGCAATCAGGCCCGCTGGTGGTCATAGGATGGCTCAAATGGGTTTGCGATCTGATAAGCGGTCTCAGATCACTGTAACGCTCAGAAGTGGGTGATTACATGGGCGAAGGAATGAAGACGGCCTGGGGGCGGAGTCGTGTAAGGGTGCACAAAATGTAATTGTGGCAGTGCAGTGTCGGGTATCAAACTCGCTACCATTAAAAGATAAATACCTGCTTGACGGTTGTCCTTTAGACAGGTCTTACCAGCTCCGCAATAATTCTGCTTGCTTCTTTAAGTCACCTCAACCACAAACAGGCTTTCGCTTGGCGAAATATTGCTCATTGCTCCATGCAACTTATAATGCATGCGCACATTTAGCATTTTACAGTACCACAATGATCATTTCGGAAAATTGAGCGTGTACATCATATGACAATGACAGGTCTGCAATCAAATTATAATCACAGGAACACATTTCAGATGACAAGAGCGCATGATTATTATTATCAGTTCTCTGGTATCATTTCAGGTAACCGTACGCGGACACCCCATAATGACTCGATGAAGCTTTTCAGCTGAGCGATCGTTCCGCTTATACAATTTGTCAAAATACAACAATTTTACCAAAACAATTTTACCAAAATACCGGCCCAACACAAACCCCAAAATTGAGCCGGAACAAACAACTGTCCACAGCATAAGTAGTATCTCAACGTATCCGTGTGGCTGTTAATGATTTCAGTTTAGGGAGCCCGAATATGACAGTTAAATGATGTCACATGCTAACTGTAATTCTTACCGAAGTCTCATGAAAAGATGAGGAACCAAGGTCAAAACATCGGGATCGGATGAAATGGCGGAAGTGAACTGGATATTCTCTGAAACTGGATGTTGGATACTCTCTGAGACTAGATGCTGGACACCCCCTGAAACTAAATTCTGGATGCTTACTTAACCTGGGCATTGGAAGCTCTCTGAAACTGGATACTAGATGCTCTTTGAAAACACATGCTGGATACTCACTGGAACTGGATACTCATTGGATCTCTGAAACTGGATATTGGATACTCATTGGATACTCTGAAACTGGATGCTGAATACTCATTGGATACTCTGAAACTGGATGCTGGATACTCATTGGATGCTCCGAAACTGGATACTGGAAACTTATTGGATACTTTGAAACTGGATGGTGGATATTCCCTGAAACCAGGCAGTACTAGATAGTCTCGTCAACATATGCGTCGAAGAGCAATAACAGAATCAGTACTTTTTTCATTTTTGAGATGTAAAATTCAAAACTAAGAAACAGACGTGCACTGGTATATATGCTGACAAGTTTTAACACCCAAAAGCCCGCAAAGACCAGTCCGTTGCTCATCAAAAAGCACATGGGCTGTTGCCGTATCAGATGCAGCAGCTAGGCAGGATAAAACTTGGGTCACTGTGTCGTTGGACTATGAGTGGAAACATATAATTAGACCGCCGGTTAGGGACACACTCGGCGAAACAACATGCGGCGAGGGTAAGATGACCTCACGAACATTGAACAACCAGCATCAAAAAGATTCGGTGCATCGGCGCAGTTGGACAAATGTGAGGGGGACGTGGAGCTCCCTTCACTTTGTTCTTGAATGAGCGACTGCGCAGCATCCGATTATCATTCAGTGATGAGAGCACAACATCCGTCATCATTCAATACTGAGGTCATAACATCCGCCATCACCTGTCAAGGCAAACGGGTCGGAGAGACATGCTTCCTGAGCAGGGAGACGCCAAAGCGCATGCGCCATCGCGGCATCTGAGTTCGCGCTTTCCGCAATGTCTGACCCGATCCTAATCAAGCGTGTCTGTGCAGGAGGCGTCACATGAAGAGCATCCGGGTGGATCTAAACCGCGTGATATCATCCTTAGGAGTGACTTCGTCCGCGTGGCGCTAAAAACAGTGGCAAGAACGATATGGCCGTACAGCTGGTTGGTAGTTCACAGCCAAAACAAAGGCATGTACATTAGGACAATGGGACAATAGGATTAGAAATACGCTGTTAATCAGGCATAATGCCCGGTTTGGGCGTGGCGAATTCCTAGGGGGATACGTAGCGGCAGATCTTTGTCGGGCTCGTTAATGTCCCGTCCATGGAATGCCACGGCCATCATGGAATAATCTCTTTCGGGTGAGGATCCTCCTGTTAGATAGCATCGGATTTCAGCAATAAAAAAATGATGTCGTAACTAGTTGTGTAACAGAGGTACAAAATTTCAGCACCACAGAAAGCGCGCTCGGTACTAAAGCGGGCCGAATGAAGCGGAGTGGCACACTTAAACGGATGCAAAATTCCGTCAGGCCAGGGAAGGTTGCAAATGCCATCTCAAATGCGACCCGTGACTTCCAGATCCCGAAGTACACTTTCAAAAGACAAATCGCCTCTACGTTACTTCTGATGAGCTCCAAGCGTATATCTATCATGGACTTTTGCCACGAGCAGCTTAGCGTGGGCTGAGTTGATACGTCATCGGTCATCAACCTCTGGTCACAGCCAGGTGCCTGCCATCCGTTTCTCAGTGTTTGATGGGATCTGGGTCCCAACATATGACGTCACCGGAACATTTCATGCGGACGTAGGGTTAGCAAACATGCAAGTGGCCATCTCAGCCCTCACCCCGCGATGGGGGAGGGGGTGAGTGGGTGGGGGTGGGGGTGGGGCTGGAAAGTCCCTGAGGATGCTTTTGCATAACTTGCTAACCATTACATATATTTTTATTTTTCATGACCTGAACTTATGAGATGATCATGATTACTCTCACCAATTTTTCAGTATTTTCGAAAGGTTAATGACGTTTTATCTATTTTTGGAAGGTTCTGTCAGCTAATTGTCTCGCCAGATCTACAGCGCAGTTCACTTGACAATGAGCCATGTTAACTGTTCGTTTCAGAAATCTACTAAACCGCAGCGCAGCCTGCTACGGCGTCCGTCAACTAAAGGCCCTCTATTGTTCACGGTTTCCATGTACTGCACTACCCCCTCCCCTTCTGTCGCCATTGAATCACCCTTACATTCCAAGTTGTTAGATGTTTTCTTCTGTACAGGGACAAGATATGAAAAACCAAAAATGGTCGTGTCTGTGCACAAACATGGTCCTTTTCCTTCCTCCAGCTTCAAATGTACATATAGTTATAAATCATGCATTAATACCGCTATAGTGCTGGCATATATTCATTGTCATGTTTCTCTGCATAGTCTTTTCAAACAACTTTGTTTGCCTTTATCATCGTATATATCAATCGCCTGTGTAAAAATTGCCAAGCGCAAAGCTTTGCATCCAGAGACTGAAGATTTTTGTTGGTAAATCTTCATTGGTGACGCGTAAGGTATTTCATATTGTTTGGAATTTTTAAGTTTTTGGAGCCGTGGAATCACCTGTGCCAAGCTACTTTTGCTATGCAACAGTAACCATGTTTGTGCTAGAGCTGTGTCATTTACCGGAAATATCAGCTATCCCTTTTAAACACAGGTTAGTGCGTATAACTCCGAGGTGGTCACCATGTTTGCATGATGGCCAAATGTCGTTCGAGGTCTGTCTGAATACCGGCATCTGGCACCATCCTGACGCATATCATGTGTTCAAAATTCTGAGAAAATGCATACGAAGTTAGGTAAATTATGATGATCTGTTCTGGCCATTTCGAAGAAGCCAGCGAAACAGCCGAGGGGGAGGGGAGGGGAGTTAGCTGCACGTCCCCTCGCCCACCTGCACGGAATAAGATAAAGTAATCTTGTTCGATTCGAAGTGAAGCTTACGTAACCAACACCGCCAATCAAAAAAGTTGAAGTAAAATGCTTAAATCAAAGAAACCAGATGACTCGACGCGTTCAACGGCAAGTCCTAATGGTATGACGCGTTCAGCTGCAGGGCCCGATGGCATGATGTGTTCAGCTGCAGGTGCCGACGGCATGTTCAACTGCAGGGCCCGATGGCACGACGTGTTCAGCTGCAGGGCCCGATGGCATGACACGTTCAGCTGCAGGGCCCGATGGCATAACGCATTCAGCTGCAGGGCCCGATGGCATGACGCGTTCAGCTGTAGGTCCCAGTGGCTGACCGATTCCTATCAGAAATACGCCGCATCCACCTACGACCCTCGCTTAAACCTGTGGCTTTGTAGACCTTAGAATTGCGTTACTTCAGCCTCTTTAAAACGTTTTTTCAACAATACGTTTGAGTGCTGTTTGAAGGATGACGCTCAGTATGTGTGCCAAATTGTTAGTTATTGAAATGTTGACTAAAAACGAGGGAGTTGAAGTACATCTCCCTCCTCCGTGCCGTGGGGTGCTTGTTCATTACGCTCAGCACGTGAGAGAGTCAAGTCGCATGAACGCTGTCATCCTTCCGAGAATGGGTTCGACGAGAACAAACTAAGCGTGACAGCGCAGACGAGATATTGTTTCACGTCCCAGTTTGCAGATATGCAGATCACGGTCTGCAACTGTCGAGCGTGAGATGGGAACGCGGGCGTCGCCGGCCGTCATAACAAACACGCCACATATCCGCGGTCTGCGATAACGCTGCTCTCATGCAGACAGAACCGCAAGATCGCGCAGGGGGCTTCGTCTCTTGCACAGTAAACCATCTTAAGCGTGCGTTGAGCTGGGGGATGGCACCGGATGACATGGCTGCACGCAGCACATGGTTTGAACGAACACGTGAGTTACAGGGAGAGACTCACGTTCCAGGCCAGGGGCGTACTTTCGCAAAATGAGTTGGGCAGAGCTGGACCGTGAAAAACGATGCAGCGTACCACCCATATAGGCAAAAACGGGCTTCTACTCCGGCTTTCGTTCGCCTTTTTCCCAAAGTTGAACGGAGTCCAAGTTGGGGGGGGGGGGGGGGATGGGCTGGAGCGCCCTAACTGAATAGGAAACTACACCCCTGTTCCAAGTCGAATTTAACTACACATGCACGCATATCTAAAAGAAACCAGATTTGGGGCGCAACGTCAGATGTTTCAAGTTCTTCCAAAACAGCTTAGCTTAACAGTTGTGGTGCCAATGTCCACAAATTGTCAATTGTCACATTGTCCACATTGTCACTGAGAATTGTCACGATGTCCACGGCTTTGGGTGCCTCGTCCATCATTATCAAAAGTATGCTATGCTCAACAAGACACATTGTGAGCTAAAGGAATTCTGATTATGGCAACAACAAATCTTGAATATATCAGGAGGTACTGGTTAAACGCCATTCTTAAACAAGCATAGGGATATTGACGAAACTCAACGTGAGCAAAAAACGTTTTAGTTTTGGGCTTCGCTATCATAACCGATCCTTGCGTAATAATGTTGTTTAAGAAGTCTCTCCCGGTATGCTGAAGGTTCAGTACTGTCAGAATAAAAGTCCCAAACGTACAATGCCGACAAACCAGGATCTTAAGGCCTTCCTTGCCAAAATAAAGTACATCATCATCTTTTTTTGGTTGTTTGCCCATGCACATGAATCATTCATGTAAAAGGATTTTGTGCTAAGCATATGTTGCCACAAATCTTATGAGGGCCTGTAACTCTTTACTTCGTTAAGACGTCGCTGCTCCAAGCATTCCAATCCAGCACAACTTAACGACGTTTGGCACATGAGAAACACGCTAGTGGCGTTCAGCCAGTGCCGCCATCACATTCCCCGTGTATCACTGGGCATAGTTGAGCATGCTTGCTCGTTCTAGTACTAGTCACTCCTGAGTAATTTGCCGTAGAATGTCACTGTGACAGCCCCCAAATGTGGTGCTCTCCTTTAACACGCACCCGGGCAGCCAGTTGAATACCCTTCGCACGTGTGGGTTGGTGGGTTGATTTGACCCCTCTAAGATTTCGGAAACTAGAGTAGCTAGAGATACTAAATTCACGGAGTAGGTTGACCGGTAGGTAAACATCACCTATGTCAAAATTTGAGGTTCTTTGGTCATGACCTTGGGTTTAAATAAAGTCAGATGAGGTTAAACTCCAGATTGGTGTTCCAAAGTGCCCGCAGACCTCTCCACACAACCGCTATGAACACAAATACCTGTTTTAAGACACAATTCAATGGTTTTCATTCCAGATACATGACCTTGTTTGGCTTTTAAAAGGTCAAGATGACCAAAAGCAACTAGGAAATTGCTGTTATTTGATCACTCGAGAAAGCGTTAAGGATTACGTAAGGCGGTATGCCCCTAAAGATAAAGCGTTGGCCTAGAGCCTCTTAGGTCAGTGACCTAACCTGACCTTTAAAAGGTCGATGGAACATGCCTGTTGCGGTCCCTGTCGTTTATAAACTGACATTAGCACCAGAAAGTATCCCGTTAAGCAAGCTCTCTAGAAAAAAGCAACGAGAAAGGCGCGGCGGTCTTGCCATCATACCTGACCTTAGGTCAATAGCGTTTATTGATATTATAAATCCAATTGGTATATTGCCTAAGAAAATAGCCCAGAGATGTATGGGTTCATCTAACACTCTGCTGTCGCTTCATATTGAACGATTCCCAAGAAACGGCCTTCGCTGACAGCCAAGGCTCGGCTTTGGTTTGTGACACCCAGGGCAACCATACGTCAGGGGCCTTACAAGATACATCCAATCTTTTTATACCAAAAGACCCGCCATCACATTTTCTGCCGCTAAGCAAAGTTTGGCGCGGCTACGCTGCGCCGTTCGGAAACCATTCTTGAAAAACCTTCGGGAAAGGGGGCAAAATGACTCCCACCCGAGCACGTCTCCACTGATGGTCGCTGCGGTAGGTTGCGGAGCTCGAGAGGATCGTATCTGGTCCATGAGCCGCCGGTGGGGTTCTTCTTTGTTTCCAGCGGACCGCGAGCTCTGTTTATCTCGTCTGCTGTCCCGTGTTGATCCGGCGCTGCGGCAGAAAGCGGGCCGCCCCGTGCCGCTGTTGTTGGAATCATTAGCGCTGCTTGCTCTGTCACCTATCCTCCTGGCTGTTTGTGTTTGTATCGGGGAGTGAGGTCTGACGACTCTGGAGCCGCTGCCAGAGGTGAACTGGGGCGCCGACCGTTCCATGAGCACTGGCGGCTGCGCGCTTTCTGGGTAGTTGAACATCGTTTACAATTGTGCTGCCATTATTTCCAGAAGCGAGTAAATAAATTCGACTTGCGATTCGCAGTGTAAAACTGATAAATGTAATGCAGGGCGGCTCGCGCAGATCGCGCAATCCAGAACCCGAACTGGTGAAAAACGCTGACATGGAGGAATTCTGGGGAAGGGTGCCGGAGGGAGGGGAAGGGAGGGGGCAGCTGCCATCTCTTCAGAACCTGAGCCGGTATGAAAACAAGCCACGCCAGTTGGGAAAACAACCCAACCCTGCCTCGGCCGCAAGATCGATTAGATTTGACTATTGGTTTCCGGTCTGCTTCCGCCATCAGGCTCAGTTGTGTTTGCATTAAATCTAGCAAGGAAATCTGGTGATATGATTCCAACGATATTCGCTAGCATCCAGTGGCATACAGCTGTCATAGATAAATACTGCATTTAAACTGCGTGGGGGACTTGTCCTTTAAAAGACAATGCTGATCAACGTGTTTTCAAAGAATATCCTTGGGGAAACAAGAACGAGATCTTAAGTGGCCTTTGGGTGTTATAGCGGTCCCCACCCTAGCTTAGCCTGAATGGAGGCCTCGAGCGGCATCAGCGGCATCATCAGCAGCATCTTTCCTCTCCAGTCCCACATGTTGCGGACTTGTAACGTTGCGTGTCCCAGGCTCTGCCGCTGAAATGGGGAGGCGCGCAAGGCTGCAACGTGCTTTGTTGGGTTCTGGTCCTCCAGCCTTCCAAGCTGGCATTTATCGCGATGATTTGTTGTTTTGGTGAATCAATGGTAATCTTTGTATAGATTGCAGCCATACGTCTTAACGACTACAGATTGTTTGACATCATGAGCTTCTGGTGAGCGAATATTCCAAAAGAAAAACATTTACCATTGCACTAAATTCCTTTCCCAGCAAATCTGCACGAATGATCTTGGGAAGCGTTCTATCAAGACGTAACCAAAAAATTTGTATCCAAGAAACGAGCATTCGACCATGCCAAACGGTTCAAAAATCAGCATATGCGTTCTGATTTATGCGACGTTGCTTCGCTCTATTCTTTAGTTTAGGCCTCCAGCTGCTTTATCTCGAACCTTTTCACAAACATAGCTTATTATTGCAACTTACCTTCTTTCATCCTGTCCCCCTTCTCTTCTTTCCCTTTGTCACAATTAATTAATATCATATTTGTTCGTGCGTAGCGACCGCTAAAAGAATAGCAGCATGCGCACATGCGCATTAAATGTACCTGACGGCACAAGCAAATATGAGAACAAGCGTGCCGAAATTGCTACTCCTAACCAGATTGTTTACACGATACACAGGATCTCAAAGCTTTGAAGGTTTTCTACGATGCAGTCATCCGGTGATAAGGAAACATTCAATTCAGCATATTCATCAGCTTTCGGATTGGGCCTCGCGCGATCCACACTAGTGCAAACAGCTGTTGCTTAAAGCAGCACATGCCAAAGACAGCTGGCCACCGTTCTGTGTGAATCGGGTCTGACGCTCGTGACAAAACGCCGCAGCCTTCCCGCGCGGGACCCTGTCGGACCGCTGACGGGTGGGGCCTAGCTGCTCCCCGGCCATGTGCTGGGTAGCGTGCCATGGCCCGTATAGATTCGATCCCGGTGCTGTCGACAGCTGATCCTGTTTTGTTCAGCATTGCGTGACGCTCACTCGAACCCCCCCAACAAAAAGTGCGGATAAGTGACGTCTCATTAGCATATTCCAGCAGGCAATCCGACAGAACGCCCGGGCTGGCAGGGCGTGCTGTTTTCCGGGACGCGTGATGGGACCCTTCCAAGCCGGCCTCACCCACGTTGCTTTCAAAATCCAGACATGGACGTAGTTGGATCTGAAGTCCTCGGATTAAGAATGACACCTCACACCGCCCTTCACGCGCAATCAAACGAATCGCCTGCCTGTTTGGGGCGGATCCGGCGCGCTTCCGGAGTCAGCTGGCGCCTTCCGGGGCCTTGATGTAAGCGTGGTGTTGGCGGGAAACTGTGGGTGGTCATGTGAACGTTGCCGACCACAGAACTACCGCAAGGGAAACAACAGCCAATTGCCGTCCGTTGGGCGTATTCAAATATGTGGGCTGTTTTCGTTTGTTACATGTACTTTTCTCACGCTTAATGAACGGCGGATTTAATAATAAATTATGGTAGGCATCAAGGCTGGATATCGGTTTCTTAATGCCATCCTTAAAGATTATGAGCACATCGCAATATTGGTCGCCTCAATTCATAACTAATTCTACAGTTCGGATATCCATAGCATTTTGCAGTGTGAAATATCAAGCAGTTTGCAGTGGCCTGGACAAGGAAAGTTGGACAGACTTCACGCTTGGCCGACTGTATGCCTGATGGCGCAGATGAGCTAACAGATCAGCTGCATATAGCTTAAAACTCGTTTAAGCGTAATATATCAATGATCTTGGGATGCCTCTCTAAGCATGCGGCGTCAGTCTGTGACAATCAGGTGCCTTTACTCGCTTGATAAGGATATTCGAATGCTTAGAGAATAAGACGGATGGCGGCTTGGACAATGGGAGAGGCTGCGATCCGACAGGTGCGAACACCGGGGCGGTGCGGCCGAATGGCCGGTGAGTCAGGCCCGCTCCCTTGCGCTCCGCTCGCGCCACGCTCCAGCTGTGCTCGGCCACCGGAACAAGCCTACTTCCGGTTGTTTCATACGCCGCCGGACCCGCTGATGGCTTTATTACCGGGCGCTGTCTGTCTCAATCAGTCAGCAGCTGCGTGTGGTGTTAACCGCTGCTCATTTCAACGGGCAGATAGTATCACCATTCATCGCTTTCGGCCGAAGGTTATTGTGTAAAGCTCCTACTGGGAACGATATCACCAAAGAAACTTATGCTGTAACTGGGCAGGTAGCTACGAAGTGCTGCTCTGCTGACTTGAACCTTCAATGTCAGCCTTTTTTAAGCAAGCGGGCAAATGTCACCTGAACAAGTCGTCCCACGGAAAGCAGTAGCCACTTAAAGTAGCCACTTAGTAGCCACTTAGCCACTAGCAGCCACTCATCCGTACCGTGGACTGAGGAATGCGCACACGCAATTCGTCCAGAAAGCTGACCTCTCGTCTGGTGATGTTGAGTAAGGCTTAGCCACTTGCCCTCGGGACTATACGCCATTTCGCGTTTGGGAGCAGCTGCAGGTGGCGCCTCAGGACGGGCCCGGAGCTCGCTCTGACTAAGCCCTCGCAGCCGCCGGGATTACCGGCCGTCGTTACGGCCAGCTGACCGGCGGTCTCCAGGCTTAAGTGGCCAGGCATGTATCCGGGGGCGGCGCAGGCGACTGATGCGGCGCTGCCCAGACCCTGCGGCAGCGGGGACGGTCCGGCGCTGCTTAGCCCCTGCGGCAGCGGGAACGGGCCCCGAGCGCACTGACGACCCGGCGCTGCCCAGTCCCTGCGGTAGCGGAGACGGACCCCGAGTGTCCCGACTGACCCGGCGCTGTCCAGCCCCTGCGGCAGGGGAACAGCCGGCGCTGCCCAGCCGCTGCAGTAGCGGGGACGGTCCGGCGCCGCCCAGCCCCTGCAACAGCGGGGACGGGCCCCGAGCGCACCGACGACCCGGCGCTGCCCAGCCCCTGCTGCCGCGGAGACGGACCCGAGCGCACCGACGACCCGGGGCCGCTTATCACCCTGCGGCAGCGGGGACGGGCCCCAAGCTCACCGACGACCCGGCGCTGCCCAGCCCCTGAGGCAGCGGAGATGGACCCGAGTGCCTCGCGGACCCGGCGCTGGCATGACGGACAGGTGGTGCTGCTGAACCAGGTGGCAGGGAGTCGGATCGCCAGCTGTATCCGATGCTTCGAGAGTCATGAGGGCAACTGCGGGAGGGGGGACTCATTTAAGGGCGACACACCGATAGTCGCTGTGGAGGGCATAATGAGCCAGCTTACCGGCCGTCCCGTAGCTTAGATAGCAGAGCGCCCGGCACATGGCGCTGTGTCACGGACAGTTTTGCCCGCATCTGTGGACTAGCTCTCAAGTGATTTTGTGTGGCGAGGGTCATCTCTCCGTTCCTCGTTTGCCTGTCTCTGGCCGGAACGTTATGGATCGAAACGCCGCCGTGATTAATTTACCGTTACCGCACACGCGCCTGAAACAGGGACCATGCTGTGGCAACAAACTTCGGAGTTAATACAGCGTGATGAGCCAACTCCTTACGAAGAGGAAAATACAGCTATAGTGATTTTGGGTTGTAGTTGGATTTAACACGGCATATTTTGATTATCTAGGACTTACAGAGAGACCTCCGTCACGACTGCGGCATCCAAGGCCACTTTGAACACAGCCGATTACTCATCCATTTGTGAGATAGACATTGGGAAAAACACATAAGCTGGATATATATATATATATATATATATATATATATATTATGTACTGGTGAGTGCAAGGGCTTAGTTTCCTATTTAGTTGGGGGGGAGGGTGGGGGGGGGGGGGGGGCGCAGCCCCCTCTCCCGACTTTGGGTAGGAAGTGGGCCAAATCTGGAAAGAAACTTGTTTGTTGGCGTTTTTTAGGGTGAGTTGGGTCATTTTCACTGTCCAGTCCCCAAACTCGTCTTGTGAAACTACTCCAGGTGAGTGAAAGACCAGTGAAGTGAGCACCATATGGGAGGTGAATGGCAAGGTTTGTTTTCGGACCTTTACTGGTGGGAAGTATCTTACGATATGGAAACTGGTAACACGTTTGGCATGTGGAGATCTATTTAATTTCAAATGGTAGCCTGAATTCAGGTCGCACGAAATTTGCTGCGTTGAAATGGAATAGAACTGGAAACGTTTGACAAATTGTAACCTTAGAAATACACTTTTGACACGCGCCAGGGTGGCCGGTTTAGTACCCTTCCTTCGGGTGGTGGAAGGTTGGATACCGTTTTAATAATCTTCCCCCCCCCCCCCCCCAACTTAACTCCACTGAGATCTCGGCAACTAAGGTAGCTGGAGATAATGAAATCACAGGGTAGGTTGGCCTTTATGTAATCTCACTTATGTCGAAATTTAAGGTTCCTAGGTCATGGCCTGTATTCAGATAAGGAAAAACAAGGTCAAAATCCAGATTGGTGTCGAAAATGTGCCCTCAGGCCTCATCGCGCGACCCCTGTGAACCCAGATACATGTTCTAAGCAAGAAGTCAATGGTGCCTATTCAAGGTCATTGACCTTGTTTTTTTAAAGATCAAGGGGACCAAAAGTTTTTCTTCTTACTCAAACTCATTTTGCATTCAAAGAAGCGTCAGGGTTTACACTAGGCGGTACGTTCCTTAAGACCCAAAATGCTGGCCCGGGCCATTTTAGGTCATTGACCTAAACCAACCTTTCAAAGGCTCATGGAACATATCTGTTGCAGTCCCCGTCCTTAACAGACTCGAAATGAGCGTCAAAACATAGAGCACCATCCCATAAAGCAGGCTCCCGAGCAAAAAAAAGAAACGGCTTGTTTTGGCCTTAGTTTGACTATCATATCTGATCTTAGGTCAACGAATCTTAATGTAGCTGTAAATTAAATTGGTGTATTGTCTAAAAATATCTCAGAGATGTGTGGTTTCGCCGAACACTCCATTGTCACATCAGATTGGACGATTCCCTAGAACTGACCTTCGCTGACAGTCAATGACTGACTTTGACCTGTCATAGACCAGTGACATTACAAAAGACATTTTATTCTTATACAAAAAAGTCTGCTATTCAGTTGTCTACAGCTATGCCAACATTGGCGTGACTTCACCGCGCCGTTCAAAAACTATGCTGAAAAACCCTTCGGGAGGACAAAATTGACCCTCACCCGAGCGTGTGTTAATGCATACATTCTGGTGTTGCGTTACCAAACGCTTTTGGGCAGACGTTCAGAAGTGTCCGAGACAAATCAGTGTATTAGAACAAAACCAAAGAGTAAGGACAAGGGGTACAATCCTGGGCACAAGCGTGGGAGCATGGTAAGTCGTGCACTTACAGTTATTAAATATATGATAAGTAAAGGACAGACCTTACGTGAGGATGCATTCATTAGATAATTAAAGTTCCATCGCAAGTGCTGGCTGAATGACACACCTCCGGTTGGCGGGAGTAGCGACGCAGTGGACACTGACCTGGAGTCGTGCTGGCTGTGTGACACACTTCCCGTTGGCGGGAGTAGCGACCCAGCGGCCGCTGACCCATCAACACGGGTCGGGCAAAACTCAATCAGCAGATGACGTATTCATTAGCCTATGGTCGTTGAGATGAAGTCACAATACCTGCTATAAAGGTACTATATTGCACTAAGGCTGGAACTTTTTCCAAATAATTTTGTTTGGGCACGCCAGGATTTTAAGCCAGCTCTTCGATGATTTTTACACAATACGCGTACGTTCCGTGCCAAAGTTAAGGGACATTGGTGAGAAACTGGAGGGGGCTGGCTTGATCAGTTACAAGTGTATGAAAGCTCCTTTCCCGTACGGTCTGTGTGTTTCTCGGCCTGTTCATTGCGTCAGAGCATCGCTCAAAGTACCTTCGCAGATCGCAAGTCACGAACTTTATCGGCACCTGACCGCCAGCGTCTAGAACAATGTGCTCTATTACCATTGAGAGTGCCCACACCGCGCCGGCGAGCATCGCTCATCTGACAGAGCCGCCTCACACCGCGCGCCGAGCATCGCACACCAATCAGCGGCTGTTTAGATCCGTGGCGGGGCCGTGATAGGCTCCGCCGTGACTCGGCAGCTTCGTCCGCCCGGTGGGGGCACGTGCACCTGCCACGTCGCGGTTTACACCGGCCCTGTCGGCATCACACGTGCCGGAACCCGCGGATCACCGCCGAGGGCCAGTGACGCTCAGCACGAGCGGGCACGTGAGACCGCGACGAGGCGGAGACCGCCGCGAGCGGGCACGCGAGACCGCCGCGAGCCGGAGACGGACCAGGGTCCTCCTCTCGATGCCGCTGGGAGGAGCTTGTCCTGACCGCCACCGTCGGCGCAAATCGCTGTGTCTGACTGAGCCAGTGCCTCTCCAGTCTTCGTGCATCGGTAGCGTTGTTGATCGAGGTACACACACACAAAAACGCTGAAGGAACACATCAGTTCTCTCGCTGCAGTTATGGACGGAGTGATGACGTCATCTCTGCGGCAAGCGGCGGGCTCATGGGTTTGAAGACATTCAATGTACACATCGCAGCAGGACCTGAACCAGCATCATGTGTATCGCATACCTCAAATTGACTTACCACTGGAAGCTATTCTAACTGTCCTTTTCAGGCTGATCTGTTTTTTTAGTTTTGCCTGCGGTGAAATGTGATGTCTTGCAGAAAGACCAAATATCACGAATGTTATCGTTCATCAGGCACTGGATGAACGCCAGGTAAGAGACAGGTAAACTACCCATGCAGAATCCCAAAAATGTGCGCGCATATGCCTGTACAGCATCTACGTTGCCGTCCCTTTATGTCTCTGAAAGGGGTCAACATTGCGACCGATATGTGACAGCCATGTGGGATCCTGTTTAAATGAAATGTTCCTCCTGACGTGCAAAGAATCGACGCCCGAAGTTATCGCTTAGGGTGCTATTACTTTTAGTAGCTCACCATGTTATCCAAAATCAATACTGTGTAAGCTCCGATCTTGAAGACTGTCACCCACAGATGGTCTCTTACGTATCACCTCGAAGAATCTTTCGGGAAAAGTGAAAAAGCATCAAAACTCGTCAGGGCGTTAGATTTCGTTCCATGCCGTTGATCCATGAGCGCGCCCGAATTGGTAACAGTGTACACATCTGCGCCGAGTTGAGGCCATCGCTCTCGTGACAAGGGCAGCTGATTCAAAGACCAGTGAATCAATCATGCAGGTGACAGCGTTTCACAAAATGCTTATCCGATGACAAGATTTTATGTCTAGATGGTTTATTGTTATTTTTAAGAATGCCTCGTGTGAATAATGTTAAACAGTGTCTCAGGCAGAACCTTAATGCCCCCTCCATTCTGTAGGGGATGGCATGAATGTTACAAAGCACAAACCATCCCCAGTATGCCTTCCTCGGGCTACATATCGGCATTGGTGGTGGTCTGTGGTAATCCCGGAACCCTCTTGGCCGGAAAACCATCGATGTATCGTTATTTTCATTTTCGGCTTGATTGAAATTTCCCCATTTGTATTCTGGATTCGCGTTTGTTCTGTGTTTGACCGAGTGAATGTCAACCAAAGCGAATGACATCGCTAGCGAACTGCACTGAGACGTTCATTGCGCCCACGTCAGAAATGAGCGTTAGATTAGTTTCTGCATGATAGCATTTATATCATTCAAAATCAGCGTTGTTTGCGATTATCTCTAGCGTTCCTGGTATGTGCGCCAGCTGCGAAGGCCGCGATCCACATACCAATCTTTGCCAAAGCATGGAGGAGATGGAAGCGTGTAGAAGACCCCTCGCCACCTGGTAGAAGACTCCTGGTAGAAGCCACCCCTCCTCGGTGGCGGGATAAGCAGCCCTGCTCGCCTGTGAACTCCGGTGCCGCGTCCATGACGTACTCCAACGCATGCCATCCAGCTTCAGCGCAGTTTCACTGAGCCTGTCGTGGCACCAGGCACACAGCGACACGCTTAGTCATGGACATGACGTCATTGATTTTGGAAGAGAATATGATGATGGGCCCATGACAAGTGCAAAAACACTCGTGCAGCGATGAACAGCCGATGGCGGAAAACGCTTTACGCAGACACGACAATTTAGATGGCCGCTTTCTTTCAACACGCGAAGCGTTCGAAGCAGTTGGCTCCGTCTCGGGTAGCTCGAGTCGACGCCTGGCTTTGTTTAGTGGACATACATCAGCCACGTCGCCTGAGGTGACACAACACGCCGGCCGCCGTTACAGATGGGGACACTCGGCATGACGTCTTCCTCCCGCGGACGGATGGCACCGTAAAGAACAGCGGGACGCCGTGTCGCGGAACTCGTGTCGGCTCGGCCCGCAAGGCTGTGATTAGAGATCGCTGATAATGAGACTGAGGTGGGGTTCCCATTGTCCGGGAAGTTATCGGCCGATATTTCAGCTTCCTGTCCGTAATCCCGTCGTGGTGGGACGGCTTCTTTGTGCGGATGACAGGGTTATGTTGTCGTTTCTGCCGTTCATAAAACAGTGCTGTAAAAGAAGGCGCCCTGAATTAATGCCAAGGTTAATTTGACCGTATTCCTGCCGTGCTGATTTAAGTGCGATTTGAGCCGTTCTCCCGCTCTGTTATTCTGCAAACGGCGATTCCCCCGCTGTAGACCCACGTTTTTAACGTCATCGAGCTCAGAGTAAGACTTTCTCCCCTGCCCAAGTTCGTTTCTCTCCCCAACCTCACGTCGGACGCCATATGCAGCGACGCCTCGTGTTTGAAACGTTCCCGTTTGGGCCGGCGGCTCCCTGCGCTGGAGGGAGTCCATTCTCTGCAGGCTGCGCCACAAGCGGCGGCGGCGCTGACCGGGCTCGGCTTACTCGGGCCCATCTGCGGGAGCAAACACGCCAGTAAATCAGCCAGCTACTGGCGCTCTCCGCACCGCTGTCGTCGCCAGCCGCCCTGAATACTCGCCGGGTTGCCTCAGCGTCCCACTGCCCCCTCCCTTCCCCGAGGATTCGAGCTGCGCCCGCCGCCCCGAATACCCGCCGGGTTGCTTCAACGTCCCAGTGCCCCCCTCCCCTTCCCGAGGCTTTGAGCTGCGCCCACCGCCCCGAATACCTGCCGGATTGCCTCAGCGTCCCACTGCCCCCCCCCCCCCCTCCCCCTCCTCCCCGAGGCTTCGAGCTGCGCCCGTCTGCACTGCGATCATCGCTGCAAACAGAAATAATCAGAAGTTAAAACCTTCGACACTGGGATCCAGCAGGTGAACACCCGCGTTTGTATTGCGTCTGACCCGAGCCATTGCAAACAACTGGGCATGGGGGCATAACACAACGCGCAAACGATTATTCCCCAGGCGTTAATAGGCTTTACAACATCGTACGCCTGAAAGTCCTTATCAAAATGGCCAGCACCCATCGCATTTAATCGCATGGTATTAGTAGGCACGTTCTAAGTTGTCTGATCCCCATACGTATCATGTGATAGGTATCATTGTCGCTGCGCGTGAGTTGCACCGCTATCGGGTAGTGCTCACAAGGGACGCCTACATCTCACGAACGACAGCTGCCATCAATCAGGACAAAACGCATGCCTCCGAGTCGTGTCGCACTACAAATGGCTATCCGCTGCGACTACGTTACGGGGTCCATAATTTGTGGTCGCACAATAGCTCGTCCTTATTGGCGATCCATCTGCATCAGCTGGGACGTTTGAGAGCTGAGCTGTCGGTGTCTGTGTGTGCGTGCGTCTGTCGCCGAAATAATATCCACCGGTGCCGACGGGTACCGCGTCGGACCGTCACGCCGCACATTTTGATCGAATCCGATCCGCCGCGGGGGAGCGTCTGAAGGACACGCCGTCACTCGGGTGGCAGGGAAGCGGGAGATCCGGTGCTGTCCCAGCTGCAGCCGATGCTGGCGCCTGAGCAGGCCCCTGGCAGCAGGCGCAGGGCTCGTTCCTGCTGCGTAGCAGTGTCTGTATTGGCACCGGATGCGTGCCGGACTCTGCCTGTCATGGCTCGACCGTTGACGGCAGAGAGACTTCAGCAATGTAATATTGTTCATATCGGTGACTCATGAAGCCACACAGATGCCAACAATGTGGCCCAGCGAGTCGTGATGCTGTGAGGCACTCAGAGCCAAACTGACTCACATACATTCTGTTATTAAGAGCAACAGATAACTGCGCCGCTGGGCAAAAGTAGAGCCCAAATGACATTAGGTCGCCATTTCACTCGGCGTTAACGCGGTTAGCGTGCGCGTGCGAGCCTGGACCGGCAGTCGGCCGGCGCCGGCTGCTGACAAAGGCCAGTCGGCGCCGCCGCAGCCGGCACACGCCCATCATGCGGCGCCATCCCCAACAGGCTGCGGCCTTGGGGCCGGCGCACGTGACACGCGGTCCCAGAGGACCGGTGACGGTTGGGTGGTCGTCTGACGGATGTTGGGGACTGGCCAGAAGTGATGGGCAGAGCGGGGTGAGCCGCGCGCACGTATGGCGCACGCCGGGGGTGCAACCACGCCTGCAAAGATCAGTGTAAGGCTGCGTGGGAAGGGCCATCCGATGCAAGAAGCCGCCTTGAATGGAGAGCCGTGGCCAAATCTCAGTGACCCTGTCAATGCGGTCAGTGTCATGGTAGGCCGCGGGTTGACCTCATGCGACCCTACATTGGTACCCTGCATCCAGCTGCTCGCTATATCCTGCTCCCTATACAAGAGTAGCACCCGCATCTAGCTGCTCAGTGACCTCTCCCTGAGTCAGCTCATTACCTCTTCGACTCGTCCTGGATCCAGACCAACCCTTATGTATCATATCATGAGGCGGCTAAGACGACACTCGAAGCTGTCACGTGCGCGACTGAAAACATGGTCAGAGGCATGGTGACGTCACTGATTACTGCCGACACATCTAAAGCGTTTGACACTGATGAGCATGGCCGTCTTCGGGAGAAGCTGGGGTGGTACGACATCGACGCCGCGTGGTTGGGTGCGTGGCTCCAGGGTCGCGCGGTCATTACGAGGCGGAACCAGCGTTCTTGGTGTGACACGCGGTGTGGTGCAGGGTTCAATCCCGGGCCCAGTCCTCTTCTTCCTTTCTGCCATCGACTTGACGCAACATCCGCCATGTGGAACGATCATTATGCGCGCTGATGACACCCAGTTTCTTGAACCGAGCTTACAAACTTGGCGTACCAAGTGACTGGCTTAGTCATAACAGTTTGACAATTAATCCTTGCCAAGAGCTAGTCTAAGGTCCTGATTAAATTAAAGGGGCCCTAATTAAATATCGCCAGCTAAAACCGTTCGGCACCTTTATCTTACATTTGGCAGTAATGAAATCAAACCCCCGCAAAGCGTTAAGATTCTCGGCGTCACTATCGGTCCGTGTATTTCATGGGAAGAACACACCATCACCATGCTCCGCTGCTACGGCACCCTTATTGGACTCGCTAGGATGCGACGCCGTCTTCCCAAGGCATTAAACAGCTAGTGATGAAAGCACTTGTTCTCCCATGTAAGATGATGTTCGTCGGTATGGGGAAGCTGACATTGGAGCAACTGAAGTGAAAAAGAAGGGACGAATGATCTAGGTTTTGATCTTCGGCGCCAATACCGCATGCAGTGCCGCATACTGAGACCGGGTGACACCCGCGCTGAGGGAACTAGGATGGCACGAAATCGACGAACTTAATGTAAACGCGATATTAAAGTCATGCATAGTATCCTCACAAGCACCCACGCGCCGGGGATGTTATGAGAGCGTGTAGTACGCCGTTCTGATGTGTCTGCTCGTGCCACTAGAGCAACGGCCGTCGAACTGCTGCAGCTGCCGCTTGACCGGACTGAGTTTGGGCGCCGCTTGTTCATGTTCTGCGCATCTGGCGAGTGGAACTTGCTGCCTGCAGACGTGCGAGTGCCAGCGGTCTCGAGTTGCGTGATCTCTAGTGAGAGTTGCGTGACCTTGAGCTCCTATTTGTCAAGGCGATGAACAAATCTTGTCGCGCGGCGTGATGCCTTCTTTCGCGTTGTCTGATTTATCCTCTGCATCCACTCTTTACTATTGAATGTATATTGGCGTGAAAGCTAAAAAATCCACGCTGTGAAAGTTCCTAAATACATATCTATCCACCTATCTACCATAACCCATCGTGCAGATGGCATTGTGTTAATGTTACAGGTGGAAACATGCCTATGCATCACTACCTATCAGAGGGATCAGTACGTAGCCCACTGCTGGGCGTTCATCACGGCGTCATCCCCAGGCGAATACGTGATACGCGTGCCCGAAAAGCACGTGTACGATGCGGTATTGCGCCAGCAGCTCACAGCGCGGTCAGAAGCTAGTAGCCCACAAAGCGGTCAGGAGCCAGCAGCCCACCACACGCCCAGAAGCCAATAGCTCATCCCACGGTCAGAAGGCAGCAGCTCGCCACGCGGCTAGCAGCCAGCATCTTACCACGTGGTCCGAACTCAGTACCTCACCATGCGGTCACATGACAACAGCTCATAGCGCAGCCAGAGGCCAACAGCTCACCACGCGTTATTTTTGGATGATTGTCTTTGTCCTCATGAAGATAAGCCGTCCATTTATCTGTTGACGAGGGGATGCAATTGCCCGCAATTTATTCGGGATTGCCCAAATACAAGTCAATCAATCAATCAATTAAGTCTTGCGTGAGGCCCTCACAGCATCCCTGCGTGCTGCTTGTCATCTGCAGAAATCTGCAGATGACATCACTTATCATCCATCCACCATCACTTATCTGCAGAAAGGAGGTTATAAGGAATGTTATCCTCGGTAACTTTCCTTCCCCGTTTTTCGTCAAAAAAACAGGAAATAGTGATATTCTACATGGGCTTGATACAGCCCCGTTGCATAACGTCATACTCCATACGACCGCGCCACCATGCAAGGTGTCGCTGCACTTGTCCGGGCCTACCCCGCTGTGACGTTCAGATATTCTGACCAATGGCAGCGCTCGCAGGTGCAGTCTGAGGGGCCCGTATGATGGTGTGAATGACGTTTGTTCGCCTCTCTGTGTCGTCACAGCACGTGTCGTCACAGCACGTGACGTCACGGATGGTACTCACCAGCATGCCTCAAACAGAATAGGTTTGCCTAGACCAATTGTTTTCAAACTTTGGAACGAGGACGTTTAAGTTTTCAGTACGCTAAGAACGCTAAGAATACACTTTCATTGCTTTTACTGCTTCTAGAATGGCAGACAAACCCATTCAATGTCATTTTGGTCCTTGCTTAGTCCGAAAGGCTACATTGTTCAGTTGCATTCAGTTCAGCACGCTGCCAGTTCGGTGGGCGCAGGCTGACCACTGCCGCAGCTCAGTCGGTGGGCTGACACCGTTATGTCCGTACGGGTGTTTCTCACGCGCCGTCAGCAGCGTGGAATTACAGTGATTTTCACACCACCTCAGCGTGAATAAAATAGCTTTTATCCCGTCGTAGTGACGACTCGCATGGCCTACAATCATGCCAGTACGTTCCCAGAGTCCGGCGAGGAATCAGCGAGAAGACCGACCTACTCGGACCACCCGAAGCCCACGAGGGGAAGGGGCGTGCGCACAGGACCGAGCGGGCACGACCCGCAGTGAGTCGGCGCGATCGCCTGCGCACATCGCCGCGCGCGCTGACCGCTGCCCGCTCGAGTGCGGCATAAAGAACGGCGTTAGGCCCGGCGCGGCGCCGATCACTCGATAGTCGGTGGATGACTGTCGGAGGAGATGGGTGGGCGGGCCCGAAGGGAGATGGATCTGTGGATTAGTATCCAGGCGCGGTGGAGAAATGGCGGGGCGTCAATGACGAATCAGTGTGGACTGGAGATTTCACTTTGGGAATGTTTGGGGGCGATTTAAAGAGAGAGTTGCAATCATAACAGTTATATAATATCGCACGAGCAAGGCATGCATGTTGGCATCTGTGATAATTGTTCAAGATTTAGTGCACAAATTGGGCAATAATACGATTTACTTCTTACGGCAATGCATCATTTGCCTTGCTATTTTGTTTACAGTCCAAATGATCCGACCGTCTACAGTCTGTAAGGAAAACCGGTAAGAATTGACTCAGAATCAAGTTAAAGTAATGTTTTGCTGTTCAGTGGTGGCTGATAAACGGACTTGTGCCTAGTGACTTCATGATTCCGTGCTTACCCCATTTTGCTGTTAATCGTTCATGGTCCAGGTGGATTAGCGCGAAGGGGATTGACCATGGTGCTTCTGGGAACTGAAGGGAGGGCGGCGCATTCCGCCTGCATGGGAAAAATGGCCTTTGGGGATACAATTATCGTAACTCTACCCACCCTGTGCCGGCACTGCTGGTTTTTAAATATGCTTTTATTTGTAGCCTGTGGTTTGTTTGCTCTGGCGATCTCTACAGCCTCGCTAGGCAGGTTTAGTCAGGAAATTTTTAAGGATAGTAATGGTGGGCAACTGAATACCTTTTTTAAATACATGTACATACCTGTACCCGGACTTTTCCCAAATTATGCATCCAATCCGATTTATCTTCCAGGTATGAACGCCCGTGGGTTTACCCAGCCTATAAAGTCCTCTAATTTGAAAACTACATTTCTGTTTGCGTTGGCTGGCCCTTTGCATTCTTTAATTATTGATTTGCAAATGATTTAGTTCAAGCAGGACCAGCGCGAATGAACCATACGTCGACCACAAGCCTACTAGCGAAGCGGACAGCGTCAACACGTGATTCCTCTTTGTATTCACATGCATCTTTACGTTATGCGTCACCACGGTGGCTGCCAATCGTTTTAAAAGTCATACCGCGCGCGCATTTGCATCACAGTGTAATATGAACAGAAAAGGACATGTGGTTTCTGCACATCATTGCGTTTTACCATATGGCTGCCACAATATGATTGCCTATTTTTCAAAGTTGCAAATGACTTCGCATACGGCTACCTTGATGAGCGCAATAGTGAATGATTAATATAAGTGAATAAGTGTCCAATAAGTGTCACATCCAAGAAGTGAATACAACGGGCTTTAAAATGAGCTCCCAGAGCACACAGTGATCAGTCTTCGTCGTATATCTTGTCGCCGATGTATTTTGCAATGTTTCCACTTTCTTGATAATGTTTTTGGATAGTGTACAACCGTTGTGGGGGTCATCAAAGGGTCATCAAAGCCTATCTCTAGAATTGTTTTATTTACTACTTAAGTGTATCACGCCTCATTATTTATGTTATCCCTATTAGAAATGTTTCTCATTTATACAGCATCAAAAAGTCATTCACGAAGTGTTCCATGCTAAGGCATTATCCTAGGTCCTAATGGTCCCTTATGACTTATTCACAATGAACGAACTATTTAATAAAAAAATTGACAAGGCGCAAAACTGCAAGATAAAAAGACCGTTTTGTTGGTCAGAACATATTCAAAAGTTCCTCCGAGTCGCTGTGATAGCTGCTAGTGCTAGCCGAAAATGCAAATGAATCAATCCTGGTTTGCCATAAGAGAAATTTTGAGGTTTGGCGGTCTACATTGAAAACATTTGCCTTTTCGCTGTAAGGTGCCGTAGCCCACAACAACATCAAATAACATGGTTTACTAATATTAGCTCACTATGTTATCTAGCCACCGCTGTTATTGCAAATACAAAAAGCTTTGCACCTAACAGGGTTTGTGCAGCAACCATTGTTGTCAAAGTGGTCTTGTCATGCTATGAGCGCACACATTTGATCAGACAGTAGGAGAGTCAGTCATGTACGTGAACAGTCCTGGACATACCCGTGGTGCTCTGTTCCAGGTGAGATAATGCTCCAAAGTACCATGGATATGATAGTGAAGGGATATTTTCTTGTCATGTGTCTGGTGGAAGAATAGGAAACGTCTCTGACAGACTAATCATGGAGGAGCAGTGCCAAATTCAACCCAGTATAAGCCCAGTGTGGCCGAATTTGAGAGAATCCGTCCCTTCGGTTTTGGGGCGGAAAAAATGGAACGGCTCCCAAATATCAATGCCTCGGGATGTCTGAAAAACTGCGCGCAATGCGACAGAAAGGTATCGCCAAAAACAGCAACAAACCTACAATTGCGCGTAAATGCGTCACATGGGGCAGCAACTAGAAGCTATTAATTACATACATACATACTTTTGGGCATGTAAATAAAATCTTGGAGGAGGCGCAAAGCATATAGTTTTGCCCACACGTTTTTGGGGGATGGCACTTGTCCATTTCGCCTCCCCCTTTGATTCACCCCGGCTGTGCCTGTGCGACATACAGCTTCAGTAGTACATACAGTAGTTCATGGAATGGGATGTGCATGTGCATTGCATGTTAATGGAGTCCTTTCCACTTTTCCATAAACTAGCCTGCTTTAAACTTCATAACTAGTCTGCCCTTCTGGTTATCGACTTGTCTGTTGAGAAGGTTGTGCAAGCTCAATTTTCCTTTGTTTATATGTGCATTGTGGCGACCATAAATACCATAAAATACCATAATACCAAATACCAATACCATAAAGTTTGCCATAGGCTTTCGTCTGTACGTGTCAGGTCACACTATTCCCCACAAAACCGTCTTTTTGTGCCTTGAACCACCTTCGATGAATGATATTTTTTCATTGATCACAATGGCTCGAATTACTGCGGTAGTTTTCTGTAGATTACACTCGATTTAGCCTTTTTACAAAAATTTCACTTCGCATTGCCTTGAAATAGTAAGTTGCTCCTTCACAACCAAACCATTTTGGAATCTTACGAAACATAGCTTACCGTCATTTTTATCATCAGAGGCGCAAACTAAAATGATTGAAATCCAGAGAGAAATTAGGATTTAAGGGCAAGATAGAACAAACTTTCCGGTTCGCGTCCCAAAAACCCATTTTAGAAAATGGCACCCATCAGACTATTACTACGGTGCTGCCATATTTCAGAGCACCGCTTTCCTCTTAAGGGACCAGTTTGAGTCAAATTCCTGCAAAATTTTACGGCGCAAAGGGCAAACACCTGAAAGAGTGGCGCACGAGTCATAAGGAGACGGCGAAGCTTTTTTCTGCCTTTGAATAAACAAAAAGTAATGCGAGGGAAGCCAATTTCTTTAAGATATAAAATAACATTTTGGGACGCATTCTGTCGTCTCTGCCAGGAAAATCAATTGTCAATGTTTAGAAAGCGTCGTGGCTTAGCCCTAACCCACACCGCCAGAGAAAGGCAACGACTGCCGATCGTACGGCCGGTGCGCGAATGGCCTTCCAAGGTGCCGGCGTTAATTAAGACGCGGCAACGGGGCGGGCGGGCCGAGCCTTGACCTCGCACACGGTCTGTCGCCCCCAGAGGTCGCGAGTCCAGCAGAGGAGCAGGTCTATCCTCGAGCTCGCCGATCTTGTAACCCCAAGGGGTTGCGACCCCAGCAGATGAGCAGGACCACCGTCCAGGCCCATGGAAGTCTTACGCGCTGAGCATTTCTCGTTGGCAGCGTTTCTCGGGTAAGCTGGATGTTCAAAACCTGCCTTACAGCAGACTTTGGCCCTGAGTATGACTCTTACTCCGAGCATGAGTCTAGATGCAGGTCCCTTTGTTCTATGGACCACCCCTAGTGGCCCATAAAGGCGAAGGTTCAGCCGGATCTACGGAGCCCCACACATAGGAGAGGCGAAGTGCCTCGTCATTCGGAGCCTCCAATTGCCTGCAAGTAACGCACGGCGTCCATTAATCGATGGCTTCGCTGAGGCGTGTGATTGTGCCATACACGGCGCCGCCTGACCACCCAGGAGGCCGGCCAGGACGCTGGGCCCATTCTCACCCTGGGAACAGAGGTACGGCTGTCAGTCCTGAAGACGGCTCAGCGCCTGGGCATAGAGTCTGGTCCTTACACAGGATGGAGGTGTTTGAGGTCTTCCGTTCTTGTACGGTGGTCTCTGGTGGCACGTTGCAGTGGAATGTACTGAGAATACCCTGGTGCATAAAATGAATCAAAAGGAAGGTCAATGAATGGTGATGCCGTGTTAAAATTAGCCTACCAGCTGCCGCCTGAGCTTAGGCTCATTTTGTACTTCATTGATTGCAATAACCTGAATGAACCAAATTGGGCTTATAACCTGGACTAATTCACAGCATCCGTGATTTCATCACATCTAAAAAACGATGATGGAAATGACGTTGCTTGCGCGCCATTCGCCAGCCTCAGGTGGATGTCAAGCTGTTGTTCCCGCAAAATGAAGTGCTGGCACATTGTCATCTCCGACTTGGCACGGCTGGACCAGGCGGGCCTGTTGACAGGCCCCGCCCGCATTGCGTCTCACTGCGTGTGCCGCCGCCGTGACCCAGTGTCTGGGAATAGCCGGCGGGCATGTGGGGAATGCCCCGCCGGCTGGCAGGCGGCCCCCTTCGCCGACCACGTGGCGAGGGTGGCAACAGCGTCCGATAGCGCCGAATGCCGACACTAATGATGTGCACGTGTGTGATCCCCGGTCGGACGTATGACAACGCGTGACATTAAGCGGCGGTTTGACACAGTCTCCCGGGCTGGTCCCTGCTCGTGGTACCGGGGCGTGCGCGTGACATTAGGCGGCGGTTTGACACAGTCTCGCGGGCTGGTCCCTGCTCGTGGTACCGGGTCGTGCGCGTGACATTAGGCGGCGGTTTGACATAGTCTCCCGGGCTGGTCACCGCTCGTGGTACCGGGTCGTGCGCGTGACATTAGGCGGCGGTTTGACACAGTCTCCCGGGCTGGTAACCGCTCGTGGTATCGGGTCGTGCGCGTGACATTGGGCGGCGGTTTGACAGTCTCCCGGGCTGGTCACCGCTCGTGGTACCGGGTCGTGCGCGTGACATTAGGCGGCGATTTGACACAGTCTCCCGGGCTGGTCACCGCTCGTGGTACCGGGTCGTGCGCGTGACATTAGGCGGCGGTTTGACACAGTGTCCCGGGCTGGTCACCATTCGTGGTACCGGGTCGTGCGCGTGACATTAGGCGGCGGTTTGACACAGTGTCCCGGGCTGGTCCCTGCTCGTGGTACCGGGTCGTGCGCGTGACATTAGGCGGCGGTTTGACACAGCCTTCCCCGACGTGTCGTCAGTCTCGGTGTCGAGTTTGTGATTCCATCTCACCTGGCAGTCTGCTATGCCTCACGACAAGCCAAATGACAAACACGCACATTTGGAAAAGGATGGCTTTCACTGCACCATGTCATCTGCACCAGCTGGCATCCACCAGTATTTTTGTAATCTGCTGCATTACGGCAGGCATGAAGTGACTTCCTCGACTCTTAACGCCAACTGTACGGGAGTTTTGTGGCCTCGGCGACCGGCCAGGCGATGTCAGCCGCACCTTTGTGGAATTCATATCTTTGCAGATGCTGATCTACGTTCATGAACTTTTCGGCAACAAAGAGCACGGCGCAAAAACCACAACAGAGCGAAAGCACAGCAAAAAGAGCCCCATAGCAAAAAGTACAAAAAGCAAAGAGCACAAAAAACACAAAAAGCACTCACCATTAAATGACCTCAACATTGTTCAACTCATGGGTGCGCCAGTAATAGGCCGGAAGCCAGCAAACCGTGACCTCTCGTTAAACGGATCTCAGATTGAACACGCTGGGGTCTAAACTAAGACGAGTGTTTCGATGAAAAGTACAAAGGTAAGCGTGTAGCGCAGTTTGTTGTGACCATTACCCATCCAAAATATTGGTGTTTTTATGATAGCTTCGTCACACTGACTCAAAGCGTAGCTTTGCCAAAATTAATTAATTTGTCAATTCAAATTGTTCAGCAATCGGAAACCAAGTGCCAGTCAAGATTTAAGCAATGACATTGCTGTAAATGTGTGCGTGGACGTTAAACACTAGTGCACCTTCAACTGGTAACCTCATGCAAGTAGGATATTGTAACACATTAATAAGTCTGATGCACATTGATTACCAAAGGCAACGGGCTGCGTTCTCTTATATCAACGCACCATCTTCATGGCAGATACCTCGCGTCTGTCATCACCTCTCTCATATTTCGCCGTAAAAAGGTGTCGTGGCAGTATACGGGACCCCAACCTTGGAAGTGTTGGGCCCTTCTGTCGCAATGTTTAACTGCATGTCAAGCGGGCCCGCGTTATGAAACGTAATGTAAAAGCTGGACAGTGCTCACAAAATTTTCCAAAAAGATGGTGCGTTTGCATATGTATTTATTCAGCGCTTATCAGATTTATCCCATTTATAAGAAACTATGCTTATGTTGCTTGTCACAGCGCTATTGCAAGGAACATAACAATGATTAAGTTTTTGACGATCTTTTGACCGCGGTTTCCTCGTGGTTATGTCATAACATGAAAGAGATGTGCTTTAAATCGGCCACTTATAATTCATCCACGGGTTTTTTTCTCAAACAGTTTTAGACGTCCGAGATGGTCGAAATATGAAATATTATCTTATGTTATTCTCTCCATGGTGTGACATAATTACGACGAAACTTTGGTAGGGCCACATGGGGATTTCAGAATCTCAGTATGCGGCGACGCTGTTCGTGTGATTTTGAACCCTCGTCAAAGGGGGTGGGGAGTAGCCCAGTCCGAGGTTCTGGAATGCTTCGAACTGCTATACATATGCTAACGAACCTTGCGCCACTTGTCGCACGGCTAGTTTGATGGATTTAGAGGTGTTTTTTTATAAGATCACAGTGTGTAAGGTCAGGTCAAAGTGAGGGCTGCGCCGTAATTCTTACTTCTGCAAGCAGGAATTCGCGCTATGCCTTTATGTTTATTTTTTTATATAACCTATCAACACAATCTACATGAAATGTGTTCAGTGTGTAATTTCATACCTAAAGACATCCGCGAAACCAAAATGCGAGCATTGACCCGAAAAAGTGCTCCCGCCCGTCGGAATTGAACCCACAGACCACGGATCACAATCCGTCACCATTATACATACTTTGACCTTGACCTAATTTGACTCATTTGACTTATGTGAGTGCTAAAAGCTTACGTGCCTCTGCAAGAGGTTGGCTAAGGCTATCGATTTCCTTTCATTCTTTTGGTCCGAGGGTTAAACCATGAGAGAGTGGGTGATGAGGTTCAAGCCAGAAGCGAATCTCCAGAAACAGGCGGAATGCTCCAGACGTTGCCAAGTTGAACTGAACATGCTTTGGCTTAAACGCATTCCACATGACCACCAGTGGCTCTCAATATTCCCAGCTATTGGGATAGCTGGTAAGCCGGCAGGTTTTTCTTTCACATTTACCAAATGGACGCCTGGGGAGAGCGACGAACAGTAACCGCATTAGCTGTGTTCCGCAGGGGGTCGTTACAAAGCATCACAGCGTCTTGGCTTCGATTGCCTTCGGTCAGGTTTATGACGTGCGGGTAGGGGAGAGCGCTGTATGGGCCGATGCTACCCCCATCCATTTCTCAAAGAGGCGACGGCCTTGGTTTTGAGCTAAGCGCCTGATGGCTGCTGTTGGGCGTGGCAATAATAACAATCTTGACAAAAACAAAATACTTGGCAGCACGATGTCTGAATAACACTCAGGAATGCATCGTTTTTAAGGTTTATGTGATTAGTTTGTCTTTCAGGCTCACATGCAAAGAGCACCCATGTTCCTACCTCGGGCATGCTTCCGTGTTCTGTGACGCGGTTTGTGAAAAGCCGGCCACGGGTCGGGCCGGGCCAGCGTCAGCCTCCAGGTCAAAGGTCAGTCGACGCCCGGCGGGCGCGGCCAGTATTCCGGCAGGCAAGCGGTGTGCCTTTAGCATAGTATGACGTGGGCTCATTTTGCCCCCTTTATGTCGGCATTGTGCTTTAAGCCGCGCACTACAGGAAATCAAACAGTGGAATAAATTCAAACTTATGTAATATATTTCAACGCCGCGAATGCTTTGCTTTAAGATTTAGTGATCGCCAGAATCTTTGCTCAACAGGGTAAAAGCCAGACCCACGTCGCCTGGCAGCACCTATTTGCGATGGAAACGAGAGAGCTGTGCACATTTTATCCGATGTGTCAGGAAAACGAATACCTGCGTTTCTGGATACCTTTGATTCCTTGGGAACTTGCATAAGTGTCTTACTGACAGGGGTTCTCACCTCCCAGGAAAGACCCAGACTGCACAGTCCGGGGTGCAGTGGAAACCGTTGCAGCAGTGGAACTTTGAAAATATTTGTGATGCGTGCTGTAGCGCTGAAAACTGTAGCGCACTGGTCCCAGAATGTCTCAGATGTGCGATAAGATGGGCGTATTAATCTTGGAACAACATATTAGAAAATGCATAGAGCTCTGCACACCAGCTTTTCAGAGACGACAGGTGACTTGCAGCTTAACCTGTTACTATTTTTTGTGGAAGCTGATGCTTCAATCGTCTGGAATATCGTGCTGTCATCTGGCCTGACTACACCCGTCTTGTTTTCTGAAAGGAGTTGATCTGCCCGTTAGTGCATCAAGCACTCAGCAGTAAGAAAAGACCAGCACAGTGAAGGACAGGTTTCAAAGCTTCCATTCCCACTTGTCTAGCGAATGTCCTCATGAGTGTGTGAGATATCCAAATATATATATATATATATATATATATATATCCCCTCACCGATGTGCGCGTACCGAGAACAGGGTCCTGACCGGAGCCGATGTTGTCGAGCCGAGAAAAGACCGGGCCGATGTTGCATCCGCACGTTACCCTCTGAAGAGTCGGGGGTGGCGTTTCAAAAGTGCTTGCACCACACCGGCTGACATTCCAGCACGTATTTGCCCCTTTTTCATCTGTTTCCATCCTGCTTTTTTATCACATTTGGTCACCGCTGCCGTAGTGAGATTCCTGCGCATCCGGTCCGTGATGTCACCGCCAACGTGGCTCGCCGCTGCAGGCCAGCCCGGATGGCCTTCATCTCCAGCGGCGGACGGCCGCCGCGGCCCCGCACAGTCGGTACGGCCATGGGCTACCCGCGGTGGAGCAGGAGCTGCGCTTGCATCGCGAGTAGGCGACACCTGGTGGCGCGCACACGACCTGGAGTTGACCTGCTGCGGGTTTGGAGAAAACGGGATGTGCAGTGAAGACTGTTTGTGGTTCTGAAATATTGTATGTAAGGTCTAGAGGGATTAGCGGGGGAGATTTCCCTCACTCAGTCCGCCCGCTAACATATGGGTCTTGCCCACACTCACCCGCTACTCATTCTTACCAACTTATACCATACCGGTTCCTCATCAGTTGTACCAACCCGTTACTCTCCCGTTTGCATTTTTCCAGCACATCAGTTCCCAAATTATGAGGAATGTCAGGAAATTTTACACTCAAACTTACTACAGGGCGTTTATAATTGGAAACAAGGCGTGAATGAAGTTTTGCGAGTGAACAAGGCGCAAGCGGTAATATTTAGTAGTGTTTCTCGAAGTATGTACTTGACGTTTCATGACGACTTTTCCACATCTGTACCCATACTCATTATTTTCTCAACACGTGAACCCAACCCAGCCCGCTGCCCATTCCGAATGGGTACTTATGGATGAATCGAACCAAAGAGGTCTTCTATATGAAATGGGTGCCTAAAAGCGCAAACAATATCCCAAGCGTGACATTCTACAGCTGACAGGTAAACGCGCGCCTCGCATTCCATACTCTGCGGTGTTACACCACGCAACACTAGTTTTCACAGCCAATAAATGTATTGTGCTCCGTTCCCCTCCCTCCGCCTGTGAAGCCACCGTACAACGGCTGCCAATGTAAGAAGCTAATTGAGATACATGCGCTCGTTTTCACAGACGGAATTTCCTCGAGACACCCGTTGCTACCACTAGATAAGGGTTTTTGTCTTTTACGGCTGTCATATCCTGACGCACGTCCGTTCTTATCTTCTTGAAACCGACCTGGAGAACATCGAACTGACAATTGTCTCCTTGCCGCACACGGATGACCTCCGTTGGACCAATTAGTTACTTCAGGCTTACACTCCTCGTCGGCACGGAATCTGAAACCGTTTCGCCAATTACCGCGCCACGCCTCATTCGACGGCGTGTAGTCAAGCGAGAGCATTCGCGGAGATGAATCGGACAGCCTGCGACGCAGCTGTCGCCACAGCCCGGTTGATTGCTCCTTCTGCAGTTACTCGGTCCGTTCGACACGTGGTGATCAGGCCCTGTGTACAGCCGCAAGTGGGAGCTCGTCAGCTCACTGGACGAACTCTGCAGATGTCGACGGTCGTCTGTGCCTGCACTTCTGACTTAAGGATCTCGTGCCGTTTTAAAGCGGAGGTAAGCTGCAGCCGTCACCCTGCAGGGGGTCAGGTCAGAGATGAGCAGTAGCCGTCGCCCTGTAGCGGGCTCAGCACAGCCTCAGCGGCCCGCCTGGTCAGCTGGTTGGCGGTCGTGCTGAACCGTGATGTGCTTGACTTGAGAGGCGGCTAGGTCTTCCGTATTCGGCAGGGCGACGACGGCGTCAGCTCGCGTGCATCACCGCTCTGCCAGCGGTCTGTTGAAGCGTGTTGGTGACTCTCACTTCATGACACTGACCAAGCGGTACGCCACCAACCACGACAGCTGTTCCCATACTATATGTTCTCGCAGTGTTGATTTGCACTCTGTGGCGGGCATCCGCCGACTTGGGATTAGCTGGGTGTCCAGTTTCACAGCGCGGCGGCAGTGTGCGATCGCAGCCCCGCGTTCACACGACGCGCGCGTGCCAGGCTGAGGGATGATTGAGACGCGGCGCCATGTCCCTGGGACCCGGAGACACCCCCTGCATAGCTGAGTTGGTCGGCACGCCCCTGTCGTTATTAATGCGGCGCCGCCGGGTCCCGCGGCATGTCCGCCGGCCCGGGGAGCGGCGGCGCCGCCTCTGACTGGCCAGGCGGCCCTAATGAAGCGGCCGCGCCCTCAGCAGGAAGGTGACTCATCTGGCGGCTGGGGCAGATGCGGGCGGGAGGAGGGGGGGGGGGGGGGGCAGTTGTTTCGCCGTAAATAGCCAGCTGACAGCGCTGGGGGACGCGCCGTTGCCGTCTTGGCCGCCTTTTCTCGCCTTTTCTCGGCTTGGCAAAAGAACTCAGTCTACCCCTGCGTAAGCATTGATAGCCGCAACTCTGAACAAGATTGCGTCAAACGAGCTTCTTACGCCATCTGGAAGTAGGGCAAATGTGTAGGTAGAAACTACGTCATACTGCTAGGAGCGCCAGTGCCAGAGTAAAGCGATATTCTGCCGGCTGATCAGAAAACTGGAGTGTCATCCTCACGAAGCCCGCTGCCAGTTACGAGAGTGCTTGCTGACCACCCCCTCGGGAGTCGCTGGCACCTCCCCTCGCATCGACCGGACGTTATATCCGCTGCCCGTTTGGGTGGAACTGACCCGGTTATGGAGATCGGATGTGGCGGCAACCGACACATCAGTTATCGCTGACAGGGGAGTAATGAGAAGTTGCCCTGGGGACAGCCGTGCCGTCGGCCGTCAGCCGAGGGCAAGGCTACGGTCTGTACAGCAGTCTGAGTCGGCGCACCAAAAACTAAAGCTTTTGCTTGCATCCTGCCGGTGTCCGGAGTAGCACGGCTTGGTTTTCTGTCTGGTCTGGGTTTGGCTGATCTGACGTGAATTTGTTGGGTTCATGAATGCAATAAGCAAACAAATTAATTGAATAATTTATACACTTTCTTCGTGCTGGCAAACGAAGCAAGCAATGACAAATGCTGTTCATTTCTCCACGTGGCAGATTACTAATGGTAGATTTTATCTCCACATTCCCTACGAGCGGCATGCTACGCACGGCTCACGGGTGCTTAGTGGTTATGGTCACATCAGATAATCTTGATTAAGAACTGCTGTAGACGACGCTCGCCACAAACATTCGATGCCAAGCGAGCAAGGAATGATATCCGCCCCAAGACTTTTAATGCCGACAACGCTTACTTGTGAAGTAGCATCGATCCCTGCACAAATGTGCGACAACCAGCCGTCATCTCGCCACCATTTTCTTCTTGCGGGCCACGTCACGTGTCGCGGCGAAAGTCATGCCCCTCAGGTCACCGCCGGACCACGAGCGAGGTCAGCGGGGTCACGGAGACAACGTTGCACCGTAGGCGGTCCAGCATCAGCTGTCGCCTTAATACAATGAATAGAAGAGGCCCTTGCTTGAAGAGCATCATTGCATATTCAGTTGGGATGAATTGAAAGTCGCGTTACTGCATTGGTGACGTCCGAGAACCTTGCAGTAGAGCTTTGTGCGATGCAAACACGGGAAGCGGACTCATCGACTGTTTATTGAAGTATTAAATATACAGTGTAGTCTTTCTGTTCACCGATAGAGGAGAAAAATACTGGTATATATAGAACAAATAAAGTGAAAATATATGGCGTCCTCTCGACTTGCGACATGGTTTTGGACTAAGAGCCGCAGAAAAATAGCCGAAAATAAATATTCCTCCGACGGAATGTACACCAACGCTCGTTCTACAATCGTGTTCAATATGCAGAGCAGCAATCGCCATCTGAGTATTATGCGGCAGGATATGTGACGGACCTTGAAGTGGTTCGAGCAGTATAGCCAAAGAGGTCGGAGACATTTAATTCGAATAATCGTGGTAGGAGCATTTATAAGAAGAGAAATACGAACGCTATTTTTATGCGAAGAAATGGCCATATGTGACTGGCTAAACAATCATCTGCATATATTCAGGATGTGTTCATGACCACGGACAATCTGGCCACGGACCACGGACAATCTGGCCACGGACTCATATGACGGCGGAGATAGCTCTAAGACCCTCTCCCCGTCACCACATCTCGCTGTGGCCAGGTCACAGTCACCCTCTCCCCATCACCACACCCCGCTGTGGTCAGGTCACAGTCACCCTCTCCCCACCACCACACCCCGCTGTGGTCAGGTCACAGTCACCCTCTCCCTGTCACCACACCCCGCTGTGGTCAGGTCACAGTCACCCAATCCCCGTCACCACACCCCGCTGTGGTCAGGTCACAGTCACCCTCTCCCCACCACCACACCCCGCTGTGGTCAGGTCACAGTCACCCAATCCCCGTCACCACACCCCGCTGTGGTCAGGTCACAGTCACCCTCTCCCCACCACCACACCCCGCTGTGGTCAGGTCACAGTCACCCCTCCCCGTCACCACACCCCGCTGTGGTCAGGTCACAGTCACCCTCTCCCCGTCACCACACCCCGCTGTGGTCAGGTCACAGTCACCCTCTCCCCACCACCACACCCCGCTGTGGTCAGGTCACAGTCACCCTCTCCCTGTCACCACACCCCGCTGTGGTCAGGTCACAGTCACCCAATCCCCGTCACCACACCCCGCTGTGGTCAGGTCACAGTCACCCTCTCCCCGTCACCATACTCTGCTGTGGTCAGGTCACAGTCACCCTCTCCCCATCACCACACCCCGCTGTGGTCAGGTCACAGTCACCCCCTCCCCGTCACCACACCCCGCTGTGGTCAGGTCACAGTCACCCTCTCCCCATCACCACACCCCGCTGTGGTCAGGTCACAGTCACCCTCTCCCCATCACCACACCCCGCTGCGGTCCGAGCACCGGTCGACTGGCGCTCGCGGTGATGGCCTCGGATCCCCGGTTTAATGAGGACAGCTGGTGTCTGTTGTATCTCTCCATCGTTGATCACAGGACAGATACAGCAGTGACATCTGATCTGGACGCAGGGCGGCCGCTGCGCATAGGAAACTAATCCGTCCAGCTGGGATCGGATCCTGGCGAGTCGCGCGCATCCATTCATGCTCAGAGGCCCGACACCATGACACTAGGTACGCTCTGCTCTGCTCGGCAGTTGCAAAATCAAACGTGTGACCTCGGGGGCCCCGCACCATGACATTAGGTACACTTTGTTCTCCTCTGGAAAACTGTCATGGCATCAAGATAGGCGACACCCAAAGCTGTCACTCGACGCAGTGCGGTCATTCGGGCCTTCTGGCAATGCGCCTGTTTGCGGGTGAATCATGATGCTTGATTGAAAGTACTCGTCACCTTTTAAAATTGTTGGCCTTAATTTAACGCGGCCGGACTTAACAGAACGCTTGTCATTTTAGGTAGGCTAGAATTAGCTGGCCATTTTATCACATTTTTCAAGCCCAGGAAACCACGAACACCACAGATGTTATCGCTTTGGCTCTTTGTTTTACGTCGTGACTCCAATTGCGGGAAAATGTCACATGGTACAATATCTGCCAGTTTGTATCGCTCCACTTCGGGTCGGTGTAGAGGCTAAAACTTTGCAAGACTTGTGTGGTGCGCAGAGAATAAAGCAACAAAACTACAGCAAAATGCGACATGCTGAACTAAGGAGAGAGTGGGTAGTACAACCCTTTAAGTAGTTGCGTGAGTTGTTATGTGCATTTGCGGGGAACATTGTGCGTAAAGGCGAGACGGTGCTAAAAGCTTTATTCCTTGCGGGGTAATCATGAGAATGGAGAAATAGACGTATGGATATTTATGCCACATGCCTTGATCGAAACGAACGGTCGTTAGCTGTTGGCAAGTTAGCGGAAGACGATATTTCCATACGTAGGCCCAATCACTTTCGTGTTATACCCGTTACAACAGCGTTCGTTGGTGCATCCCCTTCCAGTGCTGGGTCTGGCCTATGGTCTGGTCGCAGCAATTTGATGCAGCCGAAGTAATGCCATTCAATCAAATACTGACCCTTAATCTGTGTTGTGAACGTTGGCAGACGACAGCGGCAAAACCCCAGATCCAGTTCCCTTGCTCCACCTACGCACCACAGCCTCGTCTGACGAATTTCCCGCCTTCTCCCCTCGATCTCCTCTCCTGTTGACTATTCTGCCGCACAGCCGCGCCTGTGATCAGCGGGGAAGGGGGGGGGGGTGCTGCTCTGTAATACACGGACGATCAATCCCGGGCGCCGGTGGCGGCGGGGGGGGGGGGGGGGCCCCCCGGCGGGGCCGCCAACCGCACATTGTTAATCTCGCCGCGTCGCCCGTCATCCGTCACTTGCGGGCCGTTCAGTGTCTGGTGGGCCGGCTCCCGTTGCAGGCGGGCAGGTGTCGGCCACCCGATCGGGCCCCCCATCCTATATGTCGGGGACGACGTCCCCCGAGAGCCGGTCTGTCGGACAAACAAGCCGCCGGGATTAGCCGTTTGTTAGTGGCAGTGAGTGCCAAAACGGAAGGCATGTTATTCGTGCGATCCCCTGCCGTTCACAAAGCTTGGCAATTGGAGAGGAAAATGGAGGGATGGTTAATGATTCGCGAGTGGTTTAACCCAACATGCCGTGCATGCTTGGTCGCACAGTGTACACTAGCTATGATGCAGTTTCTTTTTATACTTTTTTATCTCCACAGTCGCACTTCGATGGGGTGAATGCACGAAGATGTTTCCAATGGATGTGAAGTGAGGTCAATGTCCAAGATGTTTCTTTACTCAACTTACTCTATGTACACTTCGCATCACGTGAAATCCATTTATGTTGACATGTGGTGCACCGTAATTCAACTCAGACTGCCTGAAACTGACCGAAAGCAGATTTCCTTCAGTTTTCTCCGCCAAGCTGCAATAATTTAGCTGGGCGACAGGTCAACGACGTCTCAAGATTTACGTCGAAACCAAATCCGCTCGAATGTGATGCAAGCGCTGAATAAATAGGCATGGAAACGTTACGATGATCGGCCCAGAGGGCCCCTCATCAATTAACCTCTCTAAACATCAGCAACGAGTGGTGGAGATGTGCGGTGATGATTTATCGAACGCGCATCGCGAGCGATATGGTGGATTTAAGTTCACCTGCAATTGTCCCAGTTTTAACTTATGGCTCTCTTAAATGTGAGCCATTCTATCACGTTATCCATGCCAACCATGAGTAGAACTTAAGTATTTGGTGTCAATGTGGCAAAGGAACTTTGGCGTTCCGTCCTTTTTGTGTCTCTTGGCGTGCTGTTTTCTACATCGATATCAATATTCAAGTTAATTTAAGATCAGCCATTGAAGATCAGGCATGGCAAACGTTTCTCTCGCAATATGTATATGTTTGCCGTTGTAGCCGGGAGAAGATGTTTTACACCAACGTGTGACGCTTAGCCAATTTTAAAGCCGGTCCGTTTACGTAATACAAATATTAATAAATCGAAACCGCATTAGCTTTCTTCACACCCGCGTACGTCGATGCATTTCACACGCCGCGGCGTAAGACCACCATTCCCGTGGTTTCCACAAGCATCACTGAAGGGAAAGTTTCACGTTTGAAGATATTCAATCCGATGTAATTTATGATGAAATAAGCTCACTTATCGCTACGGGTATACTTATAAGTACAAAAAACTGCTCCATGCAACACAATTTTTCTTTATAGTAAATATGCTCCCCAAACGTCCTTTTTCATTGCGTCATCGCTCCTTGCGCAACATTGATTGCCAACCAATTGAGGGTCGTTATATCTGTAAATCGTGCTCACGAGCGCCAGATATGAACGACTCAACAATTATATGGTTCTTGGCCTTAATCACCTTACGACCGATGGAATTGCAGGATTTGAATGACGTTTTATGGCGTCATAAATGCCTGGGTGACCTGAAATAATCTATACGAAATGCCTGCACAGCTTCGCGGCCGCGTAGCTCAGGAGCCAGAGACTCTGGGTTATTAGAATGGCAGGACTGTGAACCGCGCCAAATTTTCTTCAAGATGGCTATTTCAGTTCAAACCCCCATACAAATGTGGGACACGTCCATTAACAGCAGCTGTGTTGCTCCTGTAAAAAAAACTAATTGTCGTCGTGTCGGTAAGTTAGAAATCCAGTTGTGGCACAAGAGCCTGGTGCGATCCAGTCCTGCGTTGGACACCGCCCCCACTGGCCGAGTCGCCGCTGCAGCTCGGGCATCCTGCCGCAGACCAGGAGCCAGTCCCCACAGGCGGCTGGGCTGGGCCCCTCCCCGCCGCGGACCTGGAGCCGGTTCTCATAGGCGGCCGGGCTGGGCCTCCTTCCGCCGCGGACCTGGAGCCAGTCCCCACAGGCGGCTGGGCTGGGCCTCCTTCTGCCTCAGACCTGGAGCCGCTCCCCACAGACAGCCGAGCTGGCCCTCCTCCCGCCGCGGACCTGGAGCCGGTCCCCACAGGCGGCTGAACTGGGTCCCTTCCGCTGTGGACCTGGAGCCGGTCCCCACAGGCGGCCGAGCTGGCCCTCCTCCCGCCGCGGACCTGGAGCCGGTCCCCACAGGCGGCTGAGCTGAGCCCCCTCCCGCCGCGGACCTGGAGCCGGTCCCCACAGGCGGCTGGGCTAGGCCTCCTCCCGCCGCGGACCTGGAGCCGGTCCCCACAGGCGGCCGGGCTGGGCCTCCTCCCACCGGCGCCGCCGCCCCGCCCCGCCCACGGCAGCTGCTCGGCCGCGGCGGATCAGCGCCGCTCTGCTAACAGTCGAGGGTGACAAATCAGCGCTCCGTGTCGCCCGGCCGTGGACAAAGGCGGAGGCCGACACCCGGGCCAGGTGTCCGGCCCGACGCCCGACAAAGCCGCGCCGCCACATCGGACTCCACACACGAAGGACCGCACAGGCAGTTCCACCATCCATATGCTGATTGTAGTTTAGCTTGAAATCAAATAAGGTTGTAACGTCGACATGCAGTTCAGGTTATGGTAGGTCAGCAAGAGCTGCACAAAGCTGCACGCAGAGTGAGCCGACAAGCTTTCTGGCCGCCCCCAGGCTTCGGAGAGTTCAGCACGCCTCCGGAGGCGCCTGGTCGCAGCCCGAGAGCTGGCGGTGCCCCGCTGGCCGACCGAAAGGGAGAAGTGCGGCCTCCCTCACCCCTGGCCGTTGCACCGGCCCCTCTGTGCGCCGGTGACGAATGACTGGTAAGGTATGGTGCACGGCCGCAGCGTAGTTAATTGGTCTGAAAGGAGCATCCGACATGGTGGGGGCGGTATTTCGATCGCTCCTACATGCGATTCATGCTGGGGTTACTGGACTTAGCTGCGTGATAACAGCGTTCCTCGAGAGAGCGTATTTGAGCTAGGCGGTGGTGGATAGCAGTTCTCTGAATCTGCTTCCCACCTTTCGGTTTTGCTTTTATCGTGGTAAAAACGTCAGGGCCTGGTAATCCTGACTGACAAAGCCATATTGGGGTTCTGAAGAGGAAAGGGGAGCAGGGCGTTTCAAAGCATGCCCTGGGTGGCGGCATTCAGAACTGCCAACCAGACGTAATGCAAGGGAAACAAATGCCGCTATGATAAGATTGAAAACCCTTGAGCTGCCACCAGCCGTGTAAAGCTTAGGGTGAACAGACCACACTTTCTGCACGGAATGCGAAAACAGGCGTGACGTCATGTTCCGTGTGTCTCATCAGCGTACCGTGTACTTCAAGCGACCTAACACAGAGGGTAACTATCGCACAATTTTGGGGGAGATCCCGCAACCTCGATATCATATTTTCTGACTGGGCTGGTGAAACATTTTTACTTTTACGTACGTTTTTATTGATATTTGGGCACGATACCAGTGGCCAAGTGTTCAGAAGCGTGTGAAGTCTGTAGTAAGAATCAAATCTGTCCTTGTTGAGGTCAGTGAGAGGTTTCCTGCACACCCTTCCTTGTTCCATGACCTGGACAGCACAATGATGCATCGTAGTAGCAGAAGTGTTCAGAGTTTTGGGGAGCACGTCGACTGCATCGATCATTTAGCGCCCAAACCATGCATCGCAGTGCAATCCTGCTGTTAGAGTTCGGCCTATTTCAGCCTATTCAAAAGCTTTGTTTCTTGACTGGAAATCACACCTACCCTTATCGAATGTTTCCAAACATTTTAAACAACGCACGTGAGGCTGACCTTGCGACCTCGTCTGTTGTCACAAACACCGCACATTAGTCCCAAATCCGCAAAAAGCTGCGCATGGCCAGCTGGCTGCGGCAGGAATCTGGTCCGAGCCGGTGATGGATCGTTCGGTGACAGGACATGGCCCGTGACAAGCCCGGAGTGGTTTTTCCACATGTTATCTGGGCATCTGAGAAGGCTGCTGTCTGTTACCTGTAGAGATCGGAGCAGGGCATACCGGGAGATAAGTCAGAGGCAGGCATCTTGGAATGCTTAAAACTTCGAGAAATACGCAACTGCCGGCAGGCACTGCATTAAAACCAGCCCGGTCGCCACACAGCGTGTGTTCACTACGAGCATTTATTGATTTATCGTCCTCGATGAACGTTGAAATCAACGTCACATTCCAAGAACGCTGCTTTTTACGACGTTGATGATCCGTACGTTCTTACAGTTGTTGATGGCAAAATCCTGAACTTCACATTTCGTCCCAAATTTTGCATTGAATCTCCCAGCTGCGTTTATTAACCAAGTATTTGTTTAAGATGGCCGGCTATTGTTGCAATTTAGTGTTGCGTTTGCTCTGTTTTCTCACTGTTTGCTTAGCAACAATATGCAATTATGGGACTTAAATAATTCACCAGACCTCCCGCGACGCTTTCATGTTATTACGTTGGAAACGCGAGATAAACGAATGAATATATCTTCCACCCATTTATTACATTCTTTTCAAAGTTGTTGATTCTGCGAAATACAAAATGAACACTTTGTGAAAACTAAGAATTTAACCCTCGAATTTCAATTCGACCATAAGAACGACTCAATAGCCAGCATGACGTTTTGGGAAACCCGGCGACGGTACATCATCCGCGAACGATACCGACCTGCAGCCATACGTTGACAATGAACCGCATGTTTTTAGATACAGTTCCCAAAGAAATGCTCCAGACATGGGCTTTTTACCTCAGGTGATGTGAAAGCAAGACACCTCCTATAAACTCTAAGAATTTCAAGAAAACCCACAGCTACCTAAAAAATGGTTTCCATAGATGATGACGCGAAACTGCAACAATCAGCGATGCTAGGATCAGTGAGCTAGCCTCATGAACTTCGGTGGGTGGGGAGACTGCCACCAGGTCTATCGCATGGTGCCTGACGCATGGCCTTTTGTGCCGAGGTGCTCGTGCAGCACACGTGCTCGGATTTTACACCACTTTTGCCTGAGATCAAAATGCGAAGGTGAAGACGGCACGATCTGGTGCAGGGATGAACAGGACGTTTGGCCCCCTTGCATGGACTGGGCATAGCCCTATACGCGGCTCAGACCCACCGCGACACAACCGAGCACTCGATGGTCACAGGTGAGTGCCTGCGATCCGTGCCGGCTTAAACGCTGGACGGTTGACGGTGGACCGGGTTAGAGGCGTTTGGGAAGCAAGCGCGTGGATCGGCAGCGAAACACGCAAACGAGACAGACACAGCCATGCAACGGTGAAACCACGTACGCCCCGCTGCAGTAGAGTTCATATGATTTGTCTCAGGCTGCTTGCGTCGGCTGCACTTATTCAATTGAGATCAGCGAACTAAGAGCAACCCTAGCGTGACATGATGATATACGCGGCATTGCATAATATTTCTTCCTAAAACAGGCCCCTAGTATGCGCTGCCGCGTTGCCTGGGATTCCAATTTCTCGTCGTTGTTCGTTTCCCCAGTGCACTGGGCGCGGCCAGCGTGTTCGCCCACAACATCCCGATTTCGCTTCCAGCCCATATTTCTCCGGAGCCATCGCACGCTTCGCATTATTTCGAACAGCATCACGTGCTGGAAATGAACAGCACTGGAACCATATTTCATATTTATTGCGTCAAATGATGGGTGTGTGAGTAAAACAGGTGCGAATTGCGCAACATTTGGTTGTGCTGCGTGCTCGTAAATGGTGTGACGCCTTTAGTTGATAAAAGTTCTCCTAAATTCGCACGCACCTGCAGGCCCATTTGCAGTGCAGCATCGCACTTTACCTCGGATAATTGACAATAAACTAAAATGATCTGTGTTTCCAGCATGTGGAAATATCACCTGCGTTAGAGGCCGATTAAAATAGTTTGGAGCAAGTTTCGACACTGAAATAGCCACTCAACCCTGCTCATGTTTCTCAGACATGGAAAAGCGGTCTAATGCATCTTACGCTGCCCATTCAAACTTACAATGTTTTCAAGTGCGTTAGCAAACAAGCGAACGTCAACAAAAGACTGTCAAACATGTTTCACCTTGTCAAGACCTTGCATGCCGTTTTTCTCTTTATTAAGTGATGCGATACCTTTTTCCTTAAGCAAGTGGCGAGATTGATCACTTGTCGGGGATCATTTGCTGAAAGGCATAGACTGCCGAAATAACTTTTTAAAATTAAATGTATGACAAGTCGCTACCAGCTTTAACCCTTCATGTATCATCCGTTCTTTCACCGAGGGTCTCATCTTCACTCTGCTAAGTCTGCACAGACATTTCTTTAGCACGGGTCCAGCGCGATTCGATCACCACCTGGGCATACCTCAATTACGGCAGAGTTTGGTCTAAGGCTTTGTGACCGAATACAGAGTGTTGAAGTGGCAATACTTCAGGGGCTCGAGATTTGTTGGAGTTTATGAGCTACTTTTGTGTTCATGGTTATCTGGGATGCTTGTTATAGACGAGGTTACATGATCTGTCGTGATTTGATATAGATTTACTTTTCATGATATTGCTTAACCCAACATCTCCTTGCTTTCACCTGACTTGACCTTGATCTTCATGAACATCATAACATGATTTTGACACGGGCGAGGATAGTCTTCCGTCCGGTTCCCTTAACAGAACGGCACCACTATTACTTTTTGTTTGCATTTTTCCGGCCTGTTGGCTGCATTCTGAAAAAAGCCGAGAGGTAGGTGGCTGGGATGAAAGTGCATATAAGTCCGCAGGCGACTGCGGTTGACGAGTGAGCTATCCAACGGATGACGTGGTAGGTCACGGGTACCAAATCGAAGCATATACACCGACTAAAGCTTAGAATATTTTGTTTTCAACGTTGTGTTGCGGTGATTGATTGTTTAAGTCGATGATTCGATGTTCAAAGAATATTTCTAACTTGCGATCTAAAGGCACGGTAATCTTTGTGAGGAGCAACGTTTCTACTCCGAGTGCCTTTGGAACCAGTCCTTGTGCGTCGAATTTTTGGGACCCATCACGACGTGCTCCACCAATTTGTAATCCGATCCAACCTCAAATATGTCGCTGCACATATTACGAATTCAATCCTGTCTCGTTCTCGGCAGCAAACAATCATGTAAAATATATGAAATTCAAAACAAAAATAAAATGAAGGTGCACAAAGCTTCAATCAAGCTCTTGTCTTAATTCATTTAACACTATAAATGTAAAACCTGTATCAGTTTTGTATATTTCTTCCCACCATGACGCAGACTATGCACGAATGGGCATCTTCACTAGTTCTGAGCTTTATGTTAAGGTATTCGTTTCCTTTCAGCCCATCTGCGCAAACCACCCTCGCAAAATATATTTACATTATTCGCGTTTCATCTCATTCTGATGTAAAATATAAAACAAACAAATTCATTAATTTTCACTCCTTTCCAGGCCCCCTGTGCCGTCCATGTGTTAGGCCAGTTCCTTCCTAAGCTACATCTCGTGGAGATTCCCAAATCCAGTTGGATACAAACGTTCTTAGATTATGTACCTTGTGTTTATCAATTCGTGAAGACCTGTCGTTTGCGCACGTCTTCGTGCTCATACGTGGCATGCTTTCAGAATCAGACTCCAGGCCGGATTAGCATGAGCCACTCCGCTCATAACAAAGCTTCCGGGAGGCGAGAGACCTATCTTCTTCTCCTCACCCAGCACCTCCTTACAAATGCAAACCGCCTGCTCTCCCGGTGCGTCTGGGATGGCCTGCCTGCCCTGGCATTCAGATGAGCCCGAGATAGCGAGCTCGGAGCGCGCGCACCGCGCCGGCGCATCTCGGCGATAAAGCTGCGAGTCAGCGTCACATGAGGCTGGGGTGGCTGACTGGTGATGGCCTTTGCCGCCGTCCGAGTGTGAACGCCGGCGGCCGGGTCATCCCGCTTCGCTAGCACCTCCTCCACAGACTCTCGCCCGCCTCTGACTGGGCCGGGGATCCGGCCGTGCCAGCTCGGCGCAGGTCGAGTCAGTCTCCTGCGCAAGACTGCGTCAAAACCTCTTAGTGCCTGACTGGCGCGCAGCTGCATCCCTGCAGCCCAGATTTGGCAGGTGTCTGGCGACAGCAGCTGACAGCGAGGCACTACCCCGCGCTCCCGACCACCGCCCGGTCCTGGCCCGCACGCCTGCGTTGTTGACGTTGGGACCATACAACACAGCCGCTTAGGATATTGTGACGATACGCCATATCTAATCATACAGCCAACGTTACTACCCCTGCCGCGCTATTAAATTTAGTGCTATCAGACAGCGTGTATGGCGTGCTCGGTGTACCCCCGTGACGTGCTGCGCAAGCATTGATCTTAAAGGCAATTTTTTACGTCACTATCTCGCAGGTGCCCGCTGAAACAGGCTTTAGAACCCTTCAAAAGCTGCCTTGAGCTGCTGGATGCTTTGCTTTGCCCTTGCACATGTTACTCATTGCGTATTCCCACAGGAGGAAGTCTAGGGAGTTGAGGTCGGAGGAACAAGGAGCACAAACACGTCCTGTCTTCCTTAAGATTAGTGTCATTTGGAATGTGTTCGAGAAAAGTTGTCTCGTCTCCAACACAGCATAAGGTGTGAGTAAACCTTGTTGGAATCGCTGTCATTTGAAGCCAACACAAGGGTTTCGTCGAGAGGAGATGAGACAGTCAGTGCATGGTATCGCAGAGAGTTTGCGGACAAAAGTACATGTAGAAAATGCGCGTGGCAAGTATGCCTAAAAAGTATGTCAGGTACGAGTGAAAAAGTAAAGTACGTATGCCTAATGTTCCTCAGGATGAAGAAAGTAGCGTGCACAGTTTGTAGCGGTAAAGGTTCATAATGACAGAAGAACGTATGGATAAAGATGGTATGGTAAAATATTCGCCAGGAAAAGCTCGTAGTGAAATTGATCGTCCGCGCAAAATTTCGTAAAAAAGGTCGAAAGTAGTCGCTTGGACCTAACTGTTCGCGCGTGACTGTTGGTCAAAGAAAACGTCCGCTTGACAAAAAAAAAAAAAACAAAAAAAAAACACGCAACCCAAGATTCGTATTTCGATATCTGATGTAAGCAGCACGTTTGTACGAAAGTGTTTGTCAGGGATGAAGTTCGCTGACGGTAGTGCACACGATAAACTTTGTATGAAGATGTGTGCTGAACGTTGAGATACAGATTTTCATGCTTGGTGTCCGTTGTCTTGGTGTCAAAAAACCATGTCCGCTGCAGATTGCGCGCCGAGTCTTTTAAGCTCATCCACTATCCCTAAACCCTGAAGACGTCTCCGTCGACGACTTCGCCTGATGCCAATGAGCGCGTCACTGACGTCACCTGACGGACGCGCCGAGTCAGCTCGATTGTGGAATATGACGGAGAGACCCGTCAGAACCAGGTGGGTCCGTCCGTCCAGACCCGCCAGTGACACCAAGTATGCAATTGCTTGCATTAAGTAAATCGGAGTCCAGAGAGAATGATACACCAGCAGGACCTGCTCTGACGCACCCCTTTGGTAGGGACCCTGCTTGCATTTGACCCAACGCTGACCGAGGGCATCATTTGTAAACTGTACGCCTGATAGAGCTAGACATTGCTCACTCCAATTCATATATTAAATCATCCCGGAAACCAAACATGAGCGAAATATGGGATCTACCGGTGCACAATTTGGTTCCCTAGTGGTTGACCGTTCTCGAACGCTTTCCACATAGTGAACAACGAGTATCCCCCACGATACCAATCCTTTGTCTCCATGTATCGCGAAAGGCGTAATGTTTGTTTTTCTCGGGAAAGTGTGGTACATTCACAGCCCCCGCTCCTACCCTTAAGCTGCTTAAGAACCTTCGTGCACGTATTTTTGTCGAACCAACCTAATCCGCTTCGAACATACGCGTACGTCCAGTTTCTTATAAGCAATCACGTACACACCTTATGCATGCGAGTTTTTCCACACAAACTTTTTTGGTGACAAACTTTTGCCAATCGGAACGGTTTCCCTACGCGCTTTATACTATGCCAACACTTGAACCTGAAATTTTGCGTACGGGTTTTGCATGCGTTCTTCTGCCATTTGAACTTCAAACCTTGTGCTTGCGACCAACTTCGGACGTACTTTGTGCATGGGTACTTTTGCCCTAGAACTGTCGCGGGGGGTGCCGCGATCACTTCCCTGACCTACTGTTGCCGTCTTCCCATCGTGATCTCAAAACCAAAAGGGCCCAGTTACGCCATGCGAATTAATGGCAACCCAAGCAGAGCCCTTTTCCCCAGGTAAAAGGTGCTAAGGTCTATATATCCGACGTTACGTGTATGTTCTCGTTGGTGGGTGTCTTATTCAAATTTACTATCGTTCCCCGTCCCATTCCCCCCAGTCTCACAGTTATTGTCACAGAGTACATCTGAAGGTACCACTTCACTAATTGCATTATCTGCCGGTCTGTGAACGGGGTATTGGCCCTAGCCTTACTGGCCTTGCTTGGCCTTGAATGGGGTTCTGTGAACGGGGTACTGGCCCTAGCCTTACCGGCCGTGCTTGGCCTTGAATGGGGTTCTGTGAACGGGGTACTGGCCCTAGCCTTACCGGCCGTGCTTGGCCTTGAATGGGGTTCTGTGAACGGGATACTGGCCCTAGCCTTACTGGCCTTGCTTGGCCTTGAATGGGGTTCTGTGAACGGGGGTACTAAAACACTATGACAGTAAACATCCAAACTTGATGCCCCACATCAGCGAGTCGAAAACAAGGAGGGATCCAGTGATGGGAAACAGAAGGGAAGGTCAGCAACTGAGCCACATACCCCGAAGATGGTCGAAGTTGGGCAAAACATTACAGTTCTTGTCTGAATGACATCAATTTTATCAAGACAAGCTTGCTTTAGGACATACAGGTCTTTGAGCGAAAGGAAGGAAATGTTGAGTAGTTGAAAATTACGGCATCTCTTTGGACTTTCCTCCAAACCGGTGCTGACCCCATGCGGCACCGTTCGAGATCCGCTCTTGGTCGAACCCAGTAACTCTAAATGTGTGCGAGGACCCGACGACTGATCCTACCGCTGTTAAAGATCATGCGCGTTCGAGGTATTGAGCGTTAAAAAGCCTACGTCTAAATCAGTGTTACTGAAGGCTGTGTGGAGGCATGGCCCTCGGCAGGCCCGTTACGCGCACCCAGCGCCCGCATATGTATCGTCCCATGTTTCTTTCGTCTGCGTTTATTTCGTCTGACGATCGCGAAAGTCGCCGAGCTTTCTGGAGCAGCAAGGAGCAGTGAAGTGATGTACAAGCCGTATATAGGTTACGAAGGCAGATATTCCACAAGCCAGGCCTGAAATACCATATTTTTCTGAACTCAGTCCTCAGATATTTGGCCTGTCATGCAATGATGTGGGATTCGATTACCTGGTATGAGATCAGCACTTTCAGCGCCTGTCAGATATCTGCCACACGATGCCCAGTGCATTTCTTGATGGCCAGAGAGCGGGGCCAACAAAATACAAACACGCCAGGTTCTTCAGCGCCGGCCATCAGTGGCCGTTTCGTTGGCAGCCTGCCATTCATCTCGAGTAATTCCACAGAGCACCGTCAAGAGGTAGCCACAACAACAACAGTAGACATGTATGTATTGTGTAAGCCGTCGTCGCCCCCGCCGTGGGATAGCCAGCCAGCACCAGGGTAAACTGTGGCGTCTAAATTCGCCATGGCAGTGACGTCACACGGACCGGACATGACTCCGGGCCAATCAGGTCCGACCTCGGGGACGCCACACCGCGACGCGCGGGAGGAATGTCGTATCACAGGAACGGACGAGCGCGGAAGGGAAGTCCAGGCCTCGCGATGGCCACATTAATGGTACGGTGCCAACGCTGACTTCATACCAGCGTCACGCACAACGCACCGCTCGAGTGTTGACGGAACACAAGCTGCCCAACAGCCCACGTCAGGGACACCATTTACAACAAGTTCGTCATATTCACTTCTTGCACATCGTTGAAGCGGACATGCCGAGTGGTCTGGGAACGTCGGCCGCGAGTCCACCCGCACGCCTGAAGGAGCCACAACACCAGCACGGGCCGCGACAGGGCGGGGGATTCGGAGGAGAAGCGTGTCAGTGTTTTGATTGTTGTGCGACGCACGACCGCGTCCCGGTCCGCGCCGCGGGAGTCGCCCACGGTCACCGTGACAGCCGCGTCAAAAACGGAACAGCTGCTGAGTCTGAAGAGGCAATCTGCCGGCCGCGATACAGACGCTCCACCGCTGAGCTCCGGTGACTCCCCGCTCACCGGCCTGCAGGTAACACTGCACCCACCGTCACAAACCGGCAGGGTCCGGTGAGAAGAACCGACGCGGCACGATAGCAAATCCAGCTAACGGTGACTAGCACAACACCAGCGAACGACGCACAAGCACCGCGGCACTCCATATTGCGAGCCACCTCACCCGTCAACAAACACACACGTGGACTAGACACACTAGTTTTAGCTCTCTACGGGGTAAAAACCCTTGTTCCACGGTACACAGATAACAAATGATTCACGCCAATGCAGCCGAGCCGCCCCGGTACCCAGAGACCGCCGCCCGGCAGCGCCCCTGGCGGGCGTCACTCGAAGCAGAGCGGCACGGCGGTGAACGGCAGCACAGGCACCATCGCCTCGATGTCCACGGCCGTCATGAAGCCGCCCGGCAGCGCCGCTGGCGGGCGTCACTCGAAGCAGAGCGGCACGGCGGTGAACGGCAGCACAGGCGCCATCGCCTCGATGTCCACGGCCGTCATGAAGCCGCTCGGCAGCGCCGCTGGCGGGCGTCACTCGAAGCAGAGCGGCACGGCGGTGAACGGCAGCACAGGCGCCATCGCCTCGATGTCCACGGCCGTCATGAAGCCGCCCGGCAGCGCCGCTGGCGGGCGTCACTCGAAGCAGAGCGGCACGGCGGTGAACGGCAGCACAGGCGCCATCGCCTCGATGTCCACGGCCGTCATGAAGCCGCCCGGCAGCGCCGCTGGCGGGCGTCACTCGAAGCAGAGCGGCACGGCGGTGAACGGCAGCACAGGCGCCGTCGCCTCGATGTCCACGGCCGTCATGAAGCCGCCCGGCAGCGCCGCTGGCGGGCGTCACTCGAAGCAGAGCGGCACGGCGGTGAACGGCAGCACAGGCGCCGTCGCCTCGATGTCGACGGCCGTCATGAAGCAGTCGGCCGCCGCCTCGTTCTCGCCCAGAAACTCCAGCACCTTGCCCAGGTTGTACCTGTCGACGGGTGGAACGCGGCCGTCACGCTGGGAGAAGCTAGGTGGAGGATGACGCCCGAAAGAAGGCATCGCAAACGCTCCTGCGTGTCCCACCTCCCCAGCAAATCGGAGCAGTCCGGCGCGCCACACATCGTAAATCATTGTTACGGTTTTTATGCTGCTTGCCATTTGGACTAGCGTCCTCTCATTCAGTAAGGACCATTTCAGGGCTATGGGATGAACGAGAATGGATAATGGTGGGGTGTAACTATGCGCGCCAGGAGGCCCGACGGCCGAGACTAAGTCCGCGTAGGGACCCCTCTGCGGGCTATGCGCCGGGCGCCCAGACGGGGGCCTCAACAGAAAAGCCTCTCAGCCTGCTCGAGGCTGGCGCATACAGCCTGTCCCGGATAGGCGTGGCGTCGCGAGGATGCAGGATAAACCAAGAAAGAGGATGAAGGGGCGGATCTTTATGTTGTTAAAGTCTCGAAGCAGTTATGTGAAATTCACATGCAAGCACTCGAAACAACTGAGATCGCTGAGAGCATCCAAACGTGCCTAATGCGGCAACACGCGCCTTAATCCCTCGCTCGTGTAGTGTTCATGAGCCGCACGTCTCTCAGGCAAAAGCCGGACGGGGGAGGTCAAAGGTCACACGGAGCTACGTCCTCCCACAGGATGAGCCACCCTGTCAGGTTATCCGTGCGGTAACAGGCAACCGTGCCACGCACCCAACACGACCGTACCCGCTAAACACGATCACGCACACAAAACATGACACACGTTACATACAGCATCGCAGACACGTGCTCAAGACGTGGCCTTCAATACGTGACGTGCCGGCGCAATCCGCCTTGCCACGTTGACACATCACATGTGGTGCGCGCGGTGTGTGTCCGGAGAGGCGAGCCGTGCCGTGCCGTGCCGGCTGTGTATCGCACGACACCGGCAGCCCAGGGGCGGGCCGGCCCGGTGGGCTCACCAGCTCTGGTGCACCAGCGGCTCCAGCTGGATGGCGTCCCGCAGCATCTTCTCGGCCAGACGGTGGCTGCCCAGGTAGTGATGCACCAGACCCTGCGGCGAACAGCACACGGACGTCACGTGACACCATCGGCGGCAGGCGACGCCCAGCAGCGGCTCCGGTGAGACGGACAGCCGGCGCGAGCGCAACAACAACGGCGCCAATCCCCATGCATCCGCACACGACAGTCGAAGCCGCAGGTGCACATCTTGGACGGCATCGCGCCCATGCTCTTGCTGGCTCGCGGGTCTCGACTACGCCACAATGCTGACGCTGACCCGAGCGTTGCGGCGCCGCAACAGCTGACCACCCCGCACCGGCCCGAGCCATGCCGGCGACCGTCCCTGGAGCACCATCCATGGCCTCACACGCACACCCAGAGGGTCACACCGGGCTCGCGCGGCACGCACCAGGTGCTGCATGCTCTTGATGTGGTGCGGGTTCAGCGCCAGCGCATCGTTGAAGTGGACCTTGGCCTCCTCGAACTCGTTCTTGTACACGTGCACCAGTCCCTTCTGCGGGTGGTGGCCGGGAGCGAGGGTCAGCGAAGACATGGCAGCCCCGCTGCCTTGTGGCACGGCCACGCGCCCATCGGCTGATGATAAGCGGCCCAAGGCCGACCGCTGGCAGGCATACAGCTAACGATATCATTCAGGGGACGAGGCGGCGCAGAATACGACAGTCAATGAGCAGGGTCACTCCACTGGGGAACAGCGGGAGCTATGCCACGGCAGCAGAGCTGTTGGGATTATTAGGCAATGGTCACTGACTCCATACGTGTCTGCACAGCACTTGAGACATAGCTGTTCCACGTCTTATTTGAACAAGCCAGACAAAGAGCACTTCAAAACCACACGTTTTCATGGGGACTGCCACTATACTATGCCCTGGCTGCGGCCCCAGTACTCCCACATACGGGCTCACAGGCTAACCGGTCCAACGGCCCAACGGTCCCTCGGCCCAACGGCCCAACGGTCCCTCGGCCCACCGGTCCAGCAGCCCAATGGTCCAGCGGCCCAAAGGTCTGTCGACTCCAAGGGTCTGTCGACCCAGTGGCCAAGCGGCCCAACGGCCAAGCGGCCCAGCGGCCCAGCGGTCCAACGGGCAAGCGGCCTCCGTCGGCCGTCACTCACGAAGTACAGCACGTGGTGCGAGGCGGGTGCGATGGTGGCCGCCTCCTGCACACACGAGATGGCCTGGTTGGTCTGGCCCAGTCTGGGGGCAGTCAGCACGCGTCAGCTGCCGAGCTGCCGGCCCGCCACGCGCGCCACGCACTGAACAGCGGCCACGGCCGGCTGCGCCGAGCACGACCGCACGCGCCGACCGTCGGCTCATTACGGACGGGTGGCGGCGGCATCCGACCAGTGGCCGTGCGCGTCACACGCACGCACAATGTGTCAGCCTAGAAATGGCGTAGACGATTTGCTTGAAAAGAAAAGTGGCCAAGCTGTTCGATAATGGGGGGGTCATGGGGGCGGTAAAGAGTTACCAAGGAAGCTAGATACTGTGTTCCAGGCCGAAGAAATGAGGCAACCAATGCCGCAGATGGGTGACGCCCTGAACGCGGCGGCGGCGGGCGGGAGGCTACCCCGGTAAGGCGGCGTGTGTGCGTGTAAGACGCTGTACCCACTTGAGGTAGAGGTCGGCGACGAGCAGCCATATCCGGATCTGCAGGTCCCAGACCTGCTGCGGCCCCGGCCGCGGCTGGCTGGACGTCAGCGACGAGGCCACCTCGGAGAGCGCCTGCTCTACGCGAGACGGCGCGATGGTGGACGACGCGCGCACGGAGCCTGCCGCCGCGCAGCCGGAGCGGTGTGAGGGAGGCTCGGCTCGGCTCGGCTGGCGGCGCGGTCGCCCCAGCCGCACGGACAGGCCGACAGCGCGCGCCGCAGGATGGGCCGCGTCACACGCGACACGGACCGAACACAGACCGAACAGTGGGGCTCCACCTGTACCCGGCCGGCGTGAGCGCCACAGACACACACACAGACAGAAGGGTGTCACCAATGGGAGACTGGGGAACATGTCCCTTAAAAAATCACCCTCCCCGCCACAACTATCGACATCGGATTTGCTCCCAATATCCCCTGTAAACTGCGCGTTTTTTTTTTAAACGTTTCCACACTCGAAATACCATTTTCAGGCCCTCTCCATATTCCAGGTTTGACCACACAACACGATGGCGAACTCCAGGCAGGTCTTCAGTACGCGCTCGCCTTGAGGTAACACATCACGGCATGGCTCGCAATACAACAACAGCAGTAAACGACATTGGGCTGGAGATACGCGTCTCCTTCAAACAGTTGTTGCCACGCACATAGGCACCAGGGTGGTCCGCCATTGCTTCTGTGATCTTTTCAAAAGCGCTTCAGCATGCTGATGCTACACATCCTAAGCAGAGATACTCGTGCCCTAGCATATTAAATTTGGTCCATGTTTACTACTGTAACAAGATCCCTGAGTAAACTGACCGACATGTGAACTTCTATCTGCAGCGTGCAAGTGTTCTACTTGTTTGGATAGGATATGTTACGTCAATTCCGGCTTCCATTTTCACCATACCGAGGTGAATCACTGCTAGGATCACCGCACTGCACCCACTGCAATCACTGCAATCACTGCTCTCGGTGTCCGCGCTCATCCCCCCTCCCGAAAACTCGCCGCGAACAAGTTCTGGACGTGCCGCGTCACCCACCGCTGTCGGCACCCCGTGGGAGCGATCGGATCCAGCTCAACCGTCCAGAAGACTCGCGAAGATGGTGCGACGGGGGGTTCGCTCGCGCCCCCGCCCCTATCACCCAAGGCGAGGTGCAATGCGAGCGTCGTCGGTGCGGGCTCATCGGTCGGTCGCCGTGCGCGCCGCACGCGCGCCTCAAACACCGTCGTGGCAATTTCCCCGGGGGTTAATACGCGGCGGGGTTGTGCGGGTGCCCACGGCGACTGGCGGCAATGCAGGAAGCACCCTTCGTAGCGGAAGCCCGTGACACTGCGGTCGCACCCCGCAATGCGCCCCACGACAAAAGCCGAAATTTGGTTGATTGACGCTCTCGTCGAATCAGTGCCAGGAAATAGGCCGCCTGGCTGGACACAAGTGCCGCAGTGACATTTTCGGTTGCGTCATGCGGAAACGCTCGCCCAGGAATAGGCCGAAACACCGCCGTTCGCGAGGTGACGTGGGATGTGGAAAAAAGTCCGCGCTGGCACTGCGCTGGAGGGAGCGTGATAAAAAGTCAAACAGAAAACTTGACCAGTGACCAGCTGTCTTCGGAGACAAATGCACAAGGTCCACAGCGCGAGTGGAGAAAAAGAAATTTACGAGATGCCTCGAAGACCTCTTTGAGACTTCCCATGTCGATGCTATGAAGATCATCAAAGTCCCAGAGAACAAAGACTTCTTTCAGGCCCAATGGGAGCGAAGCCACTGAGGTTTCATGGTGGCAATCCAGCTTCTTGCTGGGAAGGAAGAGTGCAGCTCTCCAATCGTAACAGCAGACCGCAGAAAGGGTCCGTTGCCGGACGGGAGAGCACGCCGAACACGAGGCAACTGCCCTGTTGGAATCTTCATCCACCGACAGCACACAAGTGGCAAGTGCGGATGACACGCAGCCATTCACGCCGCTTTCTTCTCTGAAACGGCAATGCGGGTGAACCAAGACGCTGGTCTGGCAGCAGCCATCCATCGGTCCCAGCTCAGCGACCCCTCTGGGGTCCAGCTCCGACTGACGATGACCTTCGTCGCGGCTCCCCTGGCCAGACGACAAGCCGAGGATCAATCAGGCGGACGCGCACATTGCAGACGAGAGCCACCGCGGGAGACATCCGGCGTCCTTTTCCTGGTGGTCCACTGAGACGGAGACACAGGACCCGACGATGGAGAGGAGAGCGTGAATCGATTCGTCCCAGTAGCCGGTCCAAGAGGCGCCATCAAGCCCCGTGGTGCTCCCAGGCTCGCCAGAGGATTTGGCGCCACGACAACCGACGCTGCCGCGCCCCGTGTGAACCACTGGACCGTCGCGAAGAGGGACAAAGGATCGAGCTTTGACACCACCTCCAGTGACAGTGTCAAAGTGCCTCCAGTATGCACGCTCCATCAACAGGAGCTCAGGCGACAGCTCCTCCACTTCGCTTCGCTGGTAAGCATACCTTTGAATTGAGGACGGAGGCGGCTTTCTCCACGTGCTTCGGTCCGCCTTCGGGACCACAAATTGCCTTGCTTCAGTGCTTCAGGAGCGGAGAGGGGCACATCAGTCGGAGTTTGAGCCCATGGTGCATGAATACCTGGAGCCGACAGTAGGTGAGACTTGTCTCTCCTCAAAGGATCGTGTCGTTACCTTTTGCCGCGGGAGGCTGGCCGAAGTTTTACCACCCGGGTGCTCTCCACCGTGCCGGATGAATGGGACCTCCGATTTACGGGGTCAGCATCTCCTTGTTTCGCGATCAGTTCTGACTAACACTCAGCGAATAGGAGCACTCAAGTGTATCGTCTCTTCCATCGTCAGGGCACGGTTCTCCGCACCAGTGGTCGAGGCTACCGCGCACGGCTCGGCCCTCTTGCGATGCGTCACCAGCTATCCGGACGCTCAAATCTTGCAGCAGGCGACCCCAAGAAGTTCACCAGTCACCTCTGGCACCTCAGCGAAGAGCTGGATGGTTCGCAACAGCTGATTCGACGAGGTGTCGTTCGAGATGAGGATGATGGTCGCGGTGTCTCAGGGACAGGGATCGATGAGTACACCACAGTGAGCACAAGTGGATCTCGCGGTAAAGGGAGTTTCAGCAAGAAGACCCTCGCGGACTTCATCACGATCGGTCGGTGGGAATCCTGAGGCCCTGTGGGACCAACGAAGACCTCGTCGCCCATCCCAGCGATTGGTGACAACATCGGACTTCACGAATGCCAAGGAAGTCGCATGCAGGATCGCGGCAGCAAACGGCTTCGTCGAGCGATGCGTAGCTCTTGTCCATACGGACAACGCGGCACTGACGAGGAAAGACAAGCGAAAGCAGAACCTGCTGCAGGTGTCGAATGACACATTCGCCGTTATTCCTAGACTTCAAGGTGGAGGGGAAAGGTCTGCAAACATCTTCGCCTGAGCTATGCCGTTCGTGACTGATTCAATGATATCTGCTCTGCGACGGACCGCGCGAAGTGTTCTTCAATCCATCGCGTCAGGAGGTGAACATTGATGTAGTATGCATGCATATCGTGTTCATGGTTTAAAAACTGGAGTACACCATACACGGTTGGGCCATTTTAGACTTTGACATCACGTTGTCCAAAACCACTAGGGATCACAAGTTCATGGGGAATACTAGAGCGAACTTTTATGGCCTACACTGTATGAGAATTTGGCATTCAATCCACGTGTGACAGTGCTTAAAAGTGCTGGACTGGCCACATTTACCCCGCATGATTTCATCCCAAACACGCGTCGGCTCATGAGAAAGCACTTTGGAAAAGTCCTCAGCACAGAACAGGGGACCACCCTAATATACACTAAATATTGGCTACGCACACCAGGCACACGAAACCCGTATTAGTATTGTAAACTACTGTATACCATGCATGCAGGCCGTCGCCAGACCAAAGCCCTGTTAAGTCCAAGTAGTACGCACAGCTTAGTACGCCGGTCGCATGCTCCTCGGTGCCGGTCGCAACCTCAGAAACCCCCACAGCAGTCCGCCGCCTCCGGACGACAAACGCAAACTACCGCAGCCAGCGCCCAAAATGTCAAGCAAAAACCGGGCCAGGACCGGCCCACCCCATCCGCACTTTCACTGCTCCAGCGCGCCTGCCGTCACCGGCAGCGGCGGCAGCCCTGCCCGCAGCGGTGGCGGCAGCAGCAGCGGCGGCAGCAGCGGCAGCAGCAGCGGCAGCGACGACGGCGGCGACAGCTATGTACAGCGGACAGGGGCGGATGGGGGGCGGGGCGTGCGGAACGCGCCGCCGCAGCTACCTTCGCACTCGGAGCCGGCGGGCGAGGGCAACAGGTGGTTCGGCCCCAGGACCGGGATGGCCAGCGTCTCCAGCGGCGAGAGCACCACGTGGCGCGCTACTTTATCCGCTGCGGTGACGTAACGCTGACGTCAGAGCCCGCCGGCGCGCGTCAGCTGACGGCCCGCGGCTCCACACAGCAGGCACAGAGCGGCACTTCGGACAGAGCACAGCTACGACTGACACTGGCCCCGGACAGGGACGGCTTCCGCGCAGTGGTGCTCTGGGCCGGCCCAGAGAGGGCGCCCGCGGCCTCTGGGCCGGCCCAGAGAGGGCGCCCGCGGCCTCTGGGCCGTCCCAGAGGGGGCGCCCGCGGCCTCTGGGCCGGCCCAGAGGGGGCGCCCGCGGCCTCTGGGCCGGCCCAGACGGGGCGCCCGCGGCCTCCGGCCCAGGACCCGGCCCAGGGACGCGCCGCGGGGGGACCGTGCCGACCCGGGCCCTGGCCTGACCCAGCGTCGGCGCCGGCAGGCTCGGTGCGGACTACACCGGCGGGCCGAGCGCTGCTGGGAGATCACCCGCAGCACCCGTCATTCACAGCTGGCTGCTTGTGTACGGGGGCCGGACTGTAGGGGTGGTGTGCCCAGTACCGATGCCTTGATGTCTGGCACATTCGTGACGCCAGCTATTGCTATGGTGTGCTATACACGCTTTCTACCGTCTACTCCCCCACCATTCTATGTTTCCTACTGAGTGCACTATTCAAGCTTTATACATGACAAACATCGATATCAATCGTTCGATCTCCTCTGAACGCTGGTCATGCTTTGACATGCTGTGCTGTAAGACGGTGGTAATAGTGCAAAACGTATTCCTATGCCTAAAACACGACTGAATAAGCAGTAAAAATACATACGAAATGAGAAGGTTTGTCATGTCCTGATCTCATCAGGAATGGCCTCGCACATCTCGAAGGAACGCATATTGACTTTACTGGCTTAATGGTTTGCATCAACTTATCTGAGACCGACGAAGGGACAAGTGCTCCAGTAATATGCAAATGCAAAAGTCTGATGCACAGCTAGATCTTACTGGTCCATTATCCAACAATGAATGGTCAAGCACATTAAAGAAGTCATTTATGTCCTGGGCATATGGCAGGTACTGCATTACCTCTTCCTCGAACGGTTCCGCGTACCACCTACAACACACGGGGTGCCATTCGCCCCTGCTGTAAGTGCCGTTAGTATTTTGTGACCTGTGCGTGTTTTGTCGGTGAGGACACACGGCGCACCTGAATCGGGGTCGGAGACGACCGAGTACTGTCGGTCAGTGTCCAGACTGTTCTCCGCCATGCGGGCATCGTAGATCTCCTTCCACTGCTCCAGCATCTCCCGCGCCACGATCAGCGCCGCCTGCCGGACGACACAGGAAATGCAGCGTGAAAAGTCAGCTTAGTACTGCCTGCTCAAGCAACGTTGTCGATATATATATATATATATATATATATATATAGTAAATATTATATATACGAGAATATATATATATATATATATATATATATATATATATATATATATATATATATATATATATATATATATGGTGTGCTATATAGGTATACAAAAGGTATACAAGGTATACCTTTAGGTATACAAGGTGTCCAGGACAGGCATATGGGACTTGACAAAACATCCTATTATAACCTCAGTCAGGGCCTTCTGATTAGATGGATTTCAGCGATCAGAGATCCTACTTCACAGTGTTCGTTACGTGAGCTCAGATCCTACCGCCCCATCGTACAACTCTAGGTCAACGGCATAATTTTGCGGCCAAAAATTGACGTGCCGCAAAGTCTAGCTTAGTCCGTCGTGCCCTTTAACCTCATATGACCTTGAGCGACCACGACCAATCCCAGTCAGCCCAAACCAGTCAGCGGGAAAATAGCGAGCACGTATGACGGCTCGAACACACCCAACCAGCCAAGGATGGCCTGGGAGAAGATCGCTGTGACCGACTCACTGCGAGGGCGGATCTGATTGAAGATGTTATCGACCCACATCCGAGTGAGCACCTGCGCAGATCCACTGCGCCGCAGACGCCTCACCTCTCCACCGTTGCAGTACTCCTCCACGTGGACGCGAGTGAACATCAGCTGGAGGTCCTCCGGGTACTCGTCCTGGGCCACGCGCAGCAGCTGAAACAAGAGGCCGCCGCTGACCACGGAGGACGGGGCGTAGTGTACAGCCGACGGAGATGCATTGCATTGTGCCCGGGCACCGAGGGATGGAGAACTGAGCCTTCCCCGTCAGTCAGCTGGATGCTCCGGCCCGGAGGGAGGGTGCTGACCTGACCCACCATCAGCACTCTACCGCGCTGGTCCAGTGTCACCCGGACCCCCAGCGGCCACCCACCTCCAGAGCGCCGCTGTGCTGGTTCTGGGCGGTCAGCAGCAGGGCCAGCAGGTGCAGCGAACCCAAGTGGTCCGGCCGCCGCTCCAGCGCGGTGCGCACGTGCGCCACGGCCGCCGCCACCTGGCGTGCCCGCGCCATCTGGTAACCCATGTAGAAGGCGGCCAGATGGTCACCCGGGTCCAGCTCGTGACACCTGATGGGGGGGGGGGGGGGGCGACGTCACCAGAGCTCCACAATGCGCTTGGTTGTTCAGGCTGCACGGCATCGCTTGCTTCCCGCCCTGGACGAAAGGGCGGTGATGGAGAGGCACTGAATGTATGGCTCCATATTGCATGAGTGTGCAGTCGGGCTGTGTTATGAGAGCGAATGAGGGACACAAGAAATGACCGTAACACAGACCAACGAGTGAGGCTGCTCGAACTGATGTACGAGTATAATCCACCCCATGTCTTACAGGTCAGCGACACGGTACCGAAACGGCGAAAGGTTGGCTTTATGATGGCGTGACGCTATGCCTCGGTCCTCCGCCGCTGCTGGCGTCAGTTCACAACGATAGTGAGTGACAGTGGGATGTTCAGTGCAATGATAAAAACCGCTTTATTTAATAAGATAAACCTTTCAATTATCAGCCTGCAACATCGTAGCCTCGTTTCGTTCACGCGGTCCGGGTTACGCGATGCACAGGCAACACGTCCCTTCGAAAGGACACCGTTACGCTCGTCCAACTTCAACGCTACTGTTCAACTGGTGCACGCCAGCGCTAGCGCGAGCCGAACGTCACGACAGGTCCCCGGCATCCCAACCGATGGGGCGCCGGCCGCCCTGACGCCGGCTCCGCTCCGGCCGCCGGCCGCGGAGCACGCCCACCTGCGGAAGTTGTCGAGCGCGGCGTCGGCCAGCCGCTGCTTCTCCTGCTGCTGGCGCGACACGCCGGCCTGCAGCATCTGGCCGATGCCCCAGGTACAGGTGGCAGCGGCTGGCCAGGCCGTGCGACTCAGAGGACTCCTGGCGCAGGGCGCGCTCGCTCCATCGCACCCCGTCCTCAAACTGAGGAGACGCCCCATCGTCACCACCACAAACACTCGCCCCACCGCAACCCGTCCTCAAACTGAGGAGACGCCCGATCGTCACCAACGCAAACACTCGCTCCACCGCAACCCGTCCTCAAACTGGGGAGGTAACCGATCGTCACCATCGCAAACACTCGCTCCACCGCATCCCGTCCTCAAACTGCGGGGACGCGCCATCGTCACCACCGCAAGCAGCCTCCGGCCAGCCAGCTCCAGCCGGCACGGCCTCGCCACAGGTGGTCGGCGCAGCGGGCCGCTACCAGGGCAAGTAGGCCAACCACAGCACGTTGTGAATGGCGGCACAGCTAACGGACACTCTTCGACTGCAAAAAACGCGCAACGAATTTGCCTCTTCCACGTAATGACTTTCCACGCCTGGTGCATTAAACATGCGTGCATGAGCTACCACCCAGCCGCCGACGCCGGTGGTGCCACTCGTCCCCAGCCGCTGGGACGCTGTCTGTACCGGCGGCACCGCCAGCGGCTGTCATGCCCCGCTCACCCGGTGCAGGTTCTCGTAGCAGAGGCGCGCCGCCAGCAGCGGCAGCACCGCCTTGTCCGGGTTCAGCCGGAAGGCCTCCTCGAGCACCAGCTGGGCGCGCTGCGGCCGGCCGGCCGCCGCCAACGACAGCGCGTACTGCTGCCACACGTGCGCCTCCTCGAAACTGAAGCGCAGCGCCCGCTCCAGCGACTGCCGGCGGGCGAGTGAGGGAAGGGAGAGGGGGCGGCGTTAGCGGGCGTCAGCCGAGGGAGTCACTCCGCGATCAGGGGGCATAGCGGCGAGGATCCTCTTTGGCAGCCATGGGCCGGTAACATGATACACGTACCGCTCCGCCACGACTCTGAGAGGGTCACCACGTGCCTGCGAGGTGGGCACTGGCTGACTGGGAGTCCAAGCATGAGATCAACCGACTAGTCAGTGCCGCTGCGGGCAGAAGCCGCACTGTCAGTGTTTCTCGGCCGGGCAAGCTCGACTAGTCAGCGCCTCTCGGAAGGCGGGCTCGTCGCATCCGCCCGATTGTACGGCGTCACGGCCGTTGGCAGCCACTCCGACCCCGCCAGCTCACCTCGCACAGCATGACAGCCTGGCCCTTTCTGACCAACGCCATCGTCATCAGGTCGTAGACGGAGGTGGCGACGCCGTAGGACTTCTGACGCGCCTCGGCCGTCTCCGGCGACTGGGTCAGCACGGCCTCCCGCACCGCCAGAGCCTCGCTGTCTCACGGGCAGAGGCACGACGTCACCACGGATGGTACAGAGCGCTGGTGATCAGGCAGACAGCGAACGGAGCCTGAAGCATTGGTGATCAGACGGACAGGGAACGGAGCTTGGAGTGCTGGTGATCAGACCGACAGGGAACGGAGCCTGGAGCGCTGGTGATCAGGCCGCCAGGGAACGGAGCCTGGAGTGCTGGTGATCAGGCCGCCAGGGAACGGAGCCTGGAGCTCTAGTCATAACCCACAGCGCACATTGGTGAATATGTCGACAGGGAACTGAGCCGGATGGTGGCACAGGAAGTCTGCAAGCAGGAGCTGGTGTGTCGTTGGCGGCCTCCCCGGAGAATACAAAACCCAAAACATGTTAGATGGCACTGTTATTTTGCGTCTGAAGGCGGAGAGCGGCTACCAGGGCATCACTCAGTCACCCGATTGACTGTAGACGGCCATAGCTGGCGTGAGTCACCAGCGACGCCGGGAAGCGGCAGGACGGTACAGCACAGCGCGATGCACAGGCAGGAGGACATTTCAAGCAAGCGAACCATTTGAAGCCACCGACGTAGTCATTATCTCATCGTACATGTACCCCACAGAGGCCACGCCGGATTCGCCAAATGATGCATCGATATTCCATGCCGAAGTGGGTACCGCCTGCGCTTCCGTCGAAGCTGGCAGTCTGATCCGGCCGCCGATCTCACTCCCAGATCCGCCGCGACTGGCAATCTGATCCGGCCGTCGATCTCGTTCCCAGATCCGCCGCGGCTGTCAGTCCGATCCGGCCGCCGATCTCGCTCCCAGATCCGCCGCGGCTGTTAGTCCGATCCGGCCGCCGATCTCGCCCCCAGATCCGCCGCGGCTGGCAATCTGATCCGGCCGCCGATCTCGCTCCCAGATCCGCCGTGGCTGGCAGTCTGATCCGGCTCCGCCGGCCCGCTCCCAGCAGCCTGACAGCACGCGCTCACCTGATTAGCAGCAGCAGCACTATCTCCTCGTTGATGTCCTTGGGCACGAACAGATTGCTGCCCACCTGGCGCCGCGGTTTCCACGGCGACACCACCGACCGGCCACCAATCGAGCTCTTCTTTTGGTCTGCGGGACGGGCTCAGTCACTACGTCGGCCGCCAGCCTGTCCAGCTTGACCACTCAGCTCTCAGAGTTGATATACCCAGAATAGGTGTCTGAAGCTTCTAATTATACTTATTTATTACAAATTATCATTATCTATCATTAAGAAAAATTCACAAGTGCCTCTCAACGCGGGAACTCAATGCCACGCATTGTCTGCTACAACGTGAATACAGCGAAATTGTCAAGATTGAGTGGCACACGACCAGCACGTCACGCCAGAAACTAATGCAAGAATACAAAAAAAAAAAAACTGCCAGTAGGCAGACTAGGGCACTACAGCGGGCCTCAAAACACTCCTAAAGTACGCAGCGTTATCTACACTGCGGCCTGTGTCGGTCTGGTGCCGAGCGCCACGCAGTCAGCACCGCTCTCACTCACCGCTGACAAGGATCGCCTCCAGCTTCTCGTAAGCCTTGTCGCTGACGCCCCTGAGCAGGATCTCGGCCAGCCGGCGGGCCATGGCCAGTCGGACGCCCTGCGTGGCCGACGTCTCCACCGCGCCCAGGATCATCCTGTCGGGCGGGTCAGACCGGGCGTGGGCAAGGTCTCCCTACGTCTTAAGTCAAGCTGATGTCACAGAGAACGGGGTGTCTGGTGTATCTGGCTGCTCCGTAAGCTCTGCTCCGTCACACATCTCGAGATAATCACAAGTGCCCGGGCGGTGTTGAATGCATGGCATCCTGTTTGAGTAGCATCGGGTGCCTCTCGCTTGCAGCACGAATCTGCACAACCTGCGAGACAGGTGTCCATACCCAGCCCGAGCTCAGGCGGCTTGCAGCCCGTAGGCCGTCTCGCCGCCGCCGCGGGCCGGCCTGAGCCCCGCGCCAGCCCTGCGCCGCTCACCTGTACCGCCGAATGGCCCGGGGCATCTGATTGGCCTTGAGGATGAGGATGGGAGCCTTCTGCAGCGCCGTCTCCAGGATCAGGCCCAGCCGGTTCTCCGGGTGCGGCGGTAGAGGCGAGCTGGAGGAGCCTGAAACAGCACCGCACGAGACATGACATAGCTGGAAAGCGACTGACAATGCAGAACGGAGCAATGCACTGGCGGTGACATTTAAAATACAACTCAGAATAGGTCCCGGCGCCATCGCCGCCGGCCAGGAAAGCAATTGATATCTCTCGCCATCAAACGAAAAGAGCGGACTGACGCCACTCGAAAAGTGCGGACTGACGCTGCTCGAAAAGTGCGGACTGTGGCGAGCTCATTTATCCACAGGTTACATCAGCACAGCATTTAGCCCAAGTTAACCAGTGCGGACTGAGGCCACTCAAAAAGTTGGGACTGTGGCGAGCTTATCAATCCCCAGCTTAAAACAACGCGGCATTTAGCCCGAGCTGACCAGCGCAGACTGACGCCGCTCAAAAAGTGCCAATTGCGATGACCTTGTGAATCCGCAGGTTAAAAAGCGCGGCCTTTAGACTGAGTTGTCCCATGCACGCGCCGCTCCAGTTCCCTTCACGCCTGCATGTGCGGAGACGCGAGTTCGCAGCGGACTGACCAGCTGTGTGCACGCTCCACGTGCTCTGCATGTTGGAGCTCTTGTCGACCTCCTGCAGGTAGAGCAGGGCCAGGTCGCTGGCCAGCTCGAAAGAGCCAATGACGCCCTCCTCACGCTCAGCCGCCTTGAACTTGCTGCTGCTGGCCAGCGGCGCCTTCTCCAGGCACAGGCCTGCGGCGCCCACCACGCACGGGGTCAAGGGCGTCGCGAGGGCGAGGACCCGCGTTCGGACGAGTTCGCAGCCCAACGTGACGAACGGCGTGACAGGCTCCTGCCGAAGCCGACGGCAGGCACCACCACACACAATCGTCACTACCATTACGACGGCGACCGTCGTAATGGTAGCGACGTAATGTGGAGCAGCCCCGCATCGGACGAGACGGTCACGTGGCGAGGGGCGGCGGGGCGGGCTATGAGCCCTGATTCGACGGCTGACGCCCGACAGCCCAAACGGAGCCAGGGCACTGAATATAGAACTAAATCACGCGGGAAAAAGGCAGAAGACGTCGAAAGAAATACGTGCATGACAGCTTGGAAAGCAGAGACAACTGCAGTTGTAATAGACAGATGATGACAAGGATGCTAATAATCAACAACGAAAGCTAGAAAACACGCTGAGGCAAAGCAAGGTTTCGTACAACCAATCGCAAGCTCGCGGCGCACACCAACATTCACTGGTGAGCCCTGTACACCAGACAGTTGTCCTCTAAGCCGCACCCCTCAGGAACCGCGCCGGACCCAGACCGCGCACGGCTTCGGTCCCCGGCTCTTCCCCAAACTCACCCTTCACGGCGTACGACTCGGCGACCACGCGCAGACTGCGAGTGGGCAGCTGACGCTTGGCGAGCGTGTCGAGGCCGGCGCGCGACAGGTCGAGCAGAGCGTCCTCGTGCAGGCCCATGGCGTGGTGCACCTTGCCCAGCAGCAGGTGGGCGTCTATCATCATGTCCATCTGCCGACCAGCGCGTCGCTGTCGCGTCACAGACCGCACGGGCGGGCGAGCCAGCGGCGCACACGCCAGGCCCAGTAGCGAGCCATCAGGGCCAGCCGCCTCAGGCGGGTGGCTTGTGACTGCCGCAGCAGCTGTGCTCGCCGCAGCCTTTACCAAACGGCCAGCGTTCTATTTGGCTATTTATTTATACACATGATACGGCGGCTCGGAGCCAGCGCATAAGGTGGCAGGGGGGGAAAGGGGGCATAGTAATGCCTCGAATTTCGAGCAGCACGCAGTCAATGATGCTCCGCAAAAGGATCATTCGCTTCGCTTCGTCCACAATTCATGCTGTCAAGACATGCTTGAGTACCTCCAACGCGAGTGGGGTGAGAGCGAGTGCACGGCTATCCGAAGGGAGATCCTTACAAGCACTGACACCTGAATATCCACCCGCCTGGCTCACACCCTACAGACAGCGTGACAACCCACCAGGACGCGTGGTGGTGCGATTAGGCGCATGGTGATCACAGCGATGGCAAGAAACCGCATCTGTCCTCTGCAGTCAATGTTTACCCTCTGTTTGCCACCTATACCTTCACCCTATGTGAGCCATCTGCCCCTTCTGCACATCACTGCGCCTTCAGTGGCTCATGCATACCTTCTGTGGGCAGTCAGAGGTGGCTGCCATTGTCAGCAGCCGCTCCACGTCGCGCAGCTCACGGCGAGCCTTCTCCTGGTTGGCATCGCTCGGCGGGTTCTCCTCCAGGTAGTACTCCAGCCGCGCCTCGGCGATCAGGAAATTGGCCAGTGGCTCTGCACCAAAACAACTTCTGCTGACGCACGGTACTCCGGCAGGCAGCCAGCTCATTTAAGCCACAACTTGACAAGTCTGTGCATAAAGTGCTGTATCAGTCAAACCACATATCAGTGGTGAGATGCTGACTGGTCAGCCATGCATGCCCATCTGTAACCACATCCTGGACTTCGCCTTGTCGAGTGAATCAATGACCCTGGGCACTCTTGATGCAAGCTTTGCAAGCTTATGCAGCATGCAGTAGTCTGAAGGCATGCAAAGCATATATTAGCTTTGCTGATGGATCTAATTCATAATGGCATGCAACATAAATGCTGAGGAAAATTTGTCTTTTTTCCTAGTTCACTTTCAGAGTGCAATATGATAGTGAGCATATCCATGGAGCCATTTCATGAAACTAGGCCCACAGCCCTGTGGCAGAATACTGCACCTAGTTGCAGCCATCCAAGTGGAAATTAAGCCACTCGAGGCTATAATGTGAGCCATACCATGCTCTGGACAGACCTGTGGAGGGATTACGCTGTTTCCCCTGCTCGGCCAGATCAATGACCCTCTTCCAATTTGCCTCTTCACGACACTTCTCAATTTCTGCCTCTCTCACACTGGGCTTCCCTTTATTGGACATTATAGCTGAGAAGTTTTACTCCTGAAACAGAAATATTAGGCATTGTTTGCTTATTTGAAATACCTATGTTCAGAAACAGAGCAAAACAGTACAAAATGATGCAGTGATATCATTGGGTAATGTGAAATGCTTCAAAACTGCAGTCCTACTGATGAGCATTACTTGATACACTTCTGACACTTCAGCACTTTTGGCCATTTTGCATTTATTTGCATTATCCCGCATGATATGCAAGAATATGCTTATAACCATTTATCAGGCCCAAAACCATACTGCAACCAGTGGCAGTTTCCCAAATGAGCTGGGGGGGGGGGGGGGGGGGCTGAGCAGTGAAAAATGACCTGACCTAGCCCCAAAATGACCAACAGGTTCCTTCCCAGATAAGCTTTATTCCCAAAGTTGGAGTGGAGTGCCAAGGCTCAAGTTGGCAGGGGGAGGGGGCTGAAGCCCTTCCAAACTGAATAAGAAACTACACTCCTGGCTTTAAGTGCTTACAGCAAAACAGGAAATTCATGGAAGTAGCATTTTTTGCAGACAGAATTTCCCTCTCTGTACTCAAATTGATGGCAGCAGTGTGTCAAACTGTGAAAACTCACTACACAGGTACTGGCACTGTTGTTGCAAACATGCTTAGCAAAACATGCCCCTTTTAAAGTCAGAGAATAGTAACAAATCAGCTACAGATATTGTTAAGATATTTCATCACCAGCAAGTTCTTGCAAAGAAAATTTCACTTATACCCCAGTTTATACAATATTAAAGAATTGGACATGCTCTCACTGGGCAGGGTGTAAAAAACAGGGTGTAACTAAAATCAAGTTTGAGGCAAGGTTCACAATTTTAATGTTGGAATCCAAAAAGGCTTTATTTCATTCACAGGCAATTATCTTATACTTTGAGGACATGTACTGCACTGCTGGTCCGGGTCAGGTCCAGGTCCAGGTCCACTGGGATCGCAAAATGAAATTCATCCACAAACATCCTGATATCCATGCTCCACATGTTGCTGTGATTAATCAGTGATTCTTTTATCATCACCGTTCCACATGCCGCAAACACATACTTGACACGTAGGTATTACACACATGCCCGATGACCACCGCGTCCGCACACACCCGCCCCCCGCCCCTACCCGCGAGCGTCGACCTGCGCTTTCTGGCAAAGGTCGGCTGAGGACCTCCTTCGCACCCGCCTACCACCAGCTGGCGGGCGACCGACGGCCGGCGGGCCGACGATGCGGCGGCGGGTTGCACCTGAGCAGGAGTGGAATGTCCGTGAAGAAACGCTGCGTACAGAGTAAACGTGGAGTAGGGGCCAGAATGGGATAACTGACCTGGAAATACTGCGATCGTCTTATCGCCTTCCAGACCAAACTTTCATTTCTAAACACGGCCAGAGAATAGTCAGCGAGCCCTTTTGCCAACATTGAGTGATACGTTGGCGTTGTGTTCGATCGAAAAGAACGAAACCAAAGTCGCACGAGTGTGCTTTTCTGACACCTGATAGCCCGGCACCATTGCTAAGTAAAGTTCAATGTCGTTATCTTTTGGTTTGGTCATAATAATTTTTCCCAGACACCTGTATTTGTAAATTCTACCGTTCCGGTGTCTCGCCTCTGCCTCACTAACGTACGTTCTGCTGTTCTGGTGCCTCATCTCCCGGTCACTTGCACACACGGTACGTCCCAAGTGACTTCTGTATTTGGCACTCGTTAAATGACACCCCACACAGTCCGTCCCGCCGGCACGTTCCGTCCTCGTGCCGCCGGCTCTCAGGTAAGGCCTCCTTTCCCGGCCCCACGGCGCATCTCTCGCACGGGGCGCCTGGGGCAGGAGCGGAACGCGAGCGCATCTTAACGGCGCTCACCAAACCATATTCACTGGCTAACACATAGGTGTGCTCTGACACCTTACACTTGACTCTTCTTAAAAGAACAATGACCTCATAGTGAATCATTCAATCATTACATAATGAACAAATCCAAGGCATAACAACCACCGTATCCTACGAGCCTATACTTAACGTGCACCAGTAGGAAAGACCCTTTAAACGATATCCGCCACGCCATTGAACTACTTAAATAACATGGTGACACAAACAATACAAATGCACTATGGATCATTATACGTACCCAGTTATCAGTCATCGGCCAAATCGATCTGAAGGTCATATGAGTCGGGCGCTCCGCTGCCTCGCAATGACCGTCCGAAGACGGTTGCTCCACAGGCACTGGGACTCCAGGGCCTTGGACGCATTTGAGTGGAGACCCGGACTTGGTGGTAATTCATTGGCTGGACGCCAGGTAACGGAGGGACAGTGGTGACCGTGGGCCGCGGATGCGTGACTGCGAGCCGGGACAGGTCACGGGTCGGTATCGCTGCTGTTGCCGGCTCGTTTGGCGGTTCAACTGCGGCCTGGAATGGCGTCGGATTCGCAGCCTCGGCCTCTGCCGGCTAATTCGCTGTTGCGGCTTGGGCTGGAGCGAGATTGGCGGCCCCAGCCTCTTCAGGCGGACACCCAGCCACGTCAGTCCCTTGCGTCACGCGCAGACACAAAAATTGTGCTGCTGGTTCAGTCGGTACAACTGTCTGTTGTCCGCCTGTGTGGACATTGGTACGGTCAGTGCTGGTGTAACTGAGTTGGCACCTGGCGCTGCGACTGAGCCGTTTGACTGTGCGGCGCCGCGGCCGGCGCAGTCCGGTGTGTTGGTGTTGCCGATGGCAACTGTTGCTGCAGTGTTACGGACGCGGCTTCAACCGATTGTAGTGGACCACCAGTTTCCTGCGCCGCTGTCGCGCTGCGTGCGCTGGCGGTAACTTGCCTACCCATTTGGACGAGTCACCACCGCAGGTTTCCAGGGCCGAGCGAGCTTGTCATACTCGTTCGGGCGGGCGCCTTCCGGAACAGGTACACCGCATCACCCGCCTGGTAGTGAAACGCGTTTAACTTACGGCTGGGGCCGGGACGGCAGCGGCGGGCTCGCGCACCGAGGTACCCGTCTTTGAGACGGAGCGGGCATGCACGTTTCCTGTGGCGGTGGCGACAGGGTCGTGAATGCAGTGTCAACTGCATTTTTTAAAAAGATTTTATCCGAAGCCTTTGAATGGATGGATTTCTGGGATCAGAGCTAAGCAGTGTTCGTTGTGTGAGCTCTGATTCTTACCACCCGATCGCGTAATTATGTCAACGGCACAATTTGGTGGCGAAAGCTTACGTGTCGCAATGCTCGGCACGGTCCGTCCTGCCCTCTGAAGCCAACTGACCTTCAGTGCGACCGCTGCCACCGGCCGCAGGCTATGCCTGTCAAGGGCAAATAGCGGGCGCCATAAAGCGACACGAGCCCACCGCGCCACGGGTGGGTGGATCGGAAGGCAGGCGCTCTAACCAACTGAGCCACCGGGGCGGGCGGTATTCACGGCCGCTTCGCCGTCACGAGAAAACGACATTTCCGGGAGGGACTGGGCCGCCTGGCAGACGACCTCTCGGGTCGGCGGTGACATGTCGTCGGCATCGTCATGGACTAGACCGGGGTGATAGACCACAGTAAACTGGAAATTGTTCAGTATTTCTAGCCACCGGGCGAACACCCCCTAGGAAACCCTGAAGTGAGTAGCAGCCATCGTGGGCTACTGTGGCCGGTTCGCCACACAGACTTCCGTTCCAACAGGAAGTGACGATTTGCGAAGGTAGTGCTTGCGGAAGGCTATCTTCCTTCCTCGTCCGTGTTGCACCTGTAGAAGGTAAGCCCCTATCCCACCCCGCGGTCGAATGCGCCCGTTTCCAGGATGAAGGGCGCTGCGTCGTCTTCAAATTGAGGCAGAGCCACCACTGGTGCTGGGGTCAGCAGGTCCTTCAGCTTGATGAATGCTGTTTCAGCCCCGGTGGCTAGTGAAATGGCACGTGTTTTTGTCAGTTGCATCGCGGGTCAGTGTGCAGCAACCTCAGCGAAGCTGGCCATGTAGCGACGAAAGTAGCCAGCCAATCCCAGGAGGCTAAACAGCTCCTTTTTGGATCTGGGCACTGGCCAGTCCACCGCTCTCTGTACCTTTTCTGGATCGGGACCGATGCCGTCTTTTGAGACTCGGTGACCCCGGTGCGTCACCACTGATCGGAGCAGCTGGCCTTCCGCCGAGTTTAGAATGAGACCTGCGCTGCTGGAACGCTTGGGCACTCTCTCCAGGACGCTGCAGGACCTGACTGACCGAGTCGCCGTGGACAACGATGTCGTCGCAGCATGCCAGACATTCCTTCGGTGCCAATCTGTCCAGCACGATGTTGAGTAGCCAGGCGAACGAGCTCGGCGCACCGGTGAGACCGTAGCTACAGCGCCGCCAGGCACACAGGCACCAGGGCAGGCAGTCATCCGTGGAGAATTGGACCTACGGGATCTTCGTAAAAGGGTGCAATGGTACATCACAAAACAACACAGACACAGCGGCTTAGATCCATACGGATGACAAGCATTACCTTGGATTGGTCAGTCCTTGCAAGATGCCATATGTAACAGTTAAAACGACGGCACCGATATGGTGATGACTCATTAACCCATGCTGGTCAGTACCAAAAACGCATTGGTGCTTCCGTCAGACGCGGGCTGCTGGTGAACGAGCTTCACCCAAGTTTGACGGGACTGGAACCACCGTGATGGGCCTTGAATTACATGCTGCTGACGTGCGCCGATGTAGTGGGCATGGCTTCAGCGTCATTTTGGAAAGGCTTTCGGGCGCTTCGACTGCGCGACCACAGAGCGCTTATGGTCTCGGCTTCCCAGACGGCGCTAAAGGAGGTTTGGCTGATGGCATCCAGGCCGGGTTTCAAGCTGCTTATTGGTATGTCACCCCACGC
>NW_023596136.1:33668206-33716915 GCF_011947565.3 Pollicipes pollicipes
TGGCCGCCTAGAGCTTCCAGCCAGGTGTTGCGACCACACTGGGCTCCCATACTCCGTGAAACGTGCACAAATAAACCACAGCCATAACCAAAAGCACCCTATTCGACTCGCTTGAGTGTGAAGCGAGAGCGAGCGGTAGTGTCGCAACGGGCTCGGGTCGCTGTGGCGGCCGGTCAGCCAGCCGGCAGTCACCGGGGGCGAGCGGCGTCGCGCGGGCGGCGCCGTGTCGCGAGGCGTCGCCGCCGGCGCAGCGGGCGTGGTTCAGCCGGCCGGCACACCCCCCTCAAAGGCGCGCACAGTCATCGCTCGTCGAAATCGATGGGCGTCGGTTCCGGCGACGCGTCGCACTTGCGCGTAGGGGCCAAAACGCTGCGCCCGACACCGGCGGCGGGCCCAGCAGTCATCCTATGTCCACTCGTTACCACCTCCCGCCCTGCAGCTGGGTGGTCTTTCAGACGGTGCGGGCGGATATGGCGCCGCAATCCCGAAGTCTTATTCGTCGGGCTTTCCTGCAAACCAGCGCAAGTCGGTGTCGACGTGGCCGGCGCCGCTCGCGCCTCGTCGTCCGACGCCATGTCCCTGGCGCTTCGCCCAGCGACCGCTATTGATTTTGCGGGCGGCCCACGTGAGTGTGGAGGGGACTGCGCGCGACTGTGAATTCAGACTGGAGGGGACGCTCGCGCCGACGCTGGCAGCCGGACATGGGCGCACCCAGAGACGTACGCGCGGCTGCCACCGCTCCCTCCATCAGCCCGGGTCTGTGACGGCGACCCGCGGCCCCCCTCCCCCCAACAGAGGGGTACGTCTGAGACGCCAGGCGCTCATCCAGCACCCAGCACCGGCGGCGTCTCCACGCAGCGGCTCAGTCCTGACCCATCCAGCACCGCCCGGCACCAGGACAAGTGGCGCCACCACAGCGGTGCCGGCCGGTGCGGAGCCAGCACCCCTGGGCGTTGGCTATTATGGCGGCGCGCCGGCCGGCTGGCCGGCGCCGGTCCCTGGGAGCCTCCCACCGGTAATGGCCGCGCGAGGAAACCTCATGCAATTACGGCAGGCCCGCCGCGTCACTGACGGCGGCCGCTGACTCAGTCCGCCGAGCGCCGGCGCACAGCACGCCGAACCGCTAAAAGCGGACATCTGAGTCACGCACGCGTCGGCTGTCGGCCTGCGCGCCGTCAGGAGATGACTGACAGGGTCACGGGCACGCTGTCGGGTCACGGACCCGCACATATCTCAGCGCTGCTGGCGAGGTCACTCAACTGACCGGGCAGAGGCCAGCCAACCTTCCAGCTCGCTCGGTCCTGCATCCGAACACGGTGGTTCGCTCTGGTGTGGTCGGGCAATATAGGCTTCGGTGATAAACAGGTGAAGCGGCGGTAGTCTATTTTCCAGGCATGTTTACAAGCCGCGGTGAGTGAGGATGATTGCGCACCAGCGCAGACAGTATTGATCTAGTGCTGAAGGCTAGCAGACTGAGTGTTGTTTGTCTGGCCACACCAAGGACGAACCTTCCGCTTGTTCAGTACACAATGGCTTTCGAACGTCATATTAGGCAACTAAGAATTAAAAGCGAACTAGTTTGTCAACAGTCAGATCTGCACAGCGCCAGCACCCCATTAAAGTTTGGTGACGCCAGGAGCGAGGTTTGCCAACAGCCGGAGTTCTGGTCCGTAGGCTACAAGCAGTAACCGGAATTCCATCAGTCATCATCCGTCTTGAAACGGAGTGGTGCTCATGAGTCGATGCTGTCCACATTCCACTTCACCGCCGACCGTCTCCGCACCCAGGTCACGCATCACTCCGGCGCGACCGGCGGTGACGTATCAATCAGCCGACTGCGCTTGCCAGCGCCGGTGGGAGCCGGCGCGCCGCTTTCGACCGCGGCGCCTCCTCCCACGGGCAAATTGCCCCGCAGCGGCCTTACCGTTCACGCAAGAACGGGCGTCCGCAGCCGGCCGGCCGGGCCCTGCCGCGTCCAGCCGGACGGCGGCGGGGCGTCATCGCCGCCGGCCGCGCAGGACGCGCGCCGCCGGCCGGAAGCGGCGGCCACCGGCTCCCAGGCTCGGGACGGCCGGACGCGCCGGGATCCGGCCGCCAGTTGGCGCCAGCGGCGCTCCGACCGGGACGGGGCCGGGATTTGGACCGGGGCTGGGGCAGGGGCCGGGACCGGGCAGGAGCTGAAAGGGCCCGGCGAAACATCATGTGGGACGTCCTGCAGAACAAACACTGTGTTCGCCCAATATTCTTATCGCGTTGCGGGTAGAAGTCTAGGCAAAAAGCTACAATCGCGCTGTCCAGGTGCAGCAATACCATCGTTTCACGCAGCGCAAACTAAATCCAAGAATACCCGCCAGCCAGGTAACAGCTTACTCGACACCTGCTGCCGTTCGTTCGTGTTCAGACGGCCGCGGCAGTGAACCGCGGCCGGCGGCCGTATGTCACGGCGGCGACGGTGGTCGCCAGGTGAACAATGAGGACATCCTGTGGGGTCACGGTCGGCGCGCGCGGCGTGCTCGGCTCGGTCACGGGCCGGGCGGACGCGCTCTGGCCGCGCCGGCGACGGCTTTGTTCGACGGGCGCAGCTCTGCCTCCAGGACCGGGCACCCCCGCCGGCCGGACGGCTCCGCGGCCGCACTCCGTCCGCGGCCGCTCAGCATGAGGTGGTATTGATCAAGCGGTCCGCCCTGCTGTCGCCGGCGACATGCGCGTCCGGCGCTCGACGAGTTAATTGCACGCCCCCCGGCGGCCGGCCGCCATCAAGGCAACGGCGCCCGGTGACGAGCGCGTGCCGCCACACGGACTGACGTGCCGCATGACCGAAATGCTGTGTGACTGACATGCTGTGTGAGGGCTCTCGGGTGCGCAGGACGGAAAAACTACGAAGGTCACGTGACGGGATTGTTTTAGTCGTTCGCCTAGAGCATAGTCTGCGGCTGGATATTCTCGACTACAGCTGGCTTAAGAAGACCTGCCCTTTCCGCAGCATGGCAAGCCAACTCCATAGTTACTTGACTTAATATAAAAATACAGATACATGCAATGAGTTTTCACAACAGTTTGTGTCTTTCACCGCTGCTCACAGAACAATCTATCTAGCACGCTAAAAGTTCTGCGAATCCTACCATCAAAATTCACAACGCTACGTAAAACGTTAACTGCCCGGTTCTCTGCGTACGGCTAAAATGGCAGGATAGCAGAAACTTAACACGAGAACACGACATACCCAGCGTCGCGAATTAATCGAACACTTCCTTGACGCACCCGCGGTCATATGGCGCCGGGCCGCGGGCGCACCTGACCGGCAGGGGGCGCACGCGTCGCGCAGGGCCTCCTCCGACGCGTTCCGGCAGCGTCCAGCCCGGTGCGGGCACACCCGTCCGGGCCGCCGCCATCGCTGCCGCCGATCCCCAATTACCGGCTTGCGTGACGTCACAGACGGGCGGTGACGTCACGCACCTGGCCAGCGGCCGGCCGGCGTTTGAATTTGGGCAGGCAGTGCCGGCCGGTGGCGGCTGCGCCGGATTCTCTGGGGCAAGGCCGCGGCGGGTGGGGCGGTTGGGCGCTAAACGGGCTCTGCCGTCCACAGCAAGCGAACAAATGGACAATGGAAGCAGCCGAGATCGCCCCGATCGGACAGTGGAGGAAAGGGTCGGCTAATTAAGTGTGGTGCTTCATGACCACCGGCCATATGCACTCTCATCAGGATTACATACCGAATGTGCACGTACCGTAGCAACTCTTTCAAACCCGTCTTTCCTTGGAGCAGATGCACAACCTTCGACATCACCGTCGCAATGTGCATTGTCGTCGAGCGGGACGCCGCTGCAAGCGAGCTGAGCACCTCAACTCGCAGCCTCAGATCAGCGCCTCAGCACCTCAGATCAGCGCCTCAGCGCCTCAGCTCAGCGCCTCAGCTCATCGCGTCGCAGTCGCGCAGACTGTTCACACACGAGCTGGGCCGTACCCCGACCCGTTCGGTCAGCACGGCCCTTCGCCGCGCCGGGCCGCTCGGCGCCCCCTCCCTCCGCCTTGCACGGTTCGGTCCGCAGCAGCAGATGCACTGCCCAGATTGCAACGGTATTTCCTGCAATGTTGCCCGGATCGGACGGGCGATTGCAGGCTGGGTGCGCTACAGCCGAGGGAAGCACGGCGCGCGCTGCCTACGGCCGGGCTTTATCACGATAGTTGTGTCTGTGCCTGCGTGGTTCGGGTCTAAGTCCCGATGTGGCAGCCTGTACCATTGGCCACGTACGCTGGCAGGTGTCGTTGGTTTGATGAAGTGCCGCCCGGTCCCTGAGATCCCAGCCTCGGCTCCAGCCCGCGTTAATGAACCGCCTTCGGACATGCGACTGACCGCCGCGGCCGGGCCCTGGGAACCAGATCAACCGGACAAACAGCCGGCCGCTCGTCGACGGGGAGGCCGAGATGCCTGAACTGATCGCACAGGACACGTCAGCCGGCATTCGGCACTGACGGCATGGCGGGTGGCATTCGGTCCGGACCGAGGCCGAGGATTCCTGCCCGCGGTATGCTGTGTAGGTGTGCGGCCTCAGCAGCCACGCTAGCTGATGCACACAGCTTTGTTTCGTGCCAAGTCTTTTCTGTGGGAAAGCTCACAAATAGACCATGGCTCGATATACGTTGCTACGGCTACGACCGCTGTGCTGTGCTTCGCTGGTTGCCGCAGTGCGTCAGCTGGCGACGGAACGTGCCACTTAGCCGCAGCACACTTGCAATTAAGCCGCAGTACATTCCAGCACACGCAGTACACGGCCGGGTGATACGCCTATGGTCCCATGTGTGGGTAAATGTGTGATGTAAATTTATTTTGCAGTGACGACTGTTGGTGATGTTGCGATAGGCTGCACAAGCTATTTAATTAATCACTGATTTTTGCAAGATGCAAGCCATTAATTACTTTGAGGCGAGATATATTTGCAAGACAAAAAGGGTTTGCCTCGTGACCCCGTGGTGCATACTTGGCTACTGTCTGTTCTCTTCTCGGCAGATTAACAAGAACTGGTAACGCGGGGTGCTCCCTCCTCTGTCTTAACGACGCCATAAACAGTTCGTGAGCACCAGAAAAAAACACAAAAAGTGGCAGCATTCCAGCTAAGAAACAGAGGCAAACCGTAAAAAAGCAAACGCAGAGGTGGCACAGCCCAGGCGGGTATGGACCTGGCGGCAGGCATGACAAACCATATCGGAGAAAGCAAACGCAGAGGTGGCACAGCCCAGGCGGGTATGGACCTGGCGGCAGGCATGACAAACCATATCGGAGAAAGCAAACGCAGAGGTGGCACAGCCCAGGTGGGTATGGACCTGGTGGCAGGCATGACAAACCATATCGGAGAAAGCAAACGCAGAGGTGGCACAGCCCAGGCGGGTATGGACCTGGCGGCAGGCATGACAAACCATATCGGAGAAAGCAAACGCAGAGGTGGCACAGCCCAGGCGGGTATGGACCTGGCGGCAGGCATGACAAACCATAGCGGAGAAAGCCTGAAGTAGTCATAACCAGAGCCTACTAATGACAGACCGCTAAAATAAATCACCTAAGAAACGACTAGCACTCTTTCAGTGTCAGCAAGGGTTACCAGTCACACCATATTCAAAAAACCTTGTCAAGCGAGACTTAACGACCCACTGCACTGCCAGTCCATTTTCTTAAAGCATGACTGCTTCACAGCGGGTAGTTATTCGACTTCAGACGTGCCGAGGAAGCTTCCTCGCCATGTCTGGCGGTTTTCGCTAGACGCCATGCTGCAGACCATGGCTCTAGCCACCTTTCAAGGTGCGCCGATCGTGACTCTGACGTCACGCAAATGAGGCGTCAAATAAACAGCCCCGTTCCGGCTATCTGCGACAGATAGCGCTGGTTCAGGTCGCAGGCTTCTGCCGCGGGTGTGGCTCTCGGGAGCTGGCTGCAGCTGCTGACCGTGGGCGTGGTCCCCTCACAATGGGCTTCCACTGCCGGCCCAGGGGGGCCACTGCTGACGTGGGCCTCAGGCACGGGCGGCGCTAGCTTTCCGCGCAGGCAGGGTCACAGAGGCGTCGCTGCGACCTCTGACCCGCCCTGTCGGCCGGAGCCGGCGCTGTGACGGCGGCGCTCCAGGTCAGTCTGGTGGCACCGGCGCCGGCGCAACAGGGGCCGCCCACGTCCCGCCTGTGAGGAAGGTCCGTGGGCGGCGGCCGAAAGGGCGAGGGCGGAGTGTGGGAAGTGTCGATTCAGGTAGAAGTGTTCGGGGTGACTCACGCTGCGATACCAGTGTGTTTTATGGGGATGTTATTGCGTAACTTTGCATGCGTAGTATTCCAGATCATCAGCCCCACAAGACGCGTCCCGTCCAATGCCAAGTGTGTGTAGAGCACAATAACAAGGAAATGGGAGATCACTCCGGCTCTGTTGCGTTATGGATTCACTCGCGTGAGGGAACGGGCGGTTTCCAGCCAGGCATGCAATATTTGATGCAGAACAAAACCATGCATGGCGCAAAAACGGATCAAGGTTGAGCCTAAGCTAGACCCTGAATCCATCGGCAAAAATCAACGATTTTCGTCAATCCGATGGTATAATTAACACGTCCCACCCAGCCCTGTTACCTCCCGGAACATGGGCACACCAGAAAGTAAATGGAAACAAATTCACTTTCCAGTCCGTTTTCCCATGCACCGCCATACAGGTCATCGCTAACTTCTACAAAGTGTGAGGGATGGGGAGGGACGCCTCAGGCCGCTCTCCTCCCCACGCCCCGCCCCTGGCCTACGGTGACCATAGTCGTCGTGCAACGCCAGCGCTGCGCCGGCCGCCATCGCAGCCCAGTACCGACGGCGCGGGCGGAGGCTCGCGTCGACTATTGACGAGCTCATGAGTCACGCGCCAGCGCCGAGCTATCGACCGTCGACGTCCGTGTCGCCGACGGCAACAGAAGCGGCGGCGGCGGCGCGGCGGCGGCGGCGGCGCCAGTGGCAGCCCCCGGTCCCACCCCGGCCGGCCGCGCGCGGAATTTGATGGGGTTCTCTGAGGTCCGGGTTACTTCAGGGAAATTGACAGAGTGCGGCGAGGCGGGTGCATGTCGCGGAGAGCCGACGATTACAACTTGGCATTGAGCTATCAACAAGAAACCAGCTTTCAACCGCGGGGCCGTCTAGTGCTCAGACTGCGGTGAAGCCACCGCGATCCGGATGCAGGCCACAGGCTGGGTGGATCTGCGGTTTGCCGTGACCCTGGTGCTGTTCTGGGAGATGACGCACGCCTGTGTGCCGTGGATGATTCGCCCCCCTCCCCCCACACGTCCGCCGTCCCTGGGGCACGCAGGAAGACACCGACCACCGAGTTCCGGCCGCCTTCGCTTTCAGCCGTATGACACAGAGCACGAGGGCGAGCACCGGAGGCGGCGAGATAGCAGGCTGGCTTCCTCCTCGCTGAGTGCGCTCATGCCCCGAGCTGACCTATTTCGAGTTCGAGCTAGACAGCATAATTTTGACCTAGAACTTGACTGCGCACGCTCTTGTGTGCATCGTTAGAAACAACATGCGACTTACGCTCTCACTGGCCAAAAGCACCTCTGGTGTCGTTTGAACCGAACCGAGTCTGGGATGTAGCATGCTCGGCGGAGCTGAGTTGTAAGGAACGCGCGCCGCTGGGCACCCCCAGCGCGAACGGCGACGCCCGGAACAGACCAAAACTGGCGTCAGCAGCCATTGTCGAGGGTCTTGGCGGGCGGCCGCTGAGTACGCCGGCTGGCAGTGGTGGCTCTGGGCCGGCGCAAACAATAGTAACCGACAATGAAAGAAACTGGCTCAGCGCCGCGCGTGGCCCACATTCGAGGGAACAATCCCAGTCAGCGGCATCCCACACCCGGCGAGCGTCAGTAACAACGGCAGCATCGGGCAGCGAGTCACAGCACGTGCAGCTGTGGCCTGGCCTGCCTGCTCTGCAGGGCTCTCCCGTGCTTGGGGCACCCGGGCGGGCTGTCTCGTGTCGGCAGAGACAGCTGGGGCAGCCGGGGCAGCCGCAACCGCGGACAGCTGGGGCAGCCGCAACTCGCGTCGGTTCGTCCCAGGGGTGCTGCCTTGCGACTGGCAAGAACAGACAAAGGCAAACTGCGTACAGTGCATCCGGTGTCGGTTCTGTGTCGGAGACGGGGCGGGGCAGTAATGCAGGAAAGGGAAACCCAGGACAGGGGCGGGGCAGGCGGAGGGACAGCGCCACCGGAGCCGGAACATGGCTGGGTCATCCGGAGCGGGGGGAGGCAGCTGGAGAAGGGACTGGGACGGCTGGGGCAGTGGCTAGAAAATTCGGAACAGGGCCTAGAAACTGAACCAGGAGCTGGGGCGGCTTGAGCAGGGTGTGGTGGAGTGTCTGTAACAGGGGTTGGTGCATTTCGAGCAGGGCTGGGGCAGACTGGGCAAGGGTTTTGGGAGGTTTTGGCGAGGCCTGAGGCGGTTTAACTGGGGTCAAGGGCACCCGGGGCTGGGACCGTTCCTCCCTTCTTGCTACTACTCGGCCTTCTGAGGACTGCTTACGTCTGGGTGACGTGGCGCCCGGGGCCAGTGACTATGCAGCTGGGCAGGCGCCGAGGCAGCCGGCGTCCGGTGCGTCCGCCCTCCGCCCCGTCCGATGCACTTTATTTCAATTGGGTCTAATCAGCCGTTTACAGAGCCGACCCACGCCGCTCTGCCTGCACCAGGCGCGGTGCCCTGACCCGACTTCTCTCCCCACCCTCCTTCCGCCCGACCGACAACGCGTGCTGCCCCCCCCCCCCCCGGTGATTTGCAGGTCGTTCCACTTCCGGGGCGGCGTCTCCGCCGGTGGCCGGCTCCAGAGACGCGTTCGAGCACGGAGACCGCCGACGCGGCGCCACCGGCGCCAGATCCGCTCGGCGTGTCCCGAGACCGGCGTCGGACCGCGCTCGAGCCGGCCGCCGGCATCGATTTCAGGTCGGCAGCCGTCTCGCATGTGGGTCACCCGCCTGAGCTGGCTGAAGCAGCGGCGCGCGAGGGGGGGGGGGGGCGACCACACCCGCTTCGGCCGTGCCGTGCGGCTGGCCACGCGCGGCGGGCGGGTACGGCACGCAACGCCGCCAGCTAGACACACAGATGTCAGGGCGGTGCTCGCGCTATGCCTACCTGTCTCCCTTCACATCACGTCTATATTGGTATTGGCGTTCGCTGGTAATGGCGGATGCAGTCGCCATGGTAACGGGGGCGTCGCGCCCGGCTGGCCGCGCTCGGAGCGAGCGAGGAGCCGGTGATGGGAATGACCACCGAACGCCCGTCGTCGGTGAGGACTAATGGATAGCCCTCCACCACACCGCTGTTTGACGGCCTAATGAGCGCCCGTCGGTGAGGTCAGTACCCGACGATTAAGGCCCTGACCGTGACAACAACAATGCATTGTTTCTTGCTGCACGGATCAGGGCGCCTACTTGTCGCCCCTTTCCCCCCTCCCCGTACTCACCACGTTCCCAGAGGCTTCTGAGCCGTAAATCCTGCGACTGGAGACACGGAGAAAGCTGAAGGGCAGTTTATCGCATGTCGCAGATGGCATACTGTGTCATGGCCGTTTGAAAATGGTCGGTGCATATAAATATGAAATTGTTCCATAATCAGCGTGCTTGCTCATTGAATTAAACGTTAACTGAACGTAAGAGCCAATATAACACACCCAACACCGGTGCGTCAACCTAGAATATCGTTACGTGAAGGTTTTTCTCAGGTAATGACGCCCAGAGTGGACATGTCGAAGTTACTCATGAGCATCCAGCCACCGGCGGGACATACCCGGCAACAAACAGCTCGTAATGTCGGAGACCACAGACCTAGAGACAACGCAAAACGACCTAACTCGAACGGCAGAGCTCCTAGGGCCTGCAACTGCCCGGCAGCACGTTCGTCTGGCCGTTGCTGCTGCATATCCACGGAACCCACAGACGATCCAAGGAAGCAGACGGTAAGGATCGTTCTAGATGGGGCAGGCTGCGACATAGCTGGCTCGTCTCCTCGGCCAGCCCCTCCTGGTGCTAACCTGGGGCTTAGCCTGGGCCGGCGGCCTCCCCCAGTGCCGACGCGCGGTCGGCTGGCGCGATTTTTAACGCCTCGCGGAGAGGCGAGGGCCGCCGCCCGGCGAGGCGGGGCTGAGCCCGGCGCGGCGCGGACATCGGCTGACAGGCAACGCCGTGTCCGCGGTGGCCGGCGACCCTGCACGCTGATCGAGTTAGCCGCCAGGTGACCGGCTCTCCGGTGCGGCCGGCCGGCCCGGCGTCCCGGCCGACGCCCGGCTGGTCGCACCGTGCTCGGCCGACGCCGCGCGGCTGCCGACAAACCTGCGCCTGAGTAATGACGTCCGGCGGCGGCGACGGCGGCCGTGGCTGTCGTGTGCCGACGCCGCCGGCCGGCGGAAGACGGGCGCCGAGCCGCGTTATTAGCGCGGCCCGCATCGACCGTCGTCCCGCCGCCGGCCGCCGGTCGATGTCGGCACGTCGCCGTCGACACGCAACGCGGCGGCGGGTCGCCGACCCGGCGCGCCGTCGCCGACGGGGGCGTGGACGGCGCACGTGCCGGGTCGGGTCGGGTCTCCGGCAGTGAGCGACGGGCCGGGTAGGGACGGGGGAGAGGGTGCACATGAGTCACGAGGGGGGATGGTGGTGGCTGGGCTATCGATAATGCAATGAGGATGTGCAGTTTTATTGGGCGACATCTGGGGAAGCAGCTACTCTCCACCACAACAATTTTTTAACGCTGATATGCGACTATGGGCATTCGTATATTTCGCTCCATGTAATTCGGGCAGTTTATGTACTTTTCCGCCGACTAGACTCGCAGCGGTGCCTGCCAGTTACCCGGGTCGTCACGCTTGGTCAGGCGCCGCAGCAGGCGCGGGCGCGTCCTACCGAGCAGGAGGTCGTGTTCAGCGGGAGCCCGACCACGGGCCGCCGCCGGCCCCCGAAAGTCAGCCGGGCTCCGTCTCGCATCCGTCCGACAAATCGGCTGGCTGGGTCGGGGGGGGGGGGGGGACGGCGCAGGGGCTCGCCGCACGTCCTGTCCGCCGGCTGTCCGCGGTCACCGGGTCACCGGGCCGGACGCGTGCTCTGCAGCGGCAGGCGCGCGCGGCGCCCGGGGAGGGGGAGGGGAGGGGGGGAGGGGAGGGCGTGAAGGTCGGCCGTGGGTCACGTGACCGCGTCCCAGATCGGGCGCTGCCGGTGCATCCGCAGCGTCCGCGGGCCGGCGAGCCGAGAGCTGGAATGCCGGGCCAGCTTCGAGCGCGGCCAATCACGCGATAGCGTCGCGGAACGTCGCAGCGCCGCGCAAGCAGGCACTGCAGGTTGCGCGCGGGCAAACAGATTACCTCACGTTTTACATGGTGGATAGCTGCAGCATAGTCCGCATGCTCTCGATGACCGAATGCTTCCTTTGCTCACGCATATCAAACTCCCTTAAAATTGAGCAAGTTACAAATTCTCACCGCTTCGGTTTTTCTTGAAAATATGCATCATAGCCGGCACGTGCCGTTCCCTCTTCGTTTACTTAATGCTTTCAACAGGGCATGTGATAAAAATTCCGGCAAAATTGACTGATGCTGCACCTAAAAATATCATACATGTCCCCTGCGCCGCTTCATCTCTAATCCTTTTCGCAGCCGGTGTAAAACGATGCACAAGTAATCGCCCTTTCAACGCCAATGGAAGGACGTTCAGGCCAATCCACGACAGAGCGATTCCATATCAAAACATTTGCCGAACCCGTTCCCGCATTTTCCTGCTTCAGTCCGTCTGTAATGTGCCGATGCGAGCCGAAAGGCGTACAAAGCGTCCGTCTAACTGACACCCTTTCTCCGGGAGCGCCGTGCCACCTGGCGTCGAACTTCACGGCTCCTCAGTGTCCCTAGCGGCTCCCACCGCACAAAAAGCGTCGCCGCCATTTGTCAAGTGTCGCCGGCGCCGGCTCTGGTGGCGGGCGGCGGCGGGCGGCATCCGACGGTCGGCTGCAGGCCTGCCGCTGGTCTCCGGTGTTCGGTAATCCCTCCCTCCCGCGGTAAAAAGCGCCCGGGGCGGCCGATGTCGTGCGGCACAGCCGCCACGCCAGGCGCCGCTGCCAGGTCGACGACCCCGGCGCCGAGCCGCAGAACGGAGCTGGAGCGGCGCAAGCCGTGAGAAGGACGGGGCGGTGCGGCGGGCCGACCCTGTTTTGTGTGCATCTGGGCGATTGAATCAGCTGGGTGAGCGAGGTGGTAGCTGACAAACACCATCAAGGATATTAGCTGTGATGCATCGGTTCATTGTTAGCTGAGTTATGGTCCCACAAAATATGACAAAAACACGCGGTCACTGCTTCTGAATAGCCGAAACTTCTGGCGCCGTGGTGCGCTCACAGGGTGCAGTGCCGAGTACAAATTTGTGGCCATCCCTGTCGTGTAAAAATTGATTTTATTTCGGTCATCTATGAGCCAACAATCGGACAAACGGCCTGATCATGCCGTCACAGTCTGGATCCAGTCCAGCGTTAACTGCCATCAGCACAATGGAGAAAATCAATACTCGTGTAAAAAGGGCGAAATCAAGAGGCGTATCTGGTATCGGAGGCCCTACTGCAAAAAGCAAAACCTGGCATGACTTGACCTGGACAAACTTTTTACAATCCGTGTGTCAGACAATGGCTATAAACGGACGAAACGCCACGAACATCCCAAGCGGCTTAATTTAAGACAGTGCAGTCACACAGTTGACAACCGTTATTAAACGCTTAACTTGCGTTAAATATGTTTTGGCGGGGTAATTGCACTGTTCTTGAAGTTCTTGTATCGTATAACATGTGTTTGCGCTCTGGTCCCAGCACGAGTCTTCTTTCTGCATGTGCCCCCGAGCACGTGAGCCGAGGCACAGGCCGGGGCGCGAATCGAGGCGTGGACCGTCCGCCACGGCAGCCGTGTCGCACGTCCAATCACGCTTGCCGTCCGCCGGGAGATAACGTCCGCGCCATGGCTCGGCGTCATCAACAATGACGGCCACGCGCCGGGCGCCAGCGCAGCGCCACAATAGCCGGCGATAAGACAAGCGCGGAACGTCGCCGGCGGCGACCATTCCCCGGCGGGGACATTGTCACCCGGCCGTCCCTTCAGCAGGGCCGGCGGCGCGGCTGGCGCTGTTGCGAACACAGCTGCAGCGCCGGCGGCTGCGCAACAATGGGAGCGCCAGCTGCCGGAACGCGCCGGCCCGCCCGGGCCCGTCACGGGACGTGAAGTGACCGACTGACACCGCCGGCGAGCAAGCCTGCGGGGCCGGTGGTTATGAGAGCCTCACGAGCGATGCGTCGTCGTCCTGATCAATTTCTCGCCGGCGCCCCCTGCGCTACGTATAGTCGCTGTAGGACATGTCTCCTTGACCACGGTATTGATCAGTCATGGCGGAGAGCACCGACGGCGGCCATCAGCACCAACCGGGCGCCGGGAGCCAGCGCCAGTCAGCTCACGCAAGGCCGCTGGCCGGAACGGGCGCCCAGTTCCCACAGTGATTTCTCAGCAGACATCTGCAACCTTCTCACGCCGAAGCAGCCACCGGAGCATATGGTTACTGTGCCACCGCACTGGCGCGGCACATTCGCTCAGCGAGCGTGTGTGTGACTCACTCAGTGATTCATTCAGTGGCTCATTCACGCGCTCGTGCGTAGCGTTGGCCAGAACGTTTTAGAAATAAACAGCACTGTCCTTTTGCAGGATGGCGTCTAAACATGAATCTCACAATATCGCCACAGTGCTCTTTTATATCCATCTAGGACGTCTGTGTGCAAGCGCATCACGTCGCAGCACCTGCACATGAATATTCCGTTCTTATTCGAGGGTGTCCCCATCGACAGCACGCGACAAGGTTGCTGCCATCGCACCTTGAGATGCATCACATGCCCGCTGATCCTGAATAGCACGCTTGGATCTGCAACCGCAGGTAAGCCAGGGCTTGAGCCCGCTGGAATGCAAGCCTCGCCAGTCGGGCGGCGGCGGAGGCACGCATGGGCGATCGTCCCAGCAGTCACGTACCGGACAGGCGCCCGCCGTTCTTGTCGGTGCCCGAGCAAGCTTTGTTGCGAGGCAGCGCGCGTCCACGGTCGCGTACGGAGCGCCGGTGTGGGCGCTATTTTTAGCGGGCATGTCCAGGCTCTGGGCTAGGGCCCCCGCGTCCGTCTCAAGCCGGGCGAGCCTGAGTCGGTTACCGTGGATCGGCACCAGAAAGCGGTGCTTAGCGCGGTACCGCGCGGCCGCCGACTCGAGCACGAGAGAGGGGAGGGGCGCCACTGTTTGCGCGGCCGGTGACTTCATCGGCCGGCGTCGGCCTGTTTGGCCGCTGTCAGTGGTGAGTCTGTTGGCCGCCGTGTATCGACGCGTGCGCCGCGGCCGACGAGCCCCCCAGGCCACCGCCCTCCCGCAGCTCCTCGTCCTTGGCACCGGGCAGCTGCGAGAGGGGACGGGCTCGGCTGACACGCCGCACCTGTGCCCGTACTCTGTGTCAGCAGCGGCGAGCGAGTCTTTTGCACGGAAACGACGCAATTGGATGGTGGCGAAATGTGGCGGTAGTGCAGGCGTGAGCTATGACACGAGTGCTGCAACGCTGCGGTGCCAGAAAGTGATCAACAAAATTGAAATCGTCGCAATTACGCGGTAGGCGATCCCACGCGGGATCATTGCCGTTGAAGGTCTGATGAAACAACTTTTATTGCCGCCACCACTGTCATTTTCTACAGCTATTTCTGTAAATGATGGCTCGGTCAAACAGTCGTCAGCGTTTGTTCAAACGTTTGGTTAATTCTAAGCTCAGGAAGTCGATGTCATGCGTCGTCCCCGCATGACCTCACGAAGGAAGTCAGCCGGCGCCGCACCCGGACGGTAAAACACCGTCGGTCACCCGGCCAGCCGGCCCACTGGCCGGGGTCTGCGTTGTTCGCGGGCCGGCGGCCGCGGATCTGCCATGTCAACACGCGACGCATTCCTCGTCCGGCTGTTTGTTGTTTCGACTCGGAGGGGAGCCGTCGACGTCGGCGCCGACGGCGGCGCGACCGCACCGACGCGCGGCCGCCTCTGCGCCGCGATGCCGACACGTCGGCCCGCCCCCCGCGAAGGGTCCGACACGCGCTCCGCCCGGAGCGGTTCGGCACTTACTTCACATGCGCCGCCCCGCCAGCACTCCACCTCCGAAGGGAGGTCATGTTTCGCAGATCGGCGCAGTCTCTCACCTGGAAGCAGAGAGGCGCGCGCGTCAGAGAGTCCGCCCGGGGATGGTGAGGGTTGGGGGGGGGGGGTCTCGGGGTGCGGCCCACACACACACCTCGTCCTCGGCCTGAGCTGTGCGGGGACACCAGTGCTGCAGCTGGGAGTGTGTCTCCGGCGACAGTGACTGGCACTGGAGCACACTTGTTGCTACACGGCGCCGCGCCGCCGGTGCATAGACACCTGCCTGGCGGCTGGCGGCACGGCGAGCCTCCGCCTCCGCCGCCCCTGCAGCGCCGTCCGGCTGACGGACGGGCGGCGGGAGCGTGTGAAAAACACGTCAGGAATGAGGAGGCCGCAGTCTCGTCTTACGGACGCGCTCACATCAAATACAGGGGCGTTAATTGAAGATGCGGCACGTGAGGTGTGGGCACGGCAGATGTGAACGCGAAGGGTGTGAGCTTGCCAGCACTGCATTACGACATGCAGGAGGAGCATGGTGCAAAATAGCATATACCGAGGAGATTTGAATGTTTAGAATTGGGGGTGATTGCGCTGTACGAAGTTCAGCTTGTTCCGTTGAAGGAAGCTAGAGTAGTAAAAACGCTTGGCAACGTGGAACAAAAGCGGGCTATAACACACAAAGCAGTCACTAGTTCCAGAATATGCAAGCCCTTAATCTGAAGACAGCGCTGACGTACGTCAATTACGCGTCTGCAGTACACTGCAGTTGCAATGCAAAACACTCTCTGCATACCAATAAGCTGTCCACGAGGACAGCACAATTACTATCCACGCAGCCGCGTGCATTTTAACATACGGGAGTCTTCCTAGTGATGCAATGCACGACATCAAGATGGATTAAACACGCACCACTCCCAACACCGAACAAAGACTGAATCCTTGGCAAACCATGGGCTCAAAGCGCATACCATCGACGGCGGGCTGTCACCCCCCCGAGGACAGGCGTAGGGGGCAGCGGTCCGTGTCAACGCCGCTCTTTAGAGACCCGTTGGCCCAGTTGGGCGGCCAACAGGTCATGCCTGCTAATTACTCTGGCCGCGCCGAGCGGTGCACGCGGTAGCGGCGGCGGGGTGACGGGGGGGGGGGGGGGCTCTGAGGCCGACCGTCCCCCCGGCTGTCAGAAGGCCGTGATGGAGCGGGGTTCGGTGACGCGGCGGCCGGCCCGCCGCGGTCGTCACACGCAGATGAGCAGAAATAACGGCTCTGCCACCACCGGCGGCATCAAACGGGACTCGGCCGGCAGCCGCACCGCCACCCCGGACCGGACCGAACCGAGCCGCTGGAAACGGTCGGCGAACGGCGGAGGCAACGGTGTGAAAACGGCTGAGAAACAGAGGGAGGACCGGGTGGCAAAGCACGACATCAGTCTAGAAACAAATAGGATCGTGAGCACAGCAAGAGATAACAAAACAACAAACAGCCGGGGCGAGAGGACACAAGGAAGAAAATAAGATAAGAACGATGCAACCTGGGATGTGCTTTAGATTGCCGCAATGGTCGTGATAAAGGCCACGATGTGGGACGTAATGAAAGTAAGTCCTCTCGGACCGGAGCCGGCACCGCCTCTGGCGAGGAAAACGGTGGCATCGACACCTGCTCTTAGGGGGAGGGAGTAAGGACTCTGGCGGCAACACCACCTCTGGTGGGGGTGATGACGTTGACACCGCCTCTGGTGTCGAGGACGCTGGCGATACCTCCTCTGGTGGAGAGGACGCTGGCGATACCTCCTCTGAAGTCGAGGACGCTGGTGATACCTCCTCTGTTGTCGGGACGCTGGCGATACCTAATCTGGTGGGGAGGACGCTGGCGGCAATACCTCCCCTGGTGGGGAGGACGCTGGTGCTCATCGCACCACTTGGCAGCCGGAGACGGGAGCCATAAAGGGCCTGGTCGCCTCATCGCGGCAATCCAGCGCATCAACACCCGCAAAAAATGCAGTGGCCCGCTGTCGTAATCGGCTCAGCCCACCCGTCGCCAGTTCAGAAATCTGGGACCGCGTCAGCAAAGTCTGATGTCTCAGTCATATTCCACCTAGAATTCCGCAGAATGTGTGGTCTGGTCAGCTCAGCACGGCTGGCGCCCACCCGTCGTGCGTCTCGGCACTTCCCCTTTCCATCCGCACTCCCCAGCATCAACGATCACTCCATAGGACCTTGTCGTCCCTTCCTCATGCGGCAGTCATCCGGCCACCGGGCCGGCCGGCGCCTCCGGCGTCGCCGGCGTGACGGCGCGGCGGCCGGCTCGCCCGGCCGCCGCCACTGATGGGAGGTTATTTACCTATCCGCTCGACGGGCCACGCGGCCGCAGACAACGGCTCTGCCGCGGCGCGCCCGCCCACAGCCGTACAAATGAGATTTACAGGGCGCGCCGCGCAGCCGGCCGTGGCCGACGGCAGTGCGCCAGCCGACGCCGGCTCCAGCGCGCTCTGAAAAGCGCTTGTCGCCACCGTGACGGACCGGGCAGGCGGAGGGGCCACGCGGCGGGCGGGCGCTGGCCGCACGCCGCCGCGCCAGCCGTGACCTTGCGCGGCGCGCCGGCGTCCGGGATTACAACGGCTGCTCGCGTGCCGTGTTTAGCGCGGCAGGCGATCCGGGAGGCCGTAGAGCCGCGCGCGGCAGCAAACAGACCCCAGAAAAACGCGGATGGGGGGCACGCCGACACCGACGCCGGTGTACTACGGCCGGCAGCGCCGGTCCGGCCGGCAAAAACGGCGAGCACCTGTCTCCGCCGACGGGCGCCGCGCCGACGTCGACAGCAACAACAAACACGGCCGAGGGCGGCACCGGGCCGCCCTCTAACCCGGTCGCGCCACGCTCGGGGCACTCGGACAAAGACCGCCGGCGGCGACAGCGGCGGCGGCGGCGGCGGGCGGCCACAGCGGCCACGGGCGAGCACCGAGGCAGCGCCGGCAGAGCCATGCACGGGCAGCTGCGCCCGCCCGGTCGCCGCCGTCGCCGCCGCCGCTGCCGCCGCGTGACAAAATGGAGCGGCACCGCCAGACAACTCGTTAAGGCCGCCGGTCCGGTGCGGCACCGCCCGGCCGGCACGAGCCGTGAGCCGGCCATTCACGGACCGGAGAGATACCCACGGCCCGCACGACAAGCGACCGTGCTATGCGGAGAAAGCGAGTCGCATGAGCGAAGCTCAGTTATGCCAGTTTGTCTCGGCTTCGGGCTTGATGGAGTCATCAGGTGTTGGGTTGCATGCATTTATGATTTACAGTTACAGTTGCGTCATGCACTCGACATGTGCAGCAGCTATTCGTGCTGCATGAAGACAAATATGTGTAATACTATACGTAACCGAACATGGTATTGTCTGGATGCGTCGCATAGCAGCTGTGGATTCGCAACTTTTCTCTATATTTGCTCGTTGATTTAAGACTACGACTGTCCACAACACCAGCAGGGCGGCTCGCGTTCGACGATGATACACCAGCAGGCCGCCCGTGCGCGCGTGGCCCGTCGGCGTGCTGCAGGACAGGTCCCCGGGCGCCTACAGGGCGGGCCCCGGTGCGGCCACAGGACGGACCCTGGGGTGCCCGCAGGACAGGCCCCGGTGCGCCCGCAGGACAGGCCCCGGTGCGCCCGCAGGACGGGCCCCGGTGCGGCCACAGGACGGGCCCCGGTGCGCCCGCAGGACGGACCCCGGCGGGCCTGGACTGCCCCGGCGGCGGCGAAGCTTGGCGGCGGCGCGGCCATTGCCCCCCAGTTTCCATGCCGGCCGGCCTCCCTGGGGACCGGCTGTCGCGCTGCCCGTCCGGAGCTGGATAATTGCGAGGTGGCTCGGCTCCCACGCCGCCGGAAAAGCGGCCGCCGGCGGCGGTGGCCCTGAACTGGGTCCCGGAGGGCGAGCTGGCCCTTTCCTGTCACCGGATGACCCCTCCTGCCACTGGCACCACACGCTGCAGGGACGTGGGGTAAGTGATCATAGGGCAGAAGCAGTCCACCCTCAAAATAGCGTTGCCTATTGAGCGGGTGCGGTGCGATGCAAGGCATATCAAACCCTCCTGCCCTTCCAATTGTCCAGTTTTGCAGGGATCCGATGCTCCTGTTACCGCAACCATCAGGCATGATGCTGTTCGTGGAACCGATCTCATCTCTGTGTCGAGTCACAAGCAGCATGCGCACGCTCCGAAATGTTCCCAGTGACTCCCAGGCCAGTGAGTCACCGCTGCTCGCCAGGTGGCCATAAAATGAACAGTTAGCATGTCGTCTCATGGAGAGCACCGCTCACTGATGGCACCGCGCCCCCACCAGGGGCGTGCCACATCGGACCTCCAGGCCCACGCCGGCACCCCCGGTCTGCACCCCCGGGCCGGCCGATCAAGCGCCGACCCGGTGTGCTGAATGCCCACAGGGCGTGGCAGTTAGCCGGCGCAGCCGGCGCGGACGCCGGCCCGTTGCCATGGCGACCGCGCACAAACAGGCGGCGTATAATGCCCTGGAATGAGTCACCCGTGACATCACGTCTAATGCCGGGACCGGCACCGGGACCGGGACCGGGACCGCTCCGCGCCCCCGCCAGCGGAGGGGAATGGGGTAATCGGCGCCCCTCCGTCGGTGACGCTCGCGCGCACGCAGCGATCGCGGCAGCGGTGATCACGTGGCTGCTGATCAGCACCAGACGGCCGCGGAGGAATGGATCGGATGCTTTGGGATATGTGCATGCTCGTCTTTGAAGCGTGCGCTTACCGAAAGCATTAGACGAAGATGCGCAGGAGCATTCCCGATGCCGATGCTCCACTGGTGGCTACCTAATATCTAAGTCAATTCCCATCGAGTCATTTTGTAGATTTATTGAAGCTTGGCTCAATGGCAAAACTGCTCATATCGCTCAAAAGTATGCATTTTACGTCGGACCAGTGCGGCCGAATTGAGCCGGGTCCGCTCCCTACAGTCGTACGGCCATTGAGATGAGTATGTGACAGCAAACCGAGCATCTCCACTGATTTTATCCAAACAAGTTGATATCTTGAGGCAGTAACGCAAAATAATATTTACGTTCGCAGTTTGGTTTGACCTGGCTTTTTCAAAATCGTGACAGGCTCGTTTTGTTAATTTTTCGTTTGGTCTGTAATTATGAGCAGACAAGACTGAACTCCGCAAGTTCTGTATCAAAACAGATGGCAAAGGAAAGCCAATAGTAGGTCATAGTATCCTCACGGAGGATGACGTAACCGTGCATGTCATATTTATTAAACCACGCTGGGGGCTGTTATGAATAAAGATAGGCACATCCAGCCGAAAGCACCCATGTCGCACAATAGAGTGCCGAAGCACTTTCATGGAACCAAATGTCATTATAAAGATCATCACTATTCCTGATCACAAAAAGTCAGCTCTGGGCTTGGTCTAGATAACCAGCGATGCCAGATCACCAGCACCACTGGACGCAAAATCGGTCGACAACACGACTGGCCCAGGCCGATCGCCGGCGCTCACGTTCAAAAGCAGCGGCCGCGTGCAGACGGCGCGCTCCGCCCTAGCGCTACTGTGCCGGCGCCCCTGCGCGACGGGATGTCACCGCCCGGACCGCCCGGTATGCAGCCGGCCTTTGATAGCACGCGGCGGGGGAGGGAAGGGCAGCAGGAAGGCAGGGGAGCAGGACGGCTGGGCACGGAGGATCCGCCGCAGCTGGGAGCAGGACGGCTGGGCACGAAGGATCCGCCGCAGCTGGGAGCAGGACGGCTGGGCACGGAGGACCCGCTGCAGCTGGGAGCAGGACGGCTGGGCACGGAGGATCCGCTGCAGCTGGGAGCAGGACGGCTGGGCACGGAGGACCGCTGCAGCTGGGAGCAGGACGGCTGGGCACGGAGGATCCGCTGCAGCTGGGAGCAGGACGGCTTGGCACGGAGGACCCGCTGCAGCTGGGAGCAGGACGGCTGGGCACGGAGGATCCGCTGTAGCTGGGAGCAGGACGGCTGGGCACGGAGGATCCGCTGCAGCTGGCAGCAACCGATGACCAGGCTTGTCCCCCAGACTGAGCTGAGGCGGGCCGGCAGGTAGCCAGCCACGTGCACGACCGTAGGGGAAAGCGAAACCCGCCGAACGTCGCTTTCTTCAAGGCCCCGCGTTACTAACGCCCGTTCCGGTGAGCTGGGTGAAAAAATAAGTCCCGCTGCCACGAACAGCCTTGGAAATCGCGGCTACGCCACAAAATGGTTCTGACCGTCTATTTACGACAGTCAATGGTTGGTTGGGGCTAGATTTCGTGGCCTGTTCGTGTTCATGGCCCCGGGGTGCGTAATGAGGGGGAGGGAAAAGGGATGGGGAAGGGGGAGCAGGTGCGAGGCGGCGCAAGGGAGGTTGAGCCGTTCCTCCCCCTTCCCGATGTTCCCAGCAGGAGCACACCTGTCTTTAGCCACGGCAGCCATGCGGCGCGGAGACCGCCACCGCCGGGGCCGGGGGGAGTCATGCGTCTGGAGGGCAGGACGGTGGGTCCAAGCCGCCAGCACCCCTCTCCTGGCCCATCCAATCAACACCGTAATCTGGCCGGTCGAGACGGGAGCATAGCGGCCGGCCGGCCGGCGTCCGCCGGTGGGTCCCGGGCGCCGGGCGAATGATGCCAGCCCCGGGAGGACGGCGCCGCGGTCTCGGCGGAGCCGAGCGCGACGCCCGCTGCACTCAGCGCGTGCACTCGGGCCTATTAACAGTTAGGACAGCGTCCCAGAGTGCTCTTGACGCCCTGCGCTTCCCGCTGGAGACGACTGGAAGCCCGAAACGAGGCTCGCGTCGCTCAAGTGCCGACGTGACCGAGGCGCCAAGTTGATACACAAAGGCGTGAGCGAGGCCGCCGCCCGGTAAAGTGGCGGGGAACCACACCCTGACGAGGCAAACGCGCCAGCGCAAACAGCTGGCCTCACGTGCGGCCGCGGCGGGGAACGCTCTGGGCCGAGAGCGGCCGACAGGGGGCGCGGGCACCGACAGGAACACGCCGTAACCGCGTGCGGAACGGGTCCAAGGCCGCATGACCGGCCTCTTACGAGCGGGTGGTGAGCATGTACGTCATAGCACGGGCTGAAGAGTTTAATGAGACAACCATTAGGCCGTTCGAGGCTCTGAGCATCGGGAGTGTGGATTGCGCCTAATGCTGCCAGACCCGGCATTGTAATTTGAAAGCCAATTACTTGTGGTCATGCCGTATAACTAATCGCGGCCGCCTGTGTTGTAGATGTAGTACGTCAGGCTTTCGAGTTAAAAAGCTCTACTGGTGCATCGAAATGGACATGTTTGACTTTTTCAAATGATAGGAGCGTTGAGAATGGTGACAGTGTAATCGTTTGTATATTGGTAATTGTATGCACGACTGACTGCCTCGTGTGACTGTCCGCGCACTGTTCCAGTCATGGCCGGTTAACAAGAGTTCAGCCGAATCAAGTCAAGCAGCTTCCTAAGCAGCCAAGGCAGGCGGCAAAAGTAAGGCAGCAGGCTACCTCTGTGGGTTACTGGTTATTGGGGTCGTCGATTTGTCAGTTTTAGGCTGTACATAATCTCCAATCACACAGTTTGTTGGTACAGTCCCACGCGACAAAGTAGAGCGTGCCTCTCGAAGGAGTGTAGAGTGTGTGAACAGCCTGTCAGAAATAAAGGCGCCCGTGAAAGAACAATGCCACGCAGCGCCGGTACGCCTCTGTGCCGCCCCCGCCCCGTTTTCGCTGGACGGCCAACAAAAGTGCGAAAGCCGATGGCACACCCAGTCGAGCTTCTGGCAGTTTTCGTTTGGTAACGAACAAGTGACATAGCCCCGGGCGCGCAACGGAACCCACCCTCCCCCACTTCGTCTGGATTACAGGCAACATGAATCTTCAGACGCTGTCATTGTTCGGCCTGTTACTGGCAAAGCCGGGAGACCTTTACGAAGATTGGCTGGCCGCTGGGGGAATTAGCCTGATCTGCGCGCCGGCGCCGTTTCCATGACCGTCACCGTTTTTTGCGGACGTAAATTGACTGCCGAGGCGGTGAGGATCGTGACGCATCGCTGCCCCGCGCCTCCGCTTTGGCGTTGCTTTCGTGTGGGGGAAGGAGCGGCGGTTACAACCGCTGGACGTCGCACATCGCCGCCCGCGCCTCCGCTTTGCGTGCTCGAGTGGGGAAGGAGCGGCGGTTACAACCGCTGGCCGTGGCGCATCGCCGCCGCGCGCCTCCGCTTTAGCGCTGCTCAGAGTGAGGGGAAGGAGCGACGGCTGAATGCTGGCCCGTAGTGTACGGTGCCTGGGGAGGCCGGTTTCAAAGCACTGGGAATGGGAGACGATGAGATGATTGGGGGAAAGCAGGGGAACCTGGAAAATTTAATTGGTGACCTCGATTTATGCTGGAAGTCTTTCAGATCGTATTAGCAAATGTTTGTAGGGCGCAAGTTCTTAGCGGCTGATCCCAAGCGAAGAGCAGCTGCCCTGCAGGCAACAGTGCTCAAGTGCTCGAGCGCTCTGAGCGAGACCATTGGCTGTTTTGTTTTCAGCCCAACCCTGAAAACGATGCCAGACGCGCTGGATCGATGGCGTACCAGATTGGCGTCGTTCACGGGCTTATGAAAACATTCATGTGCCGGTGATGGGAGCCGGTCGTTCTTTACAGTGCGCCGCCCGGGGTAGGGTGCCGACCATTGTGCCGCGCCGCCTCCCTCGCGTCGGCGGGGGCATAGTGAATGGCGAATTAACACGGCGTCAGCGGCGGCCGGTGCAGGCAGGAGGCGCGTGATCATTAGCGGCCCCGCTGACGCCTGCCGACGCGATTAGCGGCCGGCTGTCGGCGGCGCGCGCGGCGACGGGCGACCGCGCAGCCGGGCCGCCCCGAGGCCACCGCAGGGGAGGCCCGGCGGCAGCCGAGGGACACAGCCACGCCGAGAGGGGGGGGGGACGCCATCGGTGGCGGGTATGCAGCGGCTCGACCGACAGTAGAGTGGAGGGTTGGAAGGCCGGCAAGTATCGAAGATAACTAATGCTGCGATGCCTATCATCTCTCATGATGAGCGTCACTGCTCCTACTTTACAAATCACATCCGGTATCACCTTATGAACCTGACTTAGATCGTTGGGCAAAGCGGAGCATTTTAAAATCAAAGCAGCGTGAGGATGCCCTCCAGAATGCGCCCTGAAGTGCGGCAGACCGAAGAAGGAGGAGGTCCCCCCCCCCACCGACATCCGTTCATGCGGCGTCCGCCGTTGCCGGAGTTGGGCCGGCGGCGGCAGGTGGCGCAGGTGGCCACTGGTCACCAGCGAGCGAGACCGGCCCGGCCGGACCGCAGCTGGGACCGGTCCCGTTGCCCGCTTCCGGGAGAGGTCGGTGCCCCGCGGCGGTGGCTCGAGGCGCGCGGGCGGGTCACCACCGGATGAGGGGAGAGGCGCACCGGTGGGACATCGCTTCGACAGAAGGGCGCTGCGCGACGGGCCGCTTTCCCGCTCCGACGCGGCGGACATGGTCCAGCCGAGCCTCCGTCGCCCGGGTTGGCGTGTGCGATACACTACATTGAGCGTGCGTGCACCCGGTCAGAGCTGCCGCAGAGAATGATGCAGGCCGCCCCCCCCCCCCCCTCCAGCCGGTACACAGGCCGCCACAGGCTTCGAGCACGGTGGCCTCCCTGCAGCGCCATTGGTGATCGCCGCAGATCATCTGCCTGTCGTGCCCAGAGGCCAGCGAGCGGAGACAAAGAGCCAGCCGGGGCGCCCCCTGCCCGGATGCCCCGCTAACCAGGCATCGTCACCGGGCCTGCGCGCCTACCCTTTGTGACGCCCCAGAGGGGATTTCCGGGATGGCAGCGTGAATCGTTTCCGGTGCTGACACATGCAGGAAAGACGCCCTGCAGAAGGTCAGAGGCCAGCATCATCAGGCGAAAGTGCGAACGGACTAGGCGCACGTGGCTGGCTTTCGCCTGCTCGGGCGCGGACACATTCGTCACCCGCCCGCGCCCGGCGCTGCCGCCGCCGGGCCGACCGAGCCCGCGCGGCCCGGACCGCGGTCGGCGCGACCTCCCGCCGGGCCGCGCCGCCGCTGAGGCCAGGTGAGAGCGCGGGAGGCGCGGGGTAACGGTTCGAGCTGCGGCGCCGCCGCGGCAGACGCCACGCCGCAGCGGTTAGCCGGCCGGCGAACGGCGACGTCGTGAGCCTGCAGGCGGCGATTGGTTGACTCACGCAGCGCGAACGGCTCTTCCCACGGAAGGTGCCCGCATCCAAACGGTAGTCGCCGCTGTCGTCGGCCATCGATCACGAAAACAGCGGGGAAACGCTTTTAAAAAGACATTTGAAACTCATTGGTCGCAGGCCCAGAACGCAGCGTAGGCAGTATCTAGCTGCATTTCAGACACATCTTGGAAATTCGAAGGTAGGCTCATCCACGAGAGTCTAGATGGCCCCATAAATTTTCTGCCCGGCAGAGGCTATTGTGTATTAGTGTGCTCCATACCACGCCGTAGACCAGCGACAGTGGGATTATATAGCGGGATTGAGCGATTGATTTATATATGATAGCGGGATTGAGCGATAAAATATCCTATCGGGTGCCCGCCTCATTTCGCGTCCACGCCATATCTGCCGAATACCGACTTCCGACCACTCGAGGATACTGCGCCTGATTACAGTGCTGCTACGCTCCTGTGTGGGCATGCAGTCTCCAGGGCACCCAGATTGGCGAGCTCCACGCAAGGTAGCGCTAGCACTGCCGTGGCTCGCCCCGCGCGCGCCGTGGTCGCCTCCGCTTCCGGGCCGGCAGCGAATCACCAGCCGGACCTGTTGACTCAGAGCAGCACCAGAGCTGCTGATGTGGTGACTCAGAAGCCGGCAGAAGCGCAATCACCGCCGGTGGTGTACGCCTACGTCATTCCAGAGCTTTACATATATCGACTAGTTACTGAGGATCGCAAGGTAGGCCTGCCCCGGCTGATATAGTTCGCTATATGCCTGTCAGAATGAGTAAAAAAACCTCATGTTAAAATATTCTACAACCTGTAAATGTTTATCATGCTATTATTGCTTGAAAATGAACGCACAAAAAATAGTTCATTTAACTTCATATGAATCCTTAAGCCATATGCATTGCCCCATACGGCTACCATATACGAGCATAAGACTACTAAATGAGTTACAATGTAATAATTAATGATATAATGACAATATAAGGCTGGTGTTAGACACCTACGTGTTACGAGCGCATTAAGCACCGTGTGTGGGCGCACTGAGCGAACGCCACGTCGAATGACGTACTGAATGGGTCTCGGCAGGTATGCGACCTCGGGTAAAACTGTGCGGGTCCCAGAATTCTGCAGAACCGGTTTCCAGATCAAGGATCTCGGCTCCGCTTCCAGATGCCGGCGGGCAGGAAACCAAACGCGGTGGGGTACGGGCAAAATATCGGCGTTTTCTTATAATAGTTCTTGCAATTTCGTTGGATTGTTTCCCTTGGCAGGAAAAACGGAAACAGCTTTGTGCCACGTCCAAAGACCTTAGTGAACAAATGCTGTAAGGGGTGCATGATGCTGTAAGGTGTGCATGCAGGTCAACAAACACACGTTATAACTTTACGCCGTGGATTTTAGGATGCCTAGCGACAGACGGAGCCTCACATTTAAACATGGCATGTTATATAATTAAAATCTCACATTATGTATATGTATACATATATGTTTTATACTATATACATATTCATATATATATATACATGTATATATTTACAAGATATGTTTCTATGGTTGTTGTTCGCTGATACGAATTATAGGCAGCACAAGGCTCGTTTCTTTCCAGCACTCCGTTCAAAAATGGCCGACCCACCAACCGACCTCCTAACGGAAGCCCTCGATCAATATGGCAGCGATCCCGACGCGAGAAGAGGTGAACAAAGGCGCGCCCAGCACCGGGACATGGCGCGGCCGCTGGCCGGTGGCGCTGGCCGTCCACCAGCCGCAGTGGCACCGCTCAGCGTCGGCGGAGCAGTGGCATCGATCCGCCGGGAGCCAGAGGCGAACGAGTCTCATCCCGGCGCTGCCTGAGGGGCGAGCTATCGATCTGCTGGGAGCGCTCGGAGGGGCGTCTCGTCTAATCCCATCTCCGAGCCAGGAGCGCGGTCTCCTGTTGATGTCGGCGCGGCCGTGGGGCATCCTCGGCGACAAACAGGCGAGCCGGCCCCGCGGCGGTCCGACAAACAAAGCCGAGGCGAGCGGCGGCCGCGCCACCCGCTCGGCCGCGAACAAAAACCGCCCGCCGGCCGCGCGGCCGGCGTCCACCTCACGCCAGTCCACCAGCCTCCAGACGGCCAGCAAAGGTCACAGGTCACACGTGGGCGGGGGCGTAAGCGACCGAGTCTGCGCCTCGACCACACCTTGTATCGATCTGGGAAGCCGCCCGTTCACCACAAAGAGTTTGAAGAAGGAGTTGTTTTCAGAGGCGGTTGGCTCTCACACCACTTCTAAGAACAACTTTAGGACGTTCGAAAAAGAGCGCAGCTGATTCTAAAGAGTGCAATGAAAACCACGCAGCAAGCACAACCCTGGCAGTACAAACGGTCATGCGCCGCAGCGACCCGGAAAGACCCCACGTTCCAGGACGATACAGTAACCGACGCAATGTCTTACCTTGTATCAAGAAGGGCAGGAAAATGTATTCAAACTTCATTTTGACAGCTCTAAGGTCTAGCTCAGTCACACAAGTAAGAGATTAAAATGCGGCAGCAGCAGCTCCAACGCCCCACAGCCACCCGCGAGGCCTCACACGGACAACTGACGCTAGCGCCGCGGCGGCAGCCGGCCACAACTAGCGAGTCAAACGTGACCGAGCGGAGCGGAGCTGCCGTCCGCCGACAGAGGGCGGTGCCGGCGCCCGGCGCGCGACGAGCCCGCGCGCTGGCGGGGCGTCGCCAACGCGAGGGGGAGGAGGCACCGGGTCGCGGCCCCTGGAGCCTTGCACTATGGCATACACGCGCGGCCTTCCGTGACGGCAGTATTTCTGAGTAATGTACTTTGAATTCAAGACGCCCGTTCTGTTGAAATGTGCGCCGGTTTCGGTGAGCGCAGTTGCATATCGCGTTCATATGAACCATCAGTGAAAACTGACAATACAGCACCTTGCAGGCAGCTGTTGCACCCAGGACCTGGTGAACGTCACAAATAAGACTTGTATCATAAGCCCTGATTATATTCCAAAATGAACCTACTATGTACAGATGAGTTTCATCATGCACAACATTTTTTTTCAAATCGCAAGATGTAGAATGAAAGGCACGAGAAGATAACTGTTTTACCGCAATTGTGTGGATAAGAGTATAAATTGCATCTTAACAATGCACATAAATATATCACCGCAAGCCATTCCTTAAGTTAGTTGGATGTACACAAAAGATGGCTCAGAAAATTAATCGAGTATCTTTCAACTCGGGCTGTTACTTTTGACACTGAATTAGATATCTGACACTGACTGAGAATTAGATGACTGACTAGCGTTTGTCCTCTAAAATTGAAACAAAGCTCAGTGTCATTTCTTGCGAAAGCGGCGGGATGTATTCATTTCGGACCAAAATACCATGTCCACACGCACGCTGTTTTGAGTGACACCCCTATATTTCACGTCCGCGCCATCACGCCCCACAGCGCGTGCGCCACGTCACAGCTGTCGCCAGCATTTTTTCTCAACTCAACCCCAAGTCTACTTCCTCATATTTTGCTTGATCCTGTTTATTTGATCTTGATGCGATTTCTAACACAAATTGGGAACAAAACTCACTAGCGGTTTCAGCCTTTCGTTTTTTCTTGGGGGGAGGCGGGCAATCGTATTGCAGGCTAACGTAGCAAAACCCGAAACTTAGCCCGTTTTGATTTCGTCCCTTAGTTTTTCAGCTCTCGGCTTGATTTAGTCAGCGTGAGATGGAAGAAAACTATGAAAATTAAGGCGGGATCTGATCTCTTGAGCCTTCTAGAATCTCAGTCCTTATCTGGCACGACTAAAGCATTTGTTATATACTGCGGCAAGCACGAACATTCCAGTGGCGGTACTGGTCGTGCAAGTTAACACTATTGTAATGCCGACCGCGTGTTCCACTCGCCCACGAACGTGGCAGGCACACATCAAAGCCTGCACCCTTTTTCAGCACTGCCGTGTGGGGTGCAGCTTGTGGTCGATTTGTGGGCACACACCGCTGCGTCCCAATTTTTTGAACGGTCATTTTAGTTCAGTTTTTGATGATCTTTGTCCTTACGGCGCTTTCTCATGCGCGTAAAAATTAACCGTTCACGGAAGACATAAACTTCGCATATGAGTATGATATGACGTGATGTAACCGTAACCGTCACTGTCAAGCTGAGATTGTGCATCAGCTTTGCATTGGAGCAATCCAACAAGTAATTCGATTTATAAGCACAGCGTAAGATATATGTCTTACTGGAAAAAGCACAGTATAGTTGAGTGATGATGACTTAGATACTAATGACGCCATTATTTTTGTGTTGCATAATTCCGCTCTTGTCAGAGTGGCGCGATTTGCCTTAAAATGCACTATGACAGCACTGACCATTGTTAACCATCTGGATTTGTGCCCTGTATGCGTTTTGCCAATAGGAATATGGGAGCTGGTAAGCGCAGGCAAACTTGAATATAACATTCGGCGGGTGAGAAGTGGGCGTCGTGAGGAGGAGTAGCCACCTGCAAATATTGGTCGAGGCAAGTGGGTTGAGCATACCCAACTTTGCACTGGTGCCTGTCCAACGAAATATGTAGTGGTTGGTCGCGAACGAGGCATGTCGCCGAATATCTAGCTTGTGAGCATTTGTTCTTTCATTGCGTGAAGATGTTCATTTCACTGCAGCTCACACGTGATATAAGAATTTGAATATTTAGCCTCAGTATGAGCAGAGTGTCATTGCGAATTTTCTTAAGTTAGTGTTGAAAGAGACGCTGGAAACTGTTCTGTGCCCAGGGAGTATTGTGCACATAAGGCAAGGATAAGGGCTCTGCCACGTTCACTTTCTCATTGGCATAAATGATAGAAAAATGAAAAAAATAAATGGCAGAATGTACCTGAATATAGCAATCAGCAAGCGTAAAAGGGGAAGGGGTTGATCCATCCCCCTACGGCTCTATGAGAATATCTTTCTGCCCAAAGATTGATTTGACTATAAGGCGTTCATTGTGCGTGCTCGACACCAATAACGTGTTCCTAGCTTGCCTGGTTCCGAAGCAGCGGCGGTTTTTAAAGAATACTGCACGCGATCTACGGCCGGCGCGGGCGGCGGGCGGCAGCTGTCGATGTCGCGGAAGCGCGCGACGGGTCGTGCTGTTACATTAACAGAGCCATATGCGATAAACGCATCCCCAAAGCACATAAACGTAGGATTCATTGTACTCAATGGTAAACAAAGAACTCGCCTGTTTAAGTTTCGTGATCCCACAACTCATGGTCTCGTAAGTATAATATAAGCTGAAGAAGCGCGATTTTCTAGAAAACTCAACATGACGCGTCATACTAAGGTCAATTATTGAGCTAACAGCATGCAAGCTAGCACCAATCGCGGGATCTTGTTGAGCGAAATCCGCTGGTGTTTTCTGCTAAGCTGTATCTTCATTTCTCTGGAAACGCCAGATGGTGGTATTCGCATCACCCCCTCCCCCCCCCCCACACACACTATCAGTCCGCGTTATGAAAGACGACGAAGCATGGCCAGGGTTAACGAGATAGATCAGTCCATTTGTTTTTTTGGGAGACGGGCGTGTTTTTTACCTCTGGGGGTGTTTTAATGTTGGCGGATGTACTGCTGCTTGTGACGGGCATCCGTTTCCATAGGCCGGCGAGCATACCACTACGATTATCTTAGTGTCCTGTTCCTTTTTGCCAGGGAAAGAGCATTAAATGACTCTAACAGTTCAAAGGTGCATTCAAATAAAGGTAAATTTAGAAATGAAAAGGCATCGTTGGATTTGGATCAATGGCTTGGCAACGCCAGAGCTCAAAGTCCACATCCAGAATTGCCGGCCCAATCAAACAAAGCGATAATTTCAGCGGCGGGCAATGTCAACATCGCCCCCATTGCCTTACGTGTAATCTTGGCACATGTGGAAGAAGATAGGCTCGTTTAATTGTCTCTGAAGCGCCTGAAAAACTATCCAAAGTTGATTGGCGCTTGGCATGTTGGGCCCCCATAATAGAGAGCTTCACGGATTGAACCAATCCACGAATGGTGGATGGTCCCGCGCAACGGATTGGACTGCATGAGAACATTTCGGCAGCACACGGATGAGCATGGGACTGGCTTGCTTTTGTTGGCCAATGCAGACGAATTGACGTTTGAGACATTTTAATAGGTTCACAGACGATTTAATGCATTGAAAAAAATTCAAAACATACTGATTGATTTGACAAATGTCCAGCACCTGGTGGCATCTTTAATCCTACAAGGATGATGGTTTCGGTGAAGGATAATTTAAAGGCATCCTAGATCCTTAACGCGAGCACGTCACTAATAGTAATACTCCACAGTGGCTTCAAACTAGTAATCACAGCAGTTTGATATGTGGTTACAAAGTCATTACCTGGGAGCAGGTGGAGGGTAAATCATGGCTAATTGCTCCCTCCCACTGAATCCGTTGGTGACAGCACTAAGTTGAATTGTATTTCTTAGCTTGTTTACTTTTCAATAAACATTGAACGCGATACCCAGTGGCTACCCTCCGGGCACGTGTATAGCTATCTGTGTCCGTCAGGTGTCGCTTAGTGAAAAATGACGTTGAACGCGTTACCCAGTGGCCACCCTCCGTGCACGTGTATAGCTATCTGTGTCCGTCAGGTGTCGCTTAGTGAAAAATGCCCATTTTTATCGGCGTATGCATTCGCGGGTGGGATGTCTACTTCGGTGTTTTTCTTAGAAAAGGCTGTCCATGAACAGAAAGTCACTCAGCTATTTTTGTCATTCTTTCCCACTCACGCTTCCTAGTCAGCAATTTCGGTCCAATGCCAACTGGGATATCCCGACCGTTCCCCAACTTTGCCGGTTGCGTAATAGCTGGGATCAGCCCCAAAAGTGGGGTGGGATTCCCAGCCCGTTTCGGACCGTACTCCAATATTTGTCCAAGGGTTGTCTAGAGCGTTCCCCGGGCTGCCAATGCGGTGACACACTGAAAAATGACATATTCTGATCGGACTTTGCCAACCTCTCCCCAAACGGCCAGTCAAGGAGTCCCATGCGGCACCCGAACTACGTATGATGATCGGAGAGGCTCAGGGAAATCCTGAGTTTCCCCAAGCGACGCCCGATAGAGAAGCTTGCTCGGGAAACCTTGGGAAGCCCCAGTCTTTCCCAAGCCAGTTGGGGAGACTCGTGGTTTCCCAAGATTTCTCCAATCTCCTCCCAAGCAAATTGCTGGCTTGTATAATCCTCACTCTCCCATTCGTTAGCTTCGGCATATTACCTGTCCGTCCAAGGCTGACAATGCCGTTCGCAGAACACCAGACGGACGGTAACATGCCGCAAATCGAGAACAGACTTATGCGTCTTTATACTTTCAGGAGTACCCGTAGACACAGGCGACATCTTCCTCTTCATCAGAATTAGCATACCAGTATGCCTTATGGTTAGACGCCTAAGGCAATCATCGCAGGTATCGGAGTTTTAAATCAACGTGTGCACTGGCTTGTTTGAGTCTTGTGTGCGTCACGGGTGGCTTGATCCACGTTGATCCTGCATCCTAAGTCAACATACCTTTCACCGAGTTGAATTCAGCATCATATTCAGCGTCGCCAAATTGTGCATAATAAGGGAGTAACTGCAACATGGCTAAGTGTGACCCAACTTTGAATTTAATGTGCTCAAAAGATGCAAACATTAGGCAACACAGGCGCGAGAAAGACATAGTTGGATGCATTCAGCGATGGACAGTGCAGCATGCCAAAGTGAAGATACTTTGTAAATTAATGTTTCGTTTTGTTTAAAACTTTCCTCAGGATAGAAGTGAATGCTCAAGTGAAATGACCCCAGGTGCCTAAGGCCCAGGTTCGTCAGCATCAGGGTCAAGATCTTCTGTGTCTTTCGTGGCAGTGGCTGCTGCCTCGTACGCCGGAGCCGCTCTCGACGCAGAGTGGTGCGCTATCGGACGCTCCAGAAACCAACATCATTACCAGTACTAAGAGTGATGGAGGGACCAAACTTTAAATGTCCTGCATTTGCTTTCGTTGTGTAATATATATTTGTTGTCATTTTCACCGCACACTGCAATCATTTGTGGAAGTTTTGCAAGTATTTCTTATCTAAACATGATAACACAGACCTCGCGGCTTTCAAATTAACTATGTTCGCTTTGTTTTAGCCAACAAATGGGTTATGCGAATGACTTGCAATGCAACCTCAAAAGTACTGTTTCGAGTCTACGTGCTGCGCGCGCTATGTTGTCGCAGGGAAGGTGAAAAACCATCATGTAACACCGCCGTTCGAGGACATATATGAACAGTATTGAGACGTTGATAGTTCTCGACAGTTAAAGGCTTGTTTTCTCTCTGCACCAATATCCCTTTGTCCCAATTCTCCTCACTCTCCCGTCATGCCATTCATGCTACTTTATCATGCATCATCATGTCTAAGCCTCGCCGTGCGGTTTGATTTTAACTGGTGATTGCCAATGACCGAGATCATATGTTTTTCTTTCATATAAAGTACTCTGTGAATCAACGACATAGAAAACATATAAACCGCAACGGCATGTAAAATTACTTTTAAGGCTAAAAAGGAACTGCAAATGGTACGAAAGCAGTTTGCCAGAATACTTATCTACAACGTTTTGCATCGTTTTAAAGAAAAATTGACGGCCGGCAAAGTGGATTTGTACCAGCGACTCGCTGCTAAGAGTAAACAAGACTGGAATGGTCGCCTCGTTGACTTCATATTTGCGCACCACAATGCGAGTCGCAGCACATCAAGAGCGTGTGATACTGACTCATGCCGCTTTTGCAGCTGACTCATGCTCTCGTTTCGCACGGCGAATGCCGGAAGCTCATGACTAGACGCTTACTTTTCTTCAACATTGCGCCATCCTCTCGGCGGATGTGCAAGGTCAGCTTGTGCACGTGATGTAGGCATGCAATATGCGCAGCTAATGTTGAAATACTGAAAATTACTACTTTATCATGCTTTGAATAATGTAAAGGTGTTAAGGAATGCCAGCTTTGCCAACGCATTGTATAACTACGTTGAACACCTTTGTGATCTTGGAGACACTGTTTGATTTTGTAGCGGGGAAACTGGCTGGTTTGCTGGAATGGAGGGCGGATGACATCGGCTGGAGTTCGGCCGAGCGTCGACTGGACGAATGGGGTGCATCGGCTGAACAGCGGGCCAACGTCGGCTGGAAAGCGGGCGAGAGTCGGCTGGGTAAATGGGGTGCATCGGCTGAACAGCGGGCGAACGTCGTCTGGACAGCGGGCGAACGTCGGCTGGAAAGCGGCCAAGCGTCGGCTGGATAAATGGAGTGTATCAGCTGAACAGCGGGCGAACGTCGGCTGGAGAGCTGGGATGTATCTCCTGGAGAGCTGGGGTGCGCCGGCTGAAATGCGGGCAAGGGTCGGGGTGACAGCGGGCCGACGTCAGTCCATGTCAGCTGGACGCCGGCATATGCACGCATGTTCGGACCGATGTCGGCATGCTGATTGTATATCCAACAGCGGCCTTGTAGTGGCAGCAAGGAAACCTGCACTATGTCGGGATGCGAATATCTTTTTCACGCAGTCTTCCTTTGCATTCTCTAGGTATACCGTATGTTTTTCCGACATGTAGGAATACAAATTAATGATGCCGCGTCGCACCTTTCCTCCCACACACTCATATAGATATATATATATATTTATATATATATATATATATATATATATATATTATATTGTATATATATATATATTATGTATATATTGTATATATATATATATATATATATATATAAGAATATATATATTTTGTATATATATATATGTATATTTGTATATATATATATATATATTATATATAATATATATATATTTATGTATATGTATATATATATATATATATATATATATCTATATATGTATATATCTATTATATATATATATAATAGTGCTGACTAATATTGAGTTCATTTCTAAATGCTAACAGCCCAGGTCACAGATCACTGAATGAGTCGTAAGATCGCAACAAACTATCTTTTGTCTAGCCAAGGAAGCCCCCCCGTCAGTGAGGACGTTGACAGCAGTGATGACTTGCGCACTGATTTGATGACTTTCTTGATTCCATCTAGATAGGTTACTAGCCTCTTGTATTGATTAACAAATACAATGTGCGCGCAAAATAGTACAAAGATAGAAACCCGAGTGCTTTCCAGATGCGGCAACACGTCTTTGACAGAAATAGTCCAAAGTTAGTGTAAGAATTAAAAGTGAGGTAAAATAATACGGAACCCTGGATAGTACAAAAGAGGCGGTTTTGTAACAACTGTCCTCGGAAATAGCGAGGAAATAAATTATTTCTCATTTGCATGAATATATTAAGCCCCTCCAAGAGCTGTTTCTTTAACACTGACGTTGCCTGGTATCTCGTGAAATAGTGCATGGGGTTTGCTACGTGCCACTTATGGTTGAGATACGGCCGCTGCCAAAACATGTTCTCGCTTCTCTCTGCGCATGCGACGTATCAGATTCTTAACCAAACCGACATGCTCACTGGCCTTAAGTCCGCTGCGTCGGCCTCTATGCACCAAGACCTACAAGCCTAACCACCGGGGCTTTGGGCTGGCCAGCAAATGATGGGCATGACCATGGATGGATGGCCACTGTGAATGCAATTTCCGAAGTGAAAATATTCATGATGTTTATGATGCATTGGGCTTCATCTACCCTTATTTTGTGTGCTATATCACATCTATAGTTGTACTGTGAAGGTTTCTGATAGGGTTGTCCCCAAAGTACCAGTTTTAGGCCATTAAAAACATCACCGGGACAGAAATAAGACACTTTTCCCCGCCCGGCCGTGACTTTCTTAGTTCTGAAATGACAGAGGCACACAGAGCTGCCCCCCACACCCCCCCCCCACCCCCACCCTCTTCCCACACATCACCGGTGTCCACGACATTAGTGCTATGGCAAAGCTCTCACCGAATGCCGTGCTATGATATAGGTATCATGTTGACATTACTTCTGCTGCAAAAATTATGCATAACTTAGTGTGACATAACTTTTAACGTAAAAAACTCAATCGTTATTGAGTGCTACAGTCAAAATGCATGGTTAAAGGCAAAGGTAGGTCCGTCTTTGTTTCTGCAGCGAAGACGTTTTATATTATTTACTAATACATAGCTCTACCGTCTACCGCAGTAAGTTACGTGGGGACATCAGTGCCTACTCGACAAAATGTAGGATGCATTGTAACCTTATATCGAAAAAACGTACAACGGTCATCATCAAAATCGGTTCAGGAGACCGGGTCAGACGGATAACAGATGAATACCATTACGCTGATTATCCGGCTGTTTTTCAGAGCTTTAACCATGAGCTTCTGATCCACAAGCTAAAACTATCATACCATTTGAGGGTAATCTAAACCACATTGGTTTGTCTCGTATCTGTCTGACAGACGTCAGAGGGTCAGACGCCAACGGAAAACTTCCGATTGGAAGCTGGTGACCTCCGGCGTCCGGGGAGGATCACTCTGGGCACCCTCCCTTTTCATTATTTACCAACGACCTTTCGTGCGTCATTGAGTCCGGCTGTCTTTTGTATGCCGGTGGTGTAAAAATCTTCTGCAACTAGGCCCCCGGGTGGCGGACTGCTGCTGCAGATTGATCTTGATCATCTGGCAGCGTGATCGGTCAGGTGGGGACTGGCCCTCGACTTCGTCAAGTGCAAAACGTTCACGATGACCTTCAGGTGTGCTCTCGTCCAGACCAAGCATGGTATGGATAGAACTGAGCTTGAACATGTGTGTAAAATCAGGGACCTAGGCGTACGTTGGATGCCAAGCAACCTTCGCTGCACAAGTCTTTGACAACAGGGTCAATTGGGCACCTGGGTCTCTTCATTTAGTCCTTACCAAATCTGCACGAAGGGGGTTAACGTTCAAACTGGAGAGCGGTAATGGTGAGTAATTTTGCCCACGTGTGACTGGTTTTGCATATTGCAGCGGGGCCTGAACCGGGGGGCGATCCGATTCCCACAACAGTGCGCGTCGATCGAGCGCAGCACAAGTGTTTTTGCTGGGTTGCTTACCTCATGCATTCTCCGAGGAAAGATCTTCTCCTTCTTATGACAGCCTGCTGCCGTCATTTCAGAATCCTACGACTAGCGGGCAAGAAGAGGCACAATTTACTCTTTCTGTAGAGCATCTTCCAAGGCAGACTTAATTTAAATACTCGCTGAGCCGTTCGTCCTGGCTTGTTGCCACCTCGATCGCCCCACACCAGAACTCGCTCGCTGTGCCTCGTGCTCTAGAACTAGAAGGGCTTAGGTCTCAAGGACAGGGCTTTGAACTGCCACCAAATGGTCTTTCAAGATGGCTTTTCAATTCAAAATCCTATGCAAACGTGAAACACTCGCTAAGCATAATCAGTACACCCTGAAACGATCCAAAACATCTTCGACCAGCCTAAGTTTTTCCAAAGGACGAAGTATTTACATACCTGTTGTACTCACCATTTGTGCCCGCATTTTTGGGTCCTACGGTCGTTACTGTGTTATTTATTTTATGATCTAAAATTCTTTCTCCGCGGGCCATTTCTCCACACATTCCCAGTTAGTTTCTTGCCGGAGGTAGTGTCTGCGCGTCCTAACACCAACGTTCACCCAACGCTGCCATGAAGTGGATCTGATTGTGGGCAGGGTTTAAAGCAATCAGGCTCATCGCGCATGAATTGAGGAAGTAGTGCGCCGGCCTTTACACTGTGGGGCGTCAGCAGCCTGGTGGAACAGGTACCAAGTGACCTGCTTCACACCCCAGAGTTACCTGGACCGTGACCTGGCTTCGGGCAGCTCGCCTCACACTCCCTATTCACCATAGAGGTGCGTCAAAAATTGTATGGGCCAGTGACACTCAGGCAGAACGTGTCCGTTCGTGACGCCGCCTGTCGACTACATGTTAAGTGATCCTTGTAGGATGGATGATAGCGAACGAGGACAGCATTTAGTTGTGCACCGCCATGGCACACGCAAACGCAAGCGCGTTATATACTACATATATAGGTATATACATATATACGCATAAATATACATGATATCAATGTCATAACAACTTCAAAGAATGGCACGCACGTCGTTGTGCACCATTCCATGGTACGTTAACCACTTGGGTATTACCCACTTGCACACGCACACACACACACAAACACAAGCGCGCGCTCAAGCGCACGCGCACGCACACGCATGCGCGCACGCACACACGCCCATACATATAGTCATCTAATATATATATATATATCTATATATATATATATATATATATATATGTGTGTGTTGTATGTGTATATATATATATATAATTGCTTGTACCCAACATCAAATTCAGTGTTTATGATCTTGATTGTTTGAGGCTTCGTATGGTGCGCTGGTCGTGTCTGGCGTTTCGATATAGCATGCTATCAAAGCTCAATATCTTTTTTATCTTTCAATCACTTTGTAGGTCGTTTTTCAAAACCTTGACATCTCATGACCTTCAACTTGAGGCACCTTGTGCTGCGATGCTACGTACGGCGATCGCATTTGCGTGCAGTAAAGTGGTAACTATAACTAACAGTGCTTCATTCGGTGTTAAGGATTTTGCATAACTTCCCATTGATTACGAGCGAGCTTACATCACCATGGACTCCTTCCAGCCTTTCCCAGTCGGTTCTTTGCCATGGTATAGCGGTTTTGTAGGTAAATTTAACGCCCACGGTTGAGACCTGACTATACCCGACACCCATGACGACTAATAATCCATGTGCGTTGCTGGCATTCCCATATACGACTGTTTTACACCTCAGAAAACACTGGTTAGAATATGTTGCAAGCAGATCTGATGCATTAGCAGACAGGATAAGTTTCACAGCACAATGCCCACGGTGTGTAATGTCCGTTAAGTCGGTGATTTATTCAGTGATTTATTCAGCGACGAGCCCCCGATTTCTCTGAAGAAAGATCTCAAGATGGATTATGGTACGAGAACATCGAAAAGTACCTTTTTTTTGCAATATAATGCTACCCTTCGAGGTAAAACTGGGTCAAAGGAAGGGAAATCGATATCAATAAAAATTACAGGCCACTTTGAAAACTGCAAGCATCAAATATTCACAAAGCCCAAGAGCTAGCGTCCGTCAAAAAGTACTATGATTTTCAAGGTCACCCTTCAAGACGGGAATTCCATATCATCTTAAGTTAACAGACAGCTATTAAACTGGTCAGAACCAGAATATTCACTACAGAGAGGACTAGCGTCCGTCAGAAAGTCCTGACGTTCAAAGCCGCCATTCAGGGTCAAACGCGGACTCAAAGAACGTGAAACTCAATATCACCCAAAATTATCGGCCGATTGAAAACCTGGAAACATCAGAATATTCACCACAGAAAGAACTTGCGTCAATCAAAAGGGTCCTGACCTTTTTAGGTGACCGTTTATCGTGGAACTTGGGCATAAAGGACGCGAAACTCCATATCGCTCAAAAATTACCGACCAATTTCAAACTTGCCACAACTAGAACATTCACTACAGACAGGACTAATATCCGTCACAAAGTCCGGATTTCTCAGTCACTCTTCAAGGTCAAACGCAGGTTAAAGAAGGGGAGACTCAACATCACCCAAAAGTTACCGGCGGCTTTTAAACTCACAAGGATCAGAATATTCACCACAGAAAAACTAGCGTTCGCCGAAAGTCCTGACCTTTCAAGGTCATCTTTTTAAGATCAATTCAGGCTCAAGGACGGGGAACTTCATAACACCCAAAAATTACCGGCCGATGTTAAGCTTGCCGGAACCAGAATATTCGCCACAGAGAGGACTAGCAACCGTCAACAAGTTTTTAGCTCTCAAGGTCGCCCTTCGAAGTCGAACGCGGGCCCAAAGGACGGGGACTAATTTGATGGACGCTGGTTCTTTCTTTGGTGAGTATTCTGGTGCTTGCAAGTTTAAAACTGGCCGGGAACTTTTTGATGATATGGGATTCCCCGTCCTCTGACCCGAGTTTGACCTTGAATGGTGACCTAGAGAGGTCAGGACGTTTTGACAGGCACTAGCTCTTGCACTTGTGAATATTTTGATGCTTGCAGTTTTCAAATCAGCCGGTAATTTTTGGGTGGCATCGAGTTCCCCTTCTTTTGATTCGGCCCTTGACCTCGAAGGTTGGATGGTATTGCAATATAAAGGTCACTTTGGATGTTCTGGTGCCATAATTGACCTCCAGACCTTTGTTCAGAGGAAGCAGAACCCGCGCTGAATAAATCGCCGAACAAATCACTAACTTCACGGACATCACATCGTCAGGGGCTGAAAAGTTCAGAAGATGTCCCTGAAAAACGGACCTGATACATCTTGTTCCGAAGCTTCCCCAGCACTGATTTCACAACACAATTCTGAATAAAGTTTGCCACCGTTGATGTATTTCGCATACAAACCTCTTGTCAATGTCACGTTCCATACTGAGCACAACCATCATCTACAATACTAACACCATCACAAGAAAATAGTGATTGGTCAGATCTGTGGTCAAGTAGCCCGCAGCCTTCTTCACACCGCCGATGACAATGCTCAATCAGTTCGCTTTCCAAACGAGCGACGTCGGAAGACAGCGACATTTTTTCCAATTGGCAAAACGCTTTAAAGACGCAAGGCAACAGCTGCCCCCGCCAGACTCAACTGGAAATGCATGCAAATATGGTTGGCCATACAGCTCCACTACCGCATGAACTCTTGGTATGGCACGGGGCTGTTGTTGTAATAAACAAAACAAACGATGCTGGTGCTGATGAAAAGGACCGCCTGGACCCATCTTAATTTATGTTCAAGCATCATCCCATTTCCCAACATTGTGTAAACATTGTCTCATCGATATGAACGTCACCAGCATCTGAATCCATTAGCATGCACGAACCGGGCCACTTGTTCGGTGGACAGAAAGCTACTAGCGGGACGTTTTCCTGGGCAGCAGCATAATATATTTCTGAGACGGCATAATGAAGTTACACAAAATTGGTGAAACCAATGCCCTACCCTTAGCGTTAAGAGCGTTCTCGAAACTGGTGGAAAACATGTTGGTTGCAGCATCTATTGTGTTCTTTGAAGCATTAGTATTGGTACTCATATGGTAAAAGCATAGTTTAACAATCAGTTAAATGCATGCGCATACCATGTTGTAGCATTCTTAAGTGTGTGCGGTTACCACTCTGGTCACTAATACGCATATTGTCGGCAAGCCCGCTGAATGCACCGCATACTGGCAGAGCCACGCTATTGCGCTGCGCCAAGATAGCCCGTGGCCGCAAGATGCTAGACCGGAAGAGGTCCGTTTTCCCCATTATGTGTATATTGAGCTTCTTCCGAGGAAAGTGAACTGTCCGCTTACCGAAACTTCAGCCAGTCTGCAGCCATACATGTCACAAATAAGTCTACCGCGAAAACTCTAACAGGAGAAATGCTAGAAAGATCAACGTTTTCGGATCATAGCGTGTAACTGTTGTAAATCACCAGCCTGCTCAAGGCTGCTCTCTCTAGCATACAGCTGTTAAAAAATAGCTTTTGTTCTCAGCTTCCAAAGCCTCATAACGGTGATACACAAATGGCGCACAGCCTAACTAATCCACGCACCGAACGGCGAGGCATATGCAATGATGGTGTGAACATGTGCATACCTGCGCTGTCGTAAGGCATGCCGAGCAGCTGATGAATGCAAACAGTGTTCGTGCTCCTAAAAGGGACGCCTTACCTATTTACATTGCCAGCGGTACTGTGTGATGATAAGACACGCGCGCACTTCCTGTCCGTAAACGCTGGACTGACTACACAGCATGGCTATACGAAACTACATTTACAAGACTGCACAATCCACACCACACAGGCATATCTTCAAAGATTCGCGCCAGGTTCATGCACCGGCAATGCTCGTAGCACACGAAATCTCCCACTAAGCCTGACTCAGCACAGTCGCTGGTGTAAACAGGTTTCACAGCGTGCTGGACGGATTCGAAACCTTGTCCCCCGCCGAACGGTCTCCCAGAACACAGGGATTCTGTCCGTGCCGGCGTAGATGCGGTATGCGGCACAATCTTTCAGGTGCGCTGCAGCGGTGGGCCAAAGCCCAGGGCGAGCCCCTCTGCAAGATGAACAATCCATATTATCACCCCCCTCCGTTAACGCAGGTAGCTCCTGCCAGGCTCAGAGACAGAATGTGCACGCACTTTCATGCTTGCAGCGTAGCACGCCTGAGAGGTTCTCAGACAGACAGTGGACAATTTGTAATTGACGCACCTTATGAGTACCACGTCACCAGTGGTGGCGAGACAATGGCGTGAGGCCCAATAACGTTCTCAGCTAGTGGCGAGCTTTTAGACTGCCGACAGCGTGTATCAGAAAGGAACGAGCTCAAAGGTAACGATCACCACGTAGACACTCATCTGCACCTGAGAGGAACGAAGGCACTAAACGCCGGGGCATCCATCAGGTGGGCCTTCTTATAGAAGGGACACTTGGAGGGGGGAGGAAGGATATTCGCCACAGAGGGAGCGAGACTCTTACCAAACAGGCATGAAGGACAAGGGGGAAACACCTAGGACAAACAGGTACCAACCAGAGATTGTGAAAGCATCTGCCAGGGGAGGATACGCTTACCACGGAAACACCGCCAAGGAGGAGGAGCACTTACCAGACGGTGCGGGCGCTCACCAGCGCCGGAGGCGGACGGCGGTGGCCGCGCCCACCATGAGTGAGACGGTGAGGCCTCTGGCCAGCAGGAGCGCCGCGTCGGACGTGCTGTAGCCGGGGACGTTTACAGGCCGGCGGGCACACAGGGATGAACGCCTCTGCGGACGGACGTCGGTCGATCAACACCGTGGCGGCAAGCAGCACTCAGCAGGAACAGTCGGAATAGGCGGCGCAGTCAGCGCACGCGGCACATATGCCTCAGGTGGTACGGACGACACGGGCGCCACAGGTGGACCTTACAGGTCTCCGACATCGCCTGCTCGGTATCATCTGCCCGCGCGTGGAAGGCGCAGAGGGGTGACGAGGTGGCGATCTAGTGGCCGCCGCCAGATCCCTCCAGTGTCGCTCGACCCACGCCTGTCTATGCGGAGGGAAACGCAACAGAGGAGACACATGCGACATACGCAGCATAGGCGGCTACGGCGACACAGACAGAGCTGGTGTGAGGTGTGTGGGGCTCGGTTCAGATGAGCTCAAATAATGGCCACATCATGTGCTTACATTTACTAACAAAATTTTGAACGTCCAATTGTCGTCGATATCAACACCCATCACTCGGACATACTGGCAGATCCTCAATAATAAAAAAGCACATGAAATCGAGGGTCGCTGCATTCGTTCTCGTTATTTACCATAACTAAGTTAGTTTTTTTAATGGCAGGTCTCAACTCTCAGCCATCTGTGATGCAAATGCTTAAATCATGCCAGTTTCTAGCCTAACAAAAAAGTGCGTGTAGAAAGGCGATGGACAGCCAAAGCTGCGCAAAGGCAAAAAATCGCAATCTTTGCTTAAATCACACCTGCAGACAGTCCAGATCGTGAAATATGGTTTAACTAACAAGATATTATACCATCAACGAAACCAAATATATTTTGCGTTGACTTGCCCTTCTAAAAGCACTTAAAAACTGGTTTGTTTGATAACTTAGCAGCACGATTGAAATTATTGAAGACATGCAAGGCTTAACCACGTGCCCCAGGTGGCCGACGCTCTGACCTTTAAGATCTCTATGGAAGATGCATAATGCGGTTCCTGCTATTAATAAACTCGAAATGGGCATCAGAAACTATTCAATACAGGAAGCCCTTAGTAATGAAACAGGTTGGTTTGGGCATTGGTCTTATCTTCATATCTTACCCTAGGTCCATCAAATTTTCTCATTTAATTGTTGTGTTGCCAAGAAAACCTATTTTCGCGATGCCTGACTCTTGTCTAGCACTCCGTTGCCTGCATCAGATTGAACGATCCCCTAGAAACTTGCTTCGCTGAATCCATGACCTGACTTTTGATGCCGCAGGTCAGCGACCTTGCAAGGTACATCTATATTGCTAATACCACGCGATTCGCCTTACTCAAATTTCTACCGGCCACGCAAAACTTGGCGCGGCTTTACCCGCACTGTTCGAACACTATTCCGGAAAATCTTCGAGTGGTGGGTCGAATTGGTCTCTACCCAAGCGCGTGTAAAAGGGTGCATACCACATCTGTGTGGGTGTTAAACTGAAACAGTCATCTTGGAGACCATTCGGTGGATTTCAAAGCCTTATCCTTCTTAAGATCCAAACCATTCTAGTTTCTGGGCTACAGGCTCGCAAAGATGTGCGGACTTTTTCGAGGACACTTCTTCAAGGTCACCCAGACATCTGTGGCGTCAGCGTAACATCATTCTAATCCCGCCATTTCATTAGCCATAAGACGATCACGGTCAATAAAACATGATTGTCGATTAGTTTCATATCTGGCGTTCGTGAGCACGATTTCAAGACGTAACGGTCGCCAACTGGTCCTCAATACATGTTGTGCAAGGCACGATGGCGTAATCAAACAATGACACATTGAGAAACGCATTAACTGACAGAGAAACTATGTTGCATAGAGCAGTATTTTCCCTCTGAAAGTATGCCAACAGACCAGATGAGCACCTTTCATGAAGTCTCATGCTTGCTTCAATATCTTCACGTGTGGAAACTTCGCTTTACGGCAGGTTCGTGGCGAAGAAGACCTTTTACGGCTCAAAATCACCGTCGATCATTGCCGCCCTGAGACCTGGACACAACTGAGAAGTGACCACCGTTGCTCTGAACGATGTCAGGTTCAGAAGGTTACCCGTGCACGTTACGAACACCGGCATTCCACCGCGCGCTTACTGAGCGATGGCGAGGACGCAGCCCGCGCATGCCACAGCGTTACTGACCAAAGGATGAGCGTAACTTCTAGCGTTGCCCTGGTCTGCAGATACCGGTGCTTGTCTCGCTGACTCCGACGCACGGCGCGCGGACCCGCTACTCACCGACTAGCTCCACCGAGTTCTCCGCGGTGCCGAGACGGTTCGCCGCCCGGCACTGGTACTGGCCGAACTGTTTCTTCTTCTCTATGGACAGTGTGCGCAGGTTGCTGTCGGTGGTCTGGTCACTGGTGGCGAACATTGACATCCTGCCGGCGTGCGTACGAGAGCGTTATTAGGGACGTAGGCGTGGTTGGGCCAGCTGGTCACACACTCACAGGCAATCATCAGCAGCACAAAGCGGGACTTGGTTGCTTTCCAACATGGCGGAAACCGGGCTAAGTTACGAGTAAGTCATGCACTTGCGTTTTGAAGATACGTTTTGAAGATAATCCCTGATAATCTTACCCCTTTGGAAAATATCAACCTACATATCGCATGCAACCCCCCATTAACTCACTGGTGATGTTGGTTGTTGTTCAGGACGAGACCATCCTTAATCCACGTGATGCTAGGCGGAGGGTACGCCTCCACAAGGCATTCCAGGTCCATGTCATACTGCATCGCCTGCAAGACAGGAAAAAGACCAACACGTATCAAATTAGTTATGAGCTTGCTCATTCAAACAATGACGCTATCAAAAATTCACCTATAACTTCTAGAACCACACTAAGCAACAGAATGGCCCGAAACCATATTTACTGCCATGCCAAGGTCATCATTCTGACAATCACTCGACAATTAATTTAGTGATGTCTTGTGCATAAAAAAAACGCACACCAAACGGTCAGCTGTCGTATGCGTATATAAAAGAGCCACATCTTCAAAGCAATTCTCCAACGACGACATCGGCAAACAGGGCCTTGATGCCTCGACTAACGCCAATCTACTCGACAAAAGTAAGATTCCGCGCATAATACATGAAATTAAATACTCGAGCCACCTCAGCCCCCACTTCCACGGGCCATAACGAATGCTTTACAATTATTTCACCTAAGCAAAATGCAGCAAGCATCAATCGTGTGAAAATCAGGCATGGTATAGCGCTGGGACAGCGGTGCTTGCGGCGGGACGGCCCTCAGCGCACGCACAGTAGCTGCCGCCCGCCTACCGGCCGGTGCTGACCTGGTAGACCTTGGGCCTCGGCACAGTGATGACGGGTGCGAACTCCACCTCCACGGCCACGTTTCGCTTGGAGCCGCGGCCTACGCCGTTGTCGGCCACGCAGTAGTAGGTGCCACGGGCCTCCTTCCTGACGCTTTCGATCACCAGCACGTTGCCTCTGGAAAAAGGCGTCGGGCTGGTTAGACTCGCCAAGATTAACATAATGTCGTGACGGTCGATCGGCGGCTAAATAATGGGTGCGGAACTGCATGGCGAAATATGGCTGCATGAGGAATGCTCGCTCGGGATATGCAGGTATTTCGTTGAATCGCTATTTGATTGCATGCGTCATTTATGGTATCATTTATGGTTGCTAAATGTTTGGTAAAACCAGCGTGCCCACACGTTTACCTCAATTTTTGAGCCATATGATACACCGAAATACAGATCAGTATTAAGCAGTGTCACACATTGCGAACACCCCTGATCAAGAGATCATAATTATAGGGGGCCGGCCAAATGTACAGAACCGATTGCGCCTCGCGACCTTGCACAAAGGAGCTGAGGACAGCTACAATATCGTAAGTCAAGCACACCGGGATTGAGCTCTGTGAAACGTCACCAGGGCCCAAGCCAGAAGGCTAGCAAGTCATTGGAGTTGTATTCATTGGAGTTCAATTAAACATATGAAGTCGTTTAGCGTAGCCCCCGCCGCTCGCCCCAGCGCTGGGAAGACGAAAATCTTGGCTGGCAGCCAGACTCGAACCCCCCCCCCCCCCCCCCCCACACAGTTTCCGGCGCACAGTTGCGAGACGTCCGCTTTACCGACCCGAACGACGACATCCCCATTCGAACAAGCCGCACGCGTTCTGAAATCTAACGCCGACGCCACTGATGAAGACTGGTGGATCGTACCGGGAGATGGCCTTGCCGGTGGGCAGCAGGTAGTTGTTGTCGCGCCTCCACGTGATCTCCGGCCGAGGGAAGCCGCTGGCGTAGCAGGACAGCTCCACGCGCTCGCCCTCGGACGCTATCACGGACCTGGCGGCGCCGGGCATGAGACGTCAGGGTACCGCGACCGCTCGGGGCGCACGTCCCATGCGTTTTGGAGGGCAGTCAGGCTGCAGATATTTACGGGTGGACACACCAGCTGCAGGGCCGTGGGCAAAATTGCGAGTGCACAGGGCAAAATTTACATGGGTGACTGCGCAATACTAGGCCATGGCAGGCCTGATGCCGTGATCTCGTATCAGCGTCACTCTCGTGCTCGTGTTGATGTCATTCGAATCATTCTGAAGAGAGTCTGTTCTCAACAACGCAGCACCTGGTGGAGTTGTCCGAAATGACCGGCTTCAGTCGAACGGCCAGCAGAACGGTGCCGCTGATGGAGTTCTGGACACTTATTTGGCATAGGCACTCGTAGACGCCCTGGTCAGATTCTTGGATGTCACTGATCTGCAATACACATCAACAGTGACCCCTGGAAGTCACTTATCTGGAACACACATCAACAGCGACTACTACATCATATTCCCACTACTGGTAATGTTCTCAATAGCACGGTAAATGCGATGTAGTACGGCACGTTACCAGAGTCGCTACATTATGTTTTAAAAACGTACAGGATCAAAGCGAAAGAAAACGCGCAATTTGTCCACCTCTCAATCACGATACAGGTCATTATGTACTTACTAGGTCAAAGCCAGTATAACAGGCTCTGTGAATTGCGCGAAGTTCTCAACCATTTGAGAGCCAATGCATGGCTGCTACCTCATGGTGGGTCACATCGCACGATTATACCAGTCGTTGGGATTCGTAGCGCGTCGCTTGACACCCATAAATATAGGTACGACGTCCTTTGAATTTTGGTTTAGTCTGCGTATTGTATCCAGTGCTGGACTGCACACATCGTCGAACCCCAATCTGGCTTAAAGCTGCCTTTTAACCCCAGTGCTTTTCCGCAGGTGTCGTTTAACTCCCGCCCTCATTCACCGGGCGGCCTTTGATTCCCCTTCTGACCTGCAGGGTGTAGGTGTCGCCTTCTTGCTCCACCGAGAAGCGTGGTTCTTGTGTGAATAAGATCGTGTTGGAGGAGATCGGCACGTCAATGGAGTTCAGACCGTTCGCCTGCTTCATCCAGATGACTGAAAACTGATTGGCGAACTGGGAAGCGGGCAGGCTGTTAGCACATGATTGCAACGGTTTAGGCGGATTAAGGTGCACCGAGCGTCGGGTTAAGCGATATCCAGCGGCGAAATTTACATTTGTAAAGGTGTCAAATGTGGCAGCTC
>NW_023596136.1:33717915-33766820 GCF_011947565.3 Pollicipes pollicipes
TGGCCGCCTAGAGCTTCCAGCCAGGTGTTGCGACCACACTGGGCTCCCATACTCCGTGAAACGTGCACAAATAAACCACAGCCATAACCAAAAGCACCCTATTCGACTCGCTTGAGTGTGAAGCGAGAGCGAGCGGTAGTGTCGCAACGGGCTCGGGTCGCTGTGGCGGCCGGTCAGCCAGCCGGCAGTCACCGGGGGCGAGCGGCGTCGCGCGGGCGGCGCCGTGTCGCGAGGCGTCGCCGCCGGCGCAGCGGGCGTGGTTCAGCCGGCCGGCACACCCCCCTCAAAGGCGCGCACAGTCATCGCTCGTCGAAATCGATGGGCGTCGGTTCCGGCGACGCGTCGCACTTGCGCGTAGGGGCCAAAACGCTGCGCCCGACACCGGCGGCGGGCCCAGCAGTCATCCTATGTCCACTCGTTACCACCTCCCGCCCTGCAGCTGGGTGGTCTTTCAGACGGTGCGGGCGGATATGGCGCCGCAATCCCGAAGTCTTATTCGTCGGGCTTTCCTGCAAACCAGCGCAAGTCGGTGTCGACGTGGCCGGCGCCGCTCGCGCCTCGTCGTCCGACGCCATGTCCCTGGCGCTTCGCCCAGCGACCGCTATTGATTTTGCGGGCGGCCCACGTGAGTGTGGAGGGGACTGCGCGCGACTGTGAATTCAGACTGGAGGGGACGCTCGCGCCGACGCTGGCAGCCGGACATGGGCGCACCCAGAGACGTACGCGCGGCTGCCACCGCTCCCTCCATCAGCCCGGGTCTGTGACGGCGACCCGCGGCCCCCCTCCCCCCAACAGAGGGGTACGTCTGAGACGCCAGGCGCTCATCCAGCACCCAGCACCGGCGGCGTCTCCACGCAGCGGCTCAGTCCTGACCCATCCAGCACCGCCCGGCACCAGGACAAGTGGCGCCACCACAGCGGTGCCGGCCGGTGCGGAGCCAGCACCCCTGGGCGTTGGCTATTATGGCGGCGCGCCGGCCGGCTGGCCGGCGCCGGTCCCTGGGAGCCTCCCACCGGTAATGGCCGCGCGAGGAAACCTCATGCAATTACGGCAGGCCCGCCGCGTCACTGACGGCGGCCGCTGACTCAGTCCGCCGAGCGCCGGCGCACAGCACGCCGAACCGCTAAAAGCGGACATCTGAGTCACGCACGCGTCGGCTGTCGGCCTGCGCGCCGTCAGGAGATGACTGACAGGGTCACGGGCACGCTGTCGGGTCACGGACCCGCACATATCTCAGCGCTGCTGGCGAGGTCACTCAACTGACCGGGCAGAGGCCAGCCAACCTTCCAGCTCGCTCGGTCCTGCATCCGAACACGGTGGTTCGCTCTGGTGTGGTCGGGCAATATAGGCTTCGGTGATAAACAGGTGAAGCGGCGGTAGTCTATTTTCCAGGCATGTTTACAAGCCGCGGTGAGTGAGGATGATTGCGCACCAGCGCAGACAGTATTGATCTAGTGCTGAAGGCTAGCAGACTGAGTGTTGTTTGTCTGGCCACACCAAGGACGAACCTTCCGCTTGTTCAGTACACAATGGCTTTCGAACGTCATATTAGGCAACTAAGAATTAAAAGCGAACTAGTTTGTCAACAGTCAGATCTGCACAGCGCCAGCACCCCCTTAAAGTTTGGTGACGCCAGGAGCGAGGTTTGCCAACAGCCGGAGTTCTGGTCCGTAGGCTACAAGCAGTAACCGGAATCCATCAGTCATCATCCGTCTTGAAACGGAGTGGTGCTCATGAGTCGATGCTGTCCACATTCCACTTCACCGCCGACCGTCTCCGCACCCAGGTCACGCATCACTCCCGGCGCGACCGGCGGTGACGTATCAATCAGCCGACTGCGCTTGCCAGCGCCGGTGGGAGCCGGCGCGCCGCTTTCGACCGCGGCGCCTCCTCCCACGGGCAAATTGCCCCGCAGCGGCCTTACCGTTCACGCAAGAACGGGCGTCCGCAGCCGGCCGGCCGGGCCCTGCCGCGTCCAGCCGGACGGCGGCGGGGCGTCATCGCCGCCGGCCGCGCAGGACGCGCGCCGCCGGCCGGAAGCGGCGGCCACCGGCTCCCAGGCCTCGGGACGGCCGGACGCGCGCGGGATCCGGCCGCCAGTTGGCGCCAGCGGCGGCTCCGACCGGGACGGGGCCGGGATTTGGACCGGGGCTGGGGCAGGGGCCGGGACCGGGCAGGAGCTGAAAGGGCCCGGCGAAACATCATGTGGGACGTCCTGCAGAACAAACACTGTGTTCGCCCAATATTCTTATCGCGTTGCGGGTAGAAGTCTAGGCAAAAAGCTACAATCGCGCTGTCCAGGTGCAGCAATACCATCGTTTCACGCAGCGCAAACTAAATCCAAGAATACCCGCCAGCCAGGTAACAGCTTACTCGACACCTGCTGCCGTTCGTTCGTGTTCAGACGGCCGCGGCAGTGAACCGCGGCCGGCGGCCGTATGTCACGGCGGCGACGGTGGTCGCCAGGTGAACAATGAGGACATCCTGTGGGGTCACGGTCGGCGCGCGCGGCGTGCCCGGCTCGGTCACGGGCCGGGCGGACGCGCTCTGGCCGCGCCGGCGACGGCTTTGTTCGACGGGCGCAGCTCTGCCTCCAGCACCGGGCACCCCCGCCGGCCGGACGGCTCCGCGGCCGCACTCCGTCCGCGGCCGCTCAGCATGAGGTGGTATTGATCAAGCGGTCCGCCCTGCTGTCGCCGGCGACATGCGCGTCCGGCGCTCGACGAGTTAATTGCACGCCCCCCGGCGGCCGGCCGCCATCAAGGCAACGGCGCCCGGTGACGAGCGCGTGCCGCCACACGGACTGACGTGCCGCATGACCGAAATGCTGTGTGACTGACATGCTGTGTGAGGGCTCTCGGGTGCGCAGGACGGAAAAACTACGAAGGTCACGTGACGGGATTGTTTTAATCGTTCGCCTAGAGCATAGTCTGCGGCTGGATATTCTCGACTACAGCTGGCTTAAGAAGACCTGCCCTTTCCGCAGCATGGCAAGCCAACTCCATAGTTACTTGACTTCAGATATAAAAATACAGATACATGCAATGAGTTTTCCAACAGTTTGTGTCTTTCACCGCTGCTGTCACAGAACAATCTATCTAGCACGCTTTAAAAGTTCTGCGAATCCTACCATCAAAATTCACAACGCTACGTAAAACGTTAACTGCCCGGTTCTCTGCGTACGGCTAAAATGGCAGGATAGCAGAAACTTAACACGAGAACACGACATACCCAGCGTCGCGAATTAATCGAACACTTCCTTGACGCACCCGCGGTCATATGGCGCCGGGCCGCGGGCGCACCTGACCGGCAGGGGGCGCACGCGTCGCGCAGGGCCTCCTCCGACGCGTTCCGGCAGCGTCCAGCCCGGTGCGGGCACACCCGTCCGGGCCGCCGCCATCGCTGCCGCCGATCCCCAATTACCCGGCTTGCGTGACGTCACAGACGGGCGGTGACGTCACGCACCTGGCCAGCGGCCGGCCGGCGTTTGAATTTGGGCAGGCAGTGCCGGCCGGTGGCGGCTGCGCCGCATTCTCTGGGGCAAGGCCGCGGCGGGTGGGGCGGTTGGGCGCTAAACGGGCTCTGCCGTCCACAGCAAGCGAACAAATGGACAATGGAAGCAGCCGAGATCGCCCCGATCGGACAATGGAGGAAAGGGTCGGCTAATTAAGTGTGGTGCTTCATGACCACCGGCCATATGCACTCTCATCAGGATTACATACCGAATGTGCACGTACCGTAGCAACTCTTTCAAACCCGTCTTTCCTTGGAGCAGATGCACAACCTTCGACATCACCGTCGCAATGTGCATTGTCGTCGAGCGGGACGCCGCTGCAAGCGAGCTGAGCACCTCAACTCAGCACCTCAGATCAGCGCCTCAGCACCTCAGATCAGCGCCTCAGCGCCTCAGCTCAGCGCCTCAGCTCATCGCGTCGCAGTCGCGCAGACTGTTCACACACGAGCTGGGCCGTACCCCGACCCGTTCGGTCAGCACGGCCCTTCGCCGCGCCGGGCCGCTCGGCGCCCCCTCCCTCCGCCTTGCACGGTTCGGTCCGCAGCAGCAGATGCACTGCCCAGATTGCAACGGTATTTCCTGCAATGTTGCCCGGATCGGACGGGCGATTGCAGGCTGGGTGCGCTACAGCCGAGGGAAGCACGGCGCGCGCTGCCTACGGCCGGGCTTTATCACGATAGTTGTGTCTGTGCCTGCGTGGTTCGGGTCTAAGTCCCGATGTGGCAGCCTGTACCATTGGCCACGTACGCTGGCAGGTGTCGTTGGTTTGATGAAGTGCCGCCCGGTCCCTGAGATCCCAGCCTCGGCTCCAGCCCGCGTTAATGAACCGCCTTCGGACATGCGACTGACCGCCGCGGCCGGGCCCTGGGAACCAGATCAACCGGACAAACAGCCGGCCGCTCGTCGACGGGGAGGCCGAGATGCCTGAACTGATCGCACAGGACACGTCAGCCGGCATTCGGCACTGACGGCATGGCGGGTGGCATTCGGTCCGGACCGAGGCCGAGGATTCCTGCCCGCGGTATGCTGTGTAGGTGTGCGGCCTCAGCAGCCACGCTAGCTGATGCACACAGCTTTGTTTCGTGCCAAGTCTTTTCTGTGGGAAAGCTCACAAATAGACCATGGCTCGATATACGTTGCTACGGCTACGACCGCTGTGCTGTGCTTCGCTGGTTGCCGCAGTGCGTCAGCTGGCGACGGAACGTGCCACTTAGCCGCAGCACACTTGCAATTAAGCCGCAGTACATTCCAGCACACGCAGTACACGGCCGGGTGATACGCCTATGGTCCCATGTGTGGGTAAATGTGTGATGTAAATTTATTTTGCAGTGACGACTGTTGGTGATGTTGCGATAGGCTGCACAAGCTATTTAATTAATCACTGATTTTTGCAAGATGCAAGCCATTAATTACTTTGAGGCGAGATATATTTGCAAGACAAAAAGGGTTTGCCTCGTGACCCCGTGGTGCATACTTGGCTATCTGTTCTTGTTCTCGGCAGATTAACAAGAACTGGTAACGCGGGGTGCTCCCTCCTCTGTCTTAACGACGGCCATAAACAGTTCGTGAGCACCAGAAAAAACACAAAAAGTGGCAGCATTCCGAGCTAAGAAACAGAGGCAAACCGTAAAAAAAGCAAACGCAGAGGTGGCACAGCCCAGGCGGGTATGGACCTGGCGGCAGGCATGACAAACCATATCGGAGAAAGCAAACGCAGAGGTGGCACAGCCCAGGCGGGTATGGACCTGGCGGCAGGCATGACAAACCATATCGGAGAAAGCAAACGCAGAGGTGGCACAGCCCAGGTGGGTATGGACCTGGTGGCAGGCATGACAAACCATATCGGAGAAAGCAAACGCAGAGGTGGCACAGCCCAGGCGGGTATGGACCTGGCGGCAGGCATGACAAACCATATCGGAGAAAGCAAACGCAGAGGTGGCACAGCCCAGGCGGGTATGGACCTGGCGGCAGGCATGACAAACCATAGCGGAGAAAGCCTGAAGTAGTCATAACCAGAGCCTACTAATGACAGACCGCTAAAATAAATCACCTAAGAAACGACTAGCACTCTTTCAGTGTCAGCAAGGGTTACCAGTCACACCATATTCAAAAAACCTTGTCAAGCGAGACTTAACGACCCACTGCACTGCCAGTCCATTTTCTTAAAGCATGACTGCTTCACAGCGGGTAGTTATTCGACTTCAGACGTGCCGAGGAAGCTTCCTCGCCATGTCTGGCGGTTTTCGCTAGACGCCATGCTGCAGACCATGGCTCTAGCCACCTTTCAAGGTGCGCCGATCGTGACTCTGACGTCACGCAAATGAGGCGTCAAATAAACAGCCCCGTTCCGGCTATCTGCGACAGATAGCGCTGGTTCAGGTCGCAGGCTTCTGCCGCGGGTGTGGCTCTCGGGAGCTGGCTGCAGCTGCTGACCGTGGGCGTGGTCCCCTCACATGGGCTTCCCACGCGGCCACTGCTGACGTGGGCCTCAGGCACGGGCGGCGCTAGCTTTCCGCGCAGGCAGGGTCACAGAGGCGTCGCTGCGACCTCTGACCCGCCCTGTCGGCCGGAGCCGGCGCCTGTGACCGGCGGCGCTCCAGGTCAGTCTGGTGGCACCGGCGCCGGCGCAACAGAGGGGCCGCCCACGTCCCGCCTGTGAGGAAGGTCCGTGGGCGGCGGCCGAAAGGGCGAGGGCGGAGTGTGGGAAGTGTCGATTCAGGTAGAAGTGTTCGGGGTGACTCACGCTGCGATACCAGTGTGTTTATGGGGATGTTATTGCGTAACTTTGCATGCGTAGTATTCCAGATCATCAGCCCCACAAGACGCGTCCCGTCCAATGCCAAGTGTGTGTAGAGCACAATAACAAGGAAATGGGAGATCACTCCGGCTCTGTTGCGTTATGGATTCACTCGCGTGAGGGAACGGGCGGTTTCCAGCCAGGCATGCAATATTTGATGCAGAACAAAACCATGCATGGCGCAAAAACGGATCAAGGTTGAGCCTAAGCTAGACCCTGAATCCATCGGCAAAAATCAACGATTTTCGTCAATCCGATGGTATAATTAACACGTCCCACCCAGCCCTGTTACCTCCCGGAACATGGGCACACCAGAAAGTAAATGGAAACAAATTCACTTTCCAGTCCGTTTTCCCATGCACCGCCATACAGGTCATCGCTAACTTCTACAAAGTGTGAGGGATGGGGAGGGACGCCTCAGGCCGCTCTCCTCCCCACGCCCCGCCCCTGGCCTACGGTGACCAGAGTCGGCGTGCAACAGCCAGCGCTGCGCCGGCCGCCATCGCAGCCCAGTACCGGACGGCGCGGGCGGAGGCTCGCGTCGACTATTGACGAGCTCATGAGTCAGCGCCAGCGCTGAGCTATCGACCGTCGACGTCCGTGTCGCCGACGGCAACAGAAGCGGCGGCGGCGGCGGCGGCGGCGGCGGCGGCGCCAGTGGCAGCCCCCGGTCCCACCGGCCGGCCGCGCGGCGGAATTTGATGGGGTTCTCTGAGGTCCGGGGTACTTCAGGGAAATTGACAGAGTGCGGCGAGGCGGGTGCATGTCGCGGAGAGCCGACGATTACAACTTGGCATTGAGCTATCAACAAGAAACCCAGCTTTCAACCGCGGGGCCGTCTAGTGCTCAGACTGCGGTGAAGCCACCACGATCCGGATGCAGGCCACAGGCTGGGTGGATCTGCGGTTTGCCGTGACCCTGGTGCTGTTCTGGGAGATGACGCACGCCTGTGTGCCGTGGATGATTCGCCCCCCTCCTCCCACACGTCCGCCGTCCCTGGGGCACGCAGGAAGACACCGACCACCGAGTTCCGGCCGTCCTTCGCTTTCAGCCGTATGACACAGAGCACGAGGGCGAGCACCGGAGGCGGCGAGATAGCAGGCTGCTTCCTCCTCGCTGAGTGCGCTCATGCCCCGAGCTGACCTATTTCGAGTTCGAGCTAGACAGCATAAATTTTGACCTAGAACTTGACTACGCACGCTCTTGTGTGCATTCGTTAGAAACAACATGCGACTTACGCTCTCACTGGCCAAAGCCACCTCTGGTGTCGTTGAAACCGAGTCTGGGATGTAGCATGCTCGGCGGAGCTGAGTTGTAAGGAACGCGCGCCGCTGGGCACCCCCAGCGCGAACGGCGACGCCCGGAACAGACAAAACTGGCGTCAGCAGCCATTGTCGAGGTCTTGGCGGCGGCGCTGAGTACGCCGGCTGGCAGTGGTGGCTCTGGGCCGGCGCAAACAATAGTAAACCGACAATGAAAGAAACTGGCTCAGCGCCGCGCGTGGCCCACATTCGAGGGAACAATCCCAGTCAGCGGCATCCCACACCCGGCGAGCGTCAGAAACAACGGCAGCATCGGGCAGCGAGTCACAGCACGTGCAGCTGTGGCCTGGCCTGCCTGCTCTGCAGGGGCTCTCCCGTGCTTGGGGCACCCCGGGCGGGCTGTCTCGTGTTCGGCAGAGACAGCTGGGGCAGCCGGGGCAGCCGCAACCGCGACAGCTGGGGCAGCCGCAACTCGCGTCGGTTCGTCCCAGGGGTGCTGCCTTGCGACTGGCAAGGACAGACAAAGGCAAACTGCGTACAGTGCATCCCGGTGTCGGTTCTGTGTCGGAGACGGGGCGGGGCAGGTAATGCAGGAAAGGGAGACCCAGGACAGGGGCGGGGCAGGCGGAGGGACAGCGCCACCGGAGCCGGAACATGGGCTGGGTCATCCGGAGCGGGGGGAGGCAGCTGGAGAAGGGACTGGGACGGCTGGGGCAGTGCCTAGAAAATTGGAACAGGGCCTAGAAAACTGAACCAGGAGCTGGGGCGGCTTGAGCAGGGGCTGGTGGAGTGTCTGTAACAGGGGTTGGTGCATTTCGAGCAGGGCTGGGGCAGACTGGGCAGGGGTTTTGGGAGGTTTTGGGCGAGGCCTGAGGCGGTTTAACTGAGGTCAAGGGCACCCGGGGCTGGGACCGTTCCTCCCTTCTTCCTACTCGGCCTTCTGAGGACTGCTTACGTCTGGGTGACGTGGCGCCCGGGGCCAGTGACTATGCAGCTGGGCAGGCGCCGAGGCAGCCGGCGTCCGGTGCGTCCGCCCTCCGCCCCGTCCGATGCACTTTATTTCAATTGGGTCTAATCAGCCGTTTACAGAGCCGACCCACGCCGCTCTGCCTGCACCAGGCGCGGTGCCCTGACCCGACTTCTCTCCCCCACCCTCCTTCCGCCCGACTGACAACGCGTGCTGCCCCCCCCCCCTCGGTGATTTGCAGGTCGTTCCACTTCCGGGGCGGCGTCTCCGCCGGTGGCCGGCTCCAGAGACGCGTTCGAGCACGGAGACCGCCGACGCGGCGCCACCGGCGCCAGATCCGCTCGGCGTGTCCCGAGACCGGCGTCAGACCGCGCTCGAGCCGGCCGCCGGCATCGATTTCAGGTCGGCAGCCGTCTCGCATGTGGGTCACCCGCCTGAGCTGGCTGAGCAGCGGCGCGCGAGGGGGGGGGGGGCGACCACACCCGCTTCGGCCGTGCCGTGCGGCTGGCCACGCGCGGCGGGCGGGTTACGGCACGCAACGCCGCCAGCTAGACACACAGATGTCAGGGCGGTGCTCGCGCTATGCCTACCTGTCTCCATTCACATCACGTCTATATTGGTATTGGCGTTCGCGGTAATGGCGGATGCAGTCGCCATGGTAACGGGGGCGTCGCGCCCGGCTGGCCGCGCTCGGAGCGAGCGAGGAGCCGTGATGGGAATGACCACCGAACGCCCGTCGTCGGGAGACTAATGGATAGCCCTCCACCACCCGCTGTTTGACGGCCTAATGAGCGCCCGTCGGTGAGGTCAGTACCCGACGATTAAGGCCCCGACCGTGACAACAACAATGCATTGTTCTTGCTGCACGGATCAGGCGCCTACTTGTTGCCCCTTTCCCCCCCTCCCCGTACTCACCACGTTCCCAGAGGCTTCTGAGCCGTAAATCCTGCGACTGGAGACACGGAGAAAGGCTTGAAGGGCAGTTTATCAGCATGTCGCAGATGGCATACTGTGTCATGGCCGTTTGAAAATGGTCGGTGCATATAAATATGAAATGTTCCAATATCAGCGTGCTTGCTCATCGATTAAACGTTAACTGAACGTAAGAGCCAATATAACACACCCAACACCGGTGCGTCAACCTAGAATATCGTACGTGAAGTTTTTTCTCAGGTAATGACGCCCAGAGTGACATGTCGAAGTTACTCATGAGCATCCAGCCACCGGCGGGACATACCCGGCAACAAACAGCTCGTAATGGTCGGAGACACAGACCTAGAGACAACGCAAAACGACCTAACTCGAACGGCAGAGCTCCTAGGGCTGCAACTGCCCGGCAGCACGTCGTCTGGCCGTTGCTGCTGCATATCCACGGAACCCACAGACGATCCAAGGAAGCAGACGGTAAGGATCGTTCTAGATGGGGCAGGCTGCGACATAGCTGGCTCGTCTCCTCGGCCAGCCCTCCTGGTGCTAACCTGGGGCTAGCCTGGGCCGGCGGCCTCCCCAGTGCCGACGCGCGGTCGGCTGGCGCGATTTAACGCCTCGCGGAGAGGCGAGGCCGCCGCCCGGCGAGGCGGGGCGAGCCCGGCGGCGGCGCGACACGGCGACAGGCACGCCGTGCCGCGGTGGCCGGCGACCCTGCACACTGATCGAGTTAGCCGCCAGTTGACCGGCCTCTCCGGTGCGGCCGGCCGGCCCGGCGTCCCGGCCGACGCCCGGCTGGTCGCACCGTGCTCGGCCGACGCCGCGCGGCTGCCGACAACCTGCGCCTGAGTAATGACCGTCCGGCGGCGGCGACGGCGGCCGTGGCTGTCGTGTGCCGACGCCGCCGGCCGGCGGAAGACGGGCGCCGAGCCGCGTTATTAGCGCGGCCCGCATCGACCGTCGTCGCCGCCGCCGGCCGCCGGTCGATGTCGGCACGTCGCCGTCGACACGCAACGCGGCGGCGGGTCGCCAACCCGGCGCGCCGTCGCCGACGGGGCGTGGGACGGCGCACGTGCCGGGTCGGGTCGGGTCTCCGGCAGTGAGCGACGGGCCGGGTAGGGACGGGGGAGAGGGTGCACATGAGTCACGAGGGGGGATGGTGGTGGCTGGGCTATCGATAATGCAATGAGGATTGTCAGTTTTATTGGGCGACATCTGGGGAAGCAGCTACTCTCCAACCACAACATTTTTTAACGCTGATATGCGACTATGGGCATTCGTATATTTCGCTCCATGTAATTCGGGCAGTTTATGTACTTTTCCGCCGACTAGACTCGCAGCGGTGCCTGCCAGTTACCCGGGTAGTCACGCTTGGTCAGGCGCCGCAGCAGGCGCGGGCGCGTCCTACCGAGCAGGAGTCGTGTTCAGCGGAGCCCGACCACGGGCCGCCGCCGGCCCCCGAAAGTCAGCCGGGCTCCGTCTCGCATCCGTCCGACAAATCGGCTGGCTGGGTCGGGGCGGGGGGGGGGGGACGGCGCAGGGGCTCGCCGCACGTCCTGTCCGCCGGCTGTCCGCGGTCACCGGGTCACCGGGCCGGACGCGTGCTCTGCAGCGGCAGGCGCGCGCGGCGCCCGGGGAGGGGAGGGGAGGGGGGAGGGGAGGGCGTGAAGGTCGGCCGTGGGTCACGTGACCGCGTCCCAGATCGGGCGCTGCCGGTGCATCCGCAGCGTCCGCGGGCCGGCGAGCCGAGAGCAGGAATGCCGGGCCAGCTTCGAGCGCGGCCATCACGCCGATAGCGTCGCGGAACGTCGCAGCGCCGCGCAAGCAGGCACTGCAGGTTGCGCGCGGGCAAACAGGTTACCTCACGTTTTACATGGTGGATAGCTGCAGCATAGTCCGCGTGCTCTCGATGACCGAATGCTTTCTTTGCTCACGCATATCAAACTCCCTTAAAATTGAGCAAGTTACAAATTCCACCGCTTCGGTTTTTCTTGAAAATATGCATCATAGCCGGCACGTGCCGATCCCTCTTCGTTTACTTAATGCTTTCAACAGGCATGTGATAAAAATTCCGGCAAAATTGACTGATGCTGCACCTAAAAATATCATACATGTCCCCTGCAGCCGCTTCATCTCTAATCCTTTTCGCAGCCGGTGTAAAACGATGCACAAGTAATCGCCTTTCAACGCCAATGGAAGACGTTCAGGCCAATCACGACAGAGCGATTCCATATCAAAACATTTGCCGAACCCGTTCCCGCATTTTCCTGCTTCAGTCCGTCTGTAATGTGCCGATGCGAGCCGAAAGGCGTACAAAGCGTCCGTCTAACTGACACCCTTTCTCCGGGAGCGCCGTGCCACCTGGCGTCGACTTCACGGCTCCTCAGTGTCCTAGCGGCTCCCACCGCACAAAAAGCGTCGCCGCCATTTGTCAAGTGTCGCCGGCGCCGGCTCTGGTGGCGGGCGGCGGCGGCGGCATCCGACGGTCGGCTGCAGGCCTGCCGCGGTCTCCGGTGTTCGGTAATCCCTCCCTCCCGCCGGTAAAAAGCGCCCGGGGCGGCCGATGTCGTGCGGCACAGCCGCCACGCCAGGCGCCGCTGCCAGGTCGACGACCCCGGCGCCGAGCCGCAGAACGGAGCTGGAGCGGCGCAAGCCGTGAGAAGGACGGGGCGGTGCGGCGGCCGACCCTGTTTTGTGTGCATCTGGGCGATTGAATCAGCTGGGTGAGCGAGGTGGTAGCTGACAAACACCATCAAGGATATTAGCTGTGATGCATCGGTTCATTGTTAGCTGAGTTATGGTCCCACAAAATATGACAAAAACACGCGGTCACTGCTTCTGAATAGCCGAAACTTCTGGCGCCGTGGTGCGCTCACAGGGTGCAGTGCCGAGTACAAATTTGTGGCCATCCCTGTCGTGTAAAAATTGATTTTATTTCGGTCATCTATGAGCCAACAATCGGACAAAGGCCTGATCATGCCGTCAACAGTCTGGATCCAGTCCAGCGTTAACTGCCATCAGCACATGGATGAAAATCAATACACGTGTAAAAAGGGCGAAATCAAGAGGCGTATCTGGTATCGGAGGCCCTACTGCAAAAAGCAAAACTGGCATGACTTGACTGGACAACTTTTTACAATCCGTGTGTCAGACAATGGCTATAAACGGACGAAACGCCACGAACATCCCCAAGCGGCTTAATTTAAGACAGTGCAGTCACACAGTGACACCGTTATTAACGCTTAACTTGCGTTAAATATGTTTTACGGGGTAATTGCACTGTTCTTGAAGTTCTTGTATCGTATAACATGTGTTGCGCTCTGATCCCAGCACGAGTCTTTCTGCATGTGCCCCGAGCACGTGAGCCGAGGCACAGGCCGGGGCGCGAACCGAGGCGTGGACCGTCCGCCACGGCAGCCGTGTCGCACGTCCAATCAGCGCTTGCCGCCGCCGGAGATAACGTCCGCGCCATGGCTCGGCGTCATCAACAATGACGGCCACGCGCCGGGCGCCAGCGCAGCGCCACAATAGCCGGCGATAAGACAAGCGCGGAACGTCGCCGGCGGCGACCATTCCCCGGCGGGGACATTGTCACCCGGCCGTCCTTCAGCAGGGCCGGCGGCGCTGCTGGCGCTGTTGCGAACACGCTGCAGCGCCGGCGGCTGCGCAACAATGGGAGCGCCAGCTGCCGGAACGCGCCGGCCCGCCCGGCCCGTCACGGGACGTGAAGTGACGACTGACACCGCCGGCGAGCAGCCTGCGGGGCCGGTTATGAGAGCCTCACGAGCGATGCGTCGTCGTCCTGATCAATTTCTCGCCGGCGCCCCTGCGCTACGTATAGTCGCAGTAGGACATGTCTCCTTGACCACGGTATTGATCAGTCATGGCGGAGAGCACCGACGGCGGCCTCAGCCACCAACGGGCGCCGGGAGCCAGCGCCAGTCAGCTCACGCAAGGCCGCTGGCCGGAACGGGCGCCCAGTTCCCACAGTGATTTCTCAGCAGACATCTGCAACCTTCTCACGCCGAAGCAGCCACCGGAGCATATGGTTACTGTGCCACCGCACTGGCGCGGCACATTCGCTCAGCGAGCGTGTGTGTGACTCACTCAGTGATTTATTCAGTGGCTCATTCACGCGCTCGTGCGTAGCGTTGGCCAGAACGTTTTAGACATAAACAGCACTGTCCTTTTGCAGGATGGCGTCTAAACATGAATCTCACAAGATCGCCACAGTGCTCTTTATATCCATCTAGGACGCCTGTGTGCAAGCGCATCACGTCGCAGCACCTGCACATGAATATTCCGTTCTTATTCGAGGGTGTCCCCATCGACAGCACGCGACAAGGTTGCTGCCATCGCACCTTGAGATGCATCACATGCCCGCTGATCCGAATAGCACGCTTGGATCTGCAACCGCAGGTAAGCCAGGGCTTGAGCCCGCTGGAATGCAAGCCTCGCCAGTCGGGCGGCGGCGGAGGCACGCATGGGCGATCGTCCCAGCAGTCACGTGCCGGACAGCGCCCGCCGTTCTTGTCGGTGCCCGAGCAAGCTTTGTTGCGAGGCAGCGCGCGTCCACGGTCGCGTACGGAGCGCCGGTGTGGGCGCTATTTTTAGCGGGCATGTCCAGGCTCTGGGCTAGGGCCCGCGTCCGTCTCAAGCCGGCGAGCCTGAGTCGGTTACCGTGGATCGGCACCAGAAAGCGGTGCTTAGCGCGGTACCGCGCGGCCGCCGACTCGAGCACGAGAGAGGGGAGGGGCGCCACTGTTTGCGCGGCCGGTGACTTCATCGGCCGGCGTCGGCCTGTTTGGCCGCTGTCAGTGGTGAGTCTGTTGGCCGCCGTGTATCGACGCGTGCGCCGCGGCCGACGAGCTCCCCAGGCCACCGCCCTCCCGCAGCTCCTCGTCCTTGGCACCGGGCAGCTGCGAGAGGGGACGGGCTCGGCTGACACGCCGCACCTGTGCCCGTACTCTGTGTCAGCAGCGGCGAGCGAGTCTTTTGCACGGAAACGACGCAATTGGATGGTGGCGAAATGTGGCGGCAGTGCAGGCGTGAGCTATTGACACGAGTGCTGCAACGCTGCGGTGCCAGAAAGTGATCAACAAAATTGAAATCGTCGCAATTACGCGGTAGGCGATCCCACGCGGGATCATTGCCGTTGAAGGTCTGATGAAACAACTTTTATTGCCGCCACCACTGTCATTCTCTACAGCTATTTCTGTAAATGATGGCTCGGTCAAACGGTCGTCAGCGTTTGTTCAAACGGTTGGTTAATTCTAAGCTCAGGAAGTCGGTGTCATGCGTCGTCCCCGCATGACCTCACGAAGGAAGTCAGCCGGCGCCGCACCCGGACGGTAAAACACCGTCGGTCACCCGGCCAGCCGGCCCACTGGCCGGGGTCTGCGTTGTTCGCAGGCCGGCGGCCGCGGATCTGCCATGTCAACACGCGACGCATTCCTCGTCCGGCTGTTTGTTGTTTCGACTCGGAGGGGAGCCGTCGACGTCGGCGCCGACGGCGGCGCGACCGCACCGACGCGGCGGCCGACCTCTGCGCCGCGATGCCGACACGTCGGCCCGCCCCCCGCGAAGGGTCCGACACGCGCTCCGCCCGGAGCGGTTCGGCACTTACTTCACATGCGCCGCCCCGCCAGCACTCCACCTCCGAAGAGGAGGTCATGTTTCGCAGATCGGCGCAGTCTCTCACCTGGAAGCAGAGAGGCGCGCGCGTCAGAGAGTCCGCCCGGGGATGGTGAGGGTTTTGGGGGGGGGGGGGGGTCTCGGGGTGCGGCCCACACACACACCTCGTCCTCGGCCTGAGCTGTGCGGGGACCACCAGTGCTGCAGCTGGGAGTGTGTCTCCGGCGACAGTGACTGGCACTGGAGCACACTTGTTGCTACACGGCGCCGCGCCGCCGGTGCATAGACACCTGCCTGGCGGCTGGCGGCACGGCGAGCCTCCGCCTCCGCCGCCCCTGCAGCGCCGTCCGGCTGACGGACGGGCGGCGGGAGCGTGTGAAAAACACGTCAGGAATGAGGAGGCCGCAGTCTCGTCTTACGGACGCGCTCACATCAAATACAGGGGCGTTAATTGAAGATGCAGCACGTGAGGTGTGGGCACGGCAGATGTGAACGCGAAGGGTGTGAGCTTGCCAGCACTGCATTACGACATGCAGGAGGAGCATGGTGCAAAATAGCATATACCGAGGAGATTTGAATGTTATAGAATTGGGGGTGATTGCGCTGTACGAAGTTCAGCTTGTTTCCGTTGAAGGAAGCTAGAGTAGTAAAAACGCTTGGCAACGTGGAACAAAAGCGGGCTATAACACACAAAGCAGTCACTAGTTCCAGAATATGCAAGCCCTTAATCTGAAGACAGCGCTGACGTACGTCAATTACGCGTCTGCAGTACACTGCAGTTGCAATGCAAAACACTCTCTGCATACCAATAAGCTGTCCACGAGGACAGCACAATTACTATCCACGCAGCCGCGTGCATTTTAACATACGGGAGTCTTCCTAGTGATGCAATGCACGACATCAAGATGGATTAAACACGCACCACTCCCAACACCGAACAAAGACTGAATCCTTGGCAAACCATGGGCTCAAAGCGCATACCATCGACGGCGGGCTGTCACCGCCCCGAGGACAGGCGTAGGGGGCAGCGGTCCGTGTCAACGCCGCTCTTTAGAGACCCGTTGGCCCAGTTGGGCGGCCAACAGGTCATGCCTGCTAATTACTCTGGCCGCGCCGAGCGGTGCACGCGGTAGCGGCGGCGGGGTGACGGGGGGGGGGGGGGGGGGGGAGGGGCTCTGAGGCCGACCGTCCCGCCGGCTGTCAGAAGGCCGTGATGGAGCGGGGTTCGGTGACGCGGCGGCCGGCCCGCCGCGGTCGTCACACGCAGATGAGCAGAAATAACGGCTCTGCCACCACCGGCGGCATCAAACGGGACTCGGCCGGCAGCCGCACCGCCACCCCGGACCGGACCGAACCGAGCCGCTGGAAACGGTCGGCGAACGGCGGAGGCAACGGTGTGAAAACGGCTGAGAAACAGAGGGAGGACCGGGTGGCAAAGCACGACATCAGTCTAGAAACAAATAGGATCGTGAGCACAGCAAGAGATAACAAAACAACAAACAGCCGGGGCGAGAGGACACAAGGAAGAAAATAAGATAAGAACGATGCAACCTGGGATGTGCTTTAGATTGCCGCAATGGTCGTGATAAAGGCCACGATGTGGGACGTAATGAAAGTAAGTCCTCTCGGACCGGAGCCGGCACCGCCTCTGGCGAGGAAAACGGTGGCATCGACACCTGCTCTTAGGGGGAGGGAGTAAGGACTCTGGCGGCAACACCACCTCTGGTAGGGAGGGTGATGACGTTGACACCGCCTCTGGTGTCGAGGACGCTGGCGATACCTCCTCTGGTGGAGAGGACGCTGGCGATACCTCCTCTGAAGTCGAGGACGCTGGTGATACCTGCTCTGTTGTCGGGGACGCTGGCGATACCTAATCTGGTGGGGAGGACGCTGGCGGCAATACCTCCCCTGGTGGGGAGGACGCTGGTGCTCATCGCACCACTTGGCAGCCGGAGACGGGAGCCCATAAAGGGCCTGGTCGCCTCATCGCGGCAATCCAGCGCATCAACACCCGCAAAAAATGCAGTGGCCCGCTGTCGTAATCGGCTCAGCCCACCCGTCGCCAGTTCAGAAATCTGGGACCGCGTCAGCAAAGTCTGATGTCTCAGTCATATTCCACCTAGAATTCCGCAGAATGTGTGGTCTGGTCAGCTCAGCACGGCTGGCGCCCACCCGTCGTGCGTCTCGGCACTTCCCCTTTCCATCCGCACTCCCCAGCATCAACGATCACTCCATAGGACCTTGTCGTCCCTTCCTCATGCGGCAGTCATCCGGCCACCGGGCCGGCCGGCGCCTCCGGCGTCGCCGGCGTGACGGCGCGGCGGCCGGCTCGCCCGGCCGCCGCCACTGATGGGAGGTTATTTACCTATCCGCTCGACGGGCCACGCGGCCGCAGACAACGGCTCTGCCGCGGCGCGCCCGCCCACAGCCGTACAAATGAGATTTACAGGGCGCGCCGCGCAGCCGGCCGTGGCCGACGGCAGTGCGCCAGCCGACGCCGGCTCCAGCGCGCTCTGAAAAGCGCTTGTCGCCACCGTGACGGACCGGGCAGGCGGAGGGGCCACGCGGCGGGCGGGCGCTGGCCGCACGCCGCCGCGCCAGCCGTGACCTTGCGCGGCGCGCCGGCGTCCGGGATTACAACGGCTGCTCGCGTGCCGTGTTTAGCGCGGCAGGCGATCCGGGAGGCCGTAGAGCCGCGCGCGGCAGCAAACAGACCCCAGAAAAACGCGGATGGGGTGGCACGCCGACACCGACGCCGGTGTACTACGGCCGGCAGCGCCGGTCCGGCCAGCAAAAACGGCGAGCACCTGTCTCCGCCGACGGGCGCCGCGCCGACGTCGACAGCAACAACAAACACGGCCGAGGGCGGCACCGGGCCGCCCTCTAACCCGGTCGCCACGCTCGGGGCACTCGGACAAAGACCGCCGGCGGCGACAGCGGCGGCGGCGGCGGCGGGCGGCCACAGCGGCCACGGGCGAGCACCGAGGCAGCGCCGGCAGAGCCATGTACGGGCCGCTACGCCCGCCCGGTCGCCGCCGTCGCCGCCGCCGCTGCCGCCGCGTGACAAAATGGAGCGGCACCGCCAGACAACTCGTTAAGGCCGCCGGTCCGGTGCGGCACCGCCCGGCCGGCACGAGCCGTGAGCCGGCCATTCACGGACCGGAGAGGATACCCACGGCCCGCACGACAAGCGACCGTGCTATGCGGAGAAAGCGAGTCGCATGAGCGAAGCTCAGTTATGCCAGTTTGTCTCGGCTTCGGGCTTGATGGAGTCATCAGGTGTTGGGTTGCATGCATTTATGATTTACAGTTACAGTTGCGTCATGCACTCGACATGTGCAGCAGCTATTCGTGCTGCATGAAGACAAATATGTGTAATACTATACGTAACCGAACATGGTATTGTCTGGATGCGTCGCATAGCAGCTGTGGATTCGCAACTTTTCTCTATATTTGCTCGTTGATTTAAGACTACGACTGTCCACAACACCAGCAGGGCGGCTCGCGTTCGACGATGATACACCAGCAGGCCGCCCGTGCGCGCGTGGCCCGTCGGCGTGCTGCAGGACAGGTCCCCGGGCGCCTACAGGGCGGGCCCCGGTGCGGCCACAGGACGGACCCTGGGGTGCCCGCAGGACAGGCCCCGGTGCGCCCGCAGGACAGGCCCCGGTGCGCCCGCAGGACGGGCCCCGGTGCGGCCACAGGACGGGCCCCGGTGCGCCCGCAGGACGGACCCCGGCGGGCCTGGACTGCCCCGGCGGCGGCGAAGCTTGGCGGCGGCGCGGCCATTGCCCCCCAGTTTCCATGCCGGCCGGCCTCCCTGGGGACCGGCTGTCGCGCTGCCCGTCCGGAGCTGGATAATTGCGAGGTGGCTCGGCTCCCACGCCGCCGGAAAAGCGGCCGCCGGCGGCGGTGGCCCTGAACTGGGTCCCGGAGGGCGAGCTGGCCCTTTCCTGTCACCGGATGACCCCTCCTGCCACTGGCACCACACGCTGCAGGGACGTGGGGTAAGTGATCATAGGGCAGAAGCAGTCCACCCTCAAAATAGCGTTGCCTATTGAGCGGGTGCGGTGCGATGCAAGGCATATCAAAACCCTCCTGCCCTTCCAATTGTCCAGTTTTGCAGGGATCCGATGCTCCTGTTACCGCAACCATCAGGCATGATGCTATTCGTGGAACCGATCTCATCTCTGTGTCGAGTCACAAGCAGCATGCGCACGCTCCGAAATGTTCCCAGTGACTCCCAGGCCAGTGAGTCACCGCTGCTCGCCAGGTGGCCATAAAATGAACAGTTAGCATGTCGTCTCACGGAGAACACCGCCCACTGATGGCACCGCGCCCCCACCAGGGGCGTGTCACATCGGACCTCCAGGCCCACGCCGGCACCCCCGGTCTGCACCCCCGGGCCGGCCGATCAAGCGCCGACCCGGTGTGCTGAATGCCCACAGGGCGTGGCAGTTAGCCGGCGCAGCCGGCGCGGACGCCGGCCCCGTTGCCATGGCGACCGCGCACAAACAGGCGGCGTATAATGCCCTGGAATGAGTCACCCGTGACATCACGTCTAATGCCGGGACCGGCACCGGGACCGGGACCGGGACCGCTCCGCGCCCCCGCCAGCGGAGGGGAATGGGGTAATCGGGCGCCCCTCCGTCGGTGACGCTCGCGCGCACGCAGCGATCGCGGCAGCGGTGATCACGTGGCACTGCTGATCAGCACCAGACGGCCGCGGAGGAATGGATCGGATGCTTTGGGATATGTGCATGCTCGTCTTTGAAGCGTGCGCTTACCGAAAGCATTAGACGAAGGTACGCAGGAGCATTCCCGATGCCGATGCTCCACTGGTGGCTACCTAATATCTAAGTCAATTCCCATCGAGTCATTTTGTAGATTTATTGAAGCTTGGCTCAATGGCAAAACTGCTCATATCGCTCAAAAGTATGGATTTTACGTCGGACCAGTGCGGCCGAATTGAGCCGGGTCCGCTCCCTACAGTCGTACGGCCATTGAGATGAGTATGTGACAGCAAACCGAGCATCTCCACTGATTTTATCCAAACAAGTTGATATCTTGAGGCAGTAACGCAAAATAATATTGACGTTCGCAGTTTGGTTTGACCTGGCTTTTTCAAAATCGTGACAGGCTCGTTTTGTTAATTTTTCGTTTGGTCTGTAATTATGAGCAGACAAGACTGAACTCCGCAAGTTCTGTATCAAAACAGATGGCAAAGGAAAGCCAATAGTAGGTCATAGTATCCTCACGGAGGATGACGTAACCGTGCATGTCATATTTATTAAACCACGCTGGGGGCTGTTATGAATAAAGATAGGCACATCCAGCCCGAAAGTCACCCATGTCGCACAATAGAGTGCCGAAACACTTTCATGGAACCAAATGTCATTATAAAGATCATCACTATTCCTGATCACAAAAAGTCAGCTCTGGGCTTGGTCTAGATAACCAGCGATGCCAGATCACCAGCACCACTGGACGCAAAATCGGTCGACAACACGACTGGCCCAGGCCGATCGCCGGCGCTCACGTTCAAAAGCAGCGGCCGCGTGCAGACGGCGCGCTCCGCCCTAGCGCTACTGTGCCGGCGCCCCTGCGCGACGGGATGTCACCGCCCGGACCGCCCGGTATGCAGCCGGCCTTTGATAGCACGCGGCGGGGGAGGGAAGGGCAGCAGGAAGGCAGGGGAGCAGGACGGCTGGGCACGAGGATCCGCCGCAGCTGGGAGCAGGACGGCTGGGCACGGAGGACCCGCTGCAGCTGGGAGCAGGACGGCTGGGCACGGAGGATCCGCTGCAGCTGGGAGCAGGACGGCTGGGCACGGAGGACCCGCTGCAGCTGGGAGCAGGACGGCTGGGCACGGAGGATCCGCTGCAGCTGGGAGCAGGACGGCTTGGCACGGAGGACCCGCTGCAGCTGGGAGCAGGACGGCTGGGCACGGAGGATCCGCTGTAGCTGGGAGCAGGACGGCTGGGCACGGAGGATCCGCTGCAGCTGGCAGCAACCGATGACCAGGCTTGTCCCCCAGACTGAGCTGAGGCGGGCCGGCAGGTAGCCAGCCACGTGCACGACCGTAGGGGAAAGCGAAACCCGCCGAACGTCGCTTTCTTCAAGGCCCCGCGTTACTAACGCCCGTTCCGGTGAGCTGGGTGAAAAAATAAGTCCCGCTGCCACGAACAGCCTTGGAAATCGCGGCTACGCCACAAAATGGTTCTGACCGTCTATTTACGACAGTCAATGGTTGGTTGGGGCTAGATTTCGTGGCCTGTTCGTGTTCATGGCCCCGGGGTGCGTAATGAGGGGGAGGGAAAAGGGATGGGGAAGGGGGAGCAGGTGCGAGGCGGCGCAAGGGAGGTTGAGCCGTTCCTCCCCCTTCCCGATGTTCCCAGCAGGAGCACACCTGTCTTTAGCCACGGCAGCCATGCGGCGCGGAGACCGCCACCGCCGGGGCCGGGGGGAGTCATGCGTCTGGAGGGCAGGACGGTGGGTCCAAGCCGCCAGCACCCCTCTCCTGGCCCATCCAATCAACACCGTAATCTGGCCGGTCGAGACGGGAGCATAGCGGCCGGCCGGCCGGCGTCCGCCGGTGGGTCCCGGGCGCCGGGCGAATGATGCCAGCCCCGGGAGGACGGCGCCGCGGTCTCGGCGGAGCCGAGCGCGACGCCCGCTGCACTCAGCGCGTGCACTCGGGCCTATTAACAGTTAGGACAGCGTCCCAGAGTGCTCTTGACGCCCTGCGCTTCCCGCTGGAGACGACTGGAAGCCCGAAACGAGGCTCGCGTCGCTCAAGTGCCGACGTGACCGAGGCGCCAAGTTGATACACAAAGGCGTGAGCGAGGCCGCCGCCCGGTAAAGTGGCGGGGAACCACACCCTGACGAGGCAAACGCGCCAGCGCAAACAGCTGGCCTCACGTGCGGCCGCGGCGGGGAACGCTCTGGGCCGAGAGCGGCCGACAGGGGGCGCGGGCACCGACAGGAACACGCCGTAACCGCGTGCGGAACGGGTCCAAGGCCGCATGACCGGCCTCTTACGAGCGGGTGGTGAGCATGTACGTCATAGCACGGGCTGAAGAGTTTAATGAGACAACCATTAGGCCGTTCGAGGCTCTGAGCATCGGGAGTGTGGATTGCGCCTAATGCTGCCAGACCCGGCATTGTAATTTGAAAGCCAATTACTTGTGGTCATGCCGTATAACTAATCGCGGCCGCCTGTGTTGTAGATGTAGTACGTCAGGCTTTCGAGTTAAAAAGCTCTACTGGTGCATCGAAATGGACATGTTTGACTTTTTCAAATGATAGGAGCGTTGAGAATGGTGACAGTGTAATCGTTTGTATATTGGTAATTGTATGCACGACTGACTGCCTCGTGTGACTGTCCGCGCACTGTTCCAGTCATGGCCGGTTAACAAGAGTTCAGCCGAATCAAGTCAAGCAGCTTCCTAAGCAGCCAAGGCAGGCGGCAAAAGTAAGGCAGCAGGCTACCTCTGTGGGTTACTGGTTATTGGGGTCGTCGATTTGTCAGTTTTAGGCTGTACATAATCTCCAATCACACAGTTTGTTGGTACAGTCCCACGCGACAAAGTAGAGCGTGCCTCTCGAAGGAGTGTAGAGTGTGTGAACAGCCTGTCAGAAATAAAGGCGCCCGTGAAAGAACAATGCCACGCAGCGCCGGTACGCCTCTGTGCCGCCCCCGCCCCGTTTTCGCTGGACGGCCAACAAAAGTGCGAAAGCCGATGGCACACCCAGTCGAGCTTCTGGCAGTTTTCGTTTGGTAACGAACAAGTGACATAGCCCCGGGCGCGCAACGGAACCCACCCTCCCCCACTTCGTCTAGATTACAGGCAACATGAATCTTCAGACGCTGTCATTGTTCGGCCTGTTACTGGCAAAGCCGGGAGACCTTTACGAAGATTGGCTGGCCGCTGGGGGAATTAGCCTGATCTGCGCGCCGGCGCCGTTTCCATGACCGTCACCGTTTTTTGCGGACGTAAATTGACTGCCGAGGCGGTGAGGATCGTGACGCATCGCTGCCCCGCGCCTCCGCTTTGGCGTTGCTTCGTGTGGGGGAAGGAGCGGCGGTTACAACCGCTGGACGTCGCACATCGCCGCCCGCGCCTCCGCTTTGGCGTTGCTTCGTGTGGGGGAAGGAGCGGCGGTTACAACCGCTGGCCGTGGCGCATCGCCGCCCGCGCCTCCGCTTTAGCGCTGCTCAGAGTGAGGGGAAGGAGCGACGGCTGAATTTGCTGGCCCGTAGTGTACGGTGCCTGGGGAGGCCGGTTTCAAAGCACTGGGAATGGGAGACGATGAGATGATTGGGGGAAAGCAGGGGAACCTGGAAAATTTAATTGGTGACCTCGATTTATGCTGGAAGTCTTTCAGATCGTATTAGCAAATGTTTGTAGGGCGCAAGTTCTTAGCGGCTGATCCCAAGCGAAGAGCAGCTGCCCTGCAGGCAACAGTGCTCAAGTGCTCGAGCGCTCTGAGCGAGACCATTGGCTGTTTTGTTTTCAGCCCAACCCTGAAAACGATGCCAGACGCGCTGGATCGATGGCGTACCAGATTGGCGTCGTTCACGGGCTTATGAAAACATTCATGTGCCGGTGATGGGAGCCGGTCGTTCTTTACAGTGCGCCGCCCGGGGTAGGGTGCCGACCATTGTGCCGCGCCGCCTCCCTCGCGTCGGCGGGGGCATAGTGAATGGCGAATTAACACGGCGTCAGCGGCGGCCGGTGCAGGCAGGAGGCGCGTGATCATTAGCGGCCCCGCTGACGCCTGCCGACGCGATTAGCGGCCGGCTGTCGGCGGCGCGCGCGGCGACGGGCGACCGCGCAGCCGGGCCGCCCCGAGGCCGCCGCAGGGGAGGCCCGGCGGCAGCCGAGGGACACAGCCACGCCGAGAGGGGGGGGGACGCCATCGGTGGCGGGTATGCAACGGCTCGACCGACAGTAGAGTGGAGGGTTGGAAGGCCGGCAAGTGTCGAAGATAACTAATGCTGCGATGCCTATCATCTCTCATGATGAGCGTCACTGCTCCTACTTTACAAATCACATCCGGTATCACCTTATGAACCTGACTTAGATCGTTGGGCAAAGCGGAGCATTTTAAAATCAAAGCAGCGTGAGGATGCCCTCCAGAATGCGCCCTGAAGTGCGGCAGACCGAAGAAGAAGGAGGTCCCCCCCACCGACATCCGTTCATGCGGCGTCCGCCGTTGCCGGAGTTGGGCCGGCGGCGGCAGGTGGCGCAGGTGGCCACTGGTCACCAGCGAGCGAGACCGGCCCGGCCGGACCGCAGCTGGGACCAGGTCCCGTTGCCCGCTTCCGGGAGAGGTCGGTGCCCCGCGGCGGTGGCTCGAGGCGCGCGGGCGGGTCACCACCGGATGAGGGGAGAGGCGCACCGGTGGGACATCGCTTCGACAGAAGGGCGCTGCGCGACGGGCCGCTTTCCCGCTCCGACGCGGCGGACATGGTCCAGCCGAGCCTCCGTCGCCCGGGTTGGCGTGTGCGATACACTACATTGAGCGTGCGTGCACCCGGTCAGAGCTGCCGCAGAGAATGATGCAGGCCGCCCCCCCCCCCCCCCCTCCAGCCGGTACACAGGCCGCCACAGGCTTCGAGCACGGTGGCCTCCCTGCAGCGCCATTGGTGATCGCCGCAGATCATCTGCCTGTCGTGCCCAGAGGCCAGCGAGCGGAGACAAAGAGCCAGCCGGGGCGCCCCCTGCCCGGATGCCCCGCTAACCAGGCATCGTCACCGGGCCTGCGCGCCTACCCTTTGTGACGCCCCAGAGGGGATTTCCGGGATGGCAGCGTGAATCGTTTCCGGTGCTGACACATGCAGGAAAGACGACCCTGCAGAAGGTCAGAGGCCAGCATCATCAGGCGAAAGTGCGAACGGACTAGGCGCACGTGGCTGGCTTTCGCCTGCTCGGGCGCGGACACATTCGTCACCCGCCCGCGCCCGGCGCTGCCGCCGCCGGGCCGACCGAGCCCGCGCGGCCCGGACCGCGGTCGGCGCGACCTCCCGCCGGGCCGCGCCGCCGCTGAGGCCAGGTGAGAGCGCGGGAGGCGCGGGGTAACGGTTCGAGCTGCGGCGCCGCCGCGGCAGACGCCACGCCGCAGCGGTTAGCCGGCCGGCGAACGGCGACGTCGTGAGCCTGCAGGCGGCGATTGGTTGACTCACGCAGCGCGAACGGCTCTTCCCACGGAAGGTGCCGCATCCAAACGGTAGTCGCCGCTGTCGTCGGCCATCGATCACGAAAACAGCGGGGAAACGCTTTTAAAAAGACATTTGAAACTCATTGGTCGCAGGCCCAGAACGCAGCGTAGGCAGTATCTAGCTGCATTTCAGACACATCTTGGAAATTCGAAGGTAGGCTCATCCACGAGAGTCTAGATGGCCCCATAAATTTTCTGCCCGGCAGAGGCTATTGTGTATTAGTGTGCTCCATACCACGCCGTAGACCAGCGACAGTGGGATTATATAGCGGGATTGAGCGATTGATTATATATATGATAGCGGGATTGAGCGATAAAATATCCTATCGGGGTGCCCGCCTCATTTCGCGTCCACGCCATATCTGGCGAATACCGACTTCCGACCACTCGAGGATACTGCGCCTGATTACAGTGCTGCTACGCTCCTGTGTGGGCATGCAGTCTCCAGGGCACCCAGATTGGCGAGCTCCACGCAAGGTAGCGCTAGCACTGCCGTGGCTCGCCCCGCGCGCGCCGTGGTCGCCTCCGCTTCCGGGCCGGCAGCGAATCACCAGCCGGACCTGTTGACTCAGAGCAGCACCAGAGCTGCTGATGTGGTGACTCAGAAGCCGGCAGAAGCGCAATCACCGCCGGTGGTGTACGCCTACGTCATTCCAGAGCTTTACATATATCGACTAGTTACTGAGGATCGCAAGGTAGGCCTGCCCCGGCTGATATAGTTCGCTATATGCCTGTCAGAATGAGTAAAAAAACCTCATGTTCAAATATTCTACAACCTATAAATGTTTATCATGTTATTATTGCTTGAAAATGAACGCACAAAAAATAGTTCAATTAACTTCATATGAATCCTTAAGCCATATGCATTGCCCCATACGGCTACCATATACGAGCATAAGACTACTAAATGAGTTACAATGTAATAATTAATGATATAATGACAATATAAGGCTGGTGTTAGACACCTACGTGTTACGAGCGCATTAAGCACCGTGTGTGGGCGCACTGAGCGAACGCCACGTCGAATGACGTACTGAATGGGTCTCGGCAGGTATGCGACCTCGGGTAAAACTGTGCGGGTCCCAGAATTCTGCAGAACCGGTTTCCAGATCAAGGATCTCGGCTCCGCTTCCAGATGCCGGCGGGCAGGAAACCAAACGCGGTGGGGTACGGGCAAAATATCGGCGTTTTCTTATAATAGTTCTTGCAATTTCGTTGGATTGTTTCCCTTGGCAGGAAAAACGGAAACAGCTTTGTGCCACGTCCAAAGACCTTAGTGAACAAATGCTGTAAGGGGTGCATGATGCTGTAAGGTGTGCATGCAGGTCAACAAACACACGTTATAACTTTACGCCGTGGATTTTAGGATGCCTAGCGACAGACGGAGCCTCACATTTAAACATGGCATGCTATATAATTAAAATCTCACATTATGTATATGTATACATATATGTTTTATACTATATACATATTCATATATATATACATGTATATATTTACAAGATATGTTTCTATGGTTGTTGTTCGCTGATACGAATTATAGGCAGCACAAGGCTCGTTTCTTTCCAGCACTCCGTTCAAAAATGGCCGACCCACCAACCGACCTCCTAACGGAAGCCCTCGATCAATATGGCAGCGATCCCGACGCGAGAAGAGGTGAACAAAGGCGCGCCCAGCACCGGGACATGGCGCGGCCGCTGGCCGGTGGCGCTGGCCGTCCACCAGCCGCAGTGGCACCGCTCAGCGTCGGCGGAGCAGTGGCATCGATCCGCCGGGAGCCAGAGGCGAACGAGTCTCATCCCGGCGCTGCCTGAGGGGCGAGCTATCGATCTGCTGGGAGCGCTCGGAGGGGCGTCTCGTCTAATCCCATCTCCGAGCCAGGAGCGCGGTCTCCTGTTGATGCCGGCGCGGCCGTGGGGCATCCTCGGCGACAAACAGGCGAGCCGGCCCCGCGGCGGTCCGACAAACAAAGCCGAGGCGAGCGGCGGCCGCGCCACCCGCTCGGGCCGCGAACAAAAACCGCCCGCCGGCCGCGCGGCCGGCGTCCACCTCACGCCAGTCCACCAGCCTTCCAGACGGCCAGCAAAGGTCACAGGTCACACGTGGGCGGGGGCGTAAGCGACCGAGTCTGCGCCTCGACCACACCTTGTATCGATCTGGGAAGCCGCCCGTTCACCACAAAGAGTTTGAAGAAGGAGTTGTTTTCAGAGGCGGTTGGCTCTCACACCACTTCTAAGAACAACTTTAGGACGTTCGAAAAAGAGCGCAGCTGATTCTAAAGAGTGCAATGAAAACCACGCAGCAAGCACAACCCTGGCAGTACAAACGGTCATGCGCCGCAGCGACCCGGAAAGACCCCACGTTCCAGGACGATACAGTAACCGAAGCAATGTCTTACCTTGTATCAAGAAGGGCAGGAAAATGTATTCAAACTTCATTTTGACAGCTCTAAGGTCTAGCTCAGTCACACAAGTAAGAGATTAAAATGCGGCAGCAGCAGCTCCAACGCCCCACAGCCACCCGCGAGGCCTCACACGGACAACTGACGCTAGCGCCGCGGCGGCAGCCGGCCACAACTAGCGAGTCAAACGTGACCGAGCGGAGCGGAGCTGCCGTCCGCCGACAGAGGGCGGTGCCGGCGCCCGGCGCGCGACGAGCCCGCGCGCTGGCGGGGCGTCGCCAACGCGAGGGGGAGGAGGCACCGGGTCGCGGCCCCTGGAGCCTTGCACTATGGCATACACGCGCGGCCTTCCGTGACGGCAGTATTTCTGAGTAATGTACTTTGAATTCAAGACAGCCCGTTCTGTTGAAATGTGCGCCGGTTTCGGTGAGCGCAGTTGCATATCGCGTTCATATGAAGTCCATCAGTGAAAACTGACAATACAGCACCTTGCAGGCAGCTGTTGCACCCAGGACCTGGTGAACGTCACAAATAAGACTTGTATCATAAGCCCTGATTATATTCCAAAATGAACCTACTATGTACAGATGAGTTTCATCATGCACAACATTTTTTTTTTCAAATCGCAAGATGTAGAATGAAAGGCACGAGAAGATAACTGTCTTTACCGCAATTGTGTGGATAAGAGTATAAATTGCATCTTAACAATGCACATAAATATATCACCGCAAGCCATTCCTTAAGTTAGTTGGATGTACACAAAAGATGGCTCAGAAAATTAATCGAGCTATCTTTCAACTCGGGCTGTTACTTTTGACACTGAATTAGATATCTAGCGTTTGTCCTCTAAAATTGAAACAAAGCTCAGTGTCATTTCTTGCCGAAAGCGGCGGGATGTATTTATTTCGGACCAAAATACCAATGCCACACGCACGCTCTTTTGAGTGACACCCCTATATTTCACGTCCGCACCATCACGCCCCACAGCGCGTGCGCCACGTCACAGCTGTCGCCAGCATTTTTCGCTCAACTCAACCCCAAGTCTACTTCCTCATATTTTGCTTGATCCTGTTTATTTGATCTTGATGTGATTTCTATCACAAATTGGGAACAAAAACTCACTAGCGGTTTCAGCCTTTCGTTTTTTCTTGGGGGAGGGGGCAATCGTATTGCAGGCTAACGTAGCAAAACCCGAAACTTAGCCCGTTTTGACTTTCGTCCCTTAGTTTTTCAGCTCTCGGCTTGATTTAGTCAGCGTGAGATGGAAGAAAAACTATGAAAATTAAGGCGGGATCTGATCTCTTGAGCCTTCTAGAATCTCAGTCCTTATCTGGCACGACTAAAGCATTTGTTATATACTGCGGCAAGCACGAGCATTCCAGTGGCGGTACTGGTCGTGCAAGTTAACACTATTGTAATGTCGACCGCGTGTTCCACTCGCCCACGAACGTGGCAGGCACACATCAATGCCTGCCGTACATGAAAAGAGACTGAGCCGCTCTCATCGTTCAAAGTCCTGATTAGCATATAATATTCATTATAACATAGTATTTCTAAGTAGCCTGCACCCTTTTTCAGCACTGCCGTGTGGGGTGCAGCTTGTGGTCGATTTGTGGGCACACACCGCTGCGTCCCAATTTTTTGAACGGTCATTTTAGTTCAGTTTTTGATGTGATCTTTGTCCTTACGGCGCTTTCTCATGCGCGTAAAAATTAACCGTTCACGGAAGACATAAACTTCGCATATGAGCATGATATGACGTGATGTAACCGTAACCGTCACTGTCAAGCTGAGATTGTGCATCAGCTTTGCATTGGAGCAATCCAACAAGTAATTCGATTTATAAGCACAGCGTAAGATATATGTCTTACTGGAAAAAGCACAGTATAGTTGAGTGATGATGACTTAGATACTAATGACGCCATTATTTTTGTGTTGCATAATTCCGCTCTTGTCAGAGTGGCGCGATTTGCCTTAAAATGCACTATGACAGCACTGACCATTGTTAACCATCTGGATTTGTGCCCTGTATGCGTTTTGCCAATAGGAATATGGGAGCTGGTAAGCGCAGGCAAACTTGAATATAACATTCGGCGGGTGAGAAGTGGGCGTCGTGAGGAGGAGTAGCCACCTGCAAATATTGGTCGAGGCAAGTGGGTTGAGCATACCCAACTTTGCACTGGTGCCTGTCCAACGAAGTATGTAGTGTGTATGGTCGCGAACGAGGCATGTCGCCGAATATCTAGCTTGTGAGCATTTGTTCTTTCATTGCGTGAAGATGTTCATTTCACTGCAGCTCACACGTGATATAAGAATTTGAATATTTAGCCTCAGTATGAGCAGAGTGTCATTGCGAATTTTCTTAAGTTAGTGTTGAAAGAGACGCTGGAAACTGTTCTGTGCCCAGGGAGTATTGTGCACATAAGGCAAGGATAAGGGCTCTGCCACGTTCACTTTCTCATTGGCATAAATGATAGAAAAATGAAAAAAATAAATGGCAGAATGTACCTGAATATAGCAATCAGCAAGCGTAAAAGGGGAAGGGGTTGATCCATCCCCCTACGGCTCTATGAGAATATCTTTCTGCCCAAAGATTGATTTGACTATAAGGCGTTCATTGTGCGTGCTCGACACCAATAACGTGTTCCTAGCTTGCCTGGTTCCGAAGCAGCGGCGGTTTTTAAAGAATACTGCACGCGATCTACGGCCGGCGCGGGCGGCGGGCGGCAGCTGTCGATGTCGCGGAAGCGCGCGACGGGTCGGTGCTGTTACATTAACAGAGCCATATGCGATAAACGCATCCCCAAAGCACATAAACGTAGGATTCATTGTACTCAATGGTAAACAAAGAACTCGCCTGTTTAAGTTTCGTGATCCCACAACTCATGGTCTCGTAAGTATAATATAAAGCTGAAGAAGCGCGATTTTCTAGAAAACTCAACATATGACGCGTCATACTAAGGTCAATTATTGAGCTAACAGCATGCAAGCTAGCACCAATCGCGGGATCTTGTTGAGCGAAATCCGCTGGTGTTTTCTGCTAAGCTGTATCTTCATTTCTCTGGAAACGCCAGATGGTGGTATTCGCATCACCCCCTCCCCCCCCCCCCCCACACACACACTATCAGTCCGCGTTATGAAAGACGACGAAGCATGGCCAGGGGTTAACGAGATAGATCAGCCCATTTGTATTTTTTGGGAGACGGGCGTGGTTTTTTACCTCTGGGGGTGTTTTAATGTTGGCGGATGTACTGCTGCTTGTGACGGGCATCCGTTTCCATAGGCCGGCGAGCATACCACTACGATTATCTTAGTGTCCTGTTCCTTTTTGCCAGGGAAAGAGCATTAAATGACTCTAACAGTTCAAAGGTGCATTCAAATAAAGGTAAATTTAGAAATGAAAAGGCATCGTTGGATTTGGATCAATGGCTTGGCAACGCCAGAGCTCAAAGTCCACATCCAGAATTGCCGGCCCAATCAAACAAAGCGATAATTTCAGCGGCGGGCAATGTCAACATCGCCCCCCATTGCCTTACGTGTAATCTTGGCACATGTGGAAGAAGATAGGCTCGTTTAATTGTCTCTGAAGCGCCTGAAAAACTATCCAAAGTTGATTGGCGCTTGGCATGTTGGGCCCCCATAATAGAGAGCTTCACGGATTGAACCAATCCACGAATGGTGGATGGTCCCGCGCAACGGATTGGACTGCATGAGAACATTTCGGCAGCACACGGATGACCATGGGACTGGCTTGCTTTTGTTGGCCAATGCAGACGAATTGACGTTTGAGACATTTTACATAGGTTCACAGACGATTTAATGCATTGAAAAAAATTCAAAACATACTGATTGATTTGACAAATGTCCAGCACCTGGTGGCATCTTTAATCCTACAAGGATGATGGTTTCGGTGAAGGATAATTTAAAGGCATCCTAGATCCTTAACGCGAGCACGTCACTAATAGTAATACTCCACAAGTGGCTTCAAACTAGTAATCACAGCAGTTTGATATGTGGTTACAAAGTCATTACCTGGGAGCAGGTGGAGGGTAAATCATGGCTAATTGCTCCCTCCCACTGAATCCGTTGGTGACAGCACTAAGTTGAATTGTATTTCTTAGCTTGTTTACTTTTCAATAAACATTGAACGCGATACCCAGTGGCTACCCTCCGGGCACGTGTATAGCTATCTGTGTCCGTCAGGTGTCGCTTAGTGAAAAATGACGTTGAACGCGTTACCCAGTGGCCACCCTCCGTGCACGTGTATAGCTATCTGTGTCCGTCAGGTGTCGCTTAGTGAAAAATGCCCATTTTTATCGGCGTATGCATTCGCGGGTGGGATGTCTACTTCGGTGTTTTTCTTAGAAAAGGCTGTCCATGAACAGAAAGTCACTCAGCTATTTTTGTCATTCTTTCCCACTCACGCTTTCTAGTCAGCAATTTCGGTCCAATGCCAACTGGGATATCCCGACCGTTCCCCAACTTTGCCGGTTGCGTAATAGCTGGGATCAGCCCCAAAAGTGGGGTGGGATTCCCAGCCCGTTTCGGACCGTACTCCAATATTTGTCCAAGGGTTGTCTAGAGCGTTCCCCGGGCTGCCAATGCGGTGACACACTGAAAAATGACATATTCTGATCGGACTTTGCCAACCTCTCCCCAAACGGCCAGTCAAGGAGTCCCATGCGGCACCCGAACTACGTATGATGATCGGAGAGGCTCAGGGAAATCCTGAGTTTCCCCAAGCGACGCCCGATAGAGAAGCTTGCTCGGGAAACCTTGGGAAGCCCCAGTCTTTCCCAAGCCAGTTGGGGAGACTCGTGGTTTCCCAAGATTTCTCCAATCTCCTCCCAAGCAAATTGCTGGCTTGTATAATCCTCACTCTCCCATTCGTTAGCTTCGGCATATTACCTGTCCGTCCAAGGCTGACAATGCCGTTCGCAGAACACCAGACGGACGGTAACATGCCGCAAATCGAGAGCAGACTTATGCGTCTTTATACTTTCAGGAGTACCCGTAGACACAGGCGACATCTTCCTCTTCATCAGAATTAGCATACCAGTATGCCTTATGGTTAGACGCCTAAGGCAATCATCGCAGGTATCGGAGTTTTAAATCAACGTGTGCACTGGCTTGTTTGAGTCTTGTGTGCGTCACGGGTGGCTTGATCCACGTTGATCCTGCATCCTAAGTCAACATACCTTTCACCGAGTTGAATTCAGCATCATATTCAGCGTCGCCAAATTGTGCATAATAAGGGAGTAACTGCAACATGGCTAAGTGTGACCCAACTTTGAATTTAATGTGCTCAAAAGATGCAAACATTAGGCAACACAGGCGCGAGAAAGACATAGTTGGATGCATTCAGCGATGGACAGTGCAGCATGCCAAAGTGAAGATACTTTGTAATTTAATGTTTCGTTTTGTTTAAAACTTTCCTCAGGATAGAAGTGAATGCTCAAGTGAAATGACCCCAGGTGCCTAAGGCCCAGGTTCGTCAGCATCAGGGTCAAGATCTTCCGTGTCTTTCGTGGCAGTGGCTGCTGCCTCGTACGCCGGAGCCGCTCTCGACGCAGAGTGGTGCGCTATCAGACGCTCCAGAAACCAACATCATTACCAGTTCTAAGAGTGATGGAGGGACCAAACTTTAAATGTCCTGCATTTGCTTTCGTTGTGTAATATATATTTGTTGTCATTTTCACCGCACACTGCAATCATTTGTGGAAGTTTTGCAAGTATTTCTTATCTAAACATGATAACACAGACCTCGCGGCTTTCAAATTAACTATGTTCGCTTTGTTTTAGCCAACAAATGAGTTATGCGAATGACTTGCAATGCAACCTCAAAAGTACTGTTTCGAGTCTACGTGCTGCGCGCGCTATGTTGTCGCAGGGAAGGTGAAAAACCATCATGTAACACCGCCGTTCGAGGACATATATGAACAGTATTGAGACGTTGATAGTTCTCGACAGTTAAAGGCTTGTTTTCTCTCTGCACCAATATCCCTTTGTCCTAATTCTCCTCACTCTCCCGTCATGCCATTCATGCTACTTTATCATGCATCATCATGTCTAAGCCTCGCCGTGCGGTTTGATTTTAACTGGTGATTGCCAATGACCGAGATCATATGTTTTTCTTTCATATAAAGTACTCTGTGAATCAACGACATAGAAAACATATAAACCGCAACGGCATGTAAAATTACTTTTAAGGCTAAAAAGGAACTGCAAATGGTACGAAAGCAGTTTGCCAGAATACTTATCTACAACGTTTTGCATCGTTTTAAGGAAAAATTGACGGCCGGCAAAGTGGATTTGTACCAGCGACTCGCTGCTAAGAGTAAACAAGACTGGAATGGTCGCCTCGTTGACTTCATATTTGCGCACCACAATGCGAGTCGCAGCACATCAAGAGCGTGTGATACTGACTCATGCCGCTTTTGCAGCTGACTCATGCTCTCGTTTCGCACGGCGAATGCCGGAAGCTCATGACTAGACGCTTACTTTTCTTCAACATTGCGCCATCCTCTCGGCGGATGTGCAAGGTCAGCTTGTGCACGTGATGTAGGCATGCAATATGCGCAGCTAATATGTTGAAATGCTGAAAATTACTACTTTATCATGCTTTGAATAATGTAAAGGTGTTAAGGAATGCCAACTTTGCCAACGCATTGTATAACTGCGTTGAACACCTTTGTGATCTTGGAGACACTGTTTGATTTTGTAGCGGGGAAACTGGCTGGTTTGCTGGAATGGAGGGCGGATGACATCGGCTGGAGTTCGGCCGAGCGTCGACTGGACGAATGGGGTGCATCGGCTGAACAGCGGGCCAACGTCGGCTGGAAAGCGGGCGAGAGTCGGCTGGGTAAATGGGGTGCATCGGCTGAACAGCGGGCGAACGTCGTCTGGACAGCGGGCGAACGTCGGCTGGAAAGCGGCCAAGCGTCGGCTGGATAAATGGAGTGTATCAGCTGAACAGCGGGCGAACGTCGGCTGGAGAGCTGGGATGTATCTCCTGGAGAGCTGGGGTGCGCCGGCTGAAATGCGGGCAAGGGTCGGGGTGACAGCGGGCCGACGTCAGTCCATGTCAGCTGGACGCCGGCATGCTGATTGTGTATCCAACAGCGGCCTTATAGTGCCAGCAAGGAAACCTGCACTATGTCGGGATGCGAATATCTTTTTCACGCAGTCTTCCTTTGCATTCTCTAGGTATAACGTATGTTTTCCGACATGTAGGAATGCAAATTAATGATGCCGTCGCACCTTTCCTCCCCACACACTCATATATATACATATATATATATATATATATATATATATATATATATATATATACATATTTGTATATATATTTGTATATATATATATATATTTGTATATATATGTATATATATACATATATATATATATATATATATATACATATATATATAGTGCTGACTTAATATTGAGTTCATTTCTAAATGCTAACAGCCCAGGTCACAGATCACTGAATGAGTCGTAAGATCGCACAAACTATCTTTTGTCTTAGCCAAGGAAGCCCCCGTCAGTGAGGACGTTGACAGCAGTGATGACTTGCGCACTGATTTGATGACTTTCTTGATTCCATCTAGATAGGTTACTAGCCTCTTGTATTGATTAACATAATACAATGTGCGCGCAAAATAGTACAAAGATAGAAACCCGAGTGCTTTCCCAGATGCGGCAACACGTCTTTTGACAGAAATAGTACAAAGTGAGTGTAAGAATTAAAAGTGAGGTAAAATAATACGGAACACTGGATAGTACAAAAGAGGCGGTTTTGTAACAACTGTCCTCGGAAATAGCGAGGAAATAGATTATTTCTCATTTGCATGAATATATTAAGCCCTCCAAGAGCTGTTTCTTTAACACTGACGTTGCCTGGTATCTCGTGAAATAGTGCATGGGGTTTGTTACGTGCCACTTATGGTTGAGATACGGCCGCTGCCAAAACATGTTCTCGCTTCTCTCTGCGCATGCGACGTATCAGATTCTTAACCAAACCGACATGCTCACTGGCCTTAAGTCCGCTGCGTCGGCCTCTATGCACCAAGACCTACAGCCTAACCACCGGGGCTTCGGGCATGGCCAGCAAATGATGGGCATGACCATGGATGGATGGCCTATTGTGAATGCAATTTCCGAAGTGAAAATATTCATGATGTTTATGATGCATTGGGCTTCATCTACCCTTATTTTGTGTGCTATATCACATCTATAGTTGTACTGTGAAGGTTTCTGATAGGGTTGTCCCCAAAGTTACAGTTTAGGCCATTAAAAACATCACCGGGACAGAAAAGACACTTTTCCGCCCGGCCGTGACTTTCTTAGTTCTGAAATGACAGAGGTCACACAGAGCTGCCCCCCCCCCCCCCCCCCCACCCTCTTCCCACACATCACGGTGTCACGACATTAGTGCTATGGCAAAGCTCTCACCGAATGCCGTGCTATGATATAGGTATCATGTGACATTACTTCTGCTGCAAAAATTATGCATAACTTATGTGACATAACTTTTAACGTAAAAAACTCAATCGTTATGAGTGCTACAAGTCAAAATGCATGGTTAAAGGCAAAGGTATGTCCGTCTTTGTTTCTGCAGCGAAGACGTTTATATTATTTACTAATACATAGCTCTACGTCTACCGCAGTAAGTTACGTGGGACATCAGTGCTACTCGACAAAATGTAGGATGCATTGTAACCTTATATCGAAAAAACGTACAACGGTCATCATCAAAATCGGTTCGGGAGACCGGGTCAGACGGGTAACAGATGAATACCATTTACGTTGATTATCCGGCTGCTTTTCAGAGCTTTAACCATGAGCTTCTGATCCACAAGCTAAAACTATCATACCATTTGAGGTAATCTAAACCACATTGGTTTGTCTCGTATCTGTCTGACAGACGTCAGAGGGTCAGACGCCAACGGAAAACTTTCGATTGGAAGCTGGTGACCTCCGGCGTCCGGGGAGGATCACTCTGGGCATCCTCCCTTTTCATAATTTACCAACGACCTTTCGTGCGTCATTGAGTCCGGCTGTCTTTTGTATGCCGGTGGTGTAAAAATCTTCTGCAACTAGGCCCCCGGGTGGCGGACTGCTGCTGCAGAGTGATCTCGATCATCTGGCAGCGTGATCGGTCAGGTGGGGACTGGCCCTCGACTTTGTCAAGTGCAAAACGTTCACGATGACCTTCAGGTGTGTTCTCGTCCAGACCAAGCATGGTATGGATAGAACTGAGCTTGAACATGTGTGTAAAATCAGGGACCTAGGCGTAACGTTGGATGCCAAGCTAACCTTCGCTGCACAAGTCTTTGACACAGGGTCAATTGGGCACCTGGTCTCTTCATTTAGTCCTTCCAAATCGGCACGAAGGGGGTTAACGTTCAACTGGAGAGCGGAAGTGGTTGAGTAATTTTGCCAACGTGTGACTGGCTTTAGCATATTGCAGCGGGGCCTGGACGGGGGCGACCGATTCCCACAAAGTGCGCGTCGATCGAGCGCAGCACAAGTGTTTTGCTGGGTTGCTTACTCATACATTCTCAGAGGAAAGATCATTCTCCTTCTTATGACAGCCTGCTGCGTCATTTCAGAATCCTACGACTAGCGGCACGAAGAGGCACAATTTACTCTTTCTGAGAAACATCTTCCAAGGCAGACTGAAATCTCAAATATCGCTGAGCCGTTCGTCCTGCCTTGTGCCACCTCGATCGCCCCACACCCAAACTCTGCTCGCTGTACCTCGTGCTCTAGAACTAGAAGGGCTTAGGTCTCAAGGACAGGGCTTTGAACTGCACCAAATGGTCTTCAAGATGGCTTTTTCAATTCAAAATCCTATGCAAACGTGAAACACTCGCTTAAGCATAATCAGTACACCCTGAAACGATCCAAAACATCTTCGACCAGCCTAAGTTCTTCCGAAGGACGAAGTTATTTACATACCTGTTGTACTCACCATTTGTGCCCTGCATTTTTGGGTCCTACGCGTCGTTACTGTGTTTATTTATTTTATGATCCTTAAAATTCTTTGCTCCGCGGACATTTCTCCACACATTCTCAAGTTAGTTTCTTGCCGGAGGTAGTGTCTGCGCGTCCTAACACCAACGTTCACCCAACGCTGCCATGAAGTGGATCTGATTGTGGGCAGGTTAAAGCAATCAGGCTCATCGCGCATGAATTGAGGACGTAGTGCGCCGGCCTTTACACTGTGGGGCGTCAGCAGCCTGGGGAACGTACCAAGTGACCTGCTTAACACCCCAGAGTTACCTGGACCGTGACCTGGCTTCGGGCAGCTCGCCTCACACTCCCTATTCACCATAGAGGTGCGTCAAAAATTGTAGGGCCAGTGACACTCAGGCAGAACGTGTCCGTTCGTGATACGTCCGATCGCCGCCTGTCGACTACATGTCAAGTGATCCTTGTAGGATGATGATAGCGAACGAGGACAGCATTTTAGTTGTGCACCGCCATGGCACACGCAAACGCAAGCGCGTTATATATACATATATAGGTATATACATATATACGCATAAATATACATGATATCAATGTCATAACAACTTCAAAGAATGGCACGCACGTCGTTGTGCACCATTCCATAGTACGTTAACCACTTGGGTATTACCCACTTGCACACACACACACACACACACACAAATACAAGCGCGCGCTCAAGCGCACGCGCACGCACAAGCACGCGCGCACACACACACGCCCATACATATAGTCGTCTAATATATATATATATATATATATATATATATAATTGCTTGTACCCAACATCAAATTCAGTGTTTATGATCTTGATTGTTTGAGGCTTCGTATGGTGCGCTGGTCGTGTTTGGCGTATCGATATAGCATGTTATCAAAGCTCAATATCTTTTTTATCTTTCAATCACTTTGTAGGTCGTTTTCAAAACCTTGACATTCCATGACCTTCAACTTGAGGCACCTTGTGCTGCGATGCTACGTACGGCGATCGCATTTGCGTGCAGTAAAAGTGGTAACGATAACTAACAGTGCTTCATTCGGTGTTAAGGATTTTGCATAACTTTCCATTGATTACGAGCGAGCTTACATCACCATGGACTCCTTCCAGCCTTTCCCAGTCGTTCTTTGCCATGGTATAGCGGTTTTGTAGGTAAATTTAACGCCACGGTTGAGACCTGACTCTACCCGACACCCATGACGACTAATAATCCATGTGCGTTGCTGACATTCCATACACGACTGTTTTACACCTCAGAAACACTGGTTAGAATATGTTGCAAGCAGATCTGATGCATTAGCAGGCTGGATAAGTTTCAAGCACAATGCCCACGGTGTAATGTCCGTTAAGTCGGTGATTTATTCAGTGATTTGTTCAGCGACGAGCCCCGATTTCTCTGAAGAAAGATCTCAAGATGGATTATGGTACGAGAACACCGAAAAGCACCTTTTTGCAATATAATGCTACCTTCGAGGTAAAAAACTGGGTCAAAGGAAGGGAAATCGATATGAATCAAAATTACAGGCCACTTTGAAAACTGCAAGCATCAAAATATTCACGAGCGCAAGAGCTAGCGTCCGTCAAAAAGTACTGTGATTTTCAAGGTCACCCTTCAAGACGGGAATTCCATATCATCTTAAGTTAACAAACAGCTATTAAACTGGTCAGAACCGGAATATTCACTACAGAGAGGACTAGCGTCCGTCAGAAAGTCCTGACTTTCCAAGCCGCCATTCAGGGTCAAACGCGGACTCAAAGAACGTGAAACTCAATACCACCCAAAAATTATCGGCCGATTGAAAACCTGAAAACATCAGAATATTAACCACAGCAAGAACTTGCGTCAATCAAAAAGGTCCTGACCTTTTGAGGTGACCGTTTATTGTGGAACTTGGGCTTAAAGGACGCGAAACTCCATATCACTCAGAAATTACCGACCGATTTTAAACTTGCCACAACTAGAACATTCACTACAGACAGGACTAATATCCGTCACAAAGTCCGGATTTCTCAGTCACTCTTCAAGGTCAAACGCAGGTTAAAAGAAGGGGAGACTCAACATCACCCAAAAGTTACCGACGGCTTTTAAACTCGCAAGGATCAGAATATTCACCACAGAAAAACTAGCGTTCGCCGAAAGTCCTGACCTTTCAAGGTCATCCTTTAAGATCAATTCAGGCTCAAAGGACGAGGAACTTCATATCACCCAAAAATTACCGGCCGATGTTAAGCTTGCCGGAACCAGAATATTCGCCACAGAGAGGACTAGCAACCGTCAACAACTCTTTAGCTCTCAAGGTCGCCCTTCGAAGTCGAACGCGGGCCCAAAGGACGGGGACTAATTTGATGGACGCTGGTTCTTTCTTTGGTGAGTGTTCTGATGCTTGCAAGTTTAAAACTGGCCGGGAACTTTTTGATGATATGGGATTCCCCGTCCTTTGACCCGAATTTGACCTTGAATGGTGACCTAGGGAGATCAGGACGTTTTGACAGGCGCTAGCTCTTACGCTTGTGAATATTTTGATGCTTGCAGTTTTCAAATCAGCCGGTAATTTTTGGGTGGCATCGAGTTCCCCTTCTTTTGATTCGGCCCTTGACCTCGAAGGTTGGATGGTATTGCAATATAAAGGTCACCTTCGATGTTCTGGTGCCATAATTGACCTCCAGACCTTTGTTCAGAGAAAGCAGAATCCGCGCTGAATAAATCGTCGAACAAATCACTAACTTCACGGACATCACATCGTCAGGGGCTGAAAAGTTCAGAAGATGTCCCTGAAAAACGGACCTGATACATCTTGTTCCGAAGCTTCCCCAGCACTGATTTCACAACACAATTCTGAATAAAGTTTGCCACCGTTGATGTATTTCGCATACAAACCTCTTGTCAATGTCACGTTCCACATTGAGCACAACCATCATCTACAATACCGACACCATCACAAGAAAATATTGATTGGTCAGATCTGTGGTCAAGTAGCCCGCAGCCTTCTTCACACCGCCGATGACAATGATCAATCAGTTCGCTTTCCAAACGAGCGACGTCGGAAGACAGCGACATTCTTTCCAATTGGCAAACGCTTTAAAGACGCAAGGCAACAGCTGCCCCCGCCAGACTCAACTGGAAATGCATGCAAATATGGTTGTCCATACAGCTCCACTTCCGCATGAACTCTTGGTATGGCACGGGGCTGTTGTTGTAATAAACAAAACAAACGATGCTGGTGCTGATGAAAAGGACCGCCTGGACCCATCTTAATTTATGTTCAAGCATCATCCCATTTCCCAACATTGTGTAAACATTGTCTCATCGATATGACGTCACCAGCATCTGAATCCATTAGCATGCACGAACCGGGCCACTTGTTCGGTGGACAGAAAGCTACTAGCGGGACGTTTTCCTGGGCAGCAGCATAATATATTTCTGAGACGGCATAATGAAGTTACACAAAATTGATGAAACCAATGCCCTACCCTTAGCGTTAAGAGCGTTCTCGAAACTGGTGGAAAACATGTTGGTTGCAGCACCTATTGTGTTCTTTGAAACATTAGTATTGGTACTCATATGGTAAAAGCATAGTTTAACAATCAGTTAAATGCATGCGCATGCCATGTTGTAGCATTCTTAAGTGTGTGCGGTTACCATTCTGGTCACTAATACGCATATTGTCGGCAAGCCCGCTGAATGCACCGCATACTGGCAGAGCCACGCTATCGCGCTGCGCCAAGATAGCCCGTGGCCGCAAGATGCTAGACCGGAAGAGGTCCGTTTTCCCCATTATGTGTATATTGAGCTTCTTCCGAGGAAAGTGAACTGTCGCTTACCGAAACTTCAGCCAGTCTGCAGCCATACATGTCACAAATAAGTCTACCGCGAAAACTCTAACAGGAGAAATGCTAGAAAGATCAACGCTTTCGGATCATAGCGTGTAACTGTTGTAAATCACCAGCTGCTCAAGGCTGCTCTCTCTAGCATACAGCTGTTAAAAAATAGCTTTTGTCCTCAGCTTCCAAAGCCTCATAACGGTGCTACACAAATGGCGTACAGCCTAACTAATCCACGCACCGAACGGCGAGGCATATGCAATGATGGTGTGAACATGTGCATACCTGCGCTGTCGTAAGGCATGCCGAGCAGCTGATGAATGCAACAGTGTTCGTGCTCCTAAAAGGGACGCCTTACCTATTTACATTGCCAACGGTACTGTGTGATGATAAGACACGCACGCACTTCCTGTCCGTAAACGCTGGACTGACTACACAGCATGGCTATACGAAACTACATTTACAAGACTGCACAATCCACACCACACAGGCATATCTTCAAAGATTCGCGCCAGATTCATGCACCGGCAATGCTCGTAGCACACGAAACCTCCCACTAAGCCTGACTCAGCACAGTCGCTGGTGTAAACAGGTTTCACAGCGTGCTGGACGGATTCGAAACCTTGTCCCCCGCCGAACGGTCTCCAGAACACAGGGATTCTGTCCGTGCCGGCGTAGATGCGGTATGCGGCACAATCTTTCAGGTGCGCTGCAGCGGTGGGCCAAAGCCCAGGGCGAGCCCCTCTGCAAGATGAACAATCCATATTATCACCCCCCTCCGTTAACGCAGGTAGCTCCTGCCAGGCTCAGAGACAGAATGTGCACGCACTTTCATGCTTGCAGCGTAGCACGCCTGAGAGGTTCTCAGACAGACAGTGGACAATTTGTGTTTGACGCACCTTATGAGTACCACGTCACCAGTGGTGGCGAGACAATGGCGTGAGGCCCAATAACGTTCTCAGCTAGTGGCGAGCTTTTAGACTGCCAACAGCGTGTATCGGAAAGGAACGAGCTCAAAGGTAACGATCACCGCGTAGGCACTCATCTGCACCTGAGAGGAATGAAGGCACTAAACGCCGGGGCATCCATCAGGTGGGCCTTCTTATAGAAGGGACACTTGGAGGGGGGAGGAAGGATATTCGCCACAGAGGGAGCGAGACTCTTACCAAACAGGCATGAAGGACAAGGGGGAGACACCTAGGACAAACAGGTACCAACCAGAGATTGTGAAAGCATCTGCCAGGGGAGGATACGCTTACCACGGAAACACCGCCAAGGAGGAGGAGCACTTACCGGACGGTGCGGGCGCTCACCAGCGCCGGAGGCGGACGGCGGTGGCCACGCCCACCATGAGTGAGACGGTGAGGCCTCTGGCCAGCAGGAGCGCCGCGTCGGACGTGCTGTAGCCGGGGACGTTACAGGCCGGCGGGCACACAGGGATGAACGCCTCTGCGGACGGACGGTCGGTCGATCAACACCGTGGCGGCAAGCAGCACTCAGCAGGAACAGTCGGAATAGGCGGCGCAGTCAGCGCACGCGGCACATATGCCTCAGGTGGTATGGACGACACGGGCGCCACAGGTGGACCTTACAGGTCTCCGACATCGCCTGCTCGGCATCATCTGCCCGCGCGTGGAGGCGCAGAGGGGTGACGTGGTGGCGATCTAGTGGCCGCCGCCAGATCCCTCCAGCGTCGCTCGACCACGCCTGTCTATGCGGAGGGAAACGCAACAGAGGAGACACATGCGACATACGCAGCATAGGCGGCTACGGCGACACAGACAGAACTGGTGTGAGGTGTGTGGGGCTCGGTTCAGATGAGCTCAAATAATGGCCACATCATGTGCTTACATTTACTAACAAAATTTTGAAAGCCCAATCGTCGATATCAACACCCATCAATCGAACAATACTGGCAGATCCCAATAATACAAAAAAACACATGAAAGCGAGGTCGCTGCATTTCGTTCTCGTTATTTACCATAACTAAGTTAGTTTTAATGGCAGGTCTCAACTCTCAGCCATCTGTGATGCAAATGCTTAAATCATGCCAGTTTCTAGCCTAACAAAAAGTGCCGTGTAGAAAGGCGATGGACAGCAAAGCTGCGCGAAGGCAAAAATCGCATCTTTGCTTAAATCACACCTGCAGACAGTCCAGATCGTTGAAATATGGTTTAACTAACAAGATATCATACCATCAAACGAAACCAAATATATTTTGCGTTGACTTGCCCTTCTAAAAGCACTTAAAAACTGGTTTGTTTGATAACTTAACAGCACGATGAAACTATTGAAGACATGCAAGGCTTAACACGTGCCCAGGTGGCCGACTGAATACTCTTCGCTCAGGTGGGGGTCAAATTGACTCCCTGAGATGTCAGCAACAAAGAGAGCTCGAAACACTAATGTTTCAGGTGGTATGGCCTGTACGTGAGCATACTTTTGACAAAACTTGTGGCTGCTAGGTCATGACCTTCAGGTCAAATAAGATCAAACGAGGTCAAACTCCATGTTGGTTTTTAAAGTGCTTCCAAAACCTAAACACTTGTTCTAAGGAAAAGGTCACCTGCTCATTTAAGGTCGGTGATCTCGTTTGACATTTTGAAGGTCATGGTGGCTAAAATAATACGAGAATGCTTTGATCTTTGCATTTAAATAAGCAGCAAAGATTACGCTGGGCAGCATGTTCCTAAAAACAAAGCATTGACCTGGACCATTTAAGGGCAGTAATCTTCTCTGACCTTTAAGATCTCTATGGAAGATGCATAATGCGGTTCCTGCTATTAATAAACTCGAAATGAGCATCAGAAACTACTCAATACAGGAAGCCCTTAGTAATGAAACAGGTTGGTTTTGGCATTGGTCTTATCTTCATATCTTACCCTAGGTCAATCAAATTTTCTCATTTAATTGTTGTGTTGCCCAAGAAACTATTTTCGCGATGCATGACTTTGTCTAGCACTCCGTTGCTGAATCAGATTGAACGATCCCCTAGAAATTGGCTTCGCTGAATCCATGACCTGACTTTTGATGCCGCAGGTCAGCGACCTTGCAAGGTACATCTATATTGCTAATACCACACGATTCGCTACTCAAATTTCTACGGCCACGCAAAACTTGGCGCGGCTTTACCGTACTGTTCGAACACTATTCCGGAAAATCTTCGAGTGGTGGGTCGAATTGGTCTCTACCCAAGCGCGTGTAAAAGGGTGCATACCACATCTGTATGGGTGTTAAACTGAAGCACTCATCTTGGAGACCATTCGGTGGATTTCAAAGCCTTATCCTTCTCAAGATCCAAACCATTCTAGTTTCTGGGCTACAGGCTCGCAAAGATGTGCGGACTTTTTCGAGGACACTACTTCAAGGTCACCCAGACATCTGTGGCATCAGCGTAACATCATTCTAATCCTGCCATTTCATTAGCCATAAGACGATCACGGTCAATAAAAGCATGATTGTCGATTAGTTCATATCTGGCGTTCGTGAGCACGATTTCAAGACGTAGCGGCCGCCAACTGGTCCTCAATACATGTTGTGCAAGGCACGATGACGTAATCAAACAATGAGGCATTGAGAAACGCATTAACTGAACAGAGAAACTATGTTGCATAGAGCAGTATTTTCCCTCTGAAAGTATGCCAACAGACACAGATGAGCATCTTTCATGAAGTCTCATGCTTGCTTCAATATCTTCACGTGTGAAAACTTCGCTTTACGGCAGGTCGTGGCCGAAGAAGGCCTTTTACGGCTCAAAATCACCGTCGATCATTGCCGCCCTGAGACCTGGACACAACTGAGAAGTGACACCGTTGCTCTGAACGATGTCAGGTTCAGAAGGTTACCCGTGCACGTTACGAACACCGGCATTCCACCGCGCGCTTACTGAGCGATGGCGAGGACGCAGCCCGCGCATGCCGCAGCGTTACTGACCAAAGGATGAGCGTAACTTCTAGCGTTGCCCTGGTCTGCAGATACCGGTGCTTGTCTCGCTGACTCCGACGCACGGCGCGCGGACCCGCTACTCACCGACTAGCTCCACCGAGTTCTCCGCGGTGCCGAGACGGTTCGCCGCCCGGCACTGGTACTGGCCGAACTGTTTCTTCTCTATGGACAGTGTGCGCAGGTTGCTGTCGGTGGTCTGGTCACTGGTGGCGAACATTGACATCCTGCCGGCGTGCGTACGAGAGCGTTATTAGGGACGTAGGCGTGGTTGGGCCAGCTGGTCACACACTCACAGGCAATCATCAGCAGCACAAAGCGGGACTTGGTTGCTTTCCAACATGGCGGAAACCGGGCTAAGTTACGAGTAAGTCATGCACTTGCGTTTTGAACATACGTTTTGAAGATAATCCCTGATAATCTTATCCCTTTGGAAAATATCAACCTACATATCGCATGCAACCCCCATTAACTCACTGGTGATGTTGGTTGTTGTTCAGGACGAGACCATCCTTAATCCACGTGATGCTAGGCGGAGGGTACGCCTCCACAAGGCATTCCAGGTCCATGTCATACTGCATCGCCTGCAAGACAGGAAAAAGACCAACACGTATCAAATTAGTTATGAGTTTGCTCATTCAAACAATGACGCTATCAAAAATTCACCTATAACTTCTAGAACCACACTAAGCAACAGAATGGCCCGAAACCATATTTACTGCCATGCCAAGGTCATCATTCTGACAATGACTCGACAATTAATTTAGTGATGTCTTGTGCACGAAAAAAACGCACACCAAACGGTCAGCTGTCGTATGCGTATATAAAAGAGCCACATCTTCAAAGCAATTCTCCAACGACGACATCTGCAAACAGGGCCTTGATGCCTCGACTAACGCCAATCTACTCGACAAAAGTAAGATTCCGCGCATAATACATGAAATTAAATACTCGAGCCACCTCAGCCCCCACTTCCACGGGCCACAACGAATGCTTTACAATTATTTCACCTAAGCAAAATGCAGCAAGCATCAATCGTGTGAAAATCAGGCATGGTATAGCGCTGGGACAGCGGTGCTTGCGGCGGGACGGCCCTCAGCGCACGCACAGTAGCTGCCGCCCGTCTACCGGCCGGTGCTGACCTGGTAGACCTTGGGCCTCGGCACAGTGATGACGGGTGCGAACTCCACCTCCACAGCCACGTTTCGCTTGGAGCCGCGGCCTACGCCGTTGTCGGCCACGCAGTAGTAGGTGCCACGGGCCTCCTTCCTGACGCTTTCGATCACCAGCACGTTGCCTCTGGAAAAAGGCGTCGGGCTGGTTAGACTCGCCAAGATTAACATAATGTCGTGACGGTCGATCGGCGGCTAAATAATGGGTGCGGAACTGCATGGCCAAATATGGCTGCATGAGGGAATGCTCGCTCGGGATATGCAGGTATTTCGTTGAATCGCTCTTTGATTGCATGCGTCATTTATGGTATCATTTATGGTTGCTAAATGTTTGGTAAAACCAGCGTGCCCACACGTTTACTCAATTTTTGAGCCATATGATACACCGAAATACAGATCAGTATTAAGCAGTGTCACACATTGCGAACACCCCTGATCAAGAGATCATAATTATAGGGGGCCGGCCAAATGTACAGAACCGATGCGCCTCCCGACCTTGCACAAAGGAGCTGAGGACAGCTACAATATCGTAAGTCAAGCACACCGGGATTGAGCTCTGTGAACGTCACCAGGGCCCAAGCCAGAAGGCTAGCAAGTCATTGGAGTTGTATTCATTGGAGTTCAATTAAACATATGAAGTCGTTTAGCGTAGCCCCCGCCGCTCGCCCCAGCGCTGGGAAGACGAAAATCTTGGCTGGCAGCCAGACTCGAACCCCCCCCCCCCCCTCCCCCCGAGTTTCGGCGCACAGTTGCGAGACGTCCGCTTTACCGACCGAACGACGACATCCCCATTCGAACAAGCCGCACGCGTTCTGAAATCTAACGCCGACGCCACTGATGAAGACTGGTGGATCGTACCGGGAGATGGCCTTGCCGGTGGGCAGCAGGTAGTTGTTGTCGCGCCTCCACGTGATCTCCGGCCGAGGGAAGCCGCTGGCGTAGCAGGACAGCTCCACGCGCTCGCCCTCGGACGCTATCACGGACCTGGCGGCGCCGGGCATGAGACGTCAGGGTACCGCGACCGCTCGGGGCGCACGTCCCATGCGTTTTGGAGGGCAGTCAGGCTGCAGATATTTACGGGTGGACACACCAGCTGCAGGGCCGTGGGCAAAATGCGAGTGCACAGGGCAAAATTTACATGGGTGACGCGCAATACTAGGCCATGGCAGGCCTGATGCCGTGATCTCGTATCAGCGTCACTCTCGTGCTCGTGTTGATGTCATTCGAATCATTCTGAAGAGAGTCTGTTCTCAACAACGCAGCACCTGGTGGAGTTGTCCGAAATGACCGGCTTCAGTCGAACGGCCAGCAGAACGGTGCCGCTGATGGAGTTCTGGACACTTATTTGGCATAGGCACTCGTAGACGCCCTGGTCAGATTCTTGGATGTCACTGATCTGCAATACACATCAACAGTGACCCCTGGAAGTCACTTATCTGGAACACACATCAACAGCGACTACTACACCATATTCCCACTAATGGTAATGTTCTCAATAGCACGGTAAATGCGATGTAGTACGGCACGTTACCAGAGTCGCTACATTATGTTTTAAAAACGTGCAGGATCAAAACGAAAGAAAGCGCGCAATTTGTTCACCTCCCAATCACGATGCAGGTCATTATGTACTTACTAGGTCAAAGCCAGTATAACAGGCTCTGTGAATTGCGCGAAGTTCTCAACCATTTGAGAGCCAATGCATGGCTGCTACCTCATGGTGGGTCGCATCGCACGATTATACCAGCCGTTGGGATTCGTAGCGCGTCGCTTGACACCCATAAATATAGGTTCGACGCCCTTTGAATTTTGGTTTAGTCTGCGTATTGTATCCAGTGCTGGACTGCACACATCGTCGAACCCCAATCTGGCTTAAAGATGCCTTTTAACCCCAGTGCTTTTCCGCAGGTGTCGTTTAACTCCCGTCCCCATTCACCGGGCGGCTTTTGATTCCCCTTCTGACCTGCAGGGTGTAGGTGTCGCCTTCTTGCTCCACCGAGAAGCGTGGTTCTTGTGTGAATAAGATCGTGTTGGAGGAGATCGGCACGTCAATGGAGTTCAGACCGTTCGCCTGCTTCATCCAGATGACTGAAAACTGATTGGCGAACTGGGAAGCGGGCAGGCTGTTAGCACATGATTGCAACGGTTAGGCGGATTAAAGGTGCACCGAGCGTCGGTTAAGCGATACCAGCGGCGAAATTGATACAGCTTTGTAAAGGTGTCAAATGTGGCAGCTC
>NW_023596136.1:33767820-33869319 GCF_011947565.3 Pollicipes pollicipes
AGAGAGAGAGAGAGAGAGAGAGAGAGAGAGAGAGAGAGAGAGAGGAGAGAGGAGAGAGAGAGAGAGAGAGAGAGAGAGAGAGAGAGAGAGAGAGAGAGAGAGAGAGAGAGAGAGAGAGAGAGAGAGAGAGAGAGAGAGAGAGAGAGAGAGAGAGAGAGAGAGAGAGAGAGAGAGAGAGAGAGAAGAGAGAGAGAGAGGAGAGAGAGAGAGAGAGAGAGAGAGAGAGAGAGAGAGAGAGAGAGAGAGAGAGAGAGGAGAGAGAGAGAGAGAGAGAGAGAGAGAGAGAGAGAGAGAGAGAGAGAGAGAGAGAGAGAGAGAGAGAGAGAGAGAGAGAGAGAGAGAGAGAGAGAGAGAGAGAGAGAGAGAGAGAGAGAGAGAGAGAGAGAGAGAGAGAGAGAGAGAGAGAGAGAGAGAGAGAGAGAGAGAGAGAGAGAGAGAGAGAGAGAGAGAGAGAGAGAGAGAGAGAGAGAGAGAGAGAGAGAGAGAGAGAGAGAGAGGAGAGAGAGAGAGAGAGAGAGAGAGAGAGAGAGAGAGAGAGAGAGAGAGAGGTAGTTTTGTTGCTTACTGCTTAGTCCTATATACAGCCAACAGAATCTCCACTCTCTTTTTACGCACTTAAAAATATTTGAAACATCGTGTTCTTCAGCGGCAGTCAATAAACCGCAATCAACCAAACGATAGCAAGCATGGATTCCAATAAATACTTGATATGTGGTCAACTGGTATAGCGCCGAAGTGGTGACAAACGGGAATTAAAAGTTTTTTGTTTGCAACTTTCAATGTGCGTAACTTCGACGCCAATTTGTCTGCCCTATGATAAAAGCGTAGCTACGCCGCCTCGTGCCGCTACACAGGCTTGCAGCAGCTGTTGCCGCGAGCAGATATGTGTCTGAGGCCTGCAAAAAAGATATCAGGGTCCTATTAGCGTTTATCCGTACGCGATGCTGGATTTGTCATTGTAATCTAGGCTGGCTGCAAATTGCTATATCGGATTTGAAGGTTCAAGGACCGTGTGGGCTGGTGGACCAACGCATCGTGTTTCATCGTGATGGACTTCACGTGGTACGTGACTCACGCGGCACGTGCCAACATACCCCGTTGGTTGAAAGGGCTATCCTTTTGCACGTCAATTGGCTCTCAGTCAGTGTTATGCGAGATACGATGATGTAATCAAACAATGTCGTGTTGAGGAGCCTGACTACTTAACAGAGAAATCGTGTTGTCTAAAGCAGTCTTTTCACTTAAGTACATATCAAAAGTTATAATTAACATTATTTCGTCATACCTGATGCTTGCCTTAATATCTTCAAGTATGGAATATTCCACGAAAAGTAACGAAATATAAGTTTCCAGGCGTGTCGTGGGCAAACACTGCAAGGATGGTATAAGTTGGGTTCAAAAAACATGACCATGGGGTATGAGTGTGTGTAAGGGTCGATGTATCAGTACATATGTGCAGGAGCGGATGTAGCAGTATGTTTAGATCAGGTAATTCGCAAATCCTAGTTTGTTAAGATTTCCAGTGACGTCTCAGCTTAGTTGAAAAACAACTTAAAACGCACTTTCACATTGGCCTCAATTGTGACTTGAGACGAACGTGACGAACTGCGCTTGCAGTAGCTGAGTAGCACCAACTGTAAACGGATGACAAAAGCTAACGTTTTTGAAGCGATGATTCCTTTTTTGGGCACAAAGAACTACACAAATCATTTTACCGTGTCCTCCATCCCGATGTGTATAATAATTTTTTATTCGTACCTGTGACTCACAGGCAGCAAGTATCCTAGTTCAGAGAGGTAATCGGGCAAGCCTAACTTTACAAATGACGCCAACCGGCTCCAGGAAATACCGCGGTAGTAGCACCCTTGGAAAATTACGTAGTGGACGTTATTGCGGGATCCGAGTCAGAGGTAACTGGGAAACTGTACGCAGCTCGCTAACGACGAGCTGTTCCCGGAAGGCTCGCCGTCGCGCTGTACTTTGCGGAAACAGCGTGTTCTGATCGTTAAACCCGCCTAGGTGAGCATTCATAATTATCCAGCGGACTCGGCCATGCGATCCAGTCTTGGCAGCGTTTCGTGCTGCGGAGCCAGCATATCCAAAAACGCGTAATCGCTGGTGTATAACTAAGGGGTAGAACGGGTAATAGCGCACATCGTGGAAACTCCGACCACGCGAAGCAGCCTTCCTTGCTTCTCATGCACATTAACGCGTGTTACCAGGCTCTAATGAGTGGAGAAAGGCTATAGCTCGTTCGTAAACATGTCTCTTCAAAACTGAGGGGATTTCATTGCGAGTTTTAACTTGGTTAAATTTGTCAGACTAGGTTCGGCTTGCAAAGCTGGCTTACGGCTAGAGGCGATCTGTTGCGGCACGTCTGGTGGCAACGTATGTCCTTTCAACTGCCTTAGCTGCAGATGACTGTGCATAATTGCCTTTCGGTGTGTACATTTGCACTTAGTTACTCGATAAACCTCCACGCGAAGGAAGCTGAAGATGAACTGTGGAATGCCAATATATGCAAGGCCCACTCAAAGCCAACAGCAAGCCAAGGCCAATGCATCAGCTAAGCCATAACGTAACCTAGCCAGCAACAAAGCCAACCACATAGCGATTGAGAAGCGTGGGGCTAATATCATAATTAGCACAATGCTACACATTATTCAGGCTCTACAGCTCAGCCACGTTTCCACGCACTGAATTCCTCTTCAAAGGGAGTGTCCCACCTTTGGGCATGCTTTAAGAAACATTTTCTAAAACCTTGGGGTTAGTTAGATTTAATACAAGCACTAGTGAGAGTTACTGAGGCATCATAAAGACATGACAAGAATATAAATTTTAATTATTTTCAAGTCCAAACAGCCGCCAGCGTCGATAATTGTCGTATCCAAATACAATGATGGCCTGCAATCTGCAAAGCGTTACTAAAAAATTATTGACGTTCCGATGATGGTAACGTCTGCTGTCTCTTTATTTTGATTAATTGCGATCTTAAACTGCGCACGTTGATAGTATAACATGGTGCGAAAATGCAGCCCGTGCCAGTATTCGCCAACGTCATAGGTACTTCTCCAGTTGTAACTTATGGACGGCACGCAGACGATTTCTGCAGTGCATATCAGGCTGCTTTTGGAATAAATATCATTCGCTTATTTGCATGTAAAGGCGAGGCACCAAACATTAGCATGACTTCATCAGCATATCACTTATCAAGCTAATTAATGACATCTCGAGCAGCCGAATCACAGAACGAAAGACACCTTCTTTTGTACTTATGTTTTGGTGTTGTCTGTTTCATCGGAAATAGCCTGTGAATTTACACAGGCGGGCTTTGTGGATCATTGTACAGTTAAACACATGCTGGTATCCTTAGCAATGCGGAGATAATTCACGTTTAATCAACACATCTGATAATGTGCTTACGGTCTTATCAAAAGCCTTATTTTGTCGTTGAATCGGACCACACCACACTAGGCACATTATCGTATCACTTGTACTAATCCAGCATCTGCCTGACATGGCCTGGCGGAAGGTCACGACACCTGAAGCAGTACGGCCAGCGAGAGGAAGCTGTGCGTCCCAAGCGCGGTGGCCACCCTTTCCTCGTACCTCGCCGGATAACAACCTCTCGCGCCTGCGGCTTTCTATTTTCGGAGCGTCAGAGCTGGGCTGAAAAGCAAATCATTAACAACCATTAGTGAGTAAATGATTGCTGATAAATACTCTCCTTTAGTTCATCAAAAGGTATAACTTGTGCTGTACCTTTCCCATCTTGCATAGCAACGTCACCGGGATGTCCCCAACCATGGATAACAGGTAGATGTTATATGCACATATATAGAGTTTACGTGCGTTGCATGGATTTGTATGGGCATGCATGTTGGTGTATGCGAATGACACTTTGGCTTCTATAAACTCATAGCCATGCAACCCTTGCTGACTACTTCAGCATCTTTGCCACCCCTGACAGCAAGCTTGCTTATTTGGTGGGTGACAAAAGCGGTGGCATACCAGCCACAATACCAGAATGTTGTTTTACCCGTGACACTTTGTAGTGGGGCATGCAAAGTCTAGTGTAAAATAAAGCAGAAATGGCGCACAGGTCACGACTGGTGCCTAGAGTTCCATGCTAAAAAGTACTTTTCGGGCCCACGGCTTTCTAAATATATATATATATATATATATATATATATATATATATGGAATCAAACTGAATAGAAATAAAGCGTGAATAATTTGCTTTAAATTTGGGAGTCAAAAGCGTGTGCCACGGCTTTCATTTTCGACTTATTAGGCAAAGCGCAGATCCATGCACACGCTGCTATGTCCTTGTGTGGGATCGACTTCCATTGCCCTGCCAACCCTTTTTAGGAGAGAGAGAGAGAGAGAGAGAGAGAGAGAGAGAGAGAGAGAGGGAGAGAGAGATACATACATATATATATATATATATATATATATATATATATATATATATATATATATATGTATATATATATATATATATATATATATATTAAATGCATAGCCTAAAGATGCTGTCGTTGCGTCGTGAAACGTGTTGCGAGTCATTATAACAGAGGTACATTCTAAGTTTTTTGTGTTCATAAAATATACTTGGCACGTGTGATGCAACCACCGGGCTACAGGCAACAACTTGTGACGAAAGGTGCATAACTTTATTGCGTCTGACGTATGGAGCCCAAAGCGATGGCATAACCTCCAAATGATGTGGCCTCCAAAGACGGCCGTCCCCAGCGCGGCCAGAGGTAGGACAAGGCACTGTGTCAGGTACTTAATTTGTAACTTACTGACTAACTAACGTAACGTAGGCTAACTCAAGAACCGGAGATTTCTCCGGTGGGGGCGTTCGTACGGCATTTCAACGGAGAAGGGCCGTCATGAACGGACTGCCAACGCGATGCCGGCACGGTTCCTTTTCCAATGTTGAGGGCCTGGCCGTCAACCGATGTGCCGATCGAAAGCTGGGGCAGCGGATGTGTTGGTCTGCCATGACGATGCCGAACTGTATCATGCATCGACTCGACTTATGCGTCGCGCACGTCCGCAGAAAGCTGTCCCTGCGTTGCAACTACAAGGCGCTTTGTCCGCCAACGTGCCGGAAAAGCAGCTGCGTCGGCGATCTGACGTCGGTCCACGGGCGGTTGCGTATCACAGCCGCAAGCGATGAACTTTGAAGAACCTCACTTCCCCTCCCTCTGCCGCTGTGGATAGTGCGCTAGCATGGACATCTGTTCCTTGGATCTCTGAAGCATGCCAGACATGCCAGAGACATGCCAGAGACATGCCAGAGACAGACAAGACATGCCAGACATGCCTTCCGTGTCACACATATTGTTGGACGTTGTTCATGCTCAGCGGTAGGCGTGGGCCAACTTGGTCAATATTGCATGACTCTTCCCCGGTGTTGAGTGTTGCGCTGGGGAGCATGCGCTGCACGCGTCGCCGTCCGCGGGGAAATCCGGCTGCGGCGACGTGGCAGAAGTCGTATTTCCGAGACACGGCGTCCTACGTAGCGCCGAGCGCCCACGTCATCACCAGCTGTGTCTCGCTGGGTTCAGATGAACATGTCGTGTTTATCTGGCGTGCAGTTTTTTATCGTGTTTATCGTGTAGTATCGTGTTTTTTTATCGTGCTTATCTGGCAGCAGTGTTTATGTTCTTGTGCTGGGCGCTGGACTCGTAGTTGCCTTGGCCGTCGTTGAGCGGAGACCTGGCATAAAGCGCACAAAAGGCACAATGCGACACTTTACTTAATGTTATTTGTGACGGACAGCGGCCAGCCACTTCGGGAAGACCGAAAGATCAAATAGGCGGCATGTGGGGCACCAGTTCCAAACACCCGCATCAAGCCTCCAGAACAGGCATGGGGCTAACAAGGCTACCCAAGCTAACGAACCCGTAATGGGCTCCAAAATGGAACCACCTGCAGACAGTTATCTGTACGTAAAGTTTGGAGCTGCAACTTAGTACTGATTTCCATGCGGTTTTCTTTGTTCGCTACCTTGACCACATTTTCAGGTACAAAAGGGGAGGACAAATTTACAATATTGCAACACCGTACTAACTCACTGCACGCATCTATAATGTTCGCTACAACGCGGGAAGAGGGCAAACGAATCCATTTGGTTTCCAAGCATCCTTTTGTCTCAGCACACTGACCAAGTGCACGTGAAGCACCGCACATAAAAGAAACACCGGGATATCACTGCAGCTTCAGTCCGTTCCACATAGGCTTCCAACAGACAACACCCAGGGGCGAACGTCCTCGAGTTATTCTCCTGGTACGCTGCAGGCAGTCATACGCAGCATAAGCCTCACCATACAAACCTCACGGAATATCGGCTTCTTATTAGGGCTCATTTTCAAGGCAGTCAAGTAACTCAGGCAACAATAAAACACCTAGGGAAAAAAACGCCCCGGGCCGACTTTGCAGCGATAGAACATTCAGGAGTACACACACTACCTGTAGCGGGAATTTCACTATCGGGCGCCAAAAGAAATCAACCGAGTGACACGAATTGAAACGAACTGGACTTTGCTCCCCAGACGGTAATATTGGCATCAGCAATTTGGGCCTTTTCGAAATGAAGGCAGTGTATTCTTGCAAGCGATATATATGGATTTGATTAGACACATATACAGATTTACCGTCATGTCGATTTAATTGCAATCTAAGCACCATTGTGGTCAGCAAGTTGCTTCGAAGAAAACAAATCCCATCTCCAGAAACCTGGTGGATTTGGCAGTTTTTGACGCCGTAGATAGACATCTACCAAAACTGGAAATTCCTCATACGGCGCAATGGCGCTGTGATGGTAATCTAAAGGGTCCTGAAAGCTTTAGCACCCACCTTTGGCGCTATATGTGCCATCGTAGTTCAACATGTTCTGAAAAAAGGGTTGATCATTCTTCCTGCAATGTGATTCGTTCCAATGCGATCATTTTCAGATGGTCTAACGACCCTTCGGCAGCGTTTCCCAAATATCTGACAGCTAGGCAAACCAGCAAAGAGAATAAAAGAGTTTTCCATGATCGGAGCAGGCGCACAGCCTGAGAGTCTTCCAGAGAGGGCCCGATGCCTTCGATGGTCCCGTCCATGACACTGGGTTCCCTGCGACCACCCTATTTTACTATCTTTATTTCTGAATGGTTCCAGCAACCACCCATATCCCACTGCTACCCGTGCTCGTGTTGATTCCGGAGGGGCCCGCAGGTGATTTGTGTGCTCTAAACTTGAAGAGGCACAATGGCGTAGCCATTAAGAGGTGGGGGTGGGGATGGGGGGGGGGGGTACGGATCCAAGCCTCCCCTCTCCTCCTTCCTGGAGGCCGGAGAGCCCCTCAGCTAAATTTTGGCAAATTCATACACCCGCCTGACATCTAAATTCCAAAGACGGCTGCGAGCCATCAAAATAGGATCCTGAGGCAAAAAACGTTCTCCCGGATAGAGAAGTGATGACCCTATTTCTATTAGGCAATCATTCCACCGGATATTTTCTTAGGATTTCTGGCAAAAAAGAGCGACGAAGTGATAACGAGTCTCTTGGCTGGAGGACCCCTTGTGACCCGATTTGGCCCTCTTCTGGGCCAAATCCTGGCTACGCTTCTGAAGAGGCGTGTACAGACTCTGGGCGCGAGAGGGCCCTCATTCAAGGCCAAGAATATGCGAGGGGCCCTGTTTTAAGTCCAAAATTTCGCAAACAGGGCGCATTTGGACGTAACAGAGGGTCAACTTGGAGATAGGAATTTTAGAATATCCCGGATTTCCCCTCCCACTTTCTTCTCAAGGCTGGGGGAGGGGGGGGGGGGGCTGAATCCCCCTTGAATAGAAAACTACACCGCTGCCCCTAAGCTAATATCACAGCAGCAAATGAGATACATTTGCTGCTGTGCTGGCGGTTAGAACGGTGCTGCACCCGTACTTCTATGGCAAGGCAACTCTTATTGAGTCAATCTAGAATCAATGAAATATTGCAGCGGTTAGAAAGTCCAAAATAAATAAATCTGAAAGGTCTGGGTCCGGCATACCCAAGGAGAATCTATTTGAAAAAAAAACATCTGGGCCCGGAATGTCCAAAAAGAATATAAGCTGGCAGCATTCACGGTTTTTCCTTATGCAATGCCAACCTTAAGTTTTCTAAATGCGCCGAAAGTTTGCAGTCAGCAAGTTGGCGCCTAAGACTACGAAATGGCATCGTAAGACGCATGTAATAAATGGCCGCAATGGCGCTCATATTGGATTTAACACGCTTCGGCAAATGCAAAAATATATTTCTGATACATTTTGACAATGTAAAGACTAATCTGCCCCTTATTAGCATGCTTTCAGTATCCTCTTTTAAATGCTGAAGTTTCATGGGTGTCCAGTACGCTGTTTTAGGTGCACTTATTTACTCTTACAGCATATTTTCGGATGTTTCCCACATACGACGCCAAATGTAACTCTGAAGGAGCCGTGAGTGGACAACCAGCATAAAAAAGCATAATGACACTTTGTCCCACCTCAATGGCGCCGTGCGCAGGCGAGAAGAACGCGATGTAATGGCGCCCAGACTGGATGCATTTCTGTCATGAATTGGAAAAATATCCATTTCTGGCCTATTTTCACTACAAATTGAGCGTAACTACCATGAAATCAAATGCTGTCAAGCTCCTCTTTCACTTATTGAAAGATTCGTGGTTGACCGTAGGCTCTTTGGTACTGGAACCTAAAACCGAAGGTGCTTTGTAAGAGCAAGTGAAAGTTTTATGATGCTAATGGATATTCACGCAAAACTTGGAAATCGAAAATGGAAATGTTGCACTGCAAGAATATGAAAGCATATAAATGCGACGTAATAGCTTAGAGTATCTAGAAAAAGGACAGCATAATTTGATATTCTTTATGCATGCTAATGCCAACTAATTTCTTTACCCGAAGCGAACTTTTTTTAATGCCAGCACAAGGTCTGGACGCTTACGACGCCAAAGTCCAAGACGAGCCCCAACACATGTCTTTCTTATCTCATAAGCCAAACGAATGTGACAAAACAGGAGGCATGTGTTAAAGTGATGCTGTTAAGTATGACACTTTAAAGACGGCTGTTGTCATTGAAAATAGTGGTTCGTTAGGACGCAGCACAATTTTTATCATTCGGTCCTCGTACGTCGCCAAAACCGGTGGCAAATTAGGGTGGACTTTTGGCCGAGGGCATTTTTCCTCATACAGCGCCAAACAGTCCATTACCAGCGCCAGTGCCATTTCTGACGGAACGTGGCACGGGACCCAAAACGAAACTATCCCGACATGACACTTTTTCTTCATCATTTGGGGAGGAGGAGGGGGGGGGGGGGGGACTGCGTCGGAGCAGTCCGTCATGTCAAATAGTAAGGTCATGCCGAGGGTCCATGGAACGGCGTCTCATACGGCCTATCATGTGGAGACGCCCGCCCCAACAAGCGAGGTGAGCGCATTCTTTGTCAGTATGGCCTCGATTTCGAACCTCCGCTTCCAGGAGCGTAGTTTATGAAGAAGGCTGTATCCTGCGACCTGCAACCTATGTGAGAGAACGCGCGCACCCACGAGAAATGGTCGCTTGGACGATGTCATGCTGCCTGTAAGGACATTAACAGCTCCGGGCTCCTCTTGTCGGGAGCATTTGACGTAACTGTCCAGGCATGGCCATGTCGGACAGAAATACAATATACGATGTTTACTAGTGACATCATAACGCGATCAGCTGTTTTTTATAGGCCAGCAAACAGGCTTGCATCGCAATTATATATCTATCAATGCAAATCTCAAATGTCTTATTGTTCTGTAGCTAGTGTCTTTTTAGTGTTTGTAGAGTCCGCAATAAGCGCGTTTTTCCATGGGAGAAGGATATTTCAGCAAATTTCACCTACTACTAAGCGTTGATGACTTGACCAGGGTTCAGTTGTGAAGAAATCTTTCGAATTACCGGATATGATCGGCGACAAAGATGGGCACATTTGCAATCGGGACAAAATCGCGAAACTGGAGACAAGTTACAATGGAGCACCCCGGTCAGGCGGCGCACCAAGCTCAGTTTGGTTTGAACTCCCCAACGCTGGCGGCTTGAGATTGAGTAGAACACATTGGAACGCTGACGCTTTGCTTCACGAGCAATTACATCACCAAATACTTCCAAATAGAGCAGTTTCAATCCGAACAGTTTCTAGCACGTGACAGAGTATACTATGAAAAAACACCACATAGCTAGGTTTTTATTGGCCGTGGGAATAACGGCCTGCATGGGCCCTTTGCGACAGAAGTGATCAGTTTGTAAACGATGTTTCAGCTGTTGTCTTTTGAGACAGGTGACTGAGAACTCTGGTGACGCGGTTGAGGCCGAGGCTCGCGATTTGCAATGTTTTGGGTCCCTGGCATAATGAGAGGCTCCTGTGTTGGTTAGCGGCCACAGTGTCTAGCAGGGATCTTATAGCGTTAACTGCCCCGATTCGGCCACAAGCCGCATTTGAGTGGCCTGAAGGGAAACCGACAGGCCTCTCGAGATCAAAGACCAAGTGCTCGATTGAAAGTTGACAGGGCCAAAGGGCTGACTGGAGGCCTTGTTAAGGGCTCCCGTCCGTAGGGCCGCGATCTCAGATGTCAGCTAGAGAACCTCTTGAACACCGATTGAGGACATCTGAGTCAGTGTGTTTATCTATTTCGGCCTGAGATCATCAATACCTAGCAGCCGGCTCCATGTTGGTCTAAGTTCTGGGGACCCATTTTCCAAGCAAGCGGACTAATTGTCTAGTTAAGAGGGCCATCACATGACGCAGAAGTCTCAGAATCGTAATCCGAAATAATCAACTAACCTCGCTAAGCACGGCTCGCTACATGGGACATTGACCACGAAACCCCAGCCATTAATATGCGTGTCTTAACTACAATCGCGTAGATTTTGAGGCATGGAAGGGTTGTGAGGCTGTGGAGCCCATTTGTGATACAATTCCTAACTGATCCGCTTGGCCATTACAAGGACTGGAACTGTGACATCAGGACAGAGTACGATCCCGCCAGCGCGCTGCCGTGTGCGGTGTCGTACTACTGACGTCTGTGACGGCTGCTGCTGTCCCTGACCCAGCCAACTCGCCAGATCCTACCGCACTAACCGGTTCACCAGCTGCCGTAGCGCTCCTCCCTCACCGCTCCCTTTCCTGCTACTGACAGTCTTTTGCGGCGCCTTTCCACTTCCGCAAAATGCGTCGTGTGCCAGCCCACGGAACAAGTTTAATTTTGCTGCAGTTCCTCGGTCATCTATCAAGCATTGCTGCCATCTCTGCAGAACCGAGCCTGATCTCGGCTGGGCGACCGGTCCCCGCTGACCTGGCTGACGCCCGCGGGGGCGAGGGCGACCCGGGACGCCCGGCAGCCGCGCCGGGCGACAGCATTACCCGGCCAGCGGAGCGCGACAAACGCGCCGCTGATAAGACAGCGGGCCTGCGCCTGACGCCGGCTGTCGGCCTCAGGCGTCGCTGTCTGAGCCGGCGGACGCGGCGCGGAAATGGCCGCGCCAAGGTCGTTAGGGAGTCTGGCAACCCGCGACGGTCGTCAGGGAGTCTGGCAACCCGCGACGCGCGAAGGAGGCGACAGCATCCTCTGTCGCGGTGCTGGCGTTGGTCTGGGGTCAGCCGGGATGCTATGGTAGGGCATGGGCTCTGTGGTGTGCCGTGGTGCGCACTGCTCTTGTGTTGTGCTGTGAGTAAACAAGCCTTGGCGACATGTCAGGATATACTAGACGACGCGCGACCGGCAAGGACCGGTGCATTAACACGCGCTCAGGTGGGAGATCAACTTGTTACCCTCAAAGGTTTTTCTGGAATGGTTTCCGAACGGCGCGACGTAGCCGCGCCAAATTTTGCAGTAGCTGTGGACAATTGAATAGCGGACCGTTTGGCACAAATTTAGATGTACTTTGTACGGTCGCTGACCTATGGCAAGTCAATACCAGGCCATGGTTTCAGCGAAGACAATTTCTAGGGAACCCTCTAATTTGATCCAACAACGGAGTGTTGGACGAAGCCATACATATCTGAGATGCTTTCTTAGGAAACACAACAGTTGAATAAATACATTACATGGCCCTAAGGTCAGGTATGAAGGTCACATCAGGGTCAAAGCCAACCTGTCTTATTACTCTAGGGCTTGCTCTAGGGCTATGGGATAGTTGCTGGTGCTCATTTTGAGTTTATTCACAGCAAAAACCGCATTATACATCTTCCATGAACTTCTTAGAGGTCAGAATAGGTCAGTCGTTTTAGGAACATACTGCCTAGCGTAATCTTTGTCGCTTAGTCAAATGCAAAACTTAAAGCATCCTTGTATGTGTTTGGTCGCCTTGACCTCCAAAAGCTCAAACAAGGTCACTGATCTTAAATGAGAATGTGACCTCTTGCTTAGAAACGGTTATCTACGTTCTGGTGACGCCTTGGAAACCAACTTGGAACTTGATATTGTTTGACCTTTTTCACCCAAAAGTCATGACCTAGGAACCTGAAACTTTGACCTAAGTGAGTTCACGTACAGGGTACCACACCCTGTAAATTTAGTGTATCTAGCTTTCTTAATTCTCGAGATCTTAGCCGAGATCTTGACTCCTCCCCACCCGAGCAAAGGGTATCCAGCCGGCCACCCGGGCGCGTGTTAATACATGCATGCACGCACATCTGCGCGCATGCCGCGAGTCGCCCACGTTTCATACACTCTGCTGTGTCGAGTCAGGCAGGTGCATCACGTCAGTTTCTTGGGAGGATGCGCTTCGCTGCGTGCAATCGACAATGACCGGGATATCGGTTGGACAGCGCTGGCTCACTCCACCGCCTCTGGAGCTGCAGAGCACCCGGATGGAAGCAGTTCGCACTGCTTTTCCGTTTGGTTGCTTCGCCGCAGCTACAGGTGCCATTATGGAAAGATGACCAATTTTCCGCTCGAGAGGCCTAGCCCGCAACGGCCACCGCGCGAGTGATCGTTGAAACCATGGGTCGCAGTTCCATGCCGCTTGTGGTGACAAGATGTGTTCTCCTTAAGTTGTTGTTGGCATATATGCAATGATTTGCTAGCGGGGAGTTGGATGAGACGTGTTGTTTACGAAACGTCGCAAATTTAGGAGAGTGTAAACCCGGCTCATTTGATTTATGCGAGCAACGTAAAATTTCTTGATCGAAAAAAGGCCTCACAGCACGAGAAAGATCCCGATACAAGACTTCGTGACGCAGCGCCGCATTAGCGCAAGTCAAGCGACACTTTGCGAGGAGAAGTCTACCGATAATTTGTATGAATAGACAAAGGACAGAACGGGCAAACATACTGGCAAGATCCTTGCTTGATGCGCTCATCTTTGCATGTGATTCCATACGCAAAGTAAGACTCAGCCTGTTCTCTTTTTTGTGTGTTGTTATTAAATACTGGTATGGGATGTAGACAGCCAGGAACCGGTCCTGAATACAACACTTTGTGACCTGAGTTGGGAAATTTTGACCGTGGAAATTGCATAGTCGCAAAGGCCATGAGCCAGGAGCAGTATAGGAGCAGACCAGGAGCGGTACAGGCCATGCCCACCACGTTGTGCGCGAAAATGTGTATAACAATGCTGTTATAAAGAAAGAATGTCATGATGAACACGAAAGCCATAAACGCACTTTTGGTCCGATTATGACGCTCGCAATGACGCGTATCACTTTCATCATCTATGTAAAAACCGTGTTCTGGGTGTATAACTTTACTCCACACTAGTTCGTAAGAATGAATTCTACTAGAAATCATTCCAAATTACTGTGAGTAAGGCCAAACGGGTCGTAACGTAATCAGAAATCGTGCAGCTCCAGCTGGCTCACGAATCTGACAGGCTTGCATCTTCGGAAACGCCGATCGTACTGCGAGATAACATTTATCAGCGCAAAATTGACCCTCACCTAGGGAAGAGGGCGGGGGCTGATGCACCTTCTTCTCCCTAAGATTTTCTCAGAATGCGTCAACATTTTCAGCAACCTGTGGTACATTTATTACGCGTGTCCGACAACGCGTCTCTAGCATTTTATGGGTTATGGGTAGCAGCGGGTTTTAGGTACACTGCTAGGTACCCACGGGCGGCTGGTATAGGCATGAAAACGTTTCAAAAGTAGGGAGGTCTGTTAAGATATATTTCAGGAACATTTACTGGTGAGGCAAGTCTGGCGATCGGAGGAGGCGTACACGAGATAGTCCGTTTTAATCCAGAATACTTTGGGGTAAGTGAACATCCTGGTTTCTTATCTTTATGCTGTATAAGCATATGTTCTGTTCTTTTCACTAGGGAACGATTTTATTCATTCACGCCATTCGGCAAACAGATGCAACAGATTCCTAAAGTTTACGTTAAAAGAATGAGGCCACCATTCTGCACTTTTCACGTACTTTTATCTCAGACGCCTGGAATTTCAAAATTGATGTCAGTTTTCTCGAAGCTCAGGATTTTGATTTCAAGTCACCGCTACTGCGGGAGAAATTTCATTGGATTCCTGGCCCAACACTATCAAAATAATTCACTTAACTTCCGTGTCGTTTTCCAACGTGAGTGTTCTGTTATGTTTGCTACATACTACGCCATCAGAATGTTTGTGTAATGAAGGAAAAAGAGCTCCAAACACTCTGTTTAGACGGAGCATATACAAACATAAGGCAAACATGCTATCCGCGAATTCAAAGACACGTTATGCTATTGCTTTGATTTATCCCCCATGGCGCTCACTACAGCGGCTCTCTTCAATGCGTGCTTGGGCTTTGGGAATGAGAGCATCACCCGGTCCAAAGTGACGCACTAGTTCCAACTTTAACCATTGCGCTTCTTGGTAACAGGCCCGTGCCGCCCATTCGGCCAATCACAAACATTATTTTATTTACACCAGTAGAGGTGCCACGGCGGTTGTCATAGCGACGGCTACCATAACAACTACATGGAAGAAGCGCAGTGCTGCGTTAAACGTTAACAGCGTAATTTTAGATTCTAAAAAGTTAAAACTAATACCCTTGCTATTATGCCCAGACAGTGCTGCAGTAGCGCTGCGCAGTGATATCACTGGAAGTAACTGGTCCTGAGGTATCACTAGAGTATATTTTTTCAAATATGCCCTTGGGCTGGGACACTTCCCTGCAGTTCGCTTAAACCGAAGAACATAAAACACAGGGCGTCGGGCCAAAAATGCTTTCGTGTGTCGGTTGCCAGCTCCGTATGCTGATTAGGTCGTCCATAGCATGCTGAAACGAGCGCATAAAGACTCCTTAATTACGCTTTAGCCGCAGCTGGTCACAGCGCTGAAACCTGTGCATGGTATTTAACACACACGCCACATTGATATGGCCTTACCCTTTTGGGGCTGATCCATAACAAGCCGTTTTGTGGGATGTCAAAGTGTAGCACTCAAAGTACAGCAAAGCATTTGCAATGTACAGCAAAGCCTTTGGGCTGCTTGGTCTAAGTGTATGCGCTTCACAATGTACTTGAAACTTGAGCGGCGAAGGCAGTTAAACCTCAGGTTGTTGATGATATTATCGCAAAATTCGCACTGCCGTAAGCTCAAACTTCTTAAGTCTTCCAGTTGCGTGTTATTTGTGCGCCTGGGGACATACACACTTGAGTAATTTAGTAGAAACACACACACACACATACATGCCATGCCAAACACACACATACATGCATGACTGAAAGTCGAACCGTGAAAGCACTGGCGGTCTATATTTGCTTTGAGAGTTTTCGTCAACTTTTTTTTTCAAATGGCCGTCCTGCGGTAGGATTGAGCTGTGCAAAAACAACAAACATCGACATATATTCTCATAGATTTGGGCAGCAAGATATGGCAGCCTGCTATCGTTGTTTGCATTCGCAGCGATTCCTTACTTGTAGAATGTCATCCGACAATTTACCTGAAGCGACCTGCAGCCCGGCCGCGCCACCACGCTTCCATCCCCCCCCCCCCCCAGCGTTACGTCATGCCCCATCACCACTCCTCGCCCCTCGTGTCTTGCCGCTCGCTCTCTGACGACGGCGCGGCCCAGCCGACTCAAGGCCCGGTTTATTGGTGTCCGAGTCGTCTGACAAAATAAAAACAGCGTGCGCGGCCGCCGGTGTTTGGCGTCTGCCGATAAACGGTGCGGCGGGGCCGCCGCGGCACCCTGCCGCCCGGCTCCGAGATATTGCCGGCCGTCTGTCCGGCGCGTGCCACTTGTCCCGTCTCGCCGGAGAAAAATACCGCCCGACTGCCGCGGCCGACCGAAAAAAGCCCTGCCGCCCGCCGAGATAAGCCGGTTCGGTCCGACATTCGCGGCGGCGGTCCGGCTGGGGGGGGGGGGGGGGGGCACCCCGCTCCCGGTGATACCTGCCGACAGTGACGCTGTCCGGCTGGGGGGGGGGGGGGGCCGTACCTGCCGACAGTGACGCTGTCCGACCGGGGGTGGGGTGGCGGTGCTTGCCGACAGTGACGCTGTCCGGCCGGGGTGGGGCGGCAGTACCTGCCGGCAGTGACGCTGTTCGGCAGCGGCCGGTGAGGCAGTGCCTGCAGACAGTTGACAGTCGGACCACATCCGACAGGTCGTGTGCAGATGGCGCCAGGGTCGGGACCTTCTGCACTGCTCCCTGATTACGCCACATCGCATCCGACATTAATTCGAGTGACGAGTGACGCATGTCGACATGACTTGACCAGAAGGTCGGGCGCCGCCGGCGGTGCAGGCGATGTGGCAAATGAGCGATATTACCCTGTGTATCACTGCAGGCGATGCTCGCGTCCGGGTCCATCGGGCGTCAGAGCTCGGCCGGGGTCATTGGAAGGACGGCCGGCCGGGATCACGGCCGGGGTCACGGCCGGGGTCATTGGAAGGCCGATGCATCCCGTTGAAGCATCGATAAACACAGCTATCTTCAGCTTGAGCGGAACAGCCTAGCTGTCCTGCCAACTGTTGTTGAAAATTATTTTGCGGGACGATGTTGGCTCGGCGTAATAAAATGAACTGGGCGTCACATGTAGTAACAACAAAATCATGCTACTGCGTCCTTGGGGTAAGTTTTACGAACAAACAACTGTATGGTGAACCGTATCGTATTTGAACACGAGACATTTGTCACGGAAGTTTTAGGTTGTGGATAGCCGATTACATAGGCAGTGAGCCTGGGTGAACGTTTTCAACACCCGTTTTTCGTTTCACAAATCCTCTCACTCCAGAGAAGCACATAAGGTAATGGAGTGTTACCCTTCGGCCAATTTTAGCCACACGCTCACGAATAACAAAGTTTGCGCCTACGTGCGTGCGCACGTGCACGTGTGTGTGTGTCGAGGCTTGCAATTGCTTCGGCGTGTCACGTGATGTACTGCGGTGCCTCGGCGGCTGTCCCAGCCTGTCGTCAGTTTTTACGAGCTAGCAAACTGTACTGGGTTATTAGATAGGTATTATTTATTTTGATCACTTGTGTGTGTAGCTGTGTTATTAGTTAGCTATTATTATTAGTAGCATGTGTAAGTTGTTGGTACTCGTATATTACTGTTAGGCCTCCTGGCACAGGACGACGGGGAAGCGTGGGATTTCCTCTTTTTTAGCCCACTCTCTATCCTGGCGATAGTGATGACAATGACAATCTTTTCGAGACGTCCTCACTTTTGAGAAAACCAAACCTTTTGCCACAAAGCAATTCAATACAGAATGGTAAGAAACCGTTTTTATTGCATCAGTGTAAGGTTGACTGAGCACAGAACCGAAGGAATATAGGATATGTTTACACGCATGTCATAAAAATGTATGTTAGCTGGTCGGAGATATCAACCATGTTGTGCTGTCTATCCCTTAGCGTTGCGCGGGAGATTAGACAGAAATGGTTCATGAGAGCATGCATTTCTTTTTACAACACACATGCTGATCATCGTGTTTCTGTGTATACCTTCAACGTCAAGTATCTATTCGTTTCTGTGTTGTTAAGTGTTTGATAATGTGTGATACCATGATGAAGTGCGCCGTTGAGCAGCATATGAATGAGGAAAGGTGTTACTAACCTCCTATCCATAGTAACGGAAGCCTGAAGAAACGCCACTTTGCATACCAAAAATATTTCGAACTTCCAATTTGTTTTTGGATTGCAGCCATAAGACTTCTGCTGATGAATAACGGTTAAGAAATATACCTCAAGATTTGTCATGCGTGTTGAGCATTATAAAAATAAGGATACAAACACATCTTTATGTTTCCTACAACGCTTAGTAGCTCACTTCACTACATTTAAGTCAATGGATGACCTTATGCATTTACAAATATTACATTGTCGTGCACACAAGTCTGCATATTTCTTATTTTCATTTATGAAGGCTACCTTGTAACGCGATATTGACAGTCTTCTGTTGAGTATAAATTTATGTTATTGCAGTACTTTGGTACGATTCTAGTAAGTGATTAGTAACAAAGGCTTAAAGTAACAATGTATGCGTCTGAAATCATCCTCAAGTTAAATTTCCTTTGAAACCGTACTCTTTCATATCTGCCACCCCTCGGTGTAAGAAATGGTCGCCAGTGAGGAAATGATTTCTGGTCTCAAGCCATTAGTTGTTTAGCATCGCGCGCGGGGCATATTTTTCAATGTTATTGTAAGTGCAATCGATTCGAAAGGCGGCAGCTGAATGAAACTGTGATGTTGCAGGACGCTCGGACGACTTACATGGGTTTAGGGAGACACATTGTCGCTTTTTTGGAATGAAGCATTGATCGTTGGACGGCGTCTGACGTGCCCTACCATGCTGACTTCAGATATCATATTCTTGTGGCCCAAATAAAAAGTGTTAAGTCCGCTAAACGGCCTTGATTATAACGTAAGTTGACAGGCGCATTTGCGGGGAACATTACGCACATAAATAAAAGAAAGTAATAATTGCCTTATTCTCCGAAGAAAAATCAGCAGACAGGAGATATGGATGTTATTCTGTCATTCTGTTGACAAGCTATCATAGTCTTCTGCTATTCGTTTCGATATAGACATGTTGCTGAAATATTGACGCATCCATGATTGCGTTTTCCTGGTTTTTCTCCGGGAAATAAGGCTATTACTACTGTAAGGCCTTGACTTTCATGATATTGCATTTTTTGCTTGTCATCATGCATACAAAATACGTTGATTCACCAACCAAATTAATTGCATTGGTTTTCTATCAGCTCTATTTATATGCCCACAGCGTTTGGCGTCCGTCAGCTGAGCTTTTCTGCTTGGTGGGCCTGATATCCGCCCCTATGTCGTATTGTCGCTGATTCCAAGCATAGATCACGCTATCATCAGAGGACTTCTGCAGAAATTTTTACTTTAAGCATAACTCCCTAGACGTATATGAGCTTGCGTCTTTTTCACTTGCATGATAGTGATAATGTCAGTGTCACGACGCACAACGGACTGTGGGGTGACTACCCCCGCCCCCATCCACTATCCCCTGTTGATTGCTCCTTTTTTGCAACGCGGTCACGTGACCAACATGCCACCCAACACTCCCTAGAAAAGTTATACGCAAAGTTGTCCCTTGAGAAACCTGCAACGAACGACGGCACGGTGTATGAGCAACAATGGTCGTGTTTGTGGGTTAAGCAGGTAAATAGGTGACATTGAGGTTCTGCTTTTGATAAAAGTCAAAAAAGTCATTCCACAACAATGTCAAGGCCATTCAGAGGTATTCAATTGCACACCTCTGAATTAAGGTCCAGAATTAAATTTCACTTTTAGTTAAGTGATGAATACTTATATTGTCATCGAAAGAATGACATTTTAATTGAACAGAATGTCTAGTATCTTGCAAATTGCACAAATACTAAACCATTTCATACCAATCCAGAGGTATCAACGCTCTACTGGCAACAAAAATGTCACATTCAAGCTCCGCATGCCTAGACGCATTAAATGATATCCGCAAAACGCGGTTCCAACACAGAACACACTTACCCCACTGTGCAGCAGAAACAAAAAAAATTATCACAAAAACTCTGGTACAATCTGCACGCGCCTTCTAAGCCTAAGTGGCAAATATCGCACTGATGACTTCAAACAACTTCATCTATGACAAGGAAAGCTTAGAGTTTCATTTAGTGCGTGAATACGACCTGCCAAGAACAAACAAGCCATCTGAGAAACACGAAACATTTTCAGCACATGCATGGAACATTAGCAAGCCTTGTGACAATACTTTGGGTACTGAGAGAAGCGAAATTGTGGGTGTATGCATGATGATATGAATAACATGCAGTTTGCTAAAGTGTTCGTAAAAACGTAAGAACGTGAAGTCAGGCCATGACACGTCTAGAAAAGTATGATTTTGGCGATCACGTGCAATATTTGAACACAACATGCCAAGATACCTCAATTACTCCTGATCATGCCTCCAATCTCATTTTTTTTCTTTTTGTGTGATCTTGCATTTAAGATTTGAAAACCAGGCAGGAGTATGTTTTGCTGGAGACAGCACACCACAGAGTTTTAACTTCCAAGGTAATGCTGGAGAAATAAAAACAACTTCATGGCTACACTATAATTTCTAGTCACCTAGTCAAGTACCCAAAGTTGAGTTTAACACCATCTTCAAATTAAGCACGCTGCTTCAATGATTCATTCTATAGTGTCTCAGGAAAAATCGTGATGGATCTTTATCTATGTTTAAACATTTACAAATAAAATAGCTTTCGTACGCGGTCCCGCATAAGCAAGAAAGGGAGACCTGGTAGTATATGGCATTCTGTCAATAGAGTTATAGAATGACACAATGGTATTATTCCCCTGAGTGGAAGAGGTGTACCGCCGGCACGTACCAGCGGACAATTGCCGGCGCGTACCAACGGACATGTCATATATTACCTGAGATGGTTGTATTTATGCAGAGGGCGTATTAGATGGGCGTCATCCTGCCTTTATGAACTGGGTGCTGCTGACGTTGTTGAGTGGCATGTAGAGACATGTTACACTTAACATGGAGTCTAACTTTGTTGTATAATGTGTTTATGTCTCGAGGCCATTGCAGCCAGAAACGACTTCGACCCCTGCAATGTGGTGTTGCTTGTGAGCTATTGGCTAAGATAATCGTGCAATTGTTGATGATGTGATAAGCTTTGTTTGTTCTGGTGTTCATGTAAAATTGCACTCCCAACAGACAAGTTGTGTGAGGCACCTTAGGATCCATTGATTTATGATACTTTTTGCACATTTTCCGAATGGAAATTAACAACTAACTAATGTCAAATACATCCGAAATAGCCAAATTTCCTGTAATTTATTGTTTTAAAGTATGCGATGTGGAAACAGACTAACGTGAATTCACGTCATAAAACTTCTGGCAAGTCTAACCGCATCATTCTTGCTTGACAAATCAGGGAAAAGTGGATTAGTGCGCGAATTGGATTTGGAATTGTCGGACCAGACTGGACCGGATCCTAAAAATTAAATACGCAAAGTTCTCTAGAAGGAAGTGGGCCCAATTCGGGAAAAGCCCTGCTTGGGATTTTTGTGGGTCAGTTTAGCCATTCCCTTGCTCAGCCCCTCGCCTCCTAAAATAAAGTTTCAAAAATACAGCCTGCACTTCGGGCCGAATCGGTTAGATTCAGAGAAGAAGATAAAGGAGGAAAAAGAAGAAAAAAGAAGGAGCTGGAGCCTCATACCTGTTTAGTTAATGCTAAGAGAAGACCGCCTTCGTATTCGTACTCATGATGGTCACTGATTTTCCTTGATCTTACCTATGCAGTGGCTGCTGTATCAGAAATTGCATGTAAAAACGAGAACATCATTTTTTATCGCGGTGAGGCATGTGAAATTAACGTGAATTATTCCGTCTCATGAGGACGACATCCTAGGCACCGCAACATTTCGATGAATGATCACATTGTGAAGAAACAGCTGCATGCGTCGCACAAATACCACCAGAGTGTCCCATTTAGTCCCAGTTAGGATGGCGAGTGTGGATCGACACTCTTGGGCAACTGCTCTTGGACCATAAACTATCACGTGCAAGAAAATATTTTCCGAAAAACGCGCTGTAGGCGTGGCAAACTTTAAACCCTTGTAATCAATTGCGTAGCAAATATTTTGACGTCACAATCTAGATGTATCTATTGCTATCACTGACCTACGGCAGGTCAAAGTCAGGGTGTCTGTCAGCGAATGCAATTTTCAGGGAATCGTGCAATATGGTGTGCCAGCGGAGTGAAGCATCAAGTCATGCACATTTTTGACAGTTGCTTAGGCAATAAGACAATTTAACTTAGGATTACGAAAAATTCAGTTGGCTTTGGTTCACAAACGAAGATGAGACTTTGGAAGAAGATGAGACCAAATGAATCTCTTTTACTGGAGAGCTCGCTTTATCGGATAACTCCTGATGTTTATTTAGAGTTGCTTAGCAACAGAGATCGCGCCAAACATTACCCATGGAATTCGTTAAGGTCAGAGTGAGTAACCGACCTAAAAATGTTCGTCTCAACGTTTTATGTTTAGGCACATACAGGCTAGCGTACCCTCAGGAGCTTATTCAGCTTCAAAAGTTCAACACATACTCGTGGGTTTTTATGACCATGACCTTATAGCGGTCAAACCAAGTCAGTAACCTAAAATACACGCCACTGATCTTTCCTTAGAACGGGTGTTCAGGTTTAAAGCATTTGTGTATGTACGTCTGGGACACGTTGGACGCTGGAGTTTTACCTGATTCCTTATCTGACCCGGAGGCCATGACCTAGGTACCTAAATGCTCGACACAAGTAATTTCGCATGCAGGTGAGCTCACCCTGTGAGTTGATGTCTCCAGCTCCTTTAGTGCTTCATATTTTAGGGGTTAAATTAAGTCCCATCCTAGCGCGTGGCATTAAACCGGCCATGCGGGCACATATTAATGTACAGGGGGGTACACTCGGGCAGCATCACTTTACTAAAGAGATTACACCAGAACTCGGGCTGCGTGCGGGCGGTGACGCTTGTCTACAGTCATTAGTTGTCAATATAAATGTGCATTGTTGTTTTGTTGACTACAGTGCAACCAAAAGTCAGCATTTGAAGGCTTCAAATGCAGCTGAAGTGTTTCCAGATTTGGTCTTGACGCATCTATTGGCATATAAGGCATCTATTTGCACCGCTCGTTAAGACGACAGCGCTGGTTGCAAAGCCGCAAGGATCGTCGGACACCTAGACCGTGGGGTAGCAAGCCTGGGTGGCGATGCCGCACTGGTTGTCGTGGTTACGCAGCATCTTGACGTAGCCCTGCTCGCCCCAGTTGGCGCTCCAGAAGTTCTTCACGATCCAGTAGTCGATGCCGCTGTCGGTGCCGTAGCCGACGACGAGCACGCCGTGGTCGAGATGCAGTTTGGAGCAGCTGGGCTCGTTGTAGATGCCGCCTCTGTACAGCTGGAACGACTGCTTCGACGCGTCGATTGACACTGATACAGGGCCGTGTCCGGCCACCGCGTCCAGCAAGTGACTCTCCGAGCTGATCTTCACGCCGGTGTGGCCCCTGACCTGCGCCACGAAGCAGGACGGGTTGGCACGGCAGCTGCCGTCGGTGGCCGTGTACGGGTACGACATCTCGGACATGATTCCGCCCTTGTCGTGGATGTACCTGAAGGCACTGTCCATGCGGCCGCCCTTGCAGCCGAGGTTGAGGTAGAGGTGTGAGCAATCGACCAGCTGCTGCTCGCTGAGCGAAATCAACTGGCGACCAGCCAGCGCCCAGGCGCCCTCCAGCGAACCGGTGGCCGAAAAGGCCCAACATGAGCCGCACGCGCCCTGGTCCTTCACCTCCGTGACGACGCCGTACTGGCGCCAGTCAAGCGTATCCGCTTGCACGCGGCCCGAGTACTGGTGCAGCCGCTCTGGTATGGTGACGTTCCCCGGCTGCAGGCCCTTGTACAGGGCGTTGAACTCGTCAATATTCAGGTCAGCAAACTGGTTGATGCCCACAGTGAAGGTGTGTAGGCCCTGCTCACACTCAGCCATGTGCTTGGCCACGAACGCCCTGTTGTCAGCATACGCCTCCATGCGGCGCGCCTCCTCGCTCGGGCTTGCGTAGGATTTGCCGTAGGTGGTCTTGAAGTCCTCTCACTCCGCCTCCTGTACGAAGGCCGCGGCAGAAGCCACAACGGCGAACACCAGAAGGAGCTGCATGGCTGCGATGGAATGAAGTGTGCACCTCTCAGGTGGCGCGTTTCTAGTTAAATAGGGCCCATATCTGCGATTAGGTGAGAAATCGCTGTCTGTATCGACAAAACTGAACACCTGCGTGGGAGAGACCGCGCTCTCAGATCCGCTAGCGTATATGCTATATATTCAATCAAACCGCAGACCTTCGCTTGTTTGGTTCTCTGACTCGGTCTTGTGTGATGCCCCATTAACGTTTCGGAGGTACCTTTCATTTCCACTCAATAAACATTAATCGATGGGTGATTCGAATATCCTTAAAGGGAGCGTCCCATATTTGTGTGGGGTTTTGAGTTGAAATAGACACTTTGAAGATCATTTCGCGCAGTTCACAGCTTTGCCCTTCTAAAAATTTCAACCCCTCTAAATTCTGAGCTACACGTTCGCGAAGATGTGCAGACTATGTCAGTGTATGAAATGTGTATGTACGGTGTATGTCGGTGTATGCATGAGATGTGCAGACTATGATCAATTTCGCTAAATGTCTCCCAAATCCCATCGCAACGCTCAATGCTGTGCGCTTTTGCATTACGCCCATATTCTTCGCGTAGGCGTAATGCAAACGGCCTATAGGGCTGTTTTTAGATTCAGTCGCGCTCGGGCGGGGACGCGGTCAGTTGGCCCCTTTTCTCAAACGCTGTTCTAGAATAACTTCGGAACGGCGGGACAAAGCCACGCTGCAATTTGTGTAACGGCTAGAAATAAAATTTTGCTATGCCAGAATAGAAGCACTGTCATATATTTTTGGTCGCCATACTCTGCTTAAGGTTTAATGAGGCTACTGACATGACATGAATGCCATGGCCGATTTGCTTTTTTAAAAATATATCTAGGCTAAAAGCGGTTACATGAAGATAACTGAAGGGTCTCAGACACCGATCAGGTGTCTGATCTTGTTTAATCTTATTTGACCGAAAATCATAACCAGGGACCTCAACATTTGATACAAATGAGATCATGTACAACTACACTTGGCCCTGTTGATTATCTCCCATTATTTTTGAGATTTCAAGCGGGGTCAGGCTGCCGTCTTAAGTGCATGTTGAGCTACGTTTGAACGGATGATTTCTCTTGATGGAATGTTGATTTATGGAGCGTAATCGGAGAGTCTCACAGAGCGTTTTTTTAACAGCGTAACTAGGGATAGATGTTTTCTTCCACCGTAGCCAGCGGGTAACCGGGGGAGAGGAAGGTGTTGAAAAATGAGCAAAATGCCAAACGTAATATATCGACTGTCCCCAAATGTGTCACACTCCACATCGGCTTGTAACAATTTGCAGGTTGGTGTTTTGAGGTTTATGCCTCGTTATTGCCAGATTTTTCACTCCGAAGTTGGCCGGTAATGTCGTAGCGATGATGGCCGTGAACAATCCGGCGCCGGGCATCGCAGAATGGGCACATGTTGTAGGCATGACTGCCAAACATGGCTAAGGCTACCACACATGAAGCATGACAGAAGCATAAAAAGAAAACGCAGATGCAGTCATTCCCACGGAACAGGCCGTGAACTCTGGTGGTGGTCCTGATATAAGCTGTTGACTAACGGCGGAATCATTTTCACCCAGCAGGAGGCGGGGTAGACCACTAAATGTACTTGGTAAGATATGTGTCCAGGCCTCAGAAATGAAGCCCGAAGTGATAAGAAGCCGTAACCTTATTCGTGTAAAAGCATGGAGCTTATTTATCCTTGTGTATTCTTTTTATGGGCTAATTTCAAACCAAGGTTGAAGTACGCAAAGCACTGTTCTTCAACCATAGGCGCGGGAACAGGGGGGGGGGGGGGGGGCAGGATGGGTGCTTACCCCCAAGTTTTAGACTGGGGGGCGACGCCTCTCCTAACTTTGACAGCACCAGGGATCAGTTTCCGTGGTAATTAGTCCCTGACAGGGATGATCGTAAGGCTTTCATATGACAAATTAAGTTACTAAGAAATTCTTGGAAAAACCCGTGCTGGCTGTGCTTTTCCTTCACAACATTCAGAACAAAGCCTTGATTTTACCTGCTTTCAGTTTTTCTTCTTCACGTGTCTTCCGTGTTTTGTGGAGTGGGGACAAATCTCCAACTTGGCGGCGTTTGACTGCTTTTGGTTTTCTCGTCAGTCATGCATTTACCGACGGTGAATAAATGCTCCGCCATGGTTTCCAGTAACGTTATGAATGGTAGACATTGCGATGGCCGTGAGTTTGTTTCGAAATGAAACGCTCAGAACAGCCGATATTGTTTAGACTCTTCAAGAAAAGAACCTCAAGCGCCAGGAACCAACATTCTCTTATTCTAACCCCGAAGTTCTAAAGGGATATGTCAGTACAAAAGGTGCCCACGTTTGACCTGTTCGATGCTTCGAGTACATATATTTAAGAGGACAAAGTGTGAGGTTTGGTGTCCATGGCCTGACAGGCTGCCGCACCTTCTGTGTTCTGGAATATATTTATTTGATTATATCGGTTTCAGCTAGAACTTCATGTGTGCCATGATGAACCACTCTATTGCCTCTTCACTGAGTACTTACCAATCCCCTACTACCACTAATCAATACTTGGATATCATGTGTCCTCAGAATATTCGGCAATGCCTGAATCAAAACGTGTGCGTGTGTACGCGCGAGCGTGCGTGCGTCTGTGCGTGTTTGTTTGTGTAATGGCATAATTTGTATGCAAAAACTTGTCGCTTGACCTTGGATAAACTTGCTGGAAACTTTAGATATTGAAATTGTCTCTACTATCAATGCTGGTGAAAAGCACACTAGCTTAAAGCTCTTTAAATCTCTAAACTGTTTAGAACTTATCTTAATATAGCAAACCCCTATCCTGCATTCTGCGAAGGCGTGGGCAGCTCAAAGATGAGTGTAGCCATGCGATTCTGTTGAGGACCTATACTGCAGTATTCAAAAGAACATAATACTGGATAATCTGTCAGGTCCACTTAGCTGGGACCTCAATGTCTTTTGTCCTTTGCGAGTACATTTGCAAAAAGTACTGATTTGTTCAGCTAATGTTTTCTCTGAAGCATGTATGAAGTGAAACTGCACCGACAGCTGTCCCTGCACATGTATTTCTGGCATCACCAGACCAGTCAGATCTGCCGAACAATTCCACATGCCATAGACTAGGAGGGGGAAAGGTAGCGATGGTAGGCATCAGCCACATTGCCAGGGTTGGTAGTGCTGGAGTAATTGATGAATTTGTGGAATTGGTATTATGAGGGAGCTGTTCACGTCATATAAAAAAGCAAAGTAGAAGTTAACGTTTCCTTAGATAAGCTCCGAGTTTCATCATGTAAAGACATATGAAATGCTCTTGACAGTGATTCCAATTTCATGCAAAAGACAACATGTAAACCCCATGTTTGCAGGCGCACATTTCCGTGCAGTGTTTTTCGTTACCCAGCGCTGGGCGGTAGGCACTTGATTAACCATCTGTAAGGAGAAGTAGTTGACCCCCGCGCTTGGTAGCGGGTAGTCAATGAGACCCACCTAAGGTTTTCTAAGGACATCCCTCCGGCATCTCGTGCAATCGTGTCTTAAGTTTTATTAGGCGTCTAAGGAATTAACTGCATTTATTTCAAATCAAGAAAATGTCTGTAGCTTTTCTGGTCTGTTAGTAGCGACAGCTTTTTAGGAACACAGGCACAGCATTCCACGGCTGTGGCGGGTGGCGGGCGACATCCAACGAAGCCACAGATCACGCACGGCGCGACTTCACTGTTACATTATCACGCGTCCGGGTGGCTGGCTGGATACCCTTTCGCTCGGGTGGGGAAGTCAATGTGACCCCCTGAGATCACAGGAACTAGGAGAGATAGCGACACCAAATTCAAAGGGTGCTTTCACCTGTACGTGAACTCGCTTACGCACAATTTTGAAGTTCCTAGGTCATGAACTTCGGGTCAAATAAGGTCAAACAAAATCAAACCCCAGGCTGGTCTCCAAAGGGCCCCTGGAAGGCAGATAACTGTTCCAAGCAGATCACATGCTCGTCTTAAGTCAGTTGCCTATACAAGACCACTTTGAATTTTGCACTTGAATACGCGACATAGATTTGGGTAGGCAATATGTTCATAAAAACAAAATATTGACTTGGGTCATCCTAGGTCAGTGACCTATTTTGACCTTAAAGTAGTATATGAAAGGTTATAATGCGGTTCTTGGTGTCAATAAATTCGAAATGAGTGCTGCAGATTATCCTATGCAGTAAGCTCTCAAGTACTAAAGCAGTTTAATTTTGACCTTGGTCTGTCCTTTATAAGTGACCTTAGGTCAATGCAATTTGTTTATTCAATTATTGTGTTGCCTGAGAAAGTGTCTCTGAGATGTATGGCTTCGTCTAACACTCCTTTGTTGGATCAGATTGAACGACTCTTTAGAAATTGCCTTCGCTGAAAGCATGGCCTGACTTTGACCTGCCATAAATCAGTGACCTCAAAACGCACATCTAAATTTGTAATGTCAGAAGATCCGCTGTTTAATTTTTTCGATAGCTATGCAGAATTTGGCGCAGCTATGCCACGCCGTTCGGAACCGATTCTAGAATACCTATGTGGCGGGGTCAATTTGACCCCCCCGCCCCCAACCTAGCGGGTGTTAACAGAGCCCAAAATAATAAGTATATGCTGAAAATGCACACAAATGTATATCAATGTGTTCAGAATTACACAAGGAACACGTCTGTTAAGGTTTCATCTTGGTGCATTATATCATTATGTACATATGGGCATGTAAAACCAGTGTCCTAGAATTGCAGACTTTGGGTGTAAAGCACACGCTATAAGGAGGAATTTTTCACTCCTTTTCCCCATATTTTATGTGAATTTTCTACTCCTGCCTGACATTGTCTAATCGCACATGCCAAACCCCTATTTCCCTTTCTGAGGTTTTCAGATGTCATCCAAAACCGAGCTCACTTGAAACCACCAAGCATAAATGAGGTTCCGCAGAACCTGGACACCTATGGCTATGTCCTGTCTCACCTACATCTGAATCATGTCTATGCATGCAGAGAGCAAGGGCGCCAGGTACCTCCAAGCCCAACAACCCCAGCGACCCCAGCCGCTTGCACACATTAAGTTTGGTTGGTTTACAAAATGCATCACAATCTGCAGCTGTGCGGCAAGTGCAAGGTTTTCAAGCGTCCCCAATTTTGTTGGTCTCACCACCACACCATGAAAGCAGAACCTGGTGCAAACACCAGCAAGGCCTGGTAGAGAATTTTACTTCACGCATTTCTTTTTTCCGAGGAAACTTGACCACTAAATTGCATCACCCCCGAATGGCATGAGTGAAAAGTCCAAGAAATGTCTTCTAAATTAAACTTACAAGATGAACATCACCATTTAAGCACTCACATTAATAGATTTTAGGTCAAATCAGGTGATTACAAAATTTTGAGAGAAAAGTACCAGTCTTTAGAGTTATTTCGTTACTTTTGTTTTGCTTTTTGTTATCATACCAGTGTGATACCACTTTATTCTACCCTCCTTTTCAATTGGCTTTAGAGGTACCATCTGCTGTTTAAGATGTTGGCCATTTTTTTTCTGCAATATGCTCCAACTGTAAACTTGTACGTATTTTATACATAAATTGGATTAATTCGCCAGCCGCCCAAACATGCTTGATATGCACCCAAGAGTATACAACTCACAGAGAATGAAGGAGACAATATGAAGTACTGAACTTATTTTACTGCCATTTTTGCCGTCCTAAACGTTCGGTTAACCGTTTTCTTGGTTCATGACGGTGCCCAATAATGATACATCCAAGCCTTCCGAGTGTCTAACTCGCCAGGTTGCTTGGCAAGGCCATTGTAATGCTACCATATACCTCGGGGCAGACCTGGCGCAGCTAATACAGAAGTGTTTGATGGCGAAATTCTGCCCTCTGGAGATGTTTATGTGCACCAGTTAATTGTTTCGCATTTTAATCTCGAAGGTTGGTGGGCATGATTTATATTTATATTTGGTGGTGAGTCGGATGACTCGGTCTGCCAGCAGACCATGCAAAAGGTATTGAATTTTTGTTTTGGGGGGAGCAGGAAGAAGCCAGTAAGTCTCCCGTGGACCAAGTAATTGCTTACCTTACCTGCTTTCAACACATGATTGGTAACCAGAGTTAGCCATTTTCTATTTAAGTGCATCGAGTTTTGTCATAAGACAAATTATGGTGCCACAAGGCATGCAATGAGCTTATTTTGTTCCATATTCTTGGTTATTTGCCCCAACTTCCTTAAAGTGGTCCCTCATGGCTACTTTAACCAGATGTTTTCTATAGTTGTCATGGTTTGCTGACCGGCAAGTGGCTGTACTGTATATATGCACTATATTTTTAACGCAGTGATACTCTAAGCTGCATAGCAATTGTGATGTAAATTAAACATTGGTATGGAAGAAATGGTTAGACCACCCCATTTAAAATGTGAAGCCAGCATCTCAAACTTTGCCATTAAATATGAATAAACAAGCCCACATGGATGCGTTTGCTGCAGCTGAAAAGGCAAGCAGCAATACTGGCATGGTCATCTAAAAGTTACGTTATTCTTGGAGAAGAGAGATTGTTTTGTGGAGCGTGCCCATTATTGCCCTTGACATAGGTTAGCCATGACAATCAAAATAAGTTGTTCAAAGTGATTTTAAGTGTTTTGATTTGTGTGTTGTCAACTTTGTCTTATGTCAACAAGCATACGCAAATAAACTGAATAAAAATGCAAGTTGAAACCAACCAAAAACTATCTTTAAACATCATGTTTTTATCACAAGTGCTGCTGTCAACAGATAGGTGAGTTGAGATGATGTTCATCTTATGGGCTACTATAAGTTAGGTTAAGTTGGTCAAGTGCATGGTAAGTGGCAATAGGAATTGTGTAAGAATCGGTAATTCACAACTGCTGCTGTGATACAAACAGGTTATACAGGATGAGATGATGTAAGGCCTCTGTAGGTTAGGCATAGGCTAGTTTGACCCTTTGAATGTCATTGCGACCAAAACGATACAAGACTGCTCTGCGTTTTGGCATTTGAATAAGCGACAAAGATTATGTTAATGAAACAAAACGTCCGACCCGGGTCATCCTAGGTCAATGGGCTATTCTGACCTCCAAGAAGTCAACTGAAGATGCATAATGCGGTTCCTGCTGTCAATAAATTCGAAATGAGCACTAGAAACTATCACATACAGCAAGCCGTAGAGCGATAAATCAGGTTGGTTTTGAGCTTGGTCTGACCGTCATACCTGACCTTTGGTCAACGTAATTTGCTCATTCAATATTTGTGGTGCTTAGGAAAGTATCTCAGAGATGTATGTATTTGTCAAACACTCCGTTGTTGTATTAGAGTGAATGGTTCCCTAGAAATTGCCTTCGCTGAAACCATGGGCCGACTTTGACCTGTCATAGGTCAGCGACCTTGCAAGGTACATGTAAAATTTGTATGTCAAGCGATCCGCTATGCAATTTCCGACAGCCATGCAAAATTTGGCGCGGCTACACCGCGCCGTTCAGAAACCATTCGGGAAAAGCCCTCGGAGGGGGGTCAATTTGCCCCCCACACTCGAGCGCGTGTTAATGTTATCTGTTTCACTTTGATGGCGTAGGATGTTAAAACGAAGTAGCTTTGTCAGGCTCCTGATATTAAGTCCATACCAACTTGAACGATATGTTTTTGTTTGCTGAAGCATCAGTCACGAGCTCATAAGTTCCATTTTTTGTGAATTGATTTTTTCACTCCCGCACGGTCTTTTTGCGATGGAATTTTGCACCCCCACCCTAGTTTAAACGCGATTCTAGCTCCGTGTGTAAAACTGGAGTAGTTTCATGTTCGTGTAAAATTAAATCAAAACGATATTGCTTTGTAAAGCATTAAAATTTGACCTCGCATTACGGGATCAGTTATTGACAGCAGCAAAACGTTTATTACCAATGGCGTGATCTCGTTGAGACGAATCCACCGCTTCTTTTTCGGGAGCCCCTATCTTCGGTGGCTTGGAAACGGTAGGAAAAGGGGGGAAGGGTAGAATATCCCTGCTCCCCTTTTAAAGCTGCGTTAGAAAAAACGGCGAACCAGGTTGTTTGCGGTTTTATCTGAATGTTTTGAAAACTTGTTCTCTATTCTCCATCTGTGGGGTGGTCCCTCATGCTGCTGCTCCATCTGCACAGTCCTCTCTTCATGGGATATACGGTCCTCCTGCTCCTTGTCCTGCGGTATCGTTCATTTACTAGGCGACTTCTCCTTCTGGCTCTACCCCTGCTCTTTGTCTTAGACGATCCTCCTTCATTGGAACTCCTGCTATTCCTCCTGAATCGTGTTCTACCTGGGGCACAGCTTCCCTCCCGTCCCTCTTCCTGTGTTGCTCTCCATCTGCAGGGCGGCCCGTACTCCAGATCTTCCTTCTACACCGTCCTCCATCTGCAACACGGATCTTCCTCGTCGTCATCTTTTTGCAGGGTGGCCCCTTCCGCCGGCATTCTTCTTGCCCCGTCCTTCCTCCGCGAGATAGGCCTTCCCCTGTTCCTTGCCCCGCAGTTTCTTTGTTCTGCGGAGTGACTCCCCCTTTCGCTCCTCCTGCAACGTTCTCCGCGTTCTCTTCTAAAATTGGTCGCATTTTCTTAAACCGTATCGTTGCACCCTTCGAAACGCATTTTTGACTTAATCTGTGTCGTTTCTTTTACATTTTGTCGCGCAAAAGTCTTGAATGACGAATTCTAGTGTCACTGTGGTAAGAGGCACAGACATACATGAAATTGGGATCCGATCACTTTTTGGGTTTGTGCGGTCAACACGCATATGTTCCCAGTTACTGGTGTGCTGGCGCATCGTCATGATGCATACCGTTGTTAGCGTGGCTCAACTCTGTTCTACGGGCTTGGGCTCAACTCTTTTGCGCCGAGCAGCTAATGGAGGAATTGAAAATGGATACAAAAAACGGTGGATGTATTCGATGAAAGTGTGTGCACTTTCCCACGGTTTGCTTGATTTCTCGTCGGCGGCGACGGGACCATCAATCGGTGACATTTTGAAGTCGCTAAAAAGCGAAATTGTAGCTTTTTGGGTGAACTTGCTATTTGAGCAGATATATGCTCGGCTTGCACGACGATTATCGGCGCAAAGATGCATTGTACAGTCTCGTGTTGGCTGCATGAATTGCAGGCGGCACATGTGTCGGCGTCCTGAAGTTGGATTCACGCCTCCACTGGCTTTGGCTACCGAGGTGTAGCATCAAACGTGAAAACGGTCAAAAACGGGGATTTTTATCGCCGCTATGCACGTTGCACGTGCAGCGTCATAGTGACATAACGCGACTCTCTTCTAAATGATCTGTCGCCGCATGTTGATTTGGCGCCACTTCGACCCGCGTTTGCCGAAATGCGGCCGCGGTCTCGAACGGTCACTCGCCGGTTTTAACCAAGGCGTCTTTTTGCGTCGCCCGTGCTCAACCAATGGGATAAATGCCATCTCCAACACGCGCAATGCGCCACCTGTTGACCACACCGGCACGAAACTCAGTATAGCACGTCCTCACGTGCGCACGTTCACCATGTCAAATTTTCACTTTTATACGTCACGTGGTTTGACGTGCTCACGGGGTCAAGCAAAAACACGACTCACAGGCGCACGTCACGCAAATAGTTCGATGGTAAAATAAATAACAAGGCTGTCTAGTTACTTTGAGTTCTGCGTAATGATAAATTCAGAAATATGCAATGGCCGTAGTGCATCGGTCCAAAGTACGGTCATCAACCCGCACTGAGGGGGTAACAGCCTGGGGAGGCCTAGAGAGAGTTAGAGGCGGGTGCGTGAATTCGTTACTTATATATAATGCCACCTCACATGCATTTTTTCACGTCGAGTTTGCTTAAAGGACAATACAAAATAGGTAGAATCATGTGCATAGCACGCACTAGCTGTACTTTAGGGAGATCAGCGTCGAAGAGGTGTGCAGTCTGACGTATTGTAAGTGCGACATGGTCGCGATAGAATGGTATTGGGAATCAAGTTTCACGGAATTGAGAAAAGCACACACGACTTAAATAAATTTGTGTACGTAATGGAGACCAGTTAACGCCTAGATCATGTAACTAGATCATGTAAGTGGGAGTGCGTGTCGAATTAGTAGCGCATGGTTTGTGTTGGATTTTTCGCACTTCGTTCCAAATCACCGTTAAAATAATCTCAGCCCCGGTGACCCAAAACCATTTTCTACAGGTCTTGTATAGCGATTGCTCCTATTTCAGATCCTAGTCCAGGCATGGCCTGATCCCCCGTTGCTGTTCCTTCTGGTCTATCTGCAATGCACCATTTGTTTTTCAAAACTCATCTCCTAGTACTGCGCAGCAACAAGTCGGTGGGGGAAAGAGGAAAACGTTTGAAAAGAAATGGAGGCAAACATTCACATGGGTTGACAACAGTATGGAAAGAGGTGCAGTGTTGTGCTCAGCATGTCGTAAAGCGTCTGTGGAAGGTCTACTGCACGCACAGAAACGTGTTGAGGCAATTTTCCCCGAAAGGGGGATTTCGTAGCTGGAAAAAGGGAAGTGAAGAAATTCAAGTGGCACGAAATAAGCCACGGCCATCGACATGCGACATTGAAGCTCCACCTGAAGAACTCCCGCGAAGTGGAGCACGGCATGACTGCGGGGGAGCCAGGGTCAAGTCACCCGGAGGCCAACTCTGATGTTTTTATCCGCATGGTACCTGAGAAGACAAGGGTCCCTTTCTAGGGACATGAACACGAAGGTGGGGCCTGGCGACCATATGAGCTCGAGCAAGCGCTGATTGACGAACTGAGTGACGTCATGCAGTTTATCAAGAAGCGAGACAACTTGATGTCAGATACGATTCAAAACGAAATCATGGCTATGTTTGGCCGCGATGTCCAGGAAGGAATCTTCATAAGATCCAAAACGCATAATATTCGGGCATGGTCGCTGACGGAACCACAAATGTCAGTGGCATCGAACAATTAAGTGTACGCTCGCAGTGCGTGCAATATGACACCACTTCCACGAATGCTGCCGTGGGTTTCTATGATGCCCCAAGTAGCTCATGCGAGCTTCTGACAAGGATCGTTCTAGATGTTCTGACACCATTCAACGTCCCAGCGACGAAGCTGTCAGGTTTCTCGTTTGACACAGCCGTGAGCGTGCGTGGAATTCACCAGGGCGTACAAAGCAAATCGAAGTCCCTGAACCCTATCGCTGTGAACGTCCCGAGTTCTAACCATAGCCTGGACCCGGTCCTCCAAGAAGTTGGCAGGGAAGTGCTCATGGTAGCCGACTGCCTGCAGTACGTCAAAGATGTCGACAGTCAGCGAATCGGTAAAGCGTACAAGTCTGTACGAGTCGCTGTCCCGCGAAGCAGAGGTGATTCGAAAACCCTTGGGGATATGCGCCCCAATGTGGTGCGTGCGAGCGACGGCTATGAAACGGACGCCGGATCTATACAATCACATGAACGAGTTGCTCTCGAACGTGAAAGAGGATCGTTCAACCCGCGGTGAGATGAGAGCAAAAGTGCCGAGCTCTCCCAGAGGGCGGAAGATTCTCGCACGTACATCTCGCTGACACTAGTGCTTGCCATTTTCCAGCCCCCTGAAGTGGCGGCAGTGTCCCTGCAGAACGCCTCCAGCGCGGCTTAATTAGCACTGCATCCGGTTCACCTTCCCAAAAGCGGTCTGCAGCGCCTGCCGAGCGGGGGACTGAAGCAAGAGACTGCGGAAGTTGTAGCAAAAGCTGCTGATCTGGGCCTAGCTGCGCCACCACCCAGGAAGCGCACAAAAACACCTGGGAAAGTGCGGTACGACGGCCTGACGAATGACTGCCAGATGTCGCCCAGCGAGGTCGCGCGACTATGCTCGGAGGCATTGGGCGTGCAGAGGTCGGCATCGCCGTGCTGGAATGCCGCTTCTGCACCCCAGGTCTCCAGCTCGCGGAAAATCGTGAACAGGCGGTTCTGGAAAGTCGGATAGGCTACCAGCTGTTATCAATGGACGCATTGAAGCTGTCGCCGTCCGTCGATCATGAACGGCTAAACCGTCAGCTGTCGGTGATGAGTAGTCGCATTCCCGAATTACCAATCTCTATCGCAGAGGTGTACGAACAATTATTGGCGATGGATGACCCGACGAGACGGATGCTCAGCGAGGCTGAGAACTCCTGTCCCTAATGCTCAGTCTCCCCTGCACGGTGACCTCGGCAGAGGGGTCCTTTTCCATGCTCCAGACGTCTGAAACCTACCTGCGCGCCAATATTGGACATTTTCGCCTGACTCATCTGGCGCCCATGCATGTTCACAAAGAGAAGCTACACAATCTTGACATCAAGGAGCCGTGGAGACGCTTCGTGGAAAAGCTCCGGAACGGATGTCAATGTTCGTTCGATGCTAGGTAACTTCCACAGGCATGAAGCCGCTGAAAAATTGTCATCATCTACTTATACATATATATATATATATATATATATATATATATATATATATATAATACTGCTAGTAATGTAATGCAATGTATGACTTTAGGAGGGTTAGGCGTACCGTACTCCGGATGTAATTTATCCAAGTGCACTACACACACATATGAACGCGCACAAAATCAAGCGATGCCATCAATCGAGCAGTATGCGTCAAATAAGCAGCGCGCATCTCTGTCGCAGGCCGCCATCCCGAAATTTCCATTGAGCATCTGGACGCTCGGCGCAATGCTGAACATGGAGCATTACATCCATTCCAGTACGTATTCGCATATGTCATTTGTTGCTAACGCTAGGCTGAACCTGGAATAATTTGGAACAATCGCAGTAGTCGGAACTGAGGAACTAGCCCTAGCTCTGGGATCAATCTTCTCCAAAAAATGGCAATATGCTGTTCTTTAACTAAATTTCAGGTTCAACATAAACGGCTGCATAATGTGTAAACGTCTAGAAATGTATGAATATGATACAAACACAGTCAGTACTAATGTGACCTGTTTGCGTACAAGCAGGCTGCAGAGCCCCATGTCATGTCTCTTAATAATTCGTGCCCTCTCAACGAAATGACTGACACTACAAGAGAATGCTTTTGTTGCAGTTATATCGTCAAGCATCCCTTAACACGCGCTCGGGTAGGCTTGGGGTCAAGTTAACACTTCCCCGCGAAGGTTTTTCCCGAATGGTCTCCGAACTACGCGGTGCAGGCGCGCCGGATTTTGCATAGTTGTAAACAATTGAATAGTGGATTGTCTGGCATAACAATATAGATGTGCCTTGTAAGGTCACTGATCTATGACAGGATAAAGTCAGGCCATGGCTTCAGCGAAGGGAATTTACAGAGGACTTTTCAATCTGATCCAACAACGGTGAGTTAAACGAAGTCATGCATTTCTGAGTTACTTTCTTAGGCAACACAAGAATTGATTAAGCAAACTGAATTGACCTAGAGTCAGAAGGGAAGATTAGACCAAGGTCAAAACCAGCCTGTTTTATTGCTCTAAGGCTCCACGTATGGGGTAGCTTCTGGTGCATATTTCGAGATTATTAAGAACATAAGCCCCATTATACACCCCCCATGGACCTTTTTAAGGTCAGAATAATTCACTGACCTAAAATGACCCAGGTCAACATTTTGTTTTTAAGAGCATAATGCCAAACATAGTCTTTGTCCTTTATTCAAATGCAAAACTCAAAGTAGCCTTGTACGGTTTTGGTCACCATGAACTTACAAAGGTCAAAAGAGGTCACTGACCTTAAATAATCATATGATGTTTTGCTTAGAACAGTTATCTAGGTTCTATGGGTCCCCTGGAGACCAACCTGGAATTTGACCTTGTTTTACCTTATTGGACGAAGGTCATGACCTAGGAATCTCAAACATTGACCCAAGTGAGTTCACGTATAGATCAACATACCCGGTGAATTTGGTGTCTTAAGCTCTTTTAGTTCCTGAGGTCTGAGGTGGGTCAAACTGACTCCCACCACCCGAGCGGGGGATATCCAATCGACCACCTGGGCGCGTGTTAACTCGATGTCGTAGCAGCACGAGACCATAAAACAATGCATTTGATATACGAAAGAAAGGTCTTGAGCCCTTAGTTGTTCGGCATTCTGAGTTTTAAGCTCTAATGCTGTAAATAAAACAATAAAAGGAATAATCCCTTTCTCGCGACCATGAGGACCGTCTCAAAGCGTCGAGTTTTCTCATAATGTATACCAATGCTGGCTTGATAATATCTAGCTGGTTACGCAGAGTATATGGTCATTGAATGCCGCTTATTTAACTTAAAACTCATAGCCTATAGTAACCATAACCATAACCCATAACAACCCACAACAACAGCCATTGCCCACCCATAAGTGTTATGAGTGGAGACGCGAAGAAAATCTATATGCTGGTGTAAATTTGCTAACCAGTCATAGTCTGAGCAATGAGTGGACCCGTGGTCTGATCGTATTGAGCCATGGCAAACAATCTTCTCATGATATTTCAATAGCCATTGGCAGTTGGACCAAAAACAGACCTTCGAGGTGGTCAGCCTTGCACCGGAGCTGGACTCCATCGTTAAAAGTGCGCTAAAACCTTAAAAAACGTTAAAAGTTCACAATAGCGTGAAATCACCACATTAACAATACAAAGTTACTGAATGATCTACCTCGTGGTGCAGTAATTATAGACCAAGCCTATCATGGCAGTAATTAATTTGAGGTGACGGTGGCCTCTCAAAACTTATGGCGTTTTCAGCCCTATGATTTTCTTTCTTATGTGCCATAATCGCGAAAGACGGCGCAATTGGATTTGGGGATATGGACGTTATGGCGTGCTACGCTGTGGCATGTATGAAGGCTCGTTGATTTCTTAACCCGAATATTTGCCTTAAAACAGATCACCTATTCACCTAAAATACCGAATCCTGGAAGAAAAATGGATGAAGGAAAGACATGAAACGAGGATGGATTGTCAAACCATGTTTCGTTCGCTCCCCGACTCTGCAATCGTTCGCATCCACGCACCCAGCATCCATGGAAATTCGGTTCTATCATTGAGTTCATTTGTTCAGTCACAGATTATGGTTCGGACAGCTTTGACCAGCAAATGGCTTAACCTTTGCCCTGATTCCCCGTTTTTTGCACTACGGACTGAGTGGGGGGGGGGGGATTAATGCGACCCCCCTGGCGTTTCCAAAGTAATAAAGATAGAGCTTAGAGAAACATACCGCCAGGTTGACGTCAACGGGACCTTGCGATTCGTACTAGGTGTGATGTTGCTAGGTCAATAATTGACCTTATTATGGCAGGTGAAAGAACGGAGTTTCCAGAAATCGTTTTTTCCACTTAACGTCATACCGCCAAGACCATGTGGTATGGCGACGCAAACCTTACACAAGCGTGTCTCTTGTCCGATTCTAGCGCAATGAAGTGTCTATTATTTGTTTGGAACATGCAGTTATGCCATATGACTCCGTTAAAGGGAGGGGTACACATTTATATTGGGTTTTGAACTGAAATAGTCACCTTGAAGTACTTTTGCTGCCGTTAACAGCCCTACCTTCATAAGACCTAGATCCCTGTATTTTCTGAGCTATACGGCCGCAAAAAATGGGGAGAATATTTCAGGGAGAAAATGTCAAAGTTACCTTGGTATTCATGACATCATAACAACGTCATTCCAAATCATGTCATTCCGTAAGTCATGTAGAAATCAGGGTCGATACAAATGTAATGGTTGAGTCGCTCAAATCTGGCGTTCGTGAGCACAATTTCCAGGTGAAACGGTCGTCAATTGGTTATCAATCACTTCTGTGCAAAGTGTTATCACGTAATCGAACAATGACGTATCGAGGAGCATATTTACCAAACGGAGAAATTGTGTTGTCTAGAACAGCCTTTTCCAGTTAATAGTAAGCCAATAGTTATAAGTGAGGTTGTTTCATCATATCTGATGCTTGCTTTAATATCTTCAAATACGAGACATTCCCTAAACACGCCCCTAGGTGGCCAGTCCGGTATCCTTCGCTCGGGTGGGGGGTGAATTTGAGCACCTGCCCCCTCCCCCCGAGATCTCAGGAAGTAAGAGAGCTAGATACACCAGATTTGCAGGGTGTGCTGGCATGTACTTGACCTCACTCAGATCAAAGTTTGAGGTTCCTAGGTCCTTTCAAGGAACATCCAGATTTAAAATACCAAGCGATCCGCTATTTGATTGCACACAACTCTGCAAAATTGGGCGCGGCTGCGCCGCCCTGTTCGGAAATCATTCTGGAAAAACCTTCAGGGGCTCAATTTGACCCCCACCCGGGCGCCTGTTAAAGGTAACAATGTCAGCTCACCGCGCGCTCTACGGTATCGTCGGTTGCCGAACACCCGCCCGCCTATGCGTTGATCACCGTGCAGTGCTTCTTAAAAGCCGCCGCTGCTCCGAAACCCGAAAAAAGGGTGGAACACATATTTGATGTCAGAACACGCTCAATGAATTTTCCATACCTTACTGAAAACTTGGACCCGATTGTACAAAATACCGGAGATGGATCTTCAAGAAGCCTTAGAAGAGGTTGGATCAACCCCTTTAAGTATCAGGGCGGAGGTTAAGTTAGAATATCCTTAGGCAGCACATCCAGTGAGTTCGATCACCTGTTATAACGCCGCCACTTGCAGCAGCATGCATGCTTCTAGGTAAGCGTCAATTGCTTTTAAAACTTTCAGGCAACCAATTGAGTTGGACTTCGAACGAAATGGGATTGCCGATGGAGTTTGTTTCGATGTTTACAGAAGTAAAAAACAACAACGAAAACGCGCACAAACGCCAAGCATGCCTAACTCACAATCTGACCAAAGGCACCCATGCCTTAGACCAATGACACCAATGGCACCAATGTGTGAGGCGAAACACACATTTATTTGCTGTATAACTTCAAAAATGGATACTGAGGCTGGTTTCAGGATCCGAGATGCATTTGGAAATTACGTGGACGGATTTCCACATCCAACATCGCCAAATCCATTTAGCACGTTACGATCAAGGGCAATGAAACTATAATATTCGTGTCGTCCATACCTGGCGTTCATTAGCACAACTCACAAATAAACATGCCGTTAATTGGCTCCCAATCACTGTCGTGCAATGTACAATGTTGTAATGGAACAATGATGCGATGAAAGGCATATTTGCGAACCCGCGTCCGGCCGGGGAGGTGGAAGTTACTTCTCCTGCGGTTTTCGAGCACAGGTCAACAACAAACGCTTGCACCTGTCAATCTATCAATTCGGCATCCTTTGAACAGCTCAAAAGTTTTGATGTATTCAGATTCGTGACTAGCTCAGGTCAAAGAGGTCAATCTCTTAAAAAAACATTGACCACCCATATCTCCTTGCGAGACATGAGCTATTGCTAGAACCTACAACAGTAATGGAAAAACAGTACCTACTCTTGGTATGTTTCAAATAAAAAAAAAACAGACAAAGTCAGTGGCCTGGAGTCAGGTTGATTTTTGTCATTTTTCTTAAATATTAAAATATGTACGTGTTTTGTGTGGTGTTCATGTTTGTAATGAGGCAAAGAACACTAACTCACATATTCAACCACCATATGACCACAGAATATATAACCTTGGCCCAGATCATGCTTTACCTCTATGGGCGCCTTTTGTAAAACACCTGCTGACCTCAAACTAGACAGTATTGTAAAGTTATTTTTGACCCAGAAATGTAATACTCTGCTTGAGACATGTTGTGATGTCATTCTGACGCATGATATAGTCACAATAATTCATGTGAGAACATGCATGTTCTATCATGTCATGCAAGGTGAATGACCTATGTTGTCAGCGACGGAGAGGCTAGATGAAAAAGTGCGACGCGTTTGACCACCTCCTCGTCGTGTTTGTGCAGCTGATGATGCATAATTCCATCCACCAACGTGCCTGCTTTCATTTTGTTACGATTGCATTGCCCAACGTCGACAAGACTAGGGATAATGTACACAAAAAACTATGCGATCTTGAGTATCTGTAGATGCACAAAACCTTTTTGATCACATAAGAGCCTAGCACTGGTTGTATAGAGCCGGTGAACATTTTACGTTCTTTCATTTGAATGGTTTATGAATTTAACCTTAGTAGAACTGAGCTGACCTCTACGTTATCTTACGTTGTGGGTTTTGCGTATCGAATTATTTTTGTCTCACTGCCGCACATAACAAAATAAACTTAGCCAAAAGCTCATTGTTAAAAAGGATCGTTTTTGTCGGCTACTGGTAGACCAATTTTGAGCGGTGACCTGATCTGACCCTGACCCTTGTGGGGAACGTAATTTTTGGAATTAGCTCCCCACAATAATACGCTTATTTCCGTATCCTCAATGTCTGTATTGAGGTGCTAACATATATTTTAATCGCATCGATCAGAAAACGGTGCTTGACATTTAGTGACCTCTGAGCATTTCACATTTGACTTAGGGTCAAAACGTTAGCGTACACTATTCATGATTTGGCAAGACCTTTAAAACGGTACCTTTATTTTTCTCGTAAGACGTCTGAAAGTTGGAACTCCCAGGGAAGGAGAAGTTACTTACTTAGGTGAATCCCTTTCCCTTACTTCCCCTTGACCTGGACTCAGAAATTTGGCGTGCATTATTTATGATTTGACGAGACCTTTGCAACAGCACCTTTTTTCTTTCGTAAGACGTCTAAAATTTGGAGCTCCCAAGGGAAGGAAAATATTCCCCTGCCGAGCATGGTTGTTTCAGACCCCTGGCTAGGGGTAGGCCTTAAATAGAAATTGTGCTGTCTAGATGACTCTTCTCCACTTTTAAGTAAACAGTGGCTATAATTGAGCTTATTCGATCACACATGTTGCTTGTTTTAACATCTTTACACGTGGAACGTTCCGTTCAGAGGGTTTATCGTATTACCATTCCGGTAATGGCGCTATTCTTAGTTATTCTTTTTTAAGTTATTCGATTACTAGTCTTACTTCTGCAATCTTCGGTACCAATGTGCAGCTTGTTGTATTATGTTGTATAAAATGTAATTCGTATTTCAATCTTGTAGTGCTTGCACAGTGTGGATCACGAGCCAATTTCACTGCGTCATACCCGAAAATTGTGCTCACTTATGCCCGATATGAACGACTTTACTATTATATTGTGTTTGGCCTTGAACGGCTCACGGCTAATTGGGGGGACGGTATTTGATTGCCGTTTGTGAGGCATTATGCATGTCTGAGCGACCTTGAATTAGTCTCACAAAGTAATCTGCGCACCTTCGGCGGACATGTATTTCAGAAAGCAAAAGGTTTTAGGTCTGAAGAAGGGCAGGGCTGTGATTCGTCCTAAATGATCTGCAAGGTGGCTATTTGAGTTGAAAACCACATACAGATGTGAAAAACTCATTTTAAAAGTAAGCTTTCACCGGTTCATGTTGCGATGGATTTTCTATTAGCATCTGCTATGGTGTGTGTTGAAGATTGGATGCTATGTGTTTGGCTTGCTTTTGTTCCTAATATGCTTTGGGAAGCCAAGGTTGCGAATTTCTTGGCCCAATTATTGCTGGTGATGTTCAATGCCCACTGCTTTCAGTGTTTTGCCACAACTAAGAACCAAAGGGGCCAAAGATTTGACATACTCAGACCCTGCAACCATGATTGGACCGTGCCGTGACCACCATAACAACCATGACTTGGGTGGTGGTGTGTGCCAATTTTACGTCTTAATCTCGAGGAAGTGCCTTATGTAATAAGATGACCAAACGTAGGATTACGAGTAATTCCATTGACCTTGGGTTAGATGTAGGGGTCACAACATGACCAAAATGGAGCCGTTTTTACTGGAAATGTGCTTCATGGGGTAGATTTTAACGCTTTTTAATTATATTTGTCGAAAGCACGTGAACACTTGCTGCATTTTAACTTTATGTAGGTCGGGGTAGGTCACTGACCTTTATGGCCTGCATCAAATTTTACTCTGAGGAACATGTCGCCTTGGTTGGTCTTGACGCTGATTGTAAATTCAGATTTTGGTAGGACCATTTTGACATTCTACAGGAAAAATAAGTTCGCTGACCCAATATGTACATTACTGGCCGTTTACTTAGAAATGTGTCTTCGTCAAAACTGGCTGCGTGAGGTCTGTGGACATTCGGACACCGAGGTCATATTTAAATTTAACTGACCTTATTTGGCTTCACGATTGCGACCTAGCAACATCAAAATTGACGCCGTTTTCTCCACAGAAGGCCTTGTCTGCGGTGCAAGTTTAGTTTTTCCAGCATTCTTAGTTTTTAAGGTCTCAAGGGCGGGGCCGAGTTAACTAGTCCTTCTCCACACGTGAGCCAGTCGTCTTTTACCGGCTTCCTGGGCGCGATTTGATAAAAAGATAATTCAAGCTCAATTTGATCGTACATGAGCTGGATGCACTTCCCATCCCTGTCAACATCGCAATATATCTTCGACATCAACAATCATGCTGTCACAGACATATAAGAATATCGCAATTATGCATTTACAAAATATGTTATTTATATATTTTGCATTAGGGAAACAGACACGCGTACATGCACTGACAGATGGTAGATAGTCATATCGCAGCGATACGATCAAATCCATGACTATTTCAAGTAGATCTTGCTCTGTGGAGGAATACTGATGGGGCTAAGAATACGTGTAGAGGACTATGCAGATTTCCCTCAGGCATGCATGGTGCCGTAGATCCATTCAAATTATGCCATCCCATTGGCCGTGCGCGAAGGATGACCAAGAAGTATACAATCGTCGAATCATTCACATCTGGCGCTCGTGAGCACGATTTTCAGATATGGCGGACGTCAGTTGGCTCTCATCCAATGTTGTACAGGCTGTGCGAGTTTCAGTCACAACTGACGGCTTATGCTCCAAAATACACGAAGCTGGTGTGGTTGTACGTCCTTTTACCGTGCAATCAAATGACTTAATGATAGCGCTACAACCGAGCAATAAATGCAACCGAGCAAATGAATACAAGCAAGCACCTGAAAATCAAAGATTAAAATGCAGCGACATCACGAGAAAGGGATGAATGTCGAGCGCACAACGATATTTAGTTTATCAAGTGCCTTTAGCATCACCACGGCGACCTCTCAGGAGAATGAAGCACTAGAAGTGAGTGCTAGGGTGGCAATTTCGCACGGCCAATTTGGCAGCACTTGACGTGATAAAAACGTTCCATGACGCAAGCAAACAATGACGTATTGAGGAGCATATGTTCCAAATCGATAATTTTGTTCTTGTCTAGTAAAACACGGGATGCCCTTTATCTGGATTGCCCGGATGTACTTTTACAGAGCTTGTATCTATTACCTATCTACATGATAAGGCCTTACAAATCATTCCCATAGACAAACATAATACAGGGAGCCTAAAATCATGCTTGAGAAACTGAGAACTCCATGCCGAATTTGAACGAAATACACGCAAGGGTCCTTCAAAGCGGGGCTCATGCTTCTCTGCCCGCTACATGAAATGTGAACGTCCCAAGACATTGGCAAACCCTATTTGGATGTGTTTCCAAACACAGGTGGCTCCGTTCGAGCAGGTTCAGACGCCGTCTGCATGATAATCATGTTCACGCCTTTCATGATCTGACTCGTCCCACGCCGCACAAGACCTCCCACTGTAATTTACAAATTCCGGGTAGTTCGGACCCCGTGTCTGCAGCCTTTCGTGGATGTCGTAATGACTGGTGGTCGCGACCGACGGGTTCACGGCCCACGGGAACGGCGGATCTCCCGCATCGCTCTCCCGTGGGCGTCATGACGTGCGCGCGTCTTCAACATGCACGGGCCGAAAGCTGTCTGGCGTCTGTGTGTGCGGTTTTGGTTCACGCCGGCGATATGGTGGCCTATGCGACGTCGGGCGCAAGGCGGGGTCGGAGGGTATGCGATTAATATGCATGTAGGGCTCACAGCGCCTGTGACGGACTAACATTTGGGCATGACTCTAACTGCAGTTCCAAAGTGCTATGATGTTAACATCTGCCAAAAGGCCCAACGTTGTCAGAAGAGGCAGGACTCGAGAGGTACGGTTACATGCTAGCACTTTTTTACTTTTAGATCTGTCGGGCTCGAGAATGGCGGCACCTACGAAACCCCGTCTAATCTAGCGTGCAAACACTAGCCCAATGGTTAAGAAATGTGTCAATGCATTGGGATCACCTGGTAACTGTCACGTTGCTGGTGTAAGTAACTGGACACGGTTGCATTTCGAGAATACAAGTCTTTGGCATGTATGAGTACGGCTGTATTAAGTGATACAAGTCATTGGAAAGCATGGCAGGCACAGTGTGGTTTCTTGAATGTACTGGGGGTGTATGCTAGATGTGGGGACGGTAATGCAGCCCATGTGTGTGTGCATTGTGAAACAGGCGAAACGTTACCGTTGCGTTTGGTTTAAGTATCCTCACTCAGCGAGACTTCTGCATATGTCATTGCAAAATACCTGACAAAACAGTTCAAGGTCTACGCACATGTTGGGCACCAGGGCTGTGACAATGTAGTGGTACACCGTAAAGGGAAAAACGTACACGGATATGGCTGGTGAAGGGAATGTTTCGCATCTGAATATCTTGAAGCTAACATCAGATATAATGAAACAAGCTCATTTAGATGCATTGGCTATCTTTGGATGGAAAAGGCTGGCTTAGACGACAGCAATGTTAATGTTAGTAAAAATACTACTTGATGCATTATTGTTTGATAATGTCATTACACATTGCACAACGCTGATTGAAAGCCAAATGACGGCCGTTTTATGTGCAAATCGTGCTCATGAACGTCAGATTTTAACTACTCGGCCGTTATGCTTGCCTTGGCCCTGATCGCCGCATGAAAACTGGAAAGACAGGATGTGAATGACGTTTTGATATCATGAATGCCAAGGTTGCCTTGAAACATTCGCCAACATAGTCTCGCCATCTTCACGAGCGTGAGGGTCAAAAGCAAGAGGGACTTAGGTCTTAAGAGAGGCAGAGTTCTGAACTGCCCCGAATGATTTTCAAGGTGACTATTTTAGTTCAGATCCCCATAGAAATGTGCAACACTCCCTTCTAGAGAACGCTGCTGCTAGGGCTCTTTTGACCAGCGAAGAGGACGCATATTGAAGTCGAAGGGGAACAAGCCAAGCAAAACAGAGGGATTCCTAGAACCTGGAGGTGGCCCGGGTCACTCGTACATCGTATCTTATTCATCAAATGTCTAACCAGAACCAGGGGTCGATCATGGTTCGGGAGATTTTGTCGTTGCGGTCCACCAACTACCTGGCCACCTTGCTCACGACCGCTGCCGGTCATCGCCGGTCTTCTCATGTGGCAGCTTCTTGCAGCGGCCTTTGCCGTCGTTTCCACGTTTGTTTGCTTTCCTTTCATTCCCGTACCGAACTTCGCGGTCTTACCTTGCGTTTAGTTTCGTGTTTCTCCTCGCCGCTATGGGAAGCGAAATTAGAGGAAGACGAGGGTCGCGGGCGTCGACTGTGCTTGGGACCTGGCTGCTGGCACTGATAGCCCTCAGTGACGAACGTACTGATGCCGGCCCTAGTGCGTCCGTGGCTCATCCTGCTGCTGATCTGCACAGAAATATGGAGCCTGACCTTTGATCGACCAGTGTCTGAATGCTGCTCATGCCGACCTCTGCACATCTCCGGCAAATTAGTTTGAATCTGCCTCTGCCGGACCATCTTCAAGAGCCACCGCTGGCCACCGTCTCGCTCTGGAAGATCCCTTTGTCTCTACCGGACGGTCGGCGCGAGCTGTCTCTGAGCCCTCTGCCTTCTTTCCATGACAGCTCGTCTAGCCAGGCCAATGAGCCAGTCTTTGCCCTTGCGGGGTTGAAGCTCCGCCAAGCGGTTCACAAGCCAGGCCCTCAAACCAAAGTCCTCTTCAAAACCACCGAATTCTGCGGAAAGGCTGTGAGTCAATGCACTGAGCCCGGAACACCACCAGAAACACGAGTTTCGCTCCATTGATGCATTTTATGACGGAAGTCGACATTCTAGATGGTCTGCGAGCAGAAAGGGTAATCACGTCTGTCGCCTGTCGGCATTCAAAGAACTCGGATGGACTTCGTGAGCCTAATAGCCCTCACCTTCGAGAAAAGCAAGTTCTGAAATCATCATAGCTGCCCATCTGGGTTGTTCCGTGCAAACTTGTATTCAAAGCCAGCTGCGCAGCTACACCTGCCAGGAATTTGGTTGCTGAAGCAAAACCTCCGGACAAAGGGACCGGCGCCATGATTGTGGTCAAGCTCTCTATTGAAAGCTTTGCCTGCTCCCCGGCCAAATGTCTGCATTTTTGTCGTGCAGTACACGACACATACTCGACGCAGTGTTCCGAGTGAAAGCGGGAAGAGGACATATGCGCAGTCAAAACCGCGACTAGCATTTTGTACCATCAGGCGCGGTACAGCGTCGAGGCAAATTGGTCTTCTCCCTCATCTAAAAGTAAACACAGAAAGCGAAAGTGGAAGAAATCAGTTCCGGGATTTAGACTGATACCATTCAGCAACTACGTCCTGTCAAATTTTCGCTTATCTCACCTCCGTCTTGGTGGCGTTCAATTAACACACCCGAAGCACTCCTACCGTCCAGTGTACCCTGGACGGGAGTTCGGAAGTCGCCGCCCGTGCCCTGCCGGCCCCAGACTGGCTGTCGTCCCGGTCCTCCGGCTACAAATGGCTCTAGAGACACCAGAGGTCCCAGCCCTCTGGTTACGATGGGTAGACAGCCGGGTAATCAAACCGGACCATAAACTTCCCCCCCCCCCCCCCGTCGCCCTTCTGCACACCGTCTGCCGCCGCAAAACCCCATGAGGAGCGCCGGTCACGCCCGCCAGTGAGAGCGGGTCGGACATAGCCAGTGGCGTACGGTCGTAACATGTAGAAGTGTAAAATGTTCAAATGTAAAAGTCAGTATGAAGTAGAAAGACGTTTCTAAACCATTGTGAGCTTCCCCCATGTTCTCGCACGTTCATGCTGAGTTTCCGCGACTTGCAGCACATTGTGCGCGTCCCTACTCGCGTACAAGGAAGACGCCCTGTTTCAAGAGGAAAAATCGTGTGGGTGTGCCCCCCCGCAATTTTGAGAAATGAATCAGTGTTTAGCATACTTTTGCGATATCTAAGACATGCATGCCGATTTACCCAGTCCACCAGCAATCTTTCTTAACACACACTGGACTGCTTGGCTGCCTTTTTCCTGGCTTTCTGTGTAAAGCGTATTGCTGAACATTCTGAATCGTTACAGGAGAATCCCATGTATGCAAATGCATTTTTGACATCCGATTTGTGCATGTGATATGCGAGAGGAAGTAAAATAGACCGGTCACAAATCAAAACGTGCCCATCATATGCCAAAATTTTTGCTGGATGCAAGGAGTGCGTAGCTCACATCAAACAGTTAACTGCTGGGTGAGAATGCATCAATCTGTACTAGCTGGCACCTGAAATTGGATGAATTGAAGCAGCCTTCTTAATTTGAAGGTATTACTAAGCACATTGACTTGGCTGACTGACAGAAGTGAACAGAAAGTTCCACCCGGTAAACAGTAAGTGTAGTGTTGCCATTAACTTAATGTTCTTAATTTTCTCCCACAGTGGCCTGGATTTCCAAAGTACTTGGTGTTCTTTCTACCACAAAAAGCAGCTCCTGCCAATTTTTTTAAATACTGAAATGTAAAGTCACACACCGGGTGAAAAGGAACTGCTGGCAGCATGATGAGAAATGTTGTCTATGTCATGACGGGGTAGACTAATTGATTATTATATATTTGAGTTACCTTAGCAGGGATTATTATATATTTGAGTTACCTTAGAAGGAATGAAAGCTCCAGTTTTCCATAAGAGCACATATGAATGCCACCCATTTAGATCAAAGTGTCGATGCGATCATGCTAATCAGAAATGTGAACATGATCACATTGACGTATTTCACATTTCACATCAGAAATGTGAACAACATCAATGATGCGCATTAGAAAATTTGTCTGTGCAATATGTGGCTGAATTATGTGGGCTGTGTACACCTTGTTAAAACTTGAAACCACTATTTTATTGGTTCAAAAGTTCTGTTCTGTGCTGATGCCTCCATTGAGTATATCAGGGACCACTTAGTGATGATTTCCATCTGATTAGCTTTGAGTCCATTTAATACTTGTGAGATGGCAGATTGGAGGTTCGGTCTCTAAAGTTTGACGTGCAAAACTCACCTCTTAAACAGTAACCAGCGGAATCCAGGCACACAATACATTTGGGAATATCTATCCATGATGGATGGCATGGATGAGTTGGCTAGATAATTGCGCATCAGGAAGAAACAGCAGCAGGTACATATAGTATAAGGAACAGGGCATTTAATTACCTACCAAATATTTTATCGATAAGGAGCGGACAAATTAATCTATCTTCTCTCCCCCCCCCCCCCTCCTGTCATCGGGCTTGTGTTTTCCTGTTCCCGGCCCCTCGGCGACAAGGTTTCTATACACTGCTACTTGATGCAAACTCTAACGACCAGCGCTCACTGACAATATTTGCCCGTTTGTTTGATTGATTATTTATTGACACATAAGTACTCGTGACTATTGGCGTGGTGGTCACAGCCAGTTACAACGTGTGTGTTCAAATGTAAGTCCCTGCGGAGCAAACGTCGCGTGGTGTCCACCGCGAGAGCAAATTTAGGGTGTAGCGGGCGATGTGGGACTTCACACAGTTGCCAAACATGAATCCGTTTTGCTGAAGAAAAGTTAACTTGCTATTTTGACACCGGCTTAAGTCAACTTTCGTACTAAAAAGAACCGAACAACACTGAATAATGGAAAAAATTGACAGATGCTCCCTTGGAAGAGCAAAAGACGAAATATGTGATGATGAACCAAAGCGACGAATGTGCTGGACTATGACAATGTTCTTGCGCTACCCTAAAAACTTTGTTTTCCTTGGCATTTGAGCGGCCAAGAACTTTTAATCAAGCGAGAAAGGTCCGTGAAAGACGTAGGGGTTATAACAGTTAAACTCATGACTATCATCGTTACTTCCGACTCATTTGGTGCCTATCACTTGACAAGAAGCCTCTTCGATGTGAGAAATGTGGAAGTACTTAAAATTGAAGAATACGGCATGCATACCTAAATGAAACAAGATGTTGAGTCAGGCTAGTTTAAAACAAAGAACTGCATCGTCCATTCTCAAATCGTTTCTATCGTTCCTTCTCTCGTTCCTATCGTTCCTCTTGAGGCATGTTGCATCTTTGTTGTCACCATTGCTCATGAAAATTGTCAGCCTAAATCGAGGTCCGCGCAGGTTCTGTATCCCAGCCACTTTCTGATGGATACCAGGTCACAGGGCCATCGCTAACTATAAACTCGCTTGCTTTTAAAGTCAGGTTTACTATTCTGCCGAGGGTGCATTTTCTCCTATCATTGTGGACCTTCTCTGGATGTTGAATGTTTTAAACCCCCCTCTACGACGCTTTTTACAACTTTCGGCTGGAGGAACGGTCCAATAATGCATTGATGATTTAACTGACGCTCATTAAACCTGCTATTAAAACTTGGGCACCTTAAAACAGGAAGCATGGGTAGGAGGGAGAGGTACTAGGCAGAATCCGCGTGACAAATACATACCTTAGCCAGATATCTATTGTCTTACAGGGACGCTGGAACACGCTTTAGATATTGCGGCTATCTGTTTACTGTGCAGCTTCCTATCTTAAAACACGTCCGGAATATCATCGACACATGTTTTCACTGCGACGCTCTGGCGCCGCAACGGTCTTGATTTTACCTTACCGATTTCACCCAGCAATATATCCTGGTTTGTTCCGTCTTGTGTTAGTAAGCTCTATGGAACGTTTTAATTCATTTCCACCACAATAAGAAAACGCGGTTTTCCTTGATATGTCTCCGGGTCATTATCATATATAATCGCTTTTAAAACACAAAATGGCCAGTTGAACACAGGCGCATCAATTACAGAAAAGTAAGGGTGATATTATGCGTATTCCTGATTTATTGGGCAATGTGTGAATGAAAACTGCGCTGATGTAAGTATTGATACAAGGCTTAGCAAGGCAAGCCTTTATCATATTCCTCGCAAAGAAAGAGTCAGCATGGGATAAACATTTAAAATACAGATCGGATTAAGGCGCTCGAAAGTGCGTCCAGGGGTATGCAAGTATTTTATTCATCCCACAACATGTTGCTTGAATGCAACTTGAGGCAGCTCAACACGCTGATGGAAACGTTTGCCACTTAAATTGTATTTGTTTATCACTAAGTGAGCTTAGAAATCGGTCACTCATATGCGTATGCATTACGGATGTATTATTATCTGAAGCTTCTCCAATTACGTACACTTGCATGCAGAAAAGCAGGAACATTCATCACTTTTAAGAGGGAACCATGCCAAAATGTGAGCCTGAAAACCAAACTTCATCTTTAACTATTTCGGAAGGAGGTCGCGTCGAAAATCGCAGGCTGCTGATTTCGGCGGCCGTTGTGTGACGCGTGACCGAGTCATCGTGTGAGGCGTGACCGAGTTATCCTATGACGGGGACCAAGTCATCGTGTGACGGGGACCGAGTTATCGTGTGACGGGGACCAAGTCATCGTGTGACGAGGTACCGAGCTGGCGTGTGACGGGGACCGAGCTGTCGTGTGACGGGGGGCTAAACTGCCGTGTGACGGGGTACCCAGTCGTCGTGGGATGGGGAACTGAGCTGTCGTGTGACAGTCGTGTGGCGTGTGACGGGGACCGAGCTGTCGTGTGACGGGGGGCTAAACTGCCGTGTGACGGGGTACCGAATCGTCGTGGGATGAGGAACTGAGCTGTCGTGTGACAGGGAACCGAATGGTGTGACGGTAGACCAAGCTGTCGTGTGACGGGGACCGAGCTGTCGTGTGGAGGGGACCGAACTGTCGTGTGACGGTGACCGAACTGTCGTGTGACGGGGGACCAAGCTATCGTGTGACGGGGACCGAGCTGTCGTGTGACGGGGGACCAAGCTGTCGTGTGACGGGGGCCGAGCCGTCGTGTGGCGGGGACCGAGCCGTCGTGTGGCGGGGACCGAATCGTCGAAGCAGACCGCTCGCGCCCGTGTTTGTTCAATGTCGCGCACAACTGGCTAATTAATAGTCTGATTAGCGTGAGTATAGCGAATTTACGACCGGCCGCAGCGGGCTCGTACGTCTTCCTGAAAGGCTCTGTAACCATAAATGAGCCAAGGACAGGTAAAGCGCCGGCTCGCGTGAGGCGAAGGAGCGACAGCGGAAGGCGCCCGAGCTGGCCTCTGGGTATGGGGAGGGGGGGGGGGGGGGGGTACCCGCTCCACTGCACCGGCTCCCACTTTTACTGCTTACCTGCAGCCTGAATGCTTCCCTTCTAAAGCAGGGCAGGTTACGAACCGCCAACGTTATTTCACGATTTTTGGATCGTCCTTGGTCTGAAGCACAGGCAATTTCAGTCGTCAATTTTGGACGAAATCGAAATGTCGGTGCTGGGACCATGACAATGGGAACGTTGCAGGCTACTCTTCATTCAATTTACTGATTTTCTCGGCCATTGAAAAATGGAACCGCGGTGCCACCGGAAGAGGCCTGACGAGACTCTTGCGTGCGGTGAGAAATTAATGCTACGTAAAAGTGCAAGATTAATGCCGCCATTCTGAATGTTGCAAGCGATGGTGGGCTCGACAAAACGCATCGTGCCCACGCGCAGTTTCGCGGTGTCATGGGTGATTGGCCGGTGCAAAAGCAGCCGGCTCGGCGCAGCGCGGCGATCCCAGCGCTGACCACGGACCAGCTCTGGCTTCCGTACTGCGCTACATCCGCAGACTACGGGCCAACCCTGAATTCCGTACTGCGCTAATCCGTACCGTAATCCGCGGACCACTCGCCAGCTCTGAATTTCGTACTGCGCTACTCTGACTTCCGTACTGCGCTACATCCACGGACCACGGGCCAGCGCTGAATTCCGTACTGCGTCACATCCGCGGACCACGGGCCAGCTCTAGCCTCCGTACTGCGCTACATCCGCGGACCACGGGCTAGTTCTGGCTTCCGTATTGCGTCTCATCCGCGGACCACGGGCCAGCTCTGTCTCCCGTGCCTTAACACGCGCCTGGGTGGCCGGCTGGTTACCCGTCGCTCGGGTACGGGGTCATTTTGACCCCCTGAGATCTCAAAAACATGGAATCTAGAGACACCAAATTCACAGGGTATCTTAACTTGTACGTGAACTCACTTGAGTCAAAGTTTGAGATTCCTAGGTAATGACCTTCGGGTCAAATAAAGTAATACAAAGCTAAATTCCAGGCTGGTCTCCAAAGTGCGCCAGAACCTAGATAACTGTTTCTAAGCAAAAGGTCACACGCTCATTTGAGGTCAGTGACCTGCTTTGACCTTTTGAAGGTCATGGTGACCAAAATCATTCAAGACTGTTCTGAGTTTTGCATTTGAATAAGAGACAAAGATCACGCTAGACAGTATGCTCCTAAAAATCAAATGTTGACCTGGGTCATTTTAGGTCAGTGACCCGTTCCGACTTTCAAGAAGTCTATGGAAGATGTAGAAAGCGGTTCCTGCTATCAATAAATTCGAAATGAGCAACAGAAGCTACCCCATACAGCAAGCCCTAGAGTAATAGAATAGGTTGGTTTTGACCTCGGCCTGACCTTCATACCTAACCGTAGGTCAATGCAATTTGCTCATTCAATTGTTGTGTTGTCTAAGAAAGCATTTCCGAGATGTGTGGCTTCGTCAGCACTACGTTGTTGCATCAGATTGAACGATTCTCTAGACATTGGCTTCGCCGAAACCATGGCCTGATTTTGACCTGCCATAGGTCAGCGACCTTAGAAGGTACATCTAAATTTGTTCACCAAACGATCCGCCATTCAGTTGTTTAGAGGTATGCAAAATTTGGCTCGGCTGCACTGGGCCGTTCGGAAACCATTCCCGAAAAACCTCCGGCGGGGTCAATTTGACCCCCACCCCACCCGAGCGCGTGTTTAAAGAGCATATTGTCGTGGATCGTCGATTGATGTCTCCTATCTTTTCGTTTGCAACACAAAGGAAATAGCTTCCGCTGATATATTGCTGCACTTTTTGGAATTCAACCACACTCAGAGAGTACCGTTCATATTATTACGGTTCCAGGCAGGACGAAAAAACTGGAGCCGCATTCCATACGCACCAATACCAAGTATCATTTCACATTTCCGACTTTCACTACGTTTACACAGCTGAGCTGACGGCCATTCTCGCTACAGTCAGACGGTGTTAAGATCTCTAACACCGAGCAAACCATCGCCTGGACGGACTTTTATTTTATTTCCACTCTTCATGCCTTCAACACCGAGCGCAACACACCACACCCACTCATTGCCGAAATCCTGAGCATCACCGCATCACTCACTCACCTAAAACATCTCTAAGTGCTTTGGATACCGACCTATGCGTGCGGTTTTGGGAATGGGACCGCTGATCGCCTTGCCTTGATCAGTTCACAGCTAAACCCAAGAAATATGCTTCCTGTTCCTAACAAAGGGTACCCGCATTTACAAACTTACGGTTTCGACTCATTCTGCCACGTGAATGGGATTTGCGGCCTCAGCCACACGCGCATCCGCACGCACACGCACGCACATGCGCGCGCGCGCAGGTTCGCACACGCTTGCGTCCCATTAGACTGTCTAACATTTCATGACATCGGCGGTCAGCGGCCAGCTCTGGTTCCCTTACTGCGCCACATCCGCGGATCGTGGGGCTCGCTCTGGCTTTCGCACCGCGCCGCATCCGCGGGCCGTGGGCCAGCTTTGGATTTCGTATCGCGTCACATCCGCGGGCCGTGGGCCAGCTTTGGATTTCGCACTGCGCTACATCCGCGGACCACGGGTCAGCTTAGGCTGCCGCGAGGCCCTGAAATAGCAGGTTGGGCGGCAGGATTATACAAAAGCACATTAGGCCTCGAACTGGTACAGGCATTGCGATATTTTTTGTGAATAACAATGACTGCCTCTTCTGAACTATGGCACGTTAATGATATTTTGTTACCATGTGACCTCTGCCTAACACTGTCATGATCTGCAACAGGATAATTGGATAATAGCATCCTTAACAGTTCAAAAATGTAACTTAATGTGACAGTTGTACTTTCCAGAACTCCTGGCACATAGCATAACTGCACGGAGGCATTTTACCCATCCATTGCCCATTAATCACGCTGAATATTTGTGTCCAGGTACCCAGCTACACTGACGCTTATGTAGTCATACTCACTGAATTTCGTCTTAAAATAGACAAACAACCAAAACTGTCGACTGTAGACCTTGCATCATGTCAAATCCAGGCTTGTGATAGAATGTCCAGAAGGGTAAGGCTGGTTTGCACTCAAGCGCAATTTTATTTGGTGTGCCTCTTCTCTACTTTTCCAGTCCAGCTTCACCATTGCATTGTATTTCACACTGATGTTTGTAGTTTGCAGGGTTTCTCTTGTATAATTGCAGGCATTGTAGTAAGAACACGAATGATTCAGTACATGTCAATGATTGTATTTGAAACATTCAAGGCCAAAACATACACAAAAAGCTTTTAGCATCAAGCCATCAGTGCTGGTCTACGTATTGTTACCTGCCGTGTTTTGGTGTCATAATCATTATATGTGATGGCACACATATGACCAGATGTGTTCTTACTACAACAACAATAATGTTAACACAATCTTGTTGGCGATGTATCCGTGTCCATTGGCCAGGGGCACTGAGCGAGTTTGGGGGGGGGGGGGCTTGCATTAAAAGGCGACGCAACCCAACCCCAATTCATGTCAACAAGCGGATTTCTTTCCATTCAACTGAACAGCACGCTACACCCCTGTACAGTTGCCGCACCTGTTTAACGTAAAACGGGGAGGCACCAGTTATTCGTATCACTCAAAAATAGCTTCAGGAGGATCGCGTGATGACTGATAGAAAGTCGCCATGACGGCTAACTCGCGTCCGGTGGCCAGCTGATTGTCTTTCTCTTGGATTGGCATCCATGTCAAACCCTGAGATCTCACAACCTTAGAGAGACAGAGACACCAAATTCTGAGAGTGTGTTAGCCCATATATGAACTTACTTGCGTCTAGATTTGACGTCCCTGGGTTATGATATGCGGATCAAATAAGGTTAAACAAGATCAAACTCTAGCTTGTTGCCAAAAGTGTCCCCAGACCTCCTTATACCACCGTTTTGAATTTACATACCTGTTCTCAGAAAAATGTCACAGATGCGCATTTATGCGTCTTTGACCTTGTTGCACATCTAGAAGGTCATGGTAACCAAACTCTTACGAGATTGTTGTCATTTTTGCATGTCAATAACCGTGAACAGCTACGCTTTGCGATTAGTTCCTAAAACCAATGTTGACCGAAGTCCTTTAGGTCAGTAACCTTTTCTGACTGTTAAGAAGTTCATGGAAGATGTCTGTTCGGCCCCTGATAGTGATAAGTTCGAAGTGAGCACCCGAACGTACCACACCATACAGCAACCTTTCGAGTACAAAGGCAGATTATTTTCGACGTTGGTCCTGCCTTCAGACTTGGCCCTAGGTCAATGCAACTCGCAACAATTCTAAATTAATTTGTTTTATGGCATAAAAACTACCTCAGAGAAACATAGTTTCGTCTAACACTCAGCTGTTGCGTAATAATGAACAATTCCCTAGGAACTGGCTTCACTGACAGTACGTCATGACTTTGACTTACCATAGTTCAGCGACCTTACAAGGTATATCTGTCTTATACAAAAGAAAATACGTTGTTCAATGGCCTTGCAGCTTTGCATTGTTTGGCGCAGCAACGTCGCGCCGTTAGGTAAATATTGCGTATACGGCTACGGGCGGCCTAATTGACCAACGCCGTATCCAGGCGCGTGTCAAGCTAAGCCTACTGAAGCATACGAGTCGATTTACTCAATCATATAATTTGATGCCTGGCCTTTCATCCCCGGTGCTAACTGTAATGTGACTTTTTTTAACAAAACAAAAAACAGGTATCATGGAGGTTCAAACTTGTATTTGCTTACATCATTTAACACAGGTGTACTGCTTCTAAAATAATGTAGTTGTATGGCCAGGCACTCTTGTTTCATCGACTTAATGGACGAGGTTGAGTGTAGCAACTTGAAGCAATCAGGGTGAAAAATCATGAAATGGCTTAGTGTGCAACTATAGCACGCAAACAGAACAATAGCTTAACAAGCGCTCGGATGTTTTTTCTGGAACGGTTTCCAAACGGCAGAACAGTTTTCCAACGGAAAATTTTGCTTAGCTGTACACAATTAAATAGTGAGTTGTTTAGCATCAAAAATTTAAACGTACCTTGTAAGGTCACTGAGCTGTGGCAGGTCAAAGTCGGGCCATGGTTTCAGCGAGGGCAATTTCTAGGGAATCGCTCAATCTGATGTAACAACTAAGTGTTAGACGAAGCCGTACATCTCTGAGATGCTTCCTTAGGCAATACAATAGTAGAATGAGCAAGCTACATTGACCTAAGGTCAGGAATGAAGGTCAGACCAAGGTCAAAACGAACCTGCTTTATTACTCTAGGGCCTGCTCTAAGAAGAAGTTTCTGGCGTTCAATTTAAATTCAATGAGAGCAGGAACCGAACTATACATATTCCATGGACTACTTAGAGGTCAGAATAGGTAACTGACCCAAAATGGCCTAGGTCAACATTTTGTTTTTCGGAATATGCGGCCTAGCGTAATTTTGTCGCTTATTTGAATGCAAAACACAGAGCAGTCTTGTATGATTTTGGTCACCATGACCTCCAAAGTTCAAAAAGGGTCACTGACCTCAAATGAGCATGTGACCTTTTGCTTAGAAACAGTGATTTCGGTTCTGGGCACTTTGGAGACCAGCCCGGAATTTGACCTTGTTTGACCTTATCTGACCCAAAGGCCATGGCCTCAAAACCTGAGAATTTGATCTAAGTCAGTTCACCTACAGGTCAACACACTCGGTAAATTTGGTATTTCTAGCTTATTTAGTTCCCGAGATCTCAGCGGGTCGAACTGACCGCCCCTCCCCCCTCTCCCACCCGAGGGAAGGGTATCCATCCGGCCGCCGGGGAGTAAAAAACGAAATTTTGAAGGATACATTTTTTGTTCGGGCAAGAGCTTCCACGAGCGTGATGCCTGGATTTCAAAACTGCAGAATAGGCCTAAGTTTGAATTAAGTTTGAAAAAGCTAGTTATTCGAAACGGTACACCAGTATACAGCAAGCAGGACAATTCGCTAATTGATCGGAATCTCATAAACTCACTAAAATAAATATTTGTCCGGGGACCTCAATGACTGTCACTTCATTGTGAATATCAGCTTTAAATGGACAGAAGCATGACGTTATTTTGTCGCGGTACCGTTTTTCTTTGGTTTGAACAGCTGCCAGCGGCCCATAACTAAACGGGTTCGTGTTTTTGGTCACAAATGCTTTTGGCGGCAAATGCATCTCGATGCTGACATAACCATGTTGTTTAAATGTGGTCTGATGTTTTCCTGTTCCGAAATGTGAAAGACTCAGTCAATTAAGTCAGCGTTTAAGTGTTAGCGGACTCAGTCCATTAAGATTTAACGTTTATGATAAAGTATCCTAACCATGAAAGCCTACATGAATGTCCTGCCAAGTTGTCCGCTAACGCGAAAGTATGCTACAGAACTGCACTTCAATTTGCCGTTCAGGAAAGGTGCCTGGTATTAAATGGATCATGTGCCGTTGGTGAACGATTATATCAGTACAGGAAATATTCCGTATTTAAAGATATTGTAACCAGCATGAGATATGATGAAAAACAAGCTCATGGATGACCCTTCGTCTACTTTTAAGTGGAAAAGACTGCTCTAGATGACACTACTTTTCTGCTTAATAGATGTGTTCCTCGATACGTCGTTGATTACGTCATTGTACCTTGGTCAACATTGATTTAGAGCCAGTTGACAGCCGTTAGTTTTGGAAATCTTGCCCATGAGCTCTAGCTATACCCGAATCGACAATCATATTAGTCTTGGCCTTGATCACCACATGGCTAATGGAATGGCAAGATTTGAATGACGCAATTATGGTGTCGTGGATGCCTGGGTGACCTTAACATAGTCTCCCCGAAATAGTATGCTCATATTCGCGGGTGTGAAGCTCGGAGATTAGGGGGGTTTAGGTCTTAAGGAAGACGGGGCTGTGAAATGCACCGGATGATCTTCAAAATGGTTTTTTAATTTCAAAACCGAAAACAAATGTGGAGCATTCCCTCTAAGTCTGCAACCAAGCGGCATTGACAACACGGAAGGCTGGCCGAAAACAGAGGCGGCTAAACAGCCCAAGAAGTTAATATCCGCGCAGCAAGGCTCGAGTATTTTACCTCTGGCGTGTAAACAAGGGACGAGCGATTTGTCATCTGCGGCGAAAGCCTGCACCGGACTTTGATACAATTGCACCCAAGAAGCCACAAAGGAAAAGGAAATAGCCAGAAATTAGCATGAAAGTATGCCTGCTGGTATTGGTGGACACCGCTGTTTTTTGTTAGCTCTTATTCGTTTGGACATATATGTATCTATATCTATCTATCTATCTATCTATCTATCTATCTATCTATATATATATATATATATATATATATATATATATATATATATATATATGTACATATATATATATATATACATAATATATACGCATAGCGCATACACATGTATATCTAATGAATGTATTTAAATGAATGATAGAAATCATACTGACCTATTTACAAGTGACAGAAGGTTTTTCCAGCGTCACTGCCAGCGCATCTCGTCCCCCTGGGCCTCACCCCAGCCGCCATCTTCGCCATCTGTTTTTTTCGCTATGACCCGTCTCCTTCTCCTGTGACATTGCAAGATGGATGGGATTGGTCTGCGCAGATCAGAAAAACAGACCGGAGAGAGCGGCCGGTTAATGTCTCCCCAATAGACCAGAACCAATTTATGACCCGCCTTGTGTGGCGCGACGGTCGTCGACTGCTAAGACCTTGCGGACGCGGCTAGGCGCATCACCAGGGCCCTGCTGCATACCTCACGGTGAGGTAAACAGACTCGTCCCTCACGGGGAGATGATGACTGCAAGTTTAGTCATTTGGTGTCCGACTGCTGCACGAGTTAGCAGCGGGTTTCGAGAACTGCAAAGTGACTGGGGGTGTCTTGGGGATGTGGCTGGCGCGTTAGACGCCACAGGTGCGCTGACGACGCGGAAGAAGTACAGGGGAGGCGGAGGGCAAGGATGGCAATCATGACACCTACGGATGACGACTTCAGCGGAAGAGCTGACAGTGATCTATTATATAGCACAACTAGCAGCTTTACTTTTTGTGCAATATAAAGCTGAATTGTGTGTGATGGAACCAAGAAAGCACAATTTGCTCTCTGCACTTCGCAGAAACCGGAAATGTAGCTATAGTATAATACGTCGAGGACAAACATGGAAGTGCGTCATAGAGCTATTTTGACACGCACCCGTTGCACGCTACGAATAACTCGGCGTTGCCTTGAAGGCGCGCGTTCGTCGCTAGCACTCATGTGGAGATATGCCAACAAGGTTTCAAGTCTGGGTCATTTACAACTCTGCTGCAGCCTCTTAGGATTATGTAAAACTCTTAAAACACTTCCTGGCACCTGTTGAGCTCAGACCTGGCAGTCTATCACCCCGCTGAAATTCAAACCGTAGCTGATGCGACTCCAAAGGAATTTGTTACAGTCTTACGCGACTTTGCAACAACAAACGGAGGTAGCGCTTAGGAAATTTCACATTACTGTTCATGACTGATGGCACGTTGACTAAGTACTCTAGAGAGAGTCGCGGAACGGTCAGAGCCACTGGGGAATCAGTCTAACTTAACCAAAGCTACAGACGGGAAATCCAGACATCCAAATGTGCCAGCACTATGTTTTGCGCGAATTTAGAACATTTCTTTCTCAAAGGAATGTGTCTAGTTTCTTTCGGGTTTCCAAAGAGATAGTGGCACTGACAAATATGGTTTTCCTTGCAGATATTTCAAACACGCTTTTGATATTGAAAGCAATGGAAAGTCTATCTGAGGCTTCTAACAATGATAATTGAATTGTTTTTCTCACCCATGTTATCGATGACAGTATGCGTTATGCGAGTACGAACACATCTTTTGTATAGGAAGAATCGCACTAACCAACAGAACAGAAACAACAAGAACATTAGACAACTAATGAATCATCCGAGACAAACTAAAACCTCACGGAAAATCGTGCTTCCATGATATTCCAAACATAGATTGTTGTTTTGGTGCTAAGCTATTTCACTTCACCGACAACAGATAACGTCACATACGATCACAGCGGCGGCGAAACGAACATACTTGTTCAACTAGGAAAAAGCATGACTGCGTAAAATTTGCCCTCGTTCTGAGCAAAAAAGATCTTGAGATGCTTGAATGAAGACCCGAAGCATGCTAGAAGCCAATTAGTACAGAAATCTTGAAAGAGTGCGACCTGACTTTACCATAATCTGAGCAAGGATTAATGTATATAATGGTGTTTGCTTTCCCTTGGAAAATTGGGTGTCAATTATGAGATTTCATTCAGTGTCGGTGGCGTAGACCGCAGCTGCCATTACACCAATGTCGGGACAATATTTTTTAGAACAAGATATGTACCAGCTAGAGGCTGATGGCATAACAATAATAAACAGATGTTATGCTTGTTTTATAACTGAACGTGTTGAAACTAATAAAATGCCAATGTTCACATATGCCATGCCGGCCAAGACAAGAAAAACCTGTAAAAAACACACTCATGGTGTGAAATTTCAAAACGTCGTAAGATCACACTGCTGCCATCTCACTTTATGCACAAATGTGCCAACGCTTTAGGTCGTCTAAATATAATGCTGCTTTATCAACATTTGTGAACATATAGCGCTCAGTTGATGAACCTCTACAAAATAAACTGCTGGCTTCCACTAGCAGTGAATAATGACAAAATTCCTCACCGTATTTTTCCAATATACCAAGCAGCTATTAAACATTGTTCAATTGTTCTCATTTGCAAGACGTCTTTTTCTTAAATCAATATGCCTTGTTTTTCATTCCATTGGACAAACTCTCATTATGTTGTGAACTTTGTAGATGGCTGTCACAAGTCTAGTGTGACACCATGGTTTGTATTGATTTAAAATGCTATTGTTTTAAATGAAAGTTGCACAAGTACCTTAAAATGTGCCCTCGTTCCAACTCAAATCTACACGCACTTGTGTAGCCATCTCCCTTTGCACCCAACTCCTGGACACCTTTTGAACCTTCTACATTTTGCAATAGTGGCTAAGACAGACTGATGAATCATTATCAGTAACCTAATCCTACATGTTTCCTTGAAGACTTTCCAATAGTCTGATCCCACATGACTTACTTTGGAAGTTGAATTGTATTTTATACCTTATAATTATAGAGATGAAGACTGGTTCTGGAGACATATTAAAAAATTAAAATATGTTATAGGAGCGCCGAAGTCCCATTTGACTGTAGCGTTGCAGCGTGGTGCGCGCTATATATTGCAAGTTTGTTTGGTATACTTTCGCAAGCTTTTCTTAATTGCTAATTAGGGACTCTTGGGTCCTTGCAAGAAGAGTGCATGTGATCCTGGAGCTTTGTTATGCTTCGTTTGACTGTAAACTGCTTTTGCAACAGTCTGTAAACCTCTGCAGCGTTTTCCGAAATCCTCTTATAGCAGCGCTTGCGCCTTGGGAGACTACTTACGGTGGTTTTACGGGATGGTCTTTCTATGCTTGGCTGTAAACCACCCTTGGCAACGTCTTGCAGCGTTTTGCAACGTCTTGCAATAAAACCCAAGATTTCTCTTCGAGAGCTCTGATGCCTTGCGACAACCCTGAAGGTGTTCCTAGGGCGCTATCTGACGCTGTTTGGCCGGAAATCACTTTTGCCACATTTTGCAATATTTTGCGGCAATTTCGAAAATGTTTCTTCAGTAACCTTTTTCGTTAAATGCTAATAGCGTCATCATATGTGGATGCAATCTGCCCCTCTCGTGAGACAGATTGGCACGTATTTCACTGCGGAGGACGAAGGATGAGGTTGAGCCTAGCAACACTATGATATTTGTAGGAGTCCATGGAGTGGTTCTTCCCCTGCTACACCTGACTGACACGACTTGGGTTGCGAACGCCTAGTCGAGCATCTCGCCTCCTCCCCCCCCCCCCCCCCTATGTCTGTCTGCGGCTTCAACATACGCTGACTCAAAATGCGGTATATTTTGTCCATCTATCCGTATGCTGAGTTGCCACTGCTTGTACTTGTGACCGAGTATCCGAACGTGATATGTGCCTTAATGTGTGATGTGTGCTAGCTTGAAATTGCTAACATGCGTAAATGATGCCTGACGCCTGATGCGCGATGCAGGTTTAATTGAAGTCACGTGCATGCATAATTGATGTGTGATGTGTGATGCCCGTTACTTTAACTTGCTTGCGTGTTTGAGTGAAGCGTGATGCGTGATGCCTGTTGACTTGAATTATCTTGCATGTACACGTATTCTTGCGTATTCTAATTCTTATACATGCACTGTACCGTGGCAGTGGCTGGCCAATGCTTCTTTTTTAATCCCCTGTGTGTTGGTGTCCGGTAAAAACTGTGGCTCGCTGTTTAAAAAATTAACTTAAAAATCATGCTGCATCATCGGCAGACAATTCTGAATTCACTTCTGCTATTGCTAGGATAAAGGTATGTTGCTTAAATATCAACGGATCTATGTCTCAATTCTCCCATTTTTTTATCCGCGGAATGAGGCTATTACTGCTGTTTACCGACTTCCATTCAATTATATGCCTTCATCCCCCTATGATCATACGCTGCATTCATTAGTCGGATCCCTAATGAACTTCGACCCCACAATTTTTGCGCTGCAGTGCCCTACCGTGGCACAAAGAATTGGCGTGGAGCACTACTACCTAATTGGCCGCCAAAAGTGAGGTTCATAGGAACCTTTAGCACACGTTTGCAATGTTAATTCCTGCTCATCCGGATAGGCCAAGGTCTTTCACGCAAGGCGTTCGGGTTCATTCAGATCAGGAGTAAAAGCGAACAGCCTTTCCATCCGTACTGGATGGCTCTCATCCTTACTGTCTACCCCGTACCGCCCTTGCACCTGTGGAGGGCCCCGCCCCTCACGCCTGGATTTTCCGACTGGTTTCTTCTGCCGCCCTCGCCGAGCGTAACATCTTCCGTAAACGTTTTTTACGAGAAACATGTGACGACTGCGTTGAGTCATACCTTTTACAAAGTCTGATGGACAGCGTTCCTGCATAATGCGAGCTCCTCTGACTGCCTTCCCTTCTCTCTTCAATGAGATCGGCCTTTCGACGTGGTCACGTCTGCCCTGACGGTCCAAAGTCCCACCTCCTTTGTCCGCAAAGTTACCAATGTCGATTAAAGCATGGGCATGGAAGCCCTGCATACATAGTCGTCGTCATTGGCCTCACGCGCCCGCTAGGCTGTTATAAGGGTGCCCAGGTTGTGTCTTCGGCGTCTAGCTTGCTTGACGCACACTGATGTTCTGTTTCTAAACAAGTCAAGCCTTGGTTTTCGTTCGGCGTTGGTGGTTTGGCCCATTAATTGTCAAGAGTCTAGTCATGGTTTTCATCAATCGGTGTATTGTCGTCCATGCTTCGATTGGTGTGGTTAACTTCAACCAAAGTGAATTCACCGATGAAAGGTAACGGAATAAATGAACTGTGTTCCAATATGCTAAAGACATTTCCACCCCGGCTGAAAGTTACGTTGGCTTTGACATTTTTCTCAAATCATTTTAACCAAGGGCTGCCAGTCTTTGCATTAGGGAGAGAAATCTGATTGATTTTTTTAGATTCGTCGCTTCCTTCCACAGCTCTCACGTTATTATTGTCTAGCAGCAATGGCTCCCATCGCTTAGTTATCATGGGTGCACGAAACGCCTTTCAGGGGTGTTCCAAAAATCCCATTCAAGTGCAAGTTCAGTGATATTTTTTCGAATTCGTTGCATCGTCCAGACAGTAATGGGCACATAATCCTAAACGGCTGCTAATCGTCACGCGTCATTTAATCGTCCTTTGTTATTTGACGTAAAGCAGCATTAAATACATCCTTGTCCAGATTACCCTATCATGATTAACAAATCAAGAAGCCTAGGTAACCGTACAATGCTCGAATAAGAGCTTCCGGGAACCGCTAGTTGGATCTGACTGACTGACGCGCTGAAGCCATCTCCAAAAGTTAAGCAGAACTGAACCATTGGCTCAGGAAGCCATACTGAATCAGCCACACGGCGAAGAACTGCAAAATTTCTGTCGTTGCATTCACCCACCGTCTGGCATCCTATCATGTGCTCGTTAGCTAAGCTACTAAAATGTAGGAACGGAAATACAGACAAAGCTCAATCTTGTCCACAGCGTAGTCCTGAAAGCAAGCCTATTCTCTGTGAAGTGCAATCCTGAACAATCAAACCTGCGTACTTGAAGTGCGTACTGAATTAATCGGTTTAGGGACCAGTAATCAGAATATCATTCCTTTGCTGACAAATCCTACAGACTTTAACGACGATCGTGCTCCGAATTACTCATGGAAGGCTTGTCGAGTCTCACAGCAAATAAACTGAACAATTACACAGTTCTTCTACGTAACTGTGATGGGTGATATGGTGACTGTGATGTCCGAGGGGTGACGCCTGGCCGTGAGGTTGTGCTATCGTGGCGTTTTGCTGCATGCGGATTGTCTGAGCGCTCGGGCTCGAGCTCGGCATCGGGCTCCGACCCTGCCTGCGGGACTGGTGGTTGTACCAACTGGATGCACTCCGGTCTGCTGCTCGGCTCTCCACGGGCATTTTCTTGATCGTTCGCTGACTGTGCGCCGACCCGGTGCCGCGGACACGCGGGCGGCGCGAGACGTGGTCCTGTCGGAAGCCCCGCTCCCCGGCTGCCTCCCGCTACGGACATGCTTTTAGCACTTGGGCGTCGAGCGCCAGTTATCCCGGGCCACATGCTGCGTTTCCACCGCGTGTCTCGCCCTGATGATCTTGTTTTTTGCCGGGCCTCGCAGCTGCCCTTCCGCCGCCGTCTGTGCGCTCAGACGCCTACCCCGGCCGGCTAACCTGTTGCTGGCTCTCTGCCTCACATGTCGCGACCCGGCTGCTATGCAAGGTGGGAAGGCATTACAAACGGGGGAGCGGAAAATGTACTAGGAACAATACTAACAAGACAACAAAAAATATTCACGCGATGTTGGTCAAATACAAGCTCCTCCTTACATGACTGCCTTCCAGCCTTGTTATCATTTCATATAAAAAATATCGCTTTCTTGACATAGACAGCGCAAATTGCTATTTTGACAACTGCTATTAGATGTAGACCCACCAGCACATACGCCTTGCAACTTGTCGCGCATTGAGCTGCTACTGACATTTCCGCAAAGTCGGGTGGGAACATTAGTTGTGATACAGAACAACGTGTCATATGGTGTGTTGCCAACACCATATTAAGATTTGCGCACAGACATTTCACCACAGTTCACATGACCCGTAACTTTTCAAGAAACATAAAGCCCCAGCACTGGTAACTGTGGATGATCCAAAATGCTGTGATATACCGCACAAGCCGAGCCTGTGTGCCTGTTACTTTAGAAAAGTTTTAGAAATGAAGTCACAAAAACTTATAACCAAATCTGGGGTAAACGCTAATGGCCTGGTATCACCAACAACAATACGTGCCTAATAGCCTGGTATCACCAGCAGTAGTACGTGCCTAATGGCCTGGTATCACCAGCAGTAGTACGTGCCTAATGATCTGGTATCACCACCAATAGTGCGTGCCTAATGGCGTGGTATCACCAGCAGTAGTACGTGACTAATGGTCTGGTATCACCAGCAGTAGTACGTGCCTAATGACCTGGTATCACCAGCAGTAGTACGTGCCTTATGACCTGGTATCACCACCAATAGTACGTGCCTAATAGCCTGGTATCACCAGCAGTAGTACGTGCCTTATGACCTGGTATCACCACCAATAGGACGTGCCTAATAGCCTGGTATCACCAGCAGTAGTACGTGCCTAATGGCCTGGTATCACCAACAGTAGTACGTGCTTATGTAATTGCTGGCAACGAAGCCACATTGCCTTACTCGTCTAAGTATATGGGTATTCAACTTGACATTCCTGCATGATTTGTGTTGTCTGAAAGCCCTGAAAATAGAATAAAAACAGTTGAAATGAATGCAATTTCATTAGCTCCAAAGCTCTCATGCGGCTTTCAAGTTTCTCTCACGTCTCCCCTTCAAAAATTGAGCGTCATTAGCATCACATAGTCAGCTGACTTTACACAACATGATCTGGAGTTCTCTCAAGACGGAGCCATAAGCCCTCACTGCCATTATAGTGCAGACAATAAATAAAGCTACTTTAAGCAACCTACAGTGCAAGAACATCCAATGGCAAAGTCGAATAATTGACCTAAATGTGTAATCTTTACAACAAATGCACTTGACTCCGCATACGCTTCATCTCTGCTTGACAATACTGCTACCCACGTGCTCAGAGTAAAAGTGTCTAAAGACTCAAACGGGCAACAGCATAGGTCACAACAAATAACCTGATCAGAATGGCCTTTGTTAGCATTGTAATGCCTGCTGATATGTAAGACCTGACATAAACCAGGGTTGTCCCGAGCATGAGCAATTTCTTTTTTATTTATGTGATAGTGGTAAGACAAGTAAGCCAAAGCAATACAATTACATGCAAATATGATGCATTGTCTGATATCAAATTGTGTGGCACGTATCAAACATTTGGTGTGAAAGGGTGTCTCCTACACCTAATCAATTCACCTTACCATTAGTAATAGAATATCAGTTATGGTTTTATTGACCAAACGGGCCAATTGAGGCCTGCACTGAGTTTCTTCCCAATGACCAGTGATGGTTAGTTACCCACACGCTCGGGTGGGGGTCAATTTGATCCCTCCGAAGGCTTTTCTAGAATAATTTACGAACAGCGAAGCACAGTCGGAAAATTTGCATAGCTATAGGCGATGGAATAGCGGAACGTTTGGTATCAAAATTTAGATGCACCTAGTAAGGTCGCTGACCTATGACAGGTCAAAGTCAGACCATGTATTCAGCAAAGACGATTTCTAGAGAGGCGTTCAATCTGATGCAATAACGGAGTGTTAGACGAAACCATGCATCTCTGAAATAGTTTGTTACGCAACACAATAATTCAATGAACAAGTTCCATTCACCTAGGGTCAGGTTTGAAGGTCAGACCGAGGATAAAACCAACCTGTTTTATTACGCAAGAGCTCGTTGTACTGGGCAGTTTCTGGTGCTCATTTCAAATTGATTGATGATAGAAACCCCCATTATACATGTTCCATAGACGTCTTGAAGGTCAGAGTACGTCACTGATCTCAAATGACCGAGGTCAACATCTTGTTTTCAGGGACATGCTGCCCGGTATAGTCCTTGACGCTTCTTCAACTGTGAAACTCAAAGCAATTTTGTGTGATTTTTGGTCAACGTGGCCTTCGGAATGTCAAACAAGGTCACTGACCTTAGATGAACACCGGTGGCCTTTTTCTTAGACAATGCATCTATGTGATGGAAGGGCCCATGATACCAATGTGGACTTTGACCTTATTCAACTTGACTTGACCTGAACGTCACGACACGATAGGAACCTCATATTTTGACACAGGAGAATTCTCGAACAGACCGATACACCCTGCGGACTTGATATCTTGGGTCCCTTAGTTTGTTCTATACATGAGGGGGTCGAATTGACCCCCACAGCTTTTACTTGCATGCTGGTTAAAACTATATTTGAAGAACAGGCATATGCAGCAAAAGCTTCAAGAAGGGCATATCTTTAACTGCCCAATAATACGTAACTTGCAAATGAATGGACGCAATGCCGACAAAATGGTAAAAACCCTAAGCAATAACCAACCCAGGAAGTGGTTCGTTCGGCGGCGATCATATTATTCAACAAATAATCTTTTCTCTGATAACAGTCTCCGGAAATATTCCATTTCCATTCGACAGGTCCTCAAATTATCCCCTAGTTTCCCAGCGGGTCGCCATGCATAGTAAATGGTCACTGCTGAGCATAGCGAAGGAAAGATTCCTCGTCTTGACCAAGCTCTGAATGTTTTCCGAAATTTGCCATCGGCTTGAAAAATTTCTGCGAAAGTTGCCTTTGCTCCTAGTGTAAAATGCAATTGCCAAAAACAAGTGAAATACTTTGGATAATTCTTCAAGATTAGCTGCCGGCCGAACGCGGCGCACCCTTCAAACTCGATGTAAGCAAACGCATTGCGGATGAAACTATTGTTCGCCCAATTGCTCTCGTCTGGTGTGGTAGATTACACAAACAAGCACTCCAGGCGATGGCGTCAGTCAAAACAATTATTCCATCCGTGGTGCTAACGCTTCTTCTCAGTCCTTCCTTAAAACTATAAACAGATACGTGTTTGCCCATTGGTCGTACTCAGGGTGTTTGAAATCTGCCGTCAGTGCTGACGAGGGAATACCCTCATGGGAATACCATTCGCAGACGCTAACGGTACGTTCGCGATATGAGTGGTAAATTTGTGTTGAAAAACGTATTTGGGTCACCTGTAACTTTCTGCTGTCAGCAACAATTTGGGCCAAGTGAAATATCTGGTCAATGGAAGCGAATTTGTGGAAACAAAGGATACCAATCTGTGTAAATCAGCATTTGCTTCAACCCTACGTGTACACTGAAAAATTCCAAGTCGATTGGACACACCCCTTTAACACGGGCTTGAGTGAGGTTTAATTTGACCCACCTGTCAAAGTTTATTTCCCAAATATTTTTGAATTGCACGGCGTAGCAACACCAAACTTTGCACAGCTGTCGGCACTTGAATAGCGGGTCTTTCAGCATTACAAGTTGTACCTATCAATGTCACCGACCTATGGCAGATTAACGTACAGACCGTGGCTGTCAGCGATAGCAATTTCTAGGTAAAGTTTCAGTCATATGCGACAACGAAAAGTTTGACGAAGCCATACATGTCTGAGATAATGTTTTAAAGCAATAAGGTCATTAAGTTTAAGGTTGCACAAATTCCGTCGTCCTTGGGTCATGTATGATGGTCAGACTGAGGTCAAAACCAACCTGCTTTTCCGCTCGAGAGCTTGCTGTATGTGGTAGTTCGTGGTTCTCATTTTGAATTATCAGTCAGAGGCTGCAACATACAGCTCCCATTAGCTTCTAAAAGGTCAGAGCAGGTTATTGACGTAAAGTGACTAAGGTCAACATTTGTTTTAGGGAACATACCGCCTAGCGTAGTTCTTGAGGCTGACTGTATTGCAAAAATTTAAATCACTTCGTCGGATTTTGGTCACCATGACCTCCGAATGGTTCAAAAGGTCACTTACCTAAAACTATCATAATGAAGTTTTGGTTAGCACAGCATCTGTGTTCAAGGCGGTTACATGAGGATGTTTGGGGGCAAATTGGACACCAATCTAAAGTGTCACCTTTATTGTGAGATCGAGTGTGACCTTACCTGACCTCAAGGTCATGACCTAAGAATCTTATCTTTAAAAAAGTAAGATCACGTTCAAGGCAACCTACCCTGGTACCTTGGTGTCTCTGGTGCTCATAGTGTTCGAGGTCTCCGGGGGGGGGGGGGGGCTAAATTGGCCACTTCCCCCCCCCCCGAGCGACGGGTATTCAATCTGCCACCCCGTCGGATGTTTAAGTTGTATTAATGCAGAAAGTTTTCACTCAGTAACTGTTAGTAGAGTTTGAAGCCTGTGCCTCTCTCCCGACACCAACGCCTGGCGTCATGCTCGCATGAATATATGAGCTTTTCCACCGCGGCGTGAACCTCGCAGCCGCTGTTAATCGGACTCGAGCGCCCCCGGAACACCCCTGTCTGCCGCATAGCCACTCTCGCTGTCCTGGCCGCATGAACTGCGATATAGACAGGCCATCAAGGGTGAGATGCCAGCCGATTCGCTCCCGCGGGACTGCAGAGGCCGGCCAGCGGTGGATTGGATGGCTCACGGACGGGCCGCCGCCGGCGCGCCGTGCTGGGGGAGTTTGCCGCAGGCAGCCCGTAGCGGACGGTGGCAGCAGCTGCCCGGCTGCGCTTTGTCGAGCGCCTCTGCGCGTTTATTGCCGCCCGTGCGGCTGAGCTGTTTTACTTCCACGAATGGCAAGCGTCGGGCAGACATGCTGGTTCTCTTGAAGATTATGCTTTGAATGTAACTGGAACGAGTGAGGCTTTAGGCTGAGGACTTCTGTCGTCTTGCGTTTGTCACAGGACACGGGACGAGCAATTCGGCTCAGGCTGAAGCGGTGCGTGATAGCATTGCCCGCTCACAATCGCTGACAAACATGCAGCAAAGGTAGTCAATTTTAGGAGGCTGCCGATAAGACCTATCAGAATTGTGCTATTATTCTGCCACTGCAGGTTTGTCGCCTTGTTTAGGCTGTCGAGCAGGTTGTTCAGGTTTCAGCTGTTTTCTCCCTTGACGCTCTAGAACCATAAAAACAACTTTTTGGTGGTCATAACTGCTCTTTCCAGTGGTACGGTTCTCCAACACCACAACCAAGGCAAAGTTCAAGGGTGCAGGAACAAGACACTGGATCAGGTGTGATTCCTAAACACTTGTGAAACTAAAGAATTGGTCTGACTTGTGAACAAATCTGCCTTGAACAATGTTTGTTGCATCATGTTAACTCGCCAACTTGGAGCTCCGAAATGTGTGTGTGTGTGTGTGTGTGTGTGTGTGTGTGTGTGTGTGTGTGTGTGTGTGTGTGTGTGTGTGTGTGTGTGTGTGTGTGTGTGTGTGTGTGTGTGTGTGTGTGTGTGTGTGTGTGTGTGTGTGTGTGTGTGTGTGTGTGTGTGTGTGTGTGTGTGTGTGTGTGTGTGTGTGTGTGTGTGTGTGTGTGTGTGTGTGTGTGTGTGTGTGTGTGTGTGTGTGTGTGTTGCTAGTTATCAAACACATATGGTAGGCCAATTTTAATCATGAACAAGAAATTGTGTCCCACAAGTACAACCTCTTGAGTTGTTTTACCATGAACCCCCGTTGGGACTTTGTTTTGAAGGGAGCCTATGGTGTACTAAGGTGCTATAACCAAAACACTGCGCGGAAATTGAAAGAAAACCTGCAATTTTGATAGTCCCGCGGGTTGTGCAAGTGTGGGATCACACTTATTTGACATTATAGTGTGAATCCGGCGCTTGGGTGTGATCACTGGTGGTGCGTGCCAGTGGCTTGTATTGGTCTTGATGTGATGGGGAGTGTGCGTGCGAGGTGTGTACTTCTGAGAGAGGACATTGTTTTGGTATTGTTTAAATCTATCGACTCCCAATAAAATGTGATGTATTGATACCTATCTATATCTTTAGGTTTGCTTTTGAACATGGCAAGGTAGTGGTGTAAGCAAGTTGAAAGAAACACCAGCATCCACGCAGGGGTATTCAAAGGCAACTTCCTACTTCATGATGATCTCGGCAATATTTGTTACCCATTGAGGTATTACAGCATATAATTAATCCATTGCACGCCAAGAAATCAGTAATTCATTTAGGCAGTGGAGACAAGTCAGCACAGCTCGTCAATGCACATGATTGGTATAAGCATGCATGAAACAGCTTTGCAAAATTGTCTTCCACTCAAGAATTCCGAACATATAGTTCTGCATTATTATGGATACATACACTATTGCCTTAACAAAGTCTGTATGCTGGCAAGCATTGCTTGTGTTTCATCATTGTGATAGTCACTGCAACTTGTGTGAGGTGCCGGGTGCTGAGGAAGGTGGAGAAGTATTGCTGTTGGTTTCTTGGATAGCAATTAATACTATTTTATCATGAGCCTTGTGTGCACCGGCAGCTTAATCATTTCCTTGCATTTCGCCCATCTAACCATAACTACATGCGCTTGTCAAGTCTCCAGTACTGTGCAGTCAGCAGGTATACAGTGTCAGTTTACTACGTGTGACATCCTCTCGTTACGCATGTGTTATTACTTGTATGAACAATATTTTTGAGTAAAGCAGCCTGATGGTTGCAGCATGTTGCATGGCTGTGGAAGCGGGAGACGTGTTTGCATCTTTGTCACCTATGTTCTGTGGATTCCCAAAACAAACTGAGCAAGTGATGCCACTTATTGGTTGTGTAATTTGCTGAAAGTGATCTGTATATGGTACATGTGTTTTTGGTCACTCAGATGCAAGATGGGGAGTTAATACAAGAATGCATATTTGACCCATCTTTTCATGATGAAATTTATTATGAAAGCAGGAAGGGTTGCGGTACAGAAACCATATCCTTGTTCATTATGGCATGCCACAGTACAGCACTGAGGTAGTGCCACGATGGCACTGTTGATTTGTCCCAGTACACAACGTACCACATTGGTTGACTACTCTATGTCAAGCCTGTAAGAAAACAGCTTATAATTTATGAATGGCTGGTAACAGTTGATTTAACAACGCGAAAGGACTATCACCAGCGAGAATGATGTTGCGACACAATGGTCATAACATGGTTAACTAATAATTGCATAAATAATCCTACGCAAGAAAAACATCCTTGGTAGCCTCTTGGTCAACCTTACCATCTTTACCACAGAAATAACAATGCTTCGGCAATTAATTCAAAGCAATATTACAGACTCGTAATTTGTGCGTGCAATTGCATTTCCAGTCAAAAATAGTAAAGAAAGTAACTATTGCGCACATCACATCATACCAATGTCAGGACTACAGCACTGCAGGCAAGCATGGGTCGACAATTCGGTACTGACATCGTCAACAGTTCTTGGCAGGTTTCGGTAAGATATTTATGACGCTATGTGACAGTCTTCACAGCGTATCGTACCTTGATAATAATAATCTGCCCTAAAGCCAGTGATCGCTACGTTGCGTATGTCAAACAGCCCACCAAAGGCTTTCTTACGACCAGTACCAAAACAAACAAACAAAATCCGCAAACATGCCATTCACTAATCCGCCACCGAACACGACGCCCGCGACGAGGATGGCCGGTCCCGTCAGCTTTCGTGCGTTTTGAGGTATTCTTTAGGTTTGGCTGCCAGATGCTGCGAGGTATTGCTGTCGTTACAAAACCATTCCATGAACGCCATCAAACCAGGGCGTAATCGGGTGCACTTTTACAAACTTTAAAATTTGGCACGTAGGCTCGTTTTTGAACCTTGAAAGCTCACCAGTAGTAACAAGTAAGCGTTTCTTGCCACATCTGATGCTGGTCCCAATATCTCCAAATGTGGAACATTCTCTTTAAGGTGTCAGTCACGTTCAATGGATGTCCATAGGCTTGTGCACATTTGGGTGTGATCACACAGCATGCCGTAGAGCTATCCTCAAAAAAAAAAACATCGGAAGAAGGGCTCGCATCGATCGCCTCTATGAGGGAGGGTCCAGGGAAATCTATCGGAGGGTCCAAGGGAGTGTTGTATGTTTAAATGGGGTTTTAAACTGAAACAGGCATCTTGAAGATTTTTCCGTGCCATGCACAGTCCTGCCCTTACAAAGACCTAAAATCCTTTAATTTCTGAGCTACGTGCCGGACAAGATGTGCAGACTGTTTCGTAAAGACTATTTTAAGGTCATGCAGACACGCATGACGCCATGGCAACATGACTCAAGCTCTGGCATCAAATAGGCCTTGCGGCGTTCAAGACCGGAAACAAATATATCGTCTAGCCCTTCACATCTGGCGTCCGTGGGCACGATTTTCAAATGCACAGGGCATCAATTGGCTCTCAACAATGCCAAGCAGGTTGTACTAGTTTCAGTCACGAAGCCTGTCTTGTGCTGCATAATGTAAAATGTTTCACATCGTTTGTTCATTTACTAGTTATCATGGACGTAAGATTTATACTCGAATGATTTACGAAAAGCGCCGTAAACTGGTAGGAAAATACAATTAAGCATCTTAAACTAACGGATAGATATGCAAGAACATTTCGAGAAAGGGTCAAAACACGAGCACTTAACGACATTCGGCTTAGCAAACACTCACAACCCATGCTATCATCTATCGACAAGTTTGTAGCACTACAAGTAAGTGGTAATTTTGCATGACTCGTTTGGTAGCACCTCAACATGGTTCAAAAGTTGCATGGCGTAATCTATCAATGGCGTATTGGTGACCATATTTACTAAATATATAAATTGTGTTGGGTAGAACAGTCTGTTCTGCTTAAAAGTCCACCAATAGTTGTGAGTTTATGTCGCTATGTATGATGCTTGTTCCAATATATTTAAATGCGGAGCACTGCTTGTGAGACGGAAAGGGCTGTGAAGTACCTTCAATGGCCTTCAGATTTACTATTTCAGTTCGACAGTCCATACAAATGTGGAACACGCCCGATAACAGTGGGTATGTTCCTGACATTGGTGTGATGCTCGCGATGCCTGATTAGCATTTTTATGTTGGGGAAGTCGTGATGAGAACATTATCACCCTCGCGGCATGGGTCATCGCACCCTTCTACCTCAGCCGCCTGTGTATGGGATATCCCTTAGTGAACCACCGTGCATCGGGTGTTTGGACGCGGGAGCACGCATTCATTATGATTGTTTTAACTTTTGTTGACGGTTTTAGCACAGATTTATACTGTTCTGCTGTATTCACTTGTGTCAGTTTTTTTGCAAAGCTGTGTTCACCCGTGAGCATGGACACAGCTTGAAATTTCTATTTTTGGACAACGTAATGAATACTTGCTCCATAACGTCGTTTAGCCAGCAACTTCCTGTATATAGCAGGTCGATTATTGTCAGAAGTCGCCTTAGACCGCAAAAAGCATAATGCAAAAAACAACCTTCGTTCCAGAAAAGGTCTTCGTTACTTAGTGATAAGCCAAAACGCCGCCACAAAGATCGATCACCGAAATGCAGCGGGCTCCACATCAAATTTGTGTGAATCTTTGAATGTGTACAGATAGTCATCAAATACCTTCAAACTTCGGAAGCTTCGGAAGGTCCCGGGGCCCGGACCTCAGCAGGTGCGATGAGCGCCTCACCACCGCGGGCCAGCCGCCCGGGGCCGCGGAGGCAGGCAGCCCGGATAGCGGCGCGGCCGGTCTGTATTCGGCCGGGGCCGGACACGGCTCCCCGAAGACCCGGCGTCGCACGCGCCGTCCAGTTTATGTCGCATCTTTATTGACCGGGGAAAAATTGGATGAATAAAATGCAGCGCGGTCGCGTCGTCCGTTGCGGCCTGACCGAGCCGGCGGCAGAGTGACCTGAATAAGTAACGCACGTGTCGCGCGCCATCACCTGTCGGCGGATGGCGAATTTATACCGGCTCCTAGCTCTCCATGGAAAGCCGACGAGCAAGGTGCTCATGTGGCTTCCGGTGGTGGTAGTGTGCAAAAAAGCATCTGAGGTCAGGAAAATGCATCGTATCTAGTGATCGTGCTGATAGACTGCATGATATATTGCGGAAGTGTAGTCAAATGCATTCGCTATGACCGAGTTTCTTGGGGGGCTATGTCTGGCCTTAAATTGACACTAAAAGACTGGTGGCTCGTTACCGAGTGGTTAATGAACTCACCAATAAGTCGGAAGCGTTTGAGCGAAAATTTGAACAACTCTTCTTTGTTTTCGAGTGTCTGTCTGCAGAGCAAATAACACTGCAACAGGAAAGGTTGTGACAATATGCCGCGCGAGCCACTTGTTATTCCTAGGACATAAATTTACATAGTTCACCTATCCATTTTCGGAATCTTCAAGAGGTGAAACCTACGAAGTTGCTCCCAAAGTGGGCACAATGCGGGATATGGCCCACGCACTTCTTGCGTTTTCTGCGTTCGTCATATGCCGGTAAAACCCCGCAGATGAGTGCTTCCCACTCCGTTTCGTAAGCGCATCCTCTCCATCGTCCTCAGCTGATAGTGGAGGATGTGCGGTTTCTGGACAGCGGCGTCTCCGTCCCTGTTGGACGCTATGTCCGGGGCGGCAGACCGCAGCCCAGCCTGGCCGGGCTGGGGTGGGGTGGGGGCTTGCGACGGTGGACCAGATTACCCGCATCGGTCAGGGGCGGCAGCCTCAATATCGCTGCTGTCGACGGAGACGCGCGCGCGAGGTTGCCCCCGCAATCGCTGCGCCCGGCTCCTCCCCCCCCCCCCCCCCTCCCAGAATGTCGGCTTCGACGAGCTGCCGAAAGCTGTCGCCACTCGTTGTCGGCTCGCCCACGAGCGATGGGCTTGTTTGCCGCGGGTTTTTACGGCCAGAAGTTGGGGTTTTGCAGGCCGCACTGGCTGGAGGAGAAATCATCTGCATCCCAAGTGGGCACAGAACGCAAACACCCAAAGTGCTCTGAAAGCTTCGTGGCACTGGAGATGACGACTGTGTCCCATTGCGGCGGGCAGGATAGCCCCAACCCCACTCTGGATATATATATATATATATATATATATATATATATATATATATATATATATATATATATGTCAGCCTATGTTGCACATTGTGTTGCGTCCTTCAAATTTTGTTTGGATGGATGCTCATATTGATCGGCAAGTTGCGAAGCGAATCCAAGCTGTCTCAGCACCGCTGATAAGTAACTGTTCAATTTTGTAGCTGACTATTCTGTCTGTTCATTTTGGTCGTGTTGACAAACATATGACTTTAAGGCGGATTATTGCGTCCTGTGTAAGTCTCAATGTTATGAATTGTTCGCTTTAATAAAGGTAGCAGGCTCAAGTTCAGCATGAATGATTATCGACGTGCATAATGTGGCAGCATTGCTTTTAGCACTTCTCTCCCGAGGTTTCACTTGACAGGTACATCAAATGGATATGCGCTATATTTTTGTTTCCGAGCATTTTGAACAAAAATACACTCGGAGACATGCACTCGCACTCAACCACGCCCGCTTATAGGCATACCACGCATTAGACATATGACTGGAAATGATTCAGCCACAGAGAAAGACCGAATCATTAATGAGAATGTGCTTGCTAGAAACTAGCCGGCGCCGCTTCCGTCGCACAAGCGATTAATCACACTGTGTTCGCTGTCATGCAACAACATGACTAACCTTAGCGCCAATTTTGCTGCCGTTGCACCCGCGCTGACGATGAGTTTTGCCATGCAAATGCCTTTCTGCATGCAAATCGATGGCCGTGATCTTCATGCTTGTGAGCTGTATGTCTTGACCCGAGTAACAGGGAAGTAAATGTCACTGATAGCAAAACACATGCTTAAAGCGGAGCACTTTTCATCAGAAGTGCCGCCATCTCATACCGTCCAAATCGCGCTCGAGTCGCTCTTGTCGGGACGTATTCAACTGCCCGACTATCGGGACATATTTAACTACCCGACTATCGCGACATATTTAACTACCCGATATCGCGACATATTCAGCTGCACGGTTCACATATGGGAACTGCGATTTATCTCTTTCAGGAAGTAGCCTATACTTTGCAGGCAGCCCGGATGTTTGGACCTTTGCACTAAATGTTTTTTTTTCAACTGCAGGGGATTCGCCATGTGCCTGCAGATTGTCACATGGCGGGCGTGAGCAAACAAAGCGGGGTAGTTTGTATTTTCTTACCAAAGTTTTGGATGCCCCATTGTGTTTCATGCATGGCTGGGTGAACTTGGTGATCGTGTTAAGAGACCAATGTGATGAATTCATCCGATGACATATGCTTGCAGCCATGTGAAAAACATGTGCCAGGCCCAACAAGCGTACAGGAGCCTACAATGTATTGAAATAATGATGACAATGCAGATACCACGCAATGAAAAGCAAGGCTGGGCACTTCAGCTGCACTAGACATATATTAAAACTGCAATCACGACTAACGGGAAATGTCAAGGCAGCTCAGATGCTGTATGCGGGTACTTACACTTAAAGGTCATTATTTTTCGATGGCTTTGGATAATCGTTGGTGCTCGCATGTAAGTACTCATAAATAAAGTTTGTCTTAATGTGAACAGCTGCCATTTAAGCACCATTGCAACAGCCGCGACGGACACCCAGCTTGACCATAACCCGAGAAAATCTCGACAATTGGCCGCACAGGATGTTTGTGAGGATGTTGCTGATGTGGTGGTCGTTATGAAACATTAATGGACGCGTACATGTGTGGAAATGCGCCTGATTTACCGAATATGATTGGTGGCGCAATGAACATCCTTGTAAGCCCATTATTGACAAAGTTGCGAAAATGCAAACAAGTTTCAACGCACTGGACCATGTACAACAGACCATCGCAGCTAGACGAAATTCAAAGTTTAGAATTGGTCTGTATTTGCTAACCCTTGCAGCATGAGCGTGTGTAGAGCACATGTCGAAACGTTGACGTTGCGCGGTATGAGCAAGTTGAGCCATAAGATGCCACAAAGCAAGTAGCTTTATTCAGGATAGTTTGTAACAGGTGACAGAAATACACTACAAACTAGTGTTGAGGTCACAAATCAGTGGTGAGACAGTGTTTTTTCAATGTCCCTCAGGTCAGTGTTTTTCACAGATTTTTCAGCCAAGGTTCAACTTCACATACTGAACAGTACAATGCACCAAATAACTATGTTTATTATTAGTCGTAGGAATAGTTGCTGGTCACGGCATCCTGCGACACATGGGATGAGTTTGCTGCACAACATTTGAAGCGTCGTGCCAATGCAGACAGATGAGCTCGAATGCTCGCCACGAAGTAATGTGTTGGGTTTAGTGCAAGGCGACGGCCTGCTGCTAGTTGCGTTCATGTCGTGAGAAGCTGAATGGCTAGAAGAACGTATGTAATCGTCATTTTGTATGCAATAGCGTTAAAAAGCCCTGTCGATCTAGGAGGATTATTGTGTGTGGATACCTGAACTGTACGTTCAGAAGCTAACGAAGGACTTTGAAGCAACACGTGTCAACAATTCATCTAGGGCTTCCTGCTGCTGTGAGGAGCAGCGGTTTCAAAGAAAGAGACCAAGCATCTGTGGTGTAGGCCTCTCACAATGCTCGTGGAGCGTCAGGCGTTGCGCACTGATCGGCGTACAGGCGTGAGATACAACGCTTTGTTTTTTCATCAAATTGCATATGAAACTAAATAAACTTGCTTAAGGCGTTTAAAAACATCGTTTGCATCTCTTGGTACCAATATGGCATGGGTTTTGCTCTAAAGAATTAGGATCATGTTAGAAAGTGTGAGTTTTGCGCCGATAAAAATTATGCGAAAAAAGTGAAGGTCACTTACGCTTCCACCTGATTACACGATCACGCCACAAAACCAAAAGTGCTATTGTTGTCGGGCGCTTGTGGAACCATGCTATCTGTAAATAGAGGGTTACAGGGATGCAGTTTTGCAAAGTATGCAGGGCTAAAGGATAGGTATGGGAGGAGGGTGCAAAAGAAAAAATGGCTGAGCCTGCCTCCGAAATGCACTTAAACAGTTTTCTCCCCAGATTTGACTCACTTTTTTTCAGTTGGGAGCAGATTTGCAGTCTCTCAGAATTACTTTAGAGCTAAAACACAAAATAACGATGAAATTGAGAAAATGGATAACAATGACGACTAAAAATAGGCAACCTCATCCCAGCATAGGAGGCACAATATCCCTCCCTTAACTGGAAAGGGAACTACACGCCTCTGGACTGGTTATGTTAGATATGTCTGTATCTGATAGCTTAAATGGTGTATTCTCAACCATTATTCAGTGTTTGATGACCAGAACATGACATTTCGTGCAAATGAGGTCCCGAAACAAAACGTTTGATGGCCATGCCGTATTTAATTTACTTTGTCTTTATTGTCGTGGTTTATCTCATTTAGAGTTGCATTGCTACGGTTTTGGAAATATTTCGCTCCAGGTGACAATTAAGACATTGCCAAATTTTGTCAGTGACGAAGAGATAGTCCTTTCACCCCTGAGTACGTGTAACAACTCATGGCCCATCCTAGAAAACCTGAAACCACACGAAAATCATGCTTCCTTAGGGAGATGCTTCAGCATGATTTTTGCTTATGTTCAATCATGTTTCCGCTTCCATAGCCTGCTAACCGACGCTTTGGCGCCCACTTTCTTCACTTCGCCGGCAGCAAATAGCATTACAAAGCATCACAGTGACAGAGCAAATATGCACGTATTTCCGTTCTGAAAGAAAAGACGCAGCCTCGTAGATTTTGTCCTCGTTATGAGCAACAGAGGCCTAGAGCTCCGTGATCGAAGGCTCGAAGTACACTGGAAGTCAGTCAATACAGACATTTTGTAATAGTGCGGTCCGACACTACCGAGATCTGAGCAAAGGCTAAGGTGTATTATCTTACTGGTCTTGCCTTGGACAATTAGATGACGATCGTACGACCTAATTCAGTGCCAGGGGTATAAACTGCTGCTTTGGTTGGGTCATTGCTGCGTGAGCCTTTGTGAGAACATGATATGCACCAGTGAGAGGCTGATGGCATAACAAGAATGAAGGGATACAACGGTTGTTCAATAACTGGACGTGTTGAAACTATAAAATGTCAATGCTCAGTTATGCCGGTTTTTATCTATCTCTGCAGATCGAGAACAAATAAGGTGCAGCGAAGGCAATAAAATGCCGGTATAGTGATGCACCAGGTATCGAGTTTTAAAATATAAGATCATGCTGTTACCACCACATATGTGTACACGTGCGAGCACTAAGCTCACTACGTACAATGTTGCTTTAAAATATAACCATATGTTTTTTCACGTAGGCCTTATTAACCAAATTGTATAAATCACCTACTGCTACCACTGGAAGTAAGTCATTGTTAAAGAACCTACTGCATAATTCTGATATGCAAGACATTACCCACAAATTTGCTGAATGTTGCCAGTGGTAATAGTAAGCTGTATGAAAGCTGCATATTTTTTTGAAATCAAGGCTTCTTTCATTGAAAGGTAATTGAACAAATTTCAATCAACTTATGAGTTTTGCAGATCGCTGTCAAGAGACCAGCATGATGTAATTTATACTGATTTACGATTATATTGTTCAAAACGGAAGTTTCACATTAACATTTAAATGTGTCTCGGTTTTCAGCTTAAATGTACCTACGCTTACATCACCATACTTATATAACCATCCCCCTCCGCAGCCAACTCTAGACGGTTTGTAAGTCCCCTTCCACATCATGCAACAATGGCTAAGACTGGCAGTGAACAATTACCAGTCAACTTAAGCTGTATGTCACCTTGTAAGCTTTGCAATGGCCATTATCACATAGTACGTTCCGTACTCCGATATGGATAATTTATGTACATTGCGCTGTGTTTTATAAATTAGATCTAGAAAGTTGAAGGTGCGTGGAAACATATGGAACAATAAAAATATGTCACACAAGTCCCAAATTTCAAATGTGATTTGCATGCTGCCTTGCTATCGTTCAATATTAAAAGTAGACACCGTTTGACATAAACAGCGCATTTGTCGCTCCCATGACCATTATTGGATATGGGCCCACCAGCCGATTTACCTTGTACTTTGCCCAGGGGTTTGCTAAAACTGGCATAAAACAATTGTCAGTGAAGTTGTATGCATGATGCGTAGGTCAGCAGGAATGATGGTGCTTTTCTGATCTGCACATAGGTTTTAATGCCGTATTTTCTGCTTAATTTCTGTCTATTTTTCGTGACCTCTACAGGCGAAGAGCTATGAATGCACTATTCATCATGAATTGCAGCAGAATGAATGCTGGAGGTTTGAGACATAAGCACATGACCATTATAATTCAGAAAAACATGTGAGAACATAAGTCATTATACAGGAAAACAGCACATGGGCCATTACTGTCACCACATTGAGATTTGGGCCCTCACATTTCACCATAGCGCACATGATGTACAAATTTTTATGAAACATGAAACTTCAGCACTGATAGTTGTGGATAATTCCAGATGCTGTAATGTCCTGCACTTCATGACCCTGTGATAGTATTACTATAGAAACATTTTGGAAGTGAAGCCAAGAAAAAATCTGCTGAATTCTTGAGTTATAGGTAAACAGACTGGCGTCACCAGAAGAAGGAAGTGTCCATACAACCACAGGCAGCAAAGCTAGACTGTCGTAATTGTGGTACGTAGGCCCACTATTTGGAATTCTTGCATGATTCATCTTGCGTGGAAGCCGTCGAAAGCACATTGAAGAAAGCTGAAACGAATGCTTTTCCATTCAATTCAGAGTTATCATGGGCCTTTCAGCTTCTCTCACTCAACCTCTATAAAATTGGCCTTATTGGCATTACATAGTCAGCTCGCTGTCATGCCACAGACATCACACAATGTGATCTGGAGTTGTCCCAAGAAGGAGCGAAGAAAGTTTTTGACATTAAAGCGCAGACTGATAAGCTGCGGTACCTAAGGCAGCTCACAAGATCTAGTGCATGAACTGAAAAACCCGAAAATCGACCTGAACTTGTGACATATGTAATAAATGCACTCAACTTCGAATACCATCCATCTCTGCTTAGGAACGTTGCTGCTGAGTTTCAGGGGGAAAATGCATGCTAGACTCGAAGGAGAAGCATTTTGAGGCACACTACGTAACAAGCTATGATAAAAATATATGACATAAATATGTGTTCAGTATGTAACACTTTTCTCTATTATAATGATCATTAACACATGCAGTTGTTGCGAGTGGTGCCTTTAGAGTGAGTGCGGTACGACGACAAACGGCATATATTGATCAATAGAAGAGATTTTGGTGACTTATAATCAAGTTTGCCCTTTGACTTTCGATTTGACCTTGACGTTGACCCTACACAACAAAAACAACCGCAGAAATTACCTCCCTGTGTTGAAAATCCCTACAAAACGGTATTACACGACACTCCAAGTCGTCCAAACAAAACTTTGGAACTGGACCAACATTCCGGATGGCGGCGGTCGCCATCTTAAATTCTGATACATATGCGAGGTTGCGCAAGTAGCAAAAAACTGATTAGGCTTTTGTAGCTGCATAAAACTAGTTGTATACAAAATTCCCATCGAATATTCACGATAGTTTGCATCACATGGTCCGCTGTTAAAATTAGAAAGATGGTAACTCGACTACAGGCACTCATCCAAGTAAGCAGCGTTTTTAATGCATGCGCTGTGCATGTAACGGATGTTTATAACATGATAGCTTACAACACATGCAGCTTCTGTGGGTCGTACCATTGCAAAGAGTTTGAGAATATAAAACACCATGTATCGATCGACAGAGAGGATTTTGTCGATTAATGATCAAAATTGACAGTGGGCTTTCGATTTGATCTTGATTTTGACCCCATACACTACAAAGGATTGCAGAAATAGACTCCCTGACATAGACGCTGTCTCAAAACCTGTGTCACGCGACCCTCCAGGTCATTGAGAAAACAAAATGAAAATTGGACCAACATTCAAGATGGCGGCGGCCGCTTGGATACTGACCAATGTTCGAAATTGTTCAAGTGGCAGCTATATTAATTTTGACCTCCTGGCCACACAGAACAAATTTCCGTTAAAAATCGCGACAATCAACATTGCGATGCCTTTTAAATGAATTATAAATATGGTAAATCGACTATGACGTGAAATTCGTTACATTTGTATCATCGTCTGTCCTTGTGGCTCAATTGGTTAGAGCGCCTGCCTTCCGACCCACCCAACCGTGGCGGGAAGGTTCGAGTCGCTAAAGGGGCTTTCTATCTGACCTCGGCGGGTATGGCCTGCGGCCGGTGGCGGCGATCGCGCTAAAGATCAGTTGACGTCAGGGGTCAGTACGGACCGTGCCGAGCATTGCGACACGTTAAACTTTGGCCACCAAAGTCTGCCGTTGCCCGGAATTGCGCGATCGGATGGAAGGGTCCAGGTCTCACACAAAAGGCACTGCTTAGCGTAAGCTTTGATCCCAGAAATCCAACCATTACAAGAAATCGGATCAAATCTTTCAAAGTGCATAAAATAAGAAGAGGCATGTCACATTTTCTAAAACAATGGTTTTGTTGGTTTTGCAAGAAGCCTAACTGACACGACCTTCACGAATGGGCCATAGGTCATGACCTATTCGAACTGTGCTGAAAATGGACAGGATATGAGCAAATTTCACAAAACTAGCCACTCATTAAAGCGGGGTGATAACTTGCCTGTTAAAGGAAATGTAGATTTATTTGTGGTTTTGAACTGAAATGCCCATCTTGAAGATTTTCCCACGCTGTTCACAATTCTGCCCTTCTTAAGACCCAAACCTCTCTATTTTCTGAACTACACGCCCGCGAAAGTGGGGACACACATGGCGTAAAGACTATCTCCGGGTCACCTTGATGTTATAATAACGTCACTGAAATCCTGCCATTCCATGAGCCATGCAACGATCTGGACCAAGAAGATTATCATTGCCGATGCTCTCATATCTGTCGTTCCGTGAGCGTAATTTCTACATATAACGCCCGTTACCTGCCTCTCATGCAATGATGTGCGAGGTACGGTGGCGTAACCAAACCATGACGTATTGAGGAGCATATTTACTACACAGAGAGTTGTGCTGTTGAGACCAGTTTTTCCGCTTAAAAAACATACCAATGGTTATAAGTGAGCTTGTTTCATCATATGTGGTGCTTGCCTCAATATCTTCCAATGCGAAACATTTCGTTTAAAAGATGTATAACAATAACCTATGAGAGCCTGTCAGTCTCCAGGTTCATCGAGCTTGATGTAACATTAACCCTACGGTGGTGTGTGAGAAAAGACGACTTAAATATATTGTTTGCCTCCCCCGCCCCTCCCCCACCCTCCATCCATGGCGTCTTTAGCAGAGCAAGTCTCCGTAGAGGATGAATGAACTAAAACTGACTACCCACTACCGACCGCTGGCAACGTACAGCACTTGCGCGTTCGGTTGTTTATTTGAAACGCCCGCTGGCGGTGTCTGAGCGCTAAGCCGCTGACATTCTGACGACACGTAAATGTGGGACAGCAATGCCGTAGGTAACGGTGCACGTAATTCATGGAGTTAAATGAAACCAATCACTGCATGTGGTGCGTGCCAAACATGCTCTGATTATGTTTGCATGCAGCGGAATGCTATTGAGGCTCGGTAATAATTGATTGCTTACGAGGTTCATGATTAACCATTGATCAGGTCATGTGCTGTTCATTCTGGTAATGAAACATACAAGCTCGGATGCTATTTTTTAAAATATATATTCGCAGTATCGAATGTCGAACACCCCTTGCTCTGATCCAGCGCTTGCCATTAGTTATACCTGGTCTTGTGGCTTATATTGGTCGTTAAGTTTTCATTGAAGGACGTATAAGTTAAAAAGTTTGGCACCACAAGTGTGCTGCGAGTGTTGATTTTTTATCTGTTCTCAGGTTCCGTCGGGCCTCGGTGAGCAGTACCGTTTCTCATCAAATCAAATCAAGCAAATCAACGTTTCTCGAGTCCTTAGTACATCACTTATTCGCTCGAGTTGGTTTTAGTCAAGGTGCTTTAAGTTGGAATGTCTTGGCCATTCGGGAGTTAGTTACTGACATTGGTGGTGTCATGAGTTTGACAGGGGAAATGAGTCCTAGCTTCTGAAGTAAAACTGAAACTACAACCTTGGCTCAACATTTAATGGAGTCGAAAGTCACTTAGGAGAAATCAAGCCGCCTTTTGCTCCATCACGTCACAAAACTGCAGTGTGTTTTGGTAGGTCCAATGCATGGACTCAGGAGCTCTGCACACCAGTTTGTGGCATGAAATTACTCATTAAATGTTGAGCCAAGGTTGTAGTTTCAGTTTTACTTCAGAAGCTAGGACTCATTTCCCCTGTCCAACTCATGACACCACCAATGTCAGTAACTATCTCCCGAATGGCCAAGACATTCCCAACTTAAAGCACCTTGACTAAAACAAACTCGAGCGAATAAGTGATGTACTAAGGACTCGAGAAACGTTGATTTGCTTGATTTGATTTGATGAGAAACGGTACTGCTCACCGAGGCCCGACGGAACCTAAGAACAGATAAAAATCAACACTCGCAGCACACTTATGGTGCCAAACTTTTTAACTTATACGTCCTTCAATGAAAACTTAACGACCAATATAAGCCACAAGACCAGGTATAACTAATGGCAAGCGCTGGATCAGAGCAAGGGGTGTTCGACATTCGATACTGCGAATATATATTTTAAAAAATAGCATCCGAGCTTGTATGTTTCATTACCAGAATGAACAGCACATGACCTGATCAATGGTTAATCATGAACCTCGTAAGCAATCAATTATTACCGAGCCTCAATAGCATTCCGCTGCATGCAAACATAATCAGAGCATGTTTGGCACGCACCACATGCAGTGATTGGTTTCATTTAACTCCATGAATTACGTGCACCGTTACCTACGGCATTGCTGTCCCACATTTACGTGTCGTCAGAATGTCAGCGGCTTAGCGCTCAAACACCGCCAGCGGGCGTTTCAAATAAACAACCGAACGCGCAAGTGCTGTACGTTGCCAGCGGTCGGTAGTGGGTAGTCAGTTTTAGTTCATTCATCCTCTACGGAGACTTGCTCTGCTAAAGACGCCATGGATGGAGGGTGGGGGAGGGGCGGGGGAGGCAAACAATATATTTAAGTCGTCTTTTCTCACACACCACCGTAGGGTTAATGTTACATCAAGCTCGATGAACCTGGAGACTGACAGGCTCTCATAGGTTATTGTTATACATCTTTTAAACGAAATGTTTCGCATTGGAAGATATTGAGGCAAGCACCACATATGATGAAACAAGCTCACTTATAACCATTGGTATGTTTTTTAAGCGGAAAAACTGGTCTCAACAGCACAACTCTCTGTGTAGTAAATATGCTCCTCAATACGTCATGGTTTGGTTACGCCACCGTACCTCGCACATCATTGCATGAGAGGCAGGTAACGGGCGTTATATGTAGAAATTACGCTCACGGAACGACAGATATGAGAGCATCGGCAATGATAATCTTCTTGGTCCAGATCGTTGCATGGCTCATGGAATGGCAGGATTTCAGTGACGTTATTATAACATCAAGGTGACCCGGAGATAGTCTTTACGCCATGTGTGTCCCCACTTTCGCGGGCGTGTAGTTCAGAAAATAGAGAGGTTTGGGTCTTAAGAAGGGCAGAATTGTGAACAGCGTGGGAAAATCTTCAAGATGGGCATTTCAGTTCAAAACCACAAATAAATCTACATTTCCTTTAACAGGCAAGTTATCACCCCGCTTTAATGAGTGGCTAGTTTTGTGAAATTTGCTCATATCCTGTCCATTTTCAGCACAGTTCGAATAGGTCATGACCTATGGCCCATTCGTGAAGGTCGTGTCAGTTAGGCTTCTTGCAAAACCAACAAAACCATTGTTTTAGAAAATGTGACATGCCTCTTCTTATTTTATGCACTTTGAAAGATTTGATCCGATTTCTTGTAATGGTTGGATTTCTGGGATCAAAGCTTACGCTAAGCAGTGCCTTTTGTGTGAGACCTGGACCCTTCCATCCGATCGCGCAATTCCGGGCAACGGCAGACTTTGGTGGCCAAAGTTTAACGTGTCGCAATGCTCGGCACGGTCCGTACTGACCCCTGACGTCAACTGATCTTTAGCGCGATCGCCGCCACCGGCCGCAGGCCATACCCGCCGAGGTCAGATAGAAAGCCCCTTTAGCGACTCGAACCTTCCCGCCACGGTTGGGTGGGTCGGAAGGCAGGCGCTCTAACCAATTGAGCCACAAGGACAGACGATAATACAAATGTAACGAATTTCACGTCATAGTCGATTTACCATATTTATAATTCATTTAAAAGGCATCGCAATGTTGATTGTCGCGATTTTTAACGGAAATTTGTTCTGTGTGGCCAGGAGGTCAAAATTAATATAGTTGCCACTTGAAAAATTTCGAACATTGGTCAGTATCCAAGCGGCCGCCGCCATCTTGAATGTTGGTCCAATTTTCATTTTGTTTTCTCAATGACCTGGAGGGTCGCGTGACACAGGTTTTGAGACAGCGTCTATGTCAGGGAGTCTATTTCTGCAATCCTTTGTAGTGTATGGGGTCAAAATCAAGATCAAATCGAAAGCCCACTGTCAATTTTGATCATTAATCGACAAAATCCTCTCTGTCGATCGATACATGGTGTTTTATATTCTCAAACTCTTTGCAATGGTACGACCCACAGAAGCTGCATGTGTTGTAAGCTATCATGTTATAAACATCCGTTACATGCACAGCGCATGCATTAAAAACGCTGCTTACTTGGATGAGTGCCTGTAGTCGAGTTACCATCTTTCTAATTTTAACAGCGGACCATGTGATGCAAACTATCGTGAATATTCGATGGGAATTTTGTATACAACTAGTTTTATGCAGCTACAAAAGCCTAATCAGTTTTTTGCTACTTGCGCAACCTCGCATATGTATCAGAATTTAAGATGGCGACCGCCGCCATCCGGAATGTTGGTCCAGTTCCAAAGTTTTGTTTGGACGACTTGGAGTGTCGTGTAATACCGTTTTGTAGGGATTTTCAACACAGGGAGGTAATTTCTGCGGTTGTTTTTGTTGTGTAGGGTCAACGTCAAGGTCAAATCGAAAGTCAAAGGGCAAACTTGATTATAAGTCACCAAAATCTCTTCTATTGATCAATATATGCCGTTTGTCGTCGTACCGCACTCACTCTAAAGGCACCACTCGCAACAACTGCATGTGTTAATGATCATTATAATAGAGAAAAGTGTTACATACTGAACACATATTTATGTCATATATTTTTATCATAGCTTGTTACGTAGTGTGCCTCAAAATGCTTCTCCTTCGAGTCTAGCATGCATTTTCCCCCTGAAACTCAGCAGCAACGTTCCTAAGCAGAGATGGATGGTATTCGAAGTTGAGTGCATTTATTACATATGTCACAAGTTCAGGTCGATTTTCGGGTTTTTCAGTTCATGCACTAGATCTTGTGAGCTGCCTTAGGTACCGCAGCTTATCAGTCTGCGCTTTAATGTCAAAAACTTTCTTCGCTCCTTCTTGGGACAACTCCAGATCACATTGTGTGATGTCTGTGGCATGACAGCGAGCTGACTATGTAATGCCAATAAGGCCAATTTTATAGAGGTTGAGTGAGAGAAGCTGAAAGGCCCATGATAACTCTGAATTGAATGGAAAAGCATTCGTTTCAGCTTTCTTCAATGTGCTTTCGACGGCTTCCACGCAAGATGAATCATGCAAGAATTCCAAATAGTGGGCCTACGTACCACAATTACGACAGTCTAGCTTTGCTGCCTGTGGTTGTATGGACACTTCCTTCTTCTGGTGACGCCAGTCTGTTTACCTATAACTCAAGAATTCAGCAGATTTTTTCTTGGCTTCACTTCCAAAATGTTTCTATAGTAATACTATCACAGGGTCATGAAGTGCAGGACATTACAGCATCTGGAATTATCCACAACTATCAGTGCTGAAGTTTCATGTTTCATAAAAATTTGTACATCATGCGCGCTATGGTGAAATGTGAGGGCCCAAATCTCAATGTGGTGACAGTAATGGCCCATGTGCTGTTTTCCTGTATAATGACTTATGTTCTCACATGTTTTTCTGAATTATAATGGTCATGTGCTTATGTCTCAAACCTCCAGCATTCATTCTGCTGCAATTCATGATGAATAGTGCATTCATAGCTCTTCGCCTGTAGAGGTCACGAAAAATAGACAGAAATTAAGCAGAAAATACGGCATTAAAACCTATGTGCAGATCAGAAAAGCACCATCATTCCTGCTGACCTACGCATCATGCATACAACTTCACTGATAATTGTTTTATGCCAGTTTTAGCAAACCCCTGGGCAAAGTACAAGGTAAATCGGCTGGTGGGCCCATATCCAATAATGGTCATGGGAGCGACAAATGCGCTGTTTATGTCAAACGGTGTCTACTTTTAATATTGAACGATAGCAAGGCAGCATGCAAATCACATTTGAAATTTGGGACTTGTGTGACATATTTTTATTGTTCCATATGTTTCCACGCACCTTCAACTTTCTAGATCTAATTTATAAAACACAGCGCAATGTACATAAATTATCCATATCGGAGTACGGAACGTACTATGTGATAATGGCCATTGCAAAGCTTACAAGGTGACATACAGCTTAAGTTGACTGGTAATTGTTCACTGCCAGTCTTAGCCATTGTTGCATGATGTGGAAGGGGACTTACAAACCGTCTAGAGTTGGCTGCGGAGGGGGATGGTTATATAAGTATGGTGATGTAAGCGTAGGTACATTTAAGCTGAAAACCGAGACACATTTAAATGTTAATGTGAAACTTCCGTTTTGAACAATATAATCGTAAATCAGTATAAATTACATCATGCTGGTCTCTTGACAGCGATCTGCAAAACTCATAAGTTGATTGAAATTTGTTCAATTACCTTTCAATGAAAGAAGCCTTGATTTCAAAAAAATATGCAGCTTTCATACAGCTTACTATTACCACTGGCAACATTCAGCAAATTTGTGGGTAATGTCTTGCATATCAGAATTATGCAGTAGGTTCTTTAACAATGACTTACTTCCAGTGGTAGCAGTAGGTGATTTATACAATTTGGTTAATAAGGCCTACGTGAAAAACATATGGTTTTATTTTAAAGCAGCATTGTACGTAGTGAGCTTAGTGCTCGCAGGTGTACACATATGTGGTGGTAACAGCATGATCTTATATTTTGAAACTCGATACCTGGTGCATCACTATACCGGCATTTTATTGCCTTCGCTGCACCTTATTTGTTCTCGATCTGCAGAGATAGATAAAAACCGGCATAACTGAGCATTGACATTTTATAGTTTCAACACGTCCAGTTATTGAACAAGCGTTGTATCCCTTCATTCTTGTTATGCCATCAGCCTCTCACTGGTGCATATCATGTTCTCACAAAGGCTCACGCAGCAATGACCCAACCAAAGCAGCAGTTTATACCCCTGGCACTGAATTAGGTCGTACGATCGTCATCTAATTGTCCAAGGCAAGACCAGTAAGATAATACACCTTAGCCTTTGCTCAGATCTCGGTAGTGTCGGACCGCACTATTACAAAATGTCTGTATTGACTGACTTCCAGTGTACTTCGAGCCTTCGATCACGGAGCTCTAGGCCTCTGTTGCTCATAACGAGGACAAAATCTACGAGGCTGCGTCTTTTCTTTCAGAACGGAAATACGTGCATATTTGCTCTGTCACTGTGATGCTTTGTAATGCTATTTGCTGCCGGCGAAGTGAAGAAAGTGGGCGCCAAAGCGTCGGTTAGCAGGCTATGGAAGCGGAAACATGATTGAACATAAGCAAAAATCATGCTGAGGCATCTCCCTAAGGAAGCATGATTTTCGTGTGGTTTCAGGTTTTCTAGGATGGGCCATGAGTTGTTACACGTACTCAGGGGTGAAAGGACTATCTCTTCGTCACTGACAAAATTTGGCAATGTCTAAATTGTCACCTGGAGCGAAATATTTCCAAAACCGTAGCAATGCAACTCTAAATGAGATAAACCACGACAATAAAGACAAAGTAAATTAAATACGGCATGGCCATCAAACGTTTTGTTTCGGGACCTCATTTGCACGATGTGTCATGTTCTGGCCATCAAACACTGACTAATGGTTGAGAATACACCATTTAAGCTATCAGATACAGACATATTTAACATAACCAGTCCAGAGGCGTGTAGTTTCCTTTCCAGTTAAGGGAGGGATATTGTGCCTCCTATGCTGGGATGAGGCTGCCTATTTTTAGTCGTCATTGTTATCCATTTTCTCAATTTCATCGCTATTTTGTGTTTTAGCTCTAAAGTAATTCTGAGAGACTGCAAATCTGCTCCCAACTGAAAAGAAAGTGAGTCAAATCTGGGGAGAAAACTGTTTAAGTGCATTTCGGAGGCAGGCTCAGCCATTTTTTCTTTTGCACCCTCCTCCCATACCTATCCTTTAGCCCTGCATACTTTGCAAAACTGCATCCCTGTAACCCTCTATTTACAGATAGCATGGTTCCACAAGCGCCCGACAACAATAGCACTTTTGGTTTTGTGGCGTGATCGTGTAATCAGGTGGAAGCGTAAGTGACCTTCACTTTTTTCGCATAATTTTTATCGGCGCAAAACTCACACTTTCTAACATGATCCTAATTCTTTAGAGCAAAACCCATGCCATATTGGTACCAAGAGATGCAAACGATGTTTTTAAACGCCTTAAGCAAGTTTATTTAGTTTCATATGCAATTGATGAAAAAACAAAGCGTTGTATCTCACGCCTGTACGCCGATCAGTGCGCAACGCCTGACGCTCCACGAGCATTGTGAGAGGCCTACACCACAGATGCTTGGTCTCTTTCTTTGAAACCGCTGCTCCTCACAGCAGCAGGAAGCCCTAGATGAATTGTTGACATGTGTTGCTTCAAAGTCCTTCGTTAGGTTCTGAACGTACAGTTCAGGTATCCACACACAATAATCCTCCTAGATCGACAGGGCTTTTTAACGCTATTGCATACAAAATGACGATTACATACGTTCTTCTAGCCATTCAGCTTCTCACGACATGAACGCAACTAGCAGCAGGCCGTCGCCTTGCACTAAACCCAACACATTACTTCGTGGCGAGCATTCGAGCTCATCTGTCTGCATTGGCACGACGCTTCAAATGTTGTGCAGCAAACTCATCCCATGTGTCGCAGGATGCCGTGACCAGCAACTATTCCTACGACTAATAATAAACATAGTTATTTGGTGCATTGTACTGTTCAGTATGTGAAGTTGAACCTTGGCTGAAAAATCTGTGAAAAACACTGACCTGAGGGACATTGAAAAAACACTGTCTCACCACTGATCTTGTGACCTCAACACTAGTTTGTAGTGTATTTCTGTCACCTGTTACAAACTATCCTGAATAAAGCTACTTTGCTTTGTGGCATCTTATGGCTCAACTTGCTCATACCGCGCAACGTCAACGTTTCGACATGTGCTCTACACACGCTCATGCTGCAAGGGTTAGCAAATACAGACCAATTCTAAACTTTGAATTTCGTCTAGCTGCGATGGTCTGTTGTACATGGTCCAGTGCGTTGAAACTTGTTTGCATTTTCGCAACTTTGTCAATAATGGGCTTACAAGGATGTTCATTGCGCCACCAATCATATTCGGTAAATCAGGCGCATTTCCACACATGTACGCGTCCATTAATGTTTCATAACGACCACCACATCAGCAACATCCTCACAAACATCCTGTGCGGCCAATTGTCGAGATTTTCTCGGGTTATGGTCAAGCTGGGTGTCCGTCGCGGCTGTTGCAATGGTGCTTAAATGGCAGCTGTTCACATTAAGACAAACTTTATTTATGAGTACTTACATGCGAGCACCAACGATTATCCAAAGCCATCGAAAAATAATGACCTTTAAGTGTAAGTACCCGCATACAGCATCTGAGCTGCCTTGACATTTCCCGTTAGTCGTGATTGCAGTTTTAATATATGTCTAGTGCAGCTGAAGTGCCCAGCCTTGCTTTTCATTGCGTGGTATCTGCATTGTCATCATTATTTCAATACATTGTAGGCTCCTGTACGCTTGTTGGGCCTGGCACATGTTTTTCACATGGCTAGCAAGCATATGTCATCGGATGAATTCATCACATTGGTCTCTTAACACGATCACCAAGTTCACCCAGCCATGCATGAAACACAATGGGGCATCCAAAACTTTGGTAAGAAAATACAAACTACCCCGCTTTGTTTGCTCACGCCCGCCATGTGACAATCTGCAGGCACATGGCGAATCCCCTGCAGTTGAAAAAAAACATTTAGTGCAAAGGTCCAAACATCCGGGCTGCCTGCAAAGTATAGGCTACTTCCTGAAAGAGATAAATCGCAGTTCCCATATGTGAACCGTGCAGCTGAATATGTCGCGATATCGGGTAGTTAAATATGTCGCGATAGTCGGGTAGTTAAATATGTCCCGATAGTCGGGCAGTTGAATACGTCCCGACAAGAGCGACTCGAGCGCGATTTGGACGGTATGAGATGGCGGCACTTCTGATGAAAAGTGCTCCGCTTTAAGCATGTGTTTTGCTATCAGTGACATTTACTTCCCTGTTACTCGGGTCAAGACATACAGCTCACAAGCATGAAGATCACGGCCATCGATTTGCATGCAGAAAGGCATTTGCATGGCAAAACTCATCGTCAGCGCGGGTGCAACGGCAGCAAAATTGGCGCTAAGGTTAGTCATGTTGTTGCATGACAGCGAACACAGTGTGATTAATCGCTTGTGCGACGGAAGCGGCGCCGGCCAGTTTCTAGCAAGCACATTCTCATTAATGATTCGGTCTTTCTCCGTGGCTGAATCATTTCCAGTCATATGTCTAATGCGTGGTATACCTATAAGCGGGCGTGGTTGAGTGCGAGTGCATGTCTCCGAGTGTATTTTTGTTCAAAATGCTCGGAAACAAAAATATAGCGCATATCCATTTGATGTACCTGTCAAGTGAAACCTCGGGAGAGAAGTGCTAAAAGCAATGCTGCCACATTATGCACGTCGATAATCATTCATGCTGAACTTGAGCCTGCTACCTTTATTAAAGCGAACAATTCATAACATTGAGACTTACACAGGACGCAATAATCCGCCTTAAAGTCATATGTTTGTCAACACGACCAAAATGAACAGACAGAATAGTCAGCTACAAAATTGAACAGTTACTTATCAGCGGTGCTGAGACAGCTTGGATTCGCTTCGCAACTTGCCGATCAATATGAGCATCCATCCAAACAAATTTGAAGGACGCAACACAATGTGCAACATAGGCTGACATATATATATATATATATATAATATATATATATATATATATATATATATATATATCCAGAGTGGGGTGGGGCTATCCTGCCCGCCGCAATGGGACACAGTCGTCATCTCCAGTGCCACGAAGCTTTCAGAGCACTTTGGGTGTTTGCGTTCTGTGCCCACTTGGGATGCAGATGATTTCTCCTCCAGCCAGTGCGGCCTGCAAAACCCCAACTTCTGGCCGTAAAAACCGCGGCAAACAAGCCCATCGCTCGTGGGCGAGCCGACAACGAGTGGCGACAGCTTTCGGCAGCTCGTCGAAGCCGACATTCTGGGAGGGGGGGGGGGGGGGGGAGGAGCCGGGGCGCAGCGATTTGCGGGGGCAACCTCGCGCGCGCGTCTCCGTCGACAGCAGCGATATTGAGGCTGCCGCCCCTGACCGATGCGGGTAATCTGGTACCACCGTCGCAAGGCCCCACCCCACCCCAGCCCCGGCCAGGCTGGGCTGCGGTCTGCCGCCCCGGACATAGAGTCCAACAGGGACGGAGACGCCGCTGTCCAGAAACCGCACATCCTCCACTATCAGCTGAGGACGATGGAGAGGATGCGCTTACGAAACGGAGTGGGAAAGCACTCATCTGCGGGGTTTTACCGGCATATGACGAACGCAGAAAACGCAAGAAGTGCGTGGGCCATATCCCGCATTGTGCCCACTTTGGGAGCAACTTCGTAGGTTTCACCTCTTGAAGATTCCGAAAATGGATAGGTGAACTATGTAAATTTATGTCCTAGGAATAACAAGTGGCTCGCGCGGCATATTGTCACAACCTTTCCTGTTACAGTGTTATTTGCTCCGCAGACAGACACTCGAAAACAAAGAAGAGTTGTTCAAATTTTCGCTCAAACGCTTCCGACTTATTGGTGAGTTCATTAACCACTCGGTAACGAACCACCAGTCTTTTAGGGTCAATTTAAGGCCAGACATAGCCTCCCAAGAAACTCGGTCATAGCGAATGCATTTGACTACACTTCCGCAATATATCATGCAGTCTATCAGCACGATCACTAGATACGATGCATTTTCCTGACCTCAGATGCTTTTTTGCACACTACCACCAACCGGAAGCCACATGAGCACCTTGCTCGTCGGCTTTCCATGGAGAGCTAGGAGCCGGTATAAATTCGCCATCCGCCGACAGGTGATGGCGCGCGACACGTGCGTTACTTATTCAGGTCACTCTGCCGCCGGCTCGGTCAGGCCGCAACGGACGACGCGACCGCGCTGCATTTTATTCATCCAATTTTTCCCCGGTCAATAAAGATGCGACATAAACTGGACGGCGCGTGCGACGCCGGGTCTTCGGGGAGCCGTGTCCGGCCCCGGCCGAATACCAGACCGGCCGCGCCGCTATCCGGGCTGCCTGCCTCCGCGGCCCCGGGCGGCTGGCCCGCGGTGGTGAGGCGCTCATCGCACCTGCTGAGGTCCGGGCCCCGGGACCTTCCGAAGCTTCCGAAGTTTGAAGGTATTTGATGACTATCTGTACACATTCAAAGATTCACACAAATTTGATGTGGAGCCCGCTACATTCGGTGATCGATCTTTGTGGGCGGCGTTTTGGCTTATCACTAAGTAACGAAGACCTTTTCTGGAACGAAGGTTGTTTTTTGCATTATGCTTTTTGCGGGTCTAAGGCGACTTCTGACAATAATCGACCTGCTATATACAGGAAGTTGCTGGCTAAACGACGTTATGGAGCAAGTTTCATTACGTTGTCCAAAAATAGAAATTTCAAGCTGTGTCCATGCTCACGGGTGAACACAGCTTTTGCAAAAAACTGACACAAGTGAATACAGCAGAACAGTATAAATCTGTGCTAAAACCGTCAACAAAAGTTAAAACAATCATAATGAATGCGTGCTCCCGCGTCCAAACACCCGATGCACGGTGGTTCACTAAGGGATATCCCAATACACAGGCGGCTGAGGTAGAAGGGTGCGATGACCCATGCCGCGAGGGTGATAATGTTCTCATCACGACTTCCCCAACATAAAAATGCTAATCAGGCATCGCGAGCATCACACTCAATGTCAGGAACATACCCACTGTTATCGGGCGTGTTCCACATTTGTATGGACTGTCGAACTGAAATAGTAATCTGAAGGCCAATTGAAGGTACTTCACAGCCCTTTCCGTCTCACAAGCAGTGCTCCGCATTTAAATATATTGGAAACAAGCATCATACATAGCGACAATAAACTCACAAACTATTGGTGGACTTTTAAGCAGAACAGACTGTTCTACCCAACACAATTTATATATTTAGTAAATATGGTCACCAATTACGCCATTGATAGATTACGCCATGCAACTTTTGAACCATGTTGAGGTGCTACCAAACGAGTCATGCAAAATTACCACTTACTTGTAGTGCTACAAACTTGTCGATAGATGATAGCATGGGTTGTGAGTGTTTGCTAAGCCGAATGTCGTTAAGTGCTCGTGTTTTGACCCTTTCTCGTAAATGTTTCTTGCATATCTATCCGTTAGTTTTAAGATGCTTAATTGTATTTTCCTACCAGTTTACGGCGCTTTTCGTAAATCATTCGAGTATAAATCTTACGTCCATGATAACTAGTAAATGAACAAACGATGTGAAACATTTTACATTATGCGCACAAGACAGGCTTCGTGAACTGAAACTAGTACAACCTGCTTGGCATTGTGAGAGCCAATTGATTGCCCTGTGCATTTGAAAATCGTGCTCCACGGACGCCAGATGTGAAGGGGCTAGACAGATATATTGTTTTCCGGTCCTTGAACGCCGCCAAGGCTCCTATTTGATGCCGAGCTTGAGTCATGTTGCCTATGGCGTTCATGCGTGTTGCATGACCTTAAATAGTCCTTTACGAAACAGTCTGCACATCTTGTCCGGCACGTAGCTCAGAAACTAAAGGATTTTAGGTCTTTGTAAGGGCAGGACTGTGCATGGCACGGAAAATCTTCCAGATGCCTGTTTCAGTTTTTTAAAAAACCCCCATTTAAACATACAACACTCCCTTGGACCCTCCGATAGATTTCCCTGGACCCTCCCTCATAGAGGCAATCGATGCGAGCCCCTCTTCCGACTGTTTTTTTTTTTGAGGATTAGCTCTACGGCATGCTGTGTGATCACACCCAAATGTGCACAAGCCTATGGACATCCATTGAACGTGACTGACACCTTAAAGAGAATGTTCCACATTTGGAGATATGAGACCAGCAATCAGATGTGGCAAGAAACGCTTACTTGTTACTACTGGTGAGCTTTTCAAGGTTCAAAAACGAGCCTACGTGCCAAATTTTAAAGTTTTGTAAAAGTGCACCCGATTACGCCCTGGTTTGATGGCGTTCATGGAATGGTTTTGTAACGACAGCAATACCTCGCAGCATCTGGCAGCCAAACCTAAAGAATACCTCAAAACGCACGAAAGCTGACGGGACCGGCCATCCTCGTCGCGGGCGTCGTGCTCGGTGGCGGATTAGTGAATGGCATGTTTGCGGATTTTGTTTGTTTGTTGTGGTACTGGTCGTAGAAGCCTTTGGTGGGCTGTTTGACATACGCAACGTAGCGATCACTGGCTTTAGGGCAGATTATTATTATCAAGGTACGATACGCTGTGAAACTGTCACATAGCGTCATAAATATCTTACCGAAACCTGCCAAGAACTGTTGACGATGTCAGTACCGAATTGTCGACCCATGCTTGCCTGCAGTGCTGTAGTCCTGACATTGGTATGATGTGATGTGCGCAATAGTTACTTTCTTTACTATTTTTGACTGGAAATGCAATTGCACGCACAAATTACGAGTCTGTAATATTGCTTTGAATTAATTGCCGAAGCATTGTTTTCTGTGGTAAAGATGGTAGGTTGACCAAGAGGCTACCAAGGATGTTTTTCTTGCGTAGGATTATTTATGCAATTATTAGTTAACCATGTTATGACCATTGTGTCGCAACATCATTCTCGCTGGTGATAGTCCTTTCGCGTTGTTAAATCAACTGCTACCAGCCATTCATAAATTATAAGCTGTTTTCTTACAGGCTTGACATAGAGTAGTCAACCAATGTGGTACGTTGTGTACTGGGACAAATCAACAGTGCCATCGTGGCACTACCTCAGTGCTGTACTGTGGAATGCCATAATGAACAAGGATATGGTTTCTGTACCGCAACCCTTCCTGCTTTCATAATAAATTTCATCATGAAAAGATGGGTCAAATATGCATTCTTGTATTAACTCCCCATCTTGCATCTGAGTGACCAAAAACACATGTACCATATACAGATCACTTTCAGAAAATTACACAACCAATAAGTGGCATCACTTGCTCAGTTTGTTTTGGGAATCCACAGAACATAGGTGACAAAGATGCAAACACGTCTCCCGCTTCCACAGCCATGCAACATGCTGCAACCATCAGGCTGCTTTACTCAAAAATATTGTTCATACAAGTAATAACACATGCGTA